>NC_134455.1:103567994-104204660 GCF_047948215.1 Lycorma delicatula | reverse complement strand
TGTTTTATATAACATCGCATCGAAAGAAAATCCGGGAAGAGTAAAATAATGTGCACAATCCAATCCATATTCACTCAGACAAAGAGTTCTAAAATTTTCAAAAACATCAGCTAATAATAAAACATCACACTTAAGATATAAATCACTATATTCACCTAAATTATTTATTTTAAAATGATCCCATACTAATTTCGCATGATTGTAGTCTTCATCAGTTATATGCGTTTCTGTAAGGCTACTGTAAAATTTTTCTTTTGGTGGAAGAGAGGTCTCTTCTAACGTATCCCATGAAGAAGTATATTCGTAAGGATATACGCCTTTCCGAGTCACTAAAGATAAATCTGATTGGTTAAAAAACTTTTTGATATGAAAAAATTTATCATCGGGAAGAGTTTTTACTAAATAATCTAAACTGGAAGCCATAAATCGAAATGTATCTACAAACCGTATTGAAATCCTATCACTAATTCTCTTTGAAAATGAAATATACTTTTCTGTAGAATTTGGAATAACAGAAATTCTTTTCTCATCATAACCTAATTCTCTCACAATAAAATGAGAATCATAATTAGAACTGTTATGAATAAATACAGGAATAAACGTCTTATTCGACCTTTGTAAGTTACATTTATTACAAAGTGCCGCGCGATAACGACCAGTAATATGACAATGGTCTCTAACCGGTCGTATTTGTGAAGAAAATCTTACATCACACATCTGACATCTTACAACCGATTCAAAGACGAGTCTATCTCTATCAGTAAATTCCATAATTCTGTTTTGTTTGAGAACTTCATCAATCCGAATAGAAACATTATGAAGGAGTTCCATAAAGGAACGTGCAGCTTCTTTTCCCCTATATAGAATAGGGACTGAAGGAATGACATTTCGAACAGATTCTGGTGTAGACGTATGAGTAACGAAATAAACACAATAACTCATTGGGATATGATGCTCTGTAGAAACGGTGTACGAAGTTTTAGGATTAGGACAACACGTTGCGACCGGTTTAAGAATACATTCAAAATCCGCATAACAAACTATAGGAAGTGGAAAAATATGGTGAAAATTTTTAAATTTGAGCACGGGTTGAGATCCATCATCTTTAGAAACAGGAAGCAAAACTTTTGCAGGAGGATTTATCCTGCATCTTTCCAGATGATCAATCATCTTTTCAGAACAATTTTCATCGTTTTTATAAAAAGTAAAACATCTTTTACAAATTTTTATCGCGTTCTTATTTTTTGTTAATTGAGATCTAATCAATCTTTCAAAATCAGAAATAAAACAAAAATGTTGATGGTTACCATTGGTTAATAGCAAAAGATCAAAATGTTCCTCCTTTTCAAAAGAACACACTTTAATTGGTATAATTTTTTGGTTCTCATCAAGCGAAAAAACATTTACAGAGACGTAACTATTGATTTTTTCAAATGTATACACATCAGTTAAATGAGATGGAAAATTGAAAGATTCAAAGTTAAATGTATTTAAAAAAGCATCATAACGCTTATCAATTCGATCTCGATTTTTACCTTTTACGAATTTACAAAGGATCGCCCATTTAAAACAATAATCATCATTGTTTTTTATATTAATGATAGCATGTTTATCCTGAATTGATTTAGGAAGGGGAATAAAGCAAGATCCTCTTAGAGGTCGATAGCGATTTATTCGAACTAAGATCCCATCAATACTTAAAAGTGACCACCCGCTTTGTCGTCCTTCAAAATTAGCCTCTTCTACAAGAATTATTTCGAACGCTTCTTGTAACGAGTCTTCAATATCGTATTCGTTAAAAATTTCGAAATTTCTTGTTTTAAACCCTACATCTCTATACTCCCTCACATTCGGTTTCTCATACGTTAATTCGATTAAAATATTATATTTAATAGCACCGTAACGCGCTAAAGATTCAGACAACAACAAACTTATATCTCCTCTTACTGTTGCTAAAAGTATCCAAATATCTTTACATACGTCATTGTGATTTTTATAATAATAAGTGCTTAAATTACAATTAAATGCATTTTCAATTAAAACAAAGCAACCAACTTGATCGATTGCTGCAAGTCTTACTCTTTTATAACGAAAATCAGGTTCAGCCATCTCCTGCAAAAAGGAATTATAAATAAATTATTAAAAGTGATCATTTAGAAATTAAACTCCAATCAACCATTATTCACCTAACTGCTGAGGGCGGACCTGAGCAACTGGTCTAGTAATTTTTTTAAAACCGCTTTCCTTCGTCATTTTTTCGTATGAAACTGATATCATTTCATTAAACATTTCAAATTGCTCGTCATGTTCATTAAAAACGATCTCAGCTTTTGTTTTAATTTTTTTATAACGGTCTCTAAATGAAAGACCTTCTATTTCATCTGTTTCAAACAGTTCCATTTTTAGTAAATACTTACCCTTTTTGGGTAGCGTCCACGCAAGGAACTGTTTGTTTTTTCTTTTAATATCTAACGATTGGGAAAACGTAAATGGAATTCTTTGGGGGGATGCCTCTTCATCAAAGATTTCATCAATCGTTCTTTTTCTAGAAGAGGGCTTCATTAAGGTCCATAATTCATCAACCTCAGCTCTTTTAAACTGTTTGATGTTTGCCTGGTCGATTGGTCTAGATACATCTAATATCTCACTGGATGTCAACGTTTTAAATAAACTATCCATCAAACCTAATTCATTATTATCCATTGTAAATGGAATAATAGTTTTGGTTCTGAGAGTATTAACAAAAGTTTTAATTATTTCAAACATTGTTTTCATGGTAATACTCTCATGCGTTGTTGCCTTCTCACTCGCCCTATTAACCGCCTCCTCCCATAGCGACACAGACGTTAGTCCTAAGGTGTAATATAATTATATTATATCCCTTAAGCTAACATCTGCCGCTATAACATCTTCTAATCGCCCCGATGTATTAGAAGGACCAGGTTGAGGCTCATCCAAACTATCATCGTCGTGAATATTAAATACGATAGGTCTACGACCTCTTGATGATCTAGAGGGACCTGGTTGAGTAGTTACCTCCTCATCTACCGATAACAGTTGTCGTCCTAAACGAGACATCTGTAGAAAAAATTAAAATTAACGAAACCTAAAAACGATAAGAATCAATTCTAATTCAAAAACAATAAAAGATTAGTTATTGCATATATAATACTAATATGAAATTTAAATAAAAATGTTTTACTTACGATTAGATTGATTAAAACGGGTTAATGTTAACAATGAACAACGTTAATCTCGACACTGTAAATAAAAATAAATTCATTAACATAATAAACTGGAGAAAACAAAAATATTAAAAATTTTAATTCTAAATCTAACAACCAAAATAATAACTGAAAAATGCTTACCTTTTAAATAAAGATGAATCAAATATATGATATTTAATAATATAATATTATTAAAATATTTAATAAATTTTATTCTGGAAAAAAAAAAGAACAATATTAATTCGAAATATAATGTAAGTAAATAATATTAATAATGTAAGTAAATAAAACATTTAAATAATAATATTAATAAATAAGATATACAATATTTAAATAATATAAGATATATAATAATTAAAATGCGTATAATATTAATAAATAAGATATATAATATTTAAAATGCGTATATTTAAATATTTAAAGTGCGTAAAATAGTTTCACTCACCTGATAAAATAAAACAGCAGCAGCAAGTATCACAACAAGTCACTATATCAAAACAAGTTATATAAAGCCGTAGAAAATCGCTCGGTATTTATGTAAACCGAATAACCTTGTCATTGAGATAACTTTGAAATAACAATGAAGACATATGACGCAAATGAAAGATAACTTTCAATTTTGTAAACAAGGTTATGCAAAGTAAGCAAGCGCGTGTAAAATATGACGTAAATCGAAGATAAAATTATACAATGTCAGCAAGCACGTGTACTAAGAACACGAGGCAATTTTTAATTTTTTTGATGACTAAGAAATTTAAAAAAAATTTTTTTTTTTAATTTTTTTTTTTTTTATTTATTTATTTATTTTTTTTTTAATTTTTTTTTTTTTTTTTCGGGTCAAAGATCAAGGTTGTGCCAGAATCCCCATTTCTACACTACTCATTGGTATTGAGAGAATTTGTTGGCCCGAATTCAGGCCGACTTATTTTTGTGAATAATAAATTCAATTTATAAATCGTTTCCCACCATCTTTGCATAATTTTGTTGCGTTAAAAAAAATCAGCAAATCTAATGGATTTGTATCCTTTGGATATAGGATATTTTATTTGAATGAAAAATCAACTTTTTATTATACCTCTAGTTTTAAGAAGTAAATACATGTTCCTGCTTAGTACTTAGTATTTAATTACGTTTATTAATTAATGAATTGATTAATAGTAGTATAGAAACCTGAGGTTCAAACACACCTCCAGCAGGAGCCACTGTGCTTGAACCCCAGGTTTTTTCACGATAGCGTCCTCCTCTTTTTAGTTAAATTTTCACCATGAAAGTGTATTTACTACAAAAAGCACAGCAAAACACGACTCTGTCTCCTTCAATAAATCAATACATTAAAAATGATTGTGCTTGAACCTCAGTCAGTAAATCAATACATTAAAGAATGTGCTTGAACATTTGTTTAAATTGCAGTTTTCGATCTGTATTTATACTTACACTTGGTCAAAAGGTTGGGCCACTACCTGTGACAAATTACCTGTTCATGACATCAAGCAGATAGTTGGTCAATCAGGTTGCAGCGCAAACCAGTCACTCTTTTGAAATACATATCTCTTTGAAATCAATGCTATGACAACGGAACATGACGGCATTTTGCCCAAAATATTTCCTCCTACCTGTACATGGTTCCATCTATATTATTTAAATAATGATTCCGAAAAAAAATTAAGTAGAGTCTTATGAAATAGCAAGAAAATATATTTCACACTGAACTGATTTTTATGAATTAAGAAATGTTTTGTAAATAATGTGTCCGCTTTCAGTAACACCAAAAAGTGATAACTTTTAGTTTATTGCAGCACTGAAAATATGTAAGGTTTTCAATGTAATGTTGCCGATACGATTATGCGTTTCATAAGAAATAAAAATATGTATATGTTCAATTTGTTTCAACATTGCGAATGAATATTTGAAAAATGGAGCTATAAAACAACAATAAATTGGATTAATACTGCCTAGTTATAGTACATAAACGTAGACAATGCCACTCCACATAATTTTAGTTTATTAAAACAGAAAAATCTTCTTCACTTTGAAACTATTTTGTCGATTTTCAAATTAGCAGGCATGAATTCCGACTCGAGTGACAGACTTTATTAGTTACTGCCAACCCTGCTGGGAATCCATAACAGCATAGTCGATTATTTCTCGTTATCAATATTATAAAATGACATATCAATGCAGACAAATTTCTTGACAAACAAACTGTATTATTAACAATGGAAGACCAGTGTAGTGAAATATCAAGCAATGAAAGATAATACATCAATAGCAGATTTTCTTAAAATAGCAATTTATTTAAAAAATGCAAAAAGCAGCTTATTATAATACAATCCTTCTCACTTTTAAACATTTTTGTAGATTTTCAACTTTGCTGGCATGAATTTCGACCCGAGTGACACAATTAATTAATTACTTCCAACCCAGCTGGGAATCCATGTTTGCATAGTCGATTATTTCTGGTTATAAATATTATGAACAGTCATATAAATGCAGTCAAATTTCTTGACTATCAAACTCTGCATCATCTACAATAAATTACCAGTATAGTGAATTATCTAGCCATGACTGGCACTACCCGTACATTCAAAACACTCACATGTTAAATATAGATTTGAACATTTGAAATAAATACAATTTTGTTAATACTCTTTTTTGATTACTAGTTTTAATATGAAAAGTATTATGAAATAGATCATTAATATCTAGACCAATATATACAATAAAATTACCAGTACAATTATAATTTTTAAACTCTATTTAGACCAAACATAAATTGGATTTTCAAAATAAGTTTTTGAAAACATTATTGGTGTTACTATCATAAATAATACGGCTGTATTATTTAGCATATACATTATGACAGAATTTTTTAATTGCTGCCAACCCTGCTGGGAATCCATAACTTCATAGTCGATTATTTCTCGTTTCAATATTATTAACAATTTTGTCAATGCAGACAAATTTCTGACTATCAAACTGTGCATCATAAACAATAAATGACTAGTATAGTGAATTTCCTAGCCATGTCAGGCACTACCGGTAATTCAATGCACAATTACATTAAGTAAAGTTTTGAACATTTACATTAAATCAAATTTTGTTAGTATTCTTCTTTGATTACTAGTTTTAATTCGAAAAGTAAAAATTTTTACCTTTTCCAGTAAAAGAATAAATTTTTTTTTTTAATTTTAATTTTGTAAAAACTAGTAGAATAAAACAATTAATATTGGTTTCGAAAAGAAAATGTAATAATTAATAAGTTTAAATACAAATAATTAATAGCAGATAATTTTAAACTGTAAATTACTTTTAAATGAGCATGTAAGCCTAGATAAGCGAATAACACAAAATAATTGTTATAGTGGTTTTACAGTTTCTAAACGTTTTTGTTTATTTCAGCCAAAGGTATATCAGTTTCTTACTTGTTAATGACCACTTTAATATGAAGTAGGAATGAGTTCCAGGATTGTAAAAAAAAAAGTTCTAATCAAATATATTTAAAAATCAACAAAAAATTAATCTCAGTAGAAAATAAATATATTTAAAACGTATATGCTTGATTAAATGATTAATGAATTAAGCTTTTTACGTTTATTGCAGTGGCTTGAATGAGATTATCGCGAACAGGTTGAAATTTTATAGTTCGTAAATCTGTAATGCAGTGTTGTTAAATCCATACTATATGAATTAAAGATACTTCTGAAAAAATGACAATTCATTTTTTGATGATACAATTACATTAATTGCGAAAAGCTATTTATGTAAAAGCAAACTGTGTAAAAAATTAGTATTATACTGAATTATTACTATTTTACTATTATTATTATATTTTATAACTTTTATTCTGAATTAATAACATAGAAGTACATTAGTTATTATTACATGTTTTATATACTACGGTAAAATAACTAGCTTACTCGAGAACAATCTTCTTGCAAGACGTTTCTTGGAGTTGACCACGTAGTATATATTCGTTTACAATTTTCTTAAAGGTATTAAACAAATGTTAGAAGTTGTAGAATGTAGAACAATCGTAGTTTTATGGCATTATGATACAGCGGATATGTACCCGATGACATTAACATAATCTGTCACTTGGGCACATATTCGTCATACGTAAGCCCTTCTAGAAGATTTTCTCATGCAGATGTAAATTTAGATGAAAGTATAGTACACATTCATTAATCGACAATAATTCATAGAATTACAAACATAAATTTATTATACAAAATGAATATAATTAACAAAAACATTTCTGAAAACTTAAATGTAAACAAATATATATTAAACAAGCACTTCCCAAATTTCAAATAATATAACAGAAACATTCAGACGTTTTATAGAACCACTTCTCTTGGTGTGTTTCTAATTATATTTTCTGGAATTTACAGCTATTTATCAGTAGGTTTAAATCTCTTGTGGTACAGGTCAATGTCCGGTGGCGAAATCTTAATATACGACCCAGTGAATTCACCTATTAAATGTCTTTTTAGACACCATTTTCAAACAGTTGAGAGTACACTTTAGAAAGTTATTCTGGCTCTATGTTCCATATGACATGGTTTCTGGTCTACCTACAAGACCTAAGCCCCCTGCATATTCTGATCAGTGACGTAACATGACGTATTCTAAATTTTTCGTTTTGCTTTTCAATTCCTAAAATTTTTTCAGCGATAACTATGTATTTAAATGAAATGGGTTTAGATCCAGTGACATAAAACGAATTTTTTAACTTCATAACTAATCAATCCCGCCTCAGTAAAACCACAACATAGCGCATACAACAATAATAATCTACATCGACATTGTTAAATAACAATTAAAATACGTTATTGATAAAACCTGCGTTACAGGTGACGTAAATTAATTATGGTAAAACATCAAAAATAATTAATATCATTGATGTTTTATAACCTTAAAATTGTAATCTACTATAAATCATAAGTTAACCAGAAGTAACTTTAATCAATTTTTTATTAAAAAGTGGTTTATTTTAATTACAATAAATTTTAATAGAAGTAATAAATAACGGTACTAAATTAATGAGTTTTCATAATAAAACGTTTACACAAATATATTAAACAATTACAGATTTAATGAGGAATTGTTTTTAAAAATGCAGGATATCACAAAATTATTACTATCTATTATAAAATAAAAGAATTTCAACACATATTTTATCTAAATTATAATTATAGATTGAGCTTTATTTTCGTTATGTGTACATTCTGTTTAATTTATGTACAGAAAATACTATGATTTTACAAATACAATTGATTCTAATTTTTCAGCGTTAAAATACCCTATTAACACTATTATTACAAAACTAATGATTTGATAAGCCAATACCATATATGGCATAGTTCCGTATATAACAGGATACCGGCATCATAAGATTTAAGCCCTAACATTCTGGTTAATGATACAGCTTGAAGCCTTTTTTGGCTCGTAAAATTAAGATTGTTTTTCATTTATCGTTGGTATTTGCTATTAAATTTTATATTTTCAACAATGAGAATTGAATATTAAAATGAAATTAGCTTAGATTCTGGCATGTAAAAAATTCACAAACTTTAATTAAGCCCATATCACAGAAGTAGTAATCAATACAACATATAAAGATAACGTGGCAGGTGAAGTAAAAAAAATAAATATATATATATATACTAATTTCTTCAAACACCAAAATGAATGCTAACATCAAATAAGAAGTACCATAAATCATTTTTCAGATATACGTGTGTAAACCTAAATATAAGAGTTAACTGAATTTAGCATTTCTTTCTACATTCTTTCAAATTGATCATTTTTATGTAAAATTATTCTAGAACACTTCTCAGCTTGTTTAGCAAACAATTTAAAAAAAATAAAATAGCATATGCAGTACTGTTATACATTTCTTAGAAAAATACTCTACTGTATTTAATAGTAGTATCAACTTAAATAGCATTCAAAAAGAATTAAATACAACATGAGTAGAATAATGAATTGACTGCAAAAGTAGACATCATCTCAGAATATTTATATTTTTAACTGATAAAAATTACACACTCAGCTGCGTCTCCTTTTTTATTGCATTGACATTTCTTTCGCCACTACAAAACTATAATAACGTGGTTTAACCCTGCCACGTTAATCGTAAATAAACGTGTGCAGTATAAACCCACAGTATTTCAGTTTATTTAGGTAGAACAATAAATTCACCTTGAAACACTTTTGCCGATTTAAAACTTAGCTGACAGACTATTTACCTGGTTACATATGATTAACTGGTAATGTCAACCAGGTATTAAATCCCTAACAGCAGAGTTTCTCATTTACTTTATGTATTACTTATAAAATGTACGTCGATTCCGACAAATTTTTGATTGCCAATCCGTGTTTTACAAACGCTGAAAAACGAGTGTAGTGAATTACCTGACAACAACAATAAAGACTCCAGGTAATTCACGGCACTTGTTTCTCATTGTCTCTTATCTCACAAAGTGTATTTGATAAATTGATTTACTGCCGCAGATTAAATTCATAAAAAGATAGAGAAAAAAATATTTTTACCTACAAATAGTTAATACATATTAACTATTAAGCTCAACCTGAAAAGTGCTGACAAATTTAATTATTACGATAAATCACAACGTAGCTGACGAGGATTCTGTGCCCAGAATCGGCTATTAACAAACAGGCACTCAACAAACTCCAGTAGACTATTACACAGCCGACTGTACTACTTCGTAGCATTCTAATTTGACGTTTGTACAATATCATAAAGCAATGTTAATTTTAGCATAACATTTACGTTGTGATTACTTCTTTGCTCCCAATATGTTATCTTTATAAATAGATATCTAATACTGCTACAGTAATCGTTATTATTTATACAAAATATATTTTTTAATGATTTGAAATCACTAAGTAGTATATAAAGTACAACGAAAATCATTAACATTATACTCAGTTGTCACCACATACAATTTTATATATAAATTATTCTTTTTAACGATAACAAAATAATAATCATTTTACTGATTCTATAGGCACACAAGCAATTCAGTACTTGTCATTTTTTACCTTCTTTGTATAAGGAATTAAAGTTTAATTACTTTACGTATACTCTTATCAGACAAAAATTTTAGGAATAATTATAAAACTAACCAAGAAGTTACTAAAACATTTACATTAAATAATTTTGTGAATATTCTTTTTAGTTTAGGAATCTTTATATGAAAATTATATAAAAATAGATCATTAATATCATGAACATATATCCAATATTATTCCCAGAACAACAATAATTCTATTCGTACCGAAAATTGTTAAAATATTTTTAAAGTTATATTATAGCCAACACTTGGTTAACTTCTACAGTAAAATACATATTAAATTGTACTAAAATAAAATGTTAATCTAGATTTCGCTTACCAATTTCCAAGCTGGTATAAAGATCTTCTAGCACACTACACTGTACTTGTAAATACTGAAGACAATTACCGTTCAGGATCTGTATTTATCAATACACTAGTCGAAAGGGTTGAGTCACTACCTGTTGAAAATTAACTTTCAAGATATCATGCAGACAATTAACCAATCAGGTTGTACTGCAAACCAGTTATTCCTCTAATATACTTGGCTGCAAAAAATTGTTTCTATACTAGGTTTTCATCCATATGATTTAATTATAGTTTTGGGAAATAATTAACAGTTTGACCTATGTAAATAGAAACAGAAAATATGTTTCACACTGACTTGATTTCCATGAATTAAGAAATGTTTTGTAAATTAAGAGTCTGCTTTTTAAGATTTTGTTAGGTATATACAAAAATTATGATTAATTGGCGTCATTAAATTTTGGCTTATATTAAGGATAAATAAAATTATTTTGTTAGAATAAACATAGCGCGGAAATTTATTTTCATAGGTTGTGTTTATAATATTTCTCTTTTGTTTTTACAGATAAGTTTTTATACATTTCATTAGACTCAAAACTTTCTATGAATATCTGTACGGCGTTGATTTAATCTGAAAATCAGTTATCTAAATTTAAGGCTGTCGTATTAACAGAAGGAAGCGGAAAACAATTTAGATATTGCCTGCAACAATTAATAGATATTAAATATTCAAGGTTAGGACAAATAAAAAATAAAAAACAGTACCTCAGAAAAACTTTGTAGATTAATTTTAACCTAAATGTAAGAAAATATTATTATTATTATGCAACATTATTATCAATAAAATACTTTGTATATCACCCTCATAAACTGTATGTTATTAAAAATTAAAGAAAAATAACTCGTATATTGAAAAATTTAGACCGTAATCAATATCCTAAGTATTACTGTTTTTCAATTATGTATATATATATATATATATATATATATATATATATCGCAGCCATTTAATAAATTTTACGGGTTACAGTTACCGGAATTAGAAGTGAATGAAAAAATGTTATAAATTATTATTGTTAAAAAAAAGTAAAAGTAAAACAGTAAATAATAAAGTAAGTTTTATTAGTATTATATTAGTAATATTAAATTAGTTATGATATTTTTCATTTAAACGACAAAAGAACGACTTTTTTTGTAAAAAAGTTACGTTTTCCAGTTAAATCCCTTTTTGTGATTTTCCAATGGCGGGAAAATAACAGAATTTTTAGTTTGGAAACACTTTTTTTTGTGGGCGAGAAACGCCTGGGCGTTATCATCGCCCGGAATTTTATTAATAAAAGGGTAAAATAACTCCAAAATATAAACCTTATAGGGTGTAAAATTAAAATTAATCATATAATAAAAATTAATAAAACAAGTCAAGAAGTCAAAATAAAACTCAAAGCTAATACCACAGACTAAGTCGTTAAAATAATCGAATAAAGACTCTATATAAAACTTACCTAATTCCGATGGGTTGTGCAAAAGGTTCTCTTCCCGGATAGTAAATTAAATACAACTAAAAAAATCAAAATTGAAAGTAAAGGTAAAAAATTATTAAAAAACTCTCCTTGCGTAAAAATATATATGATAATATTACAATTTTGGCAGTAACCTGGTACTATGCAAAAAGAGAAACATCCAGACAAAAATTTCGTTATTATTGTACAAGATACCACGGATGGTAAATTAAATTTACGCCGCATAACATGCATGCACTCTACGAGGATGTGGTGCACAGTCATGCGGCAGTTGCATCGTGTGCATAGGGGTGCGTGTCCTCCTGACATTGGGTACCCGTGTGTGATCCTCGTATGTCCCATCCGTAATCGGCAGAGGACTACTTCCTCATGACGAGGTTTTCTGCAAGAGGAGCCCCATGGCAACAGAAATCTTTAATCCGTTGGAGTTTATTATCGACGGTAGTCGCCCAGTCACTTTGCCACCTTGCCCTCAGTAACTCGGGCGATAAAAGGAGGTTGAATACACGTTTCTTTGGCAGCACAATCTGCCCTTTCGTTACTTAGAATCCCTACATGGCTAGGGATCCAGCAAAAACTCTGTGTTGCGATTATCTAACTTAGCGATTGCATCATAAATGTCAATTACGATAGGATGTTTGGAATAAAGGTTTTCTAACGCTTGGACAGCACTACACGAGTCATTGCAAATAAAAATGTTTCTAAAATTAGGGTTAACGATATTTAGAGCTCTATTTATAGCGAGTAGTTCAGCAGTGAACACACTCGTAATACCGGGTAGGCCAAATATATAAGTCCTTTCATTGACAACAAAAGCACAACCAACGGTACCGTCTTGTTTCGACCCATCAGTGTATATCACCACGTCTTGGTGAGAATATACTGAAACTTCTACCGGAAAACAGTAGCTGGTGTTGATTGTTTATCGTATGTTGTAAGGTCTCTTCTCCACGGAGGATATGAGCACTGACATGATGGAAAGAACGATGGAGTGTTAACATTTATATGCTGCAGCAGACGTCGGGTACGGACACCCACAGGCGCAGTACAGCGTGGACGGTCCTCATACTTCCTTAAATTAGGATTCTTAAGAACTGGGTCAAAAGCCAGGTGATTAACACTTTTAATTGTTATATTATAGATGAGGCTGATAGTTCTGCAGCTGAATTATTATTTTAGCTTTGTTTATAATTGTAAATTAGGATTATCTATTTAATAAAACGAAATATAGTAATCGATTAATAATATTGGAAATTAAAATAATATTTTAATAGAAATTAGTAATGGCCTTCAATTATTTTATAATATAAAATAATATTTGCAGGTGCAGACATTTACTTGCTACTTAAACTCTATAAATACATAAAAACTATATCAATGTATATGAAAAAAAAAATAACTTGCTTAACTTCCGCCTAATTCAGCATTCCCAATCACTTTAATATCCACATTTATAAGTGAAAAACTTAACAATTTGGCTTGTAATTCGTATGTGATTTGACTCAAAAAGACAGTGCAGAAAAAAACATGGAAACAAAATAAATATAATCGAATATGGAGACTATCTCATAAAAATATTTCTCGTGAATAATATAATAAGTAAATGCTGTGTCCTGTATTAAGATTGTGCCACAGGATATGGACCTATATCACAAGGGATACACAGTAACCGAATGGTACCGTGTTTTGTGTTATGTCATCCATTCAAACGTTTGATGATTTTGGGTAATTTGTATTGCAATGTAATATATGGTAGAATATATGGTAAAACCGGTATAACGGACCTGATTAACGGATTTCTACCAATTAAGAAAAGAGTAGTAGAAAACATAATAATGGGATGAATTCAGAAAGGGGGTAAAAGAAACCCTTTTAGTAAATGTAACGTTGCCTTTTGTAATACTTCCTACTGACACACCTGAACAGATGTTGTTTCGTTAGAAGAGTTACCGGAAAAGGGTAGGAATTTCAAGGGTATATGTGAGGAAGGACGATCACTCTCACGCTTCCATTTGGGTCCGGTCCTGCAAGTAGATTATAGAAGTATGAAGACCAGTTGAAATCAGTTCTGAAAAAATCAGTCTAAGCGAGACGTTATGATGATAGTCTGCGAGATATCAGTATGCGAGGAGGGCTGTAAAGGAGCGAATCTCTGATGTAAATTAAGTTAAACGCGATGAAGGTGACGTCACAAGTAATTCCAGTACACGAATTCAAAAAATGATTCGGTGAGTTACTGTTAGACTATAAGTGAAAGAGATAATGTACTAAATATAATTCATAGATTGTTAGAATAGTTTTATCTGTGAACAGCAAAGGTATTGCAGTGAAAGAATTTTATACTTGTCTTATATATTGTACCATTGTTGTTAATACAAGAATAGTGGTTAAAAGTGTTAAAACAAGTGGTGATGCTAATGTCTTTTGTCAATGGGACTGAATTCTAGTTTTCATTATTTATCTATCTGTGAATAAATCCTGACAAATACTTTAAATTCTATTTTGTATATAATCACTTTTTTATTATTATTATTGACATTTATTATTATTGATTTGTTTTTTTTCCTTATGTTTATAAACCAATAAATTGTAATTATATAAAAAATTTTAATTGTCAATCTCTCAATATCCTGACTGAACCAGGAACACCCGAAAATATGGATTTCCTTTGCCGTTTTCCATCCGTTTCTCTTTATGAGTTATGTATATTTAACTTATGTCTAAAATTTAATTAATTATTTTGTAAATAAGTACCATAAATCTACATCTACAAGACAGATTCTTTCAAAAGTGTTTAAGTACGACGGACATTTGCCTAAGTGACAGATTGTGTCACCTACATGTCCGCTGCATCATAATTCCATAAAACGATTATTTTCTCTTTTCAACTGCTTGTTGTTGGTTTAATTTCTTCAATGAAATGTTACGCCTATACAAATGACGTGATTTACAACTTCAACCATCACTTTAAAAGATGATTATTTTTACAAAAAAAGTCGTTCTTTTGTCGTTTAAATGAAAAATATCATAACTAATTTAATATTACTAATATAATACTAATAAAACTTACTTTATTATTTACTGTTTTTTAACAATAATAATTTATAACATTTTTTCATTCACTTCTAATTCCGGTAACTGTAACCCGTAAAATTTATTAAATGGCTGCGATCAGTTAGCATTTCATACCCTCTGAATTTTACGTAAACTTTTTTTAATGACTTTGAAATCGTGTAAAAATTCCAACATTCAATGTAAATTATGTTATACTGAAATGTTTTATGGATTATCATGCTTTGGTAACACCTAATATTTTATAGAAATAAAGTCATAAGTTTAAATTATTCAAAGTAATTCATGTTCTGTTGGTTCAAGTGATATTTCTATCTACTAGATAAGGAGTTTTTTCTACCAGTTTCATTGGATTAGTGCTAGATTTTAGGGAGTATGAAGAAAATATTCCATTTACATTTAATAATTTTAAATTTACTTCCTTTCTATAAGTCCAAAAACGTCCTAACTATAAAAATGGTTATTTTAATACAGTCATTAATAATTTTAATATTAATTTAAAAAAGGATTTATATTTTATAAAAGTAGTGTACATTAAATATTTGTTTCTGCGTTGGAAAATTAATTTATTTTCCTTCAATATATTTATTTACAGTAAATATATTTTATTCTATATCTGCATGTTTAAATGTATACCAGTGAATCATTTTTCAAGAAAATGTCATCTGAAAGTTTCAGAATAAAGTTTTTTACCAAAATAGTACAACGTACGAGATCAAAAACTACTAGAAAGGAATGAGATGAACTATTGAGAATGTCAGTCATATCCTGTTAATCCATTTCATTCGTCTTCCATTGTTTGTAATAATGACATTCGTCTGTAATAAATTTGTCGGCATTGATATGATATTTCAAAACGAATACTTCTTCAACTGAGAAATTATTGATTCTGCTGTTATGAATTCTACGCCTGGTTAGCAGCATTTGATAGCTCGTATGTTACCGGTTTAAGGGTCCGTGGCAGCTCAGTTGTAATTTGAGAAAATATTTTCAAACTGAATTTAACTGTTCTAATTTAAAAAACTAAAATTCGCTAGGTAAACGTTGTGAAACATTTATTATCTATTAACGCGGCAAGATTAATAGTACAGGTACTTTATTATGGCTCTATAGAGAGTGGATTACTAATAATAGAGATATTATTACTTTTTATGGAGTTTTCATAGTTGAAGATTCATAAATGATGTGAATTGATGCCAGTCCTCGTCATACGTAAGACAAGGATTTACGCACAATATCTAAGGTTCACTTTTATAATTACCTGATTAATTTATTAATATTGTATATAACTAAGGTTCTTATGGTTGTTTAATCTAATACTAGTAGATACAGTATCACATTTTTCTTGTTAATACATAATATAATAATCCTGTATATGTTAGTGAAGAATTTTGTATATTTTTACTGGATAGCTAAGAAATTTTCGAAAATAAATATATATATATATATACAAAAGAAATTTATATTTAATGAATTTTGTATCAAGTACTAATTTACAGTTTAATAAAAACTTAACTTTAGTTTTATATATTTTGTAGGTATATGTTTGTTGCCTTTCAATTTTGAAAAAAATATAAAAATAGGGTATTTATGTAATTTGGGCTTATTTGCAGGTGCCGAATTTCGTTTAACGTCACGGAATTTCAACCCATTCCATTAAAATACAGATGTTATGTAAGTTAGTTCTTGGTGTTCTTGAACAGTCTGGAAAGTACTTCAAATACTGCAAATTACGTCACTGACAAGAAGGTGCAGAGCTTAGATGATATGAATTGGTACTGGTATTGTGTATATGGCACATGCAGCTGGTGTAATTCACACTCTGCGTTTTACTCAACTGTTTGAAAATGGTGTTTATATTAAACCTAATATAAAATAGAGATTACCTATAGAAATGTTTCTCATGTATGATAGCTGAATACAGTGTGTCGTGAATTAAATTTCGCCACAGGATATGAACCTTTAACTTTAGAGAAATCGTCCTCTTATATTTTTCTATGTAAAAATAATTTTGATTTAAAAAGGTAAATAAAATTTATCTCTTACAATAATATTTCGCGTTTTTAATTTTTAACGTAATCTTAGTTTTATAAATTTCCATTTTCTTCCAAAAAAAAAAGAATAACAATAATTGGAACAGGTAATTACATTGAGAAAACTATTGTAAAACAATTTATTAAATAAAAAAATTCTCTTACCATGAAGTGTTTTTCTGGTATAGTTATTAATTTTTTTTCTTAATAAAATAATATATGCATTCAAATACCTTTATGACATTTTACCTTTTTCCATTTACAAACATTATTACGTTTATGTTGTAATTAAATGAATTATTGTCAATTCGCGAATAAGTATTGTAAACCTACAGCCACATGAAAAATTCTCCCAGAAGGGCTTAAGTATGACGGAATATGCCGGGATGACAGATTATGTTAATGCACTGGGTACATTTCCGCTGTATCAAAATGCCTTAAAACTACGTTTGACCTACATTCCACCACTTCTAGTGGTGGAATGTCTATTATATTATCTATATTAGTACACTAATATAGATAATATGATTAACATGCTGAAGATTTTATATATCAATGCGAATTGTAGTTTTACCTTACTACATGACAAATATTATAATTAAAATTTGTAATATAATACTATCCTAATGAATTTGTCATTTTTTTTATCCTGATTGCATTTGAATTAATATTATTTCACACCATTTTCTTCAGAAATATATTTAATTTATACGGTATAGATTTAAAAACCTTCCATAGTAGATCAAGTAACTATAACATTACTTGTTCCTGATAAGTTTTGGAGAAATAATTATTAAATGTAGGAAGCTTTATTATAAAACTTTATTTTAAAGTGATCAATAACAATTAAGAAGTGATATACTTTTAGAAGTAATAAACTTTTAACTTTTTTAGTTTTAAAAATTATTTTATACTATTGGCCTACCTGGTTGGTACATCATACCCAGTGTTTATTTCGTTTATTTTTTCCTTTTGTTTAGTTAAACCTCTTTATTTAATTTTTATATTTCTTTATTATAATGGCATTTGCCATTAACCCTATATCATATTTATTAACGGAATCAAATGACCTCCCACTACATTACAGGAGGAAATATCCGTTTGCTGCCTTTATATAGGTTTGAAATGCAACACTCACCGACAGAAATAAACATACAATTACTCCTTTACCGCACGTGACAGATTTCGTACTAAGCAAGTTAGAACAAGCACTGATAATCACGTCAATTCATACAGGATTGGACAAATCACATTACTTAACTCACAGACCTAAAGTCATACAAAAATTGAATTAATAATTCATGAATTAATCATTTTAAAACATGTTTAAGAAATGCTACATGATTCATAAACTAAACGACATTTTAAACAGAATGAAGTAAAATGTAATTTGGTATAAAAACATATAATAACCGATAATTGGTTTGTTTTACTTTTGTAATTCGTGTTCAAAAAGTAAAAGTATATCTACTTTTTTTCTACTTCAATTTTATTTTGTGTTGCATATGTATTTCCTGTCGCTTTTTCTTCATTTCTTCGTTAACAAATGAATAATAATCCTTTGTATACAATAAATACTCGTTTGTTTTGATATATTTATTATAAGCAGCGGTCAAATGATATACTTGGTGACTGTTACACAGAAGACAAAGTTCGAACTTACGTTAGTAAAGTGGCTTTAAAACAAAGAATATAAATCTATTTTATTTTTTTCTTTATTTCATTATTTTTCCGGTTTAGCCTCCGGGGATTACCGTTCAGGTATTACTTCAGAGGATGATATGTATAAATCTAAATGAAGTATAGTCTTGTAGTCTCAGTTCGACCATTCCTGAGATGTGTAGTTAATTGAAACCTAACCACCAAAGAACACCGGTGTCCACGATCTAGTATTCAAATCCACATAAAAGTACTGTCTATACTAGGACTTGAACGCTGGAACTCTCGACTTACAAATCAGCTGACCTGGGAAGACGCGTTCACCTCTAGACCAATCCGATGGGTTTTTATTCCATACTACTCTATATTATATACTGATACAACAAAAATTAAAAAGACACTTTTATATTATAAAAAAATGACTGTATTTAAATTGTTTAAACTCTAAAACCAAGGGGCTTAGAGAGACGAATTAAAAAAGAGAGTAATTCTTGAATATGCTTCTATTTGACAGTGCATTTTAGATTTTAAAAATCATCAACCTAAAAAAAATTAGAGAGAAGAAAAGTTTTAAAAATTTGAAAGTTTTTCTTTGTGTTTGATCGAGCGCATGGGGGAAACGAAATCTTTTCATTAAAGTGCATTAAAATCGTTTGAAAGCTTAAGACTCCAGCTTTAATTTTTTTTTTCGATTTTTTTAAATTTTTATTACGATTTCTTTGAACCGAAATATTGCACTTTGAAAAGATAAGGCTAATTTTATCTTTAATTCTGCATATCTCCCGATCTAAGCAACGTACAAATAGATATGGAAATTAAAGGGTTATTATCTAGATTTAATGACAAATTGTAAGGTCTTTAATGTAATATTGCATTTTTGGCTTTTGTCCATTTTGTGCCGATATATTGAAATCTTTAGTGACTGAGACTGTAACATGATCTTGGGTTAAGCTAAGAGAGGGTGATACTTTGCTAAGACCATTGTATTAATTTACAAAAGAGATAAATATTAAAAACACAACAGCCAAAAAAACATTACTGACAAACATTGTTCTATAATATAGGATAATTAAAGAGCACACGGGTGACAATTTTGTATAGAGTATTTGTATAGTATAATTTTTTTCAAATGTTATACATTTATTTTAACACTCACACACATATATATTCATATAACCTATGACACTCCAGATAATGTAAGGATTCCAACGCGGGGTCATACATTTAAATCTGTTCAGCCGTACAGTACCTACGGTGAAACAAAAATACATACATTTCACTCCTATTTAAGGAAACTTCAGAAATTTCAGTTTACATCAAAATTGTTAAAATAATTCTTCAGTGCTGTTATACACACATACATAATTTAGCAATTTATGCCAGACTAATGGCAAAAATAGAGAAACAAAAAATTATTAATAAAATGATATGCAATTTCTTAATACATATTCCTTTATTATATGAAATATTTATTAATAATGATGAATTTATTAATAAGTATACAGTAAATTTAAGTTACTTATACAGGTACAAACATAACTGGTTAAAGGTACATATAAATCTGCTGGTTAGTAGGGGGGGTGTGTAAATATATTTAATTGTTATTACTGTTTACTTAATGTATTCTAAATTCCTAGAACAGATTTATTAAGAAGGAAGATTAAACCATCAAATTAAATAATTATAGTAATATTCCATTATGTTTTTATAACAATGCAAAATTCAAAAAATGTATTGCGATATTATTATTGAGAAACTCAGTTATAAATAAATGACTGCATATGAACAAATATAACGGTTTATGTGTGTTTATCAATGAAGAGGCAAAAAGGAAACAGACTTAGTCATGAAAATCCCAAAGCAGGTCTTATTACTGTTAGATTACAGTTGTCAAAATGGATTTTGTCTTTAAAAGACTGCTGTTGATCTCAAAATCAAAAATTGATATTACAACTACAAAGTAAAAATTAAAAAAAATTCACAATGATAGGCGCTTTATTCAATTTTTTAATCGATTATATATTTCCATTTTTTTAATACCAGATGACTTATTTTTTAAAAGTATTATTTCTCTCATTTAATTTGGATTAGGTAGGTGTATGAAGTAAACAAATTGCAGGGCTCAAATTGAATATTTTTAGCTATTTAAATTTTCCCGATGATTTTTCTATATTCTTACGTTCCTGGAAACTTAATGTTTTCTATATTTTTTCTGCAGAGACAAGGTTTTTAATATTTCCTTTGTAAAGCAGTATTTTAGTTTTGTAATTGGTTAATTTAGCTGTTTTAAATATTTGATTAATTATGTTTTTTTGTTTAAAATGTTTGGTCTTAATTACTGTATAAAATTTTATACTGTATTACATTTTTTACTGCTAAAACGTTTGCTCATTTTGCCACAATTTCTAATAAAATAAGTCAAACGACGAAGTATAGATTTCTTCAACGGTTTAAATTTATTTGTTATAAGAATTCGGTTTGTAACAAATTTTATTTGAATCGTTAATTTTCTTCAGGAAGCATTGATAATTTTATCTAAGTTTGTAATCTCCCCATCAAGAATAGTTATTTTTCCAAATTTTCTATTAGTTTATTGCAATTAATTTTTTTTTTTTAATTAGATTTATTTAATACTAATTTCAACTGAATTTTATATAAATTTAAGTTAGGTAAAAAAATAACGGGTTAAAGGTATAACTTGCTGGTCAGTAGAGGGTTGTAGAGGCTTAAACTAATATATTAATGGCTATTTACTTTTATCTTAAAAATATCTAGAATGGAATTCTTAGGAAGGAATTTTACGAGTTTGAATAAAATAACTATTGTAAAATTCAGGTTGATAAATCAACATTTTAAAATTGCATTTAAGTATAACCTTATTGTTAAAAGAATTCAAAACTGTTGATAGCTTTGTAAAACAGGTTTTGTAATTTCTAACTAAGAATGGATTAACGATTTGCCTTTTCGTTTGAGTATTTTTTACCTTACGTAAATTACTTACATTTTAATCTCAATCAAAATATTTTACAAAACTGAAATTTCTTTATAGTACAAACTGGACAAAAAGCAAAATCTAATAAGAAAAAAATCAATCATAACAATAAAATAAAACAAATTACACAATTAGTTTCCTTGTTATAAAGTGTAATCGTGGAAAATTACTAATTATACGTCACCTTTTGTATTTTTATTTAAAATGAAAAAACCGCTATAAAATCGAGTCAGCAACAATATTTCCTTGAAAATCTTATTTTTTTGTCAATGATGAGATAAACTAAAAGTCACCACTAAAATTTTCTTCGTCGTTCTATTTTTTACTGCAGTATTGCTTTTGATTTGATTCGTAAGTACAATTTTATACGAGTATACCATATTTATAATCGGAAAAGTGGATCAAGAATTTTAGCTTTTAATTTTGAAACTTTTGGCAGACTTGTCACAACATCTGCACAAACGTTGTTTTTGTTAAATGATGTTACGTGAGATATAATGATTTTCTTCTTGAGTTCTGGTAGATCGTTGTATATCGAATTTAATGTTTCTTTTGTTATAGTTTAAAAATTTATCTTCATTAATACACTCATTTGTTTCTCAGAAGAGTCATTATTAAATTTAATTTCATATTTTTTTTATGTGATGACCAGATTTTATAGATTTCTGTTTTTTGCGATTTTTTTTGTTAGTTTTCAATGTTTGTCTTTTTAGATGAATTATCAGTTTGTGAATATTTTTTTAAACTTTTTATGTATCTAATCTTGTTTAATCGAGTTATTATTTGTTTTAATGTAGATATATATTTTTATCATATCCTGTATCACCTTCTATTTTAAAGATATTATATTTCTTATAACTACTTCTACTAGATCCAGTTTCATTAGTTTCAGATAAATTAGTAGTTATGTTTTTATTCTGGATTGTTCTATTTGTAAATCTATCAAAACATTCTATCAATTCAGTATTTGGTGAATAAACCCTTATTGCTTTATTAATTTTTTATTGACATGGTCTGAAGTACTAATATCTTTCAATTTTTTACATTCATTTATATTTTCTATAAGAGTAATATTTTTCTTAACATGCTTCATATCTTTTAATCAGGAAAATCCATAAAGTATACAAAATTTTATTACTGATAATTGAAGTGGACTTTTACAGTCAGTTTTGTTTGAAATCTGAAAAGTAGTTTTAAAGTTAAAGGAATTATTTAATTCATCAATAAAAGTATGTGTGTACAGTCGCAATCTTCATTAATTTTAGATTCTATAGTTTGAGTACATTTAAAAGAGTATTTAAGTGAATTATCTGTTTCACAATGATGTTGTTTATGTTTACCGGTTTGAGCTTTGAACCAAATACTGCAGGACATAACAGACCCTGATTAAAGAATGGTTGACTTAAGTTTGTGCTATCATTAAAACTATTTTTTAGAGATAATTTTTTAAACAATGTCTTCTATACCATCTTCTGCACAGAAGCCATTTAAATAGTTTTGAAAGAGGTTTTGATTTAATAATTTATTAGAACGACAATATAGCTTTCCATAAAATATATTCAGCAGACTGCCTGTCATAGATATCTTCATGATATGATTGAAACGAAATGTTTTTAAAGTTTGAATTAATGTTTTTAATTCTTGAGAAGCCCGGCTAAATACTCCCTTATAAGCAGGGCAACTAACTAGTTGCCCTGTATAGCAGTAAACTCACTGCCATACGCGTCGTAGTCTCCGGCGTTCTTCTATCTTTTCTCAGATAAACACCGGATATGTATTTTGAGCTGGGGAAGCAGGATCCAAATTGGAAGTGGAGGCCTACGCCGCTGACTGAATCAATTTGGTCAATTCGTGTACAGCATTAGCCACATCGGCCGGTGATTTTAAAAGGACGTACCTAAATTGTATTTTCCTCCAACAGTCTTGAAAACGTCGTTTACTGGTCAATTTATTATAGATTTTTTTTTCTGTTTGTGGGCGAAAAACGCCTGGGCGTTATCATCGCACGGAATTTTATTAATAAAGAGTAAAATAACTCCAAAACAATAAAGCTTATAAGGTATAAAAGTAATATTAATCATATAATAAAAATTAATAAAACAAGTCAAGAAGGCAAAATAAAACTCAAAACTAATACCACAGACGAAGTCGTTAAAATAATCGAAAAAAAACTATATAAAACTTACCTAATTCCGATGGGTTGTGCAAAAGGTTCCCTCCCCGGATACCAATAATAATTGGTTTGTGGTCACTGCCGTGAAAATCAGCACAAACAGACCAATCAAAATGAGGGAGTAAATTCGGTGAACATATGGAGAGATCGATGGTAGACATAGTACCAGATGATAAAGACATGAATGTATGATATCCATTATTCAGCAAACAAAGGTCTAAGTCTTGTCTCACATTGTGTACTATATTTCCTCGAGTGGAGTAGAAAGTCAAGCCCCAAGAAACATGGTGGGCATTGAAGTCTCCTACTATTAACGATGGAGATGGTATTTGTGTGAGGAGGTTTGAGATATCCAGAGCACTGAACTCAGTGTTCGGTGAGAGATACAGATTGCAGACATGTAACTTGAAGGGGACAGAGATCTTCACTGCAACAGCAGGAACGAGAGTGGTCAGTTGAATCCTTGTAGCCGATACCTCATCCTTCTTGAAAATAGCCACTCCACCACTCTCTCTACCGTCTACTACACAGTCGTGTAAAGATGAGTTTCCTGGAAACACATGATAATCGGATCATGTACGTGCCCCAGTACTCCAATATCTTCAGTGTGGGACTTTACACCTCTAACATTCCACTGAATGTTATGTTTTTATGAACAAAGGTGTTCATAAAAAAAATAAATAAAATATAATAATAATAAATATACTCAGGAAACCATATACAATTTAGTTGTATGTGATTCTGTTTTTCTTTTTCTTCAACTTAGATAACTCCGACGCCTTTGGGTCGGGAGGTTCAGCAACCATATCCTCCAGTATATGGAGTGATGGTGGAGGAGACTTATGAGAATGGGATGCCGCTATTGACATCCCAGAGGGGGTGGTTATGTGAGTTCCCTTTGTGGGGAACCTTGTTAGTTGGCTTACTGCCAGCTGTGGTAGCCTCTGCCCGTACCGGTAGTACTTTGGGAGCAGGAACCTTTGTATGGACCACATTGTTGGATTCAGTTATTGTGACGCAGGACTTTTTACTCATCTTTTCAGCCCTGAAATAGTGGCTGAAAGCGAATTAACTTGATCAGAAAGCATCTGAACGAGTTTCTTATGTTCAGTACAGGATACGCACTGCGGATTATGAACAGTTGAAGGAGTTTGTTTTGTCGCAGCGGTGGCGAAAGACACATCTGGTTGTACAAGGTTCCGTGAGTTAACTATCTTTTTATATTCCCTGCGTGCAGCCGGGAAAGAAAGTTTCTGCTCAGTACAGATCTTGAGAATTGCCTTTTCTTCCTTAAAGGTTGGGCAATCTCGGGAGCGGGCTGTATATGAACCACTGCAGTTCGCACATTTTTCACTTTCCTCGCAGTTAGTGCCATTGTGACCTTCGGTAATACATCCAGTACAGATCTCCGTCCTCGAGCAAGATGTTGTAGTGTGACCGTATCTTTGGCATCGGAAACACCGCCGTGGGCTGGGTATGAATGGGCGTACCCGAACAGAGAGGTAACCCATTTTAATCTTCTCTGGAGGAACCAGAAGACTGAACGTCAGTATAAGGGACGGTGTCGGTTCTTCTGTTCCGTTATACCGTTTCATTATTCGTTTCACTTCTACAACATCTTGAGTACGAAGTTCATCAGCAATTTCCCTTAGATTCATTTCCAGAAGGTCACGACAAAAAATTACTCCTCGGCTGGTATTTAGCGTCTTGTAGCATGTCGTACTTACGATTATGCCGCCCATATTGGTCAGACGTAACAAAGAGCGACTCTGCTCATCGTTATGTCTCCATCAGAATTGTCCCATCACGTAATTTTTTAATGTTTCTCGGAGAACCAATACATCCTGTGATGCATTTATTAATCAGGAAAGGTGAGACCTTTTGAAGGGAGCCACCTTCCTGTAACTAGCTGGCTGTTGATCGCCGCAGTTGACACAAGAAGCTGAAACCTGTAATGCCTTAGAACAGACTATTGTGGCATGATCTGCAGCAAAATTTACACAACGGTTCGGGCGATTGCATAGATTTGGTATGCCCAATGCGTTGGCAACGTTTGCATTGGACCACTTTTTTTTAACATACGGAGCTTCAAAGCTTACAGTTGTATAGTTAAAAGAGCTCACGTCAAAACTTTCTTTATTATCAGATTTGGGCTTTAAATCTACGAAATAATGTGGCAACGGTTCCTTCGTTTGACGAAGTAGAACGTTAGTATCGTTTCTAACCTCATGGCCTAACTTTGTCAATTCATCAATGATTACTGATTTATCTTCCGATTGAAGCATGCCTCGCATGACCACTCTACAAGCTCTTTCATGTTTAAGTTTATACGTATAGTGACTGATATTGTTTTCAAGCATTTTTGGCGTAATAATTTTATATGTTTCAATATCAACTGGCATAACTTTTACCATATGGCCCGATTTCATTGTTGCCAATTTATATTTAATAACATTACAATTGGGAAATAATAGTGAGAGAAAATTTTTTAATTCAGTTATGGCATTAACGCCTGCAACAAAAATAACCTCAGAAATCTACTTTTGCTGTTCCTACGACAAATAAATTTAGTGTTCTTGAAGAAACTATTGACAACGAAAGTTGTCATGCAAAATCATTAAAACCTGAACCTAATAATTAAGTAAAAAATTGAATGTACATATTAGAATACATTGTTTAATTTTTAACTGTATTAACAACCACAATAGTTCTTTTCTTATATTCTGTAACAATTTACAAACAGCTTTAAACAAAAAAAATAATAAATGTAACCGAAAGTATCAGTATTTAAGGGAAGAATTATTAAGAATACACATTCAGTGTATAAGGCATATATATATATATATATGTATATATTCGTATATTACTTATAGATTTATATTAAAATATTAAATTATGGAATGGAATGGAATGCAAAGTTGGCAGGAGTTTATAGATTCTCCTTACGGATCGCAGAACCTGGACAGAGTCCCTTGCTGCTGGATGATTCTCTCGAGCGTGTTTTTAAAGGTTTATTTTAAATGACGGGTCTAATTTTTCAAGTTTTGTCTTATTTAGTGTTTTAAGGACGGATTTAATTGCATTCCAATCCGTTTTTAAACCAGCGATATCAAACCCATTTTATGGGCCGACCGCGGAAGGCTAGGCTTATGAAACCTGTCCTCCCGACGTAATTCCCCTTCAGACCGTCCACTGCAGTCCTTTCGGTGCTAACGCTTCATAGGCTAGCAGGAATACGCCACAACGGGGCACTAACTATATGGAGGGAGCAATGCGCCCCCTTCTCCGGAGGAGTCGCAATTGCTGATTTAAGTTAATTTATATGTAAGTTTTAAAGGAGGAGTTGTGTAGAAGTTCTTCATCCACTTCTGTTATGGCTGCCTTTCAGGACGCATCTCTGCTGGGCTCTGTTCCGGACTCCTGTCCGTGGTGTTCGGACGAGTAGAGGGTCTTCCTTCTTCTTCATCTTCTTCTTCCGATGACTTTAAATTATCAGTAATATTTAGGCAATTTATAAATATGAATACAGTTAATTTTAGTTACCCATACAGGAGAAAACATACCTGTTTAAAAGTAGGTTAAAAGTTCAAAGGTTTGTTTAAATTTAGGTTTAAAGGTAGGTATAAATTGCTTGTCAGTAAAGGGTTGTAAAGGCTTAAGCTAATATATTAATCACTGTTTACTTAAGATATTTAAAATACCTAGAATAGAATTCATAGGAAGGAATTTTAAGTCTTTGTGTAAAATAATTATGTCAAATTCAGGCATATCTTTTAAATAAATGAAAATTAAAAAATGCAATTGCGTATTAACTAATTGTTAAAAGAATTAAAAAATTGTTGATAGCTTTGTAAAACAGGTTATTTAATCTCTCGCTAAGAAGGAATTAACGGTTTGTCTTTTGTTTTAGTGTTATTTTACCAAACAAAAATTAGGTATATTTTAAGCTTAATCAAAATATTTAACAACATTAAAAATTCTCTTTAGTCCAAACTGGACAAAACTCAAAATCAAAACAAAAATAATTAAAGCAATTAAAACAACCAACTGTAACAAAATAGATGATTATTTCCCTTGTTAAAAAGTGTAATCGAGAAAAATTACTAATTACTTGTAACCTGTTATATTTTTATTTAAAATGAGAAAACCCCTATAAAATCGTGTCAGCAACAATATTTCCTTCAAAACCTTACGTTTGGTCAATGATCAAATAAAATAAAAGGTACCGTTAACATTTTCTTCGTAGTTACTATTTTTTGCAGCATTATTGTTTTTGACTTGATTTTTATTGTATACGAGTTTGTAGTTTTTTAATACTGTTTTACAATCGGTTACATTTATATTATTAACATTGAGTAAACTGGATCACGCTCGCTATCACATGATAAGTAGTTCCTAGCGAAACTCCTCAAAAATTACACTAGTATTACAAATATTTTTTGGGCCAACCAGCACATACACTAAATAGTTGTGAACATTTAACACCTGACAGTAGAACAAGAGAAAGAAAAATAGAATATGTAATAAATAGTTAAAAAAAAACCTCACAGCTGTGAAGTCCAGAACTTGAATTTGATTCTAGTGGTTGCCCAGTCACAGTTCGTAATTTGAACTGAAATGTTGTATTTCCGCCCGGACATATCGTAAATCAAAATATTCCGGCATTTCTCTAAATGGCAAATTAAGATGCCTCTTTTATACACCTCAAGAGATTATTTTGAAACCAATTATATACAGATACTACTATTTTCATTTTAAATTACTAGCTTTTGGCGATTTTTATTTAATTCTATATAATAAAACGAAAAATACATAAATATTATAAATTTTGTTATTATTCTTTCAAATAAAAACGTTAAAATATACAATATATTATTTCAATATAAATTATAAATAAAAGTAAAACATAAATAATGTAATTTCTGTGCTTGTTTATCAGCTCTATTCTAAATGTCCGGAGAATTTACTTAATAAATAATTTTCAAGTTGTAAACAAGTCGGATGAGAGATGAAATCCGATGAAAATAAACTTAAACTAAGTGATAAAAAAGTAAAATTAAAAAATTCTAAATCAATTATTGATACACGTAATAAATTGAGAAATTATTGAACGTAAATGGAACACAGACTGTTTATAAGTAAAATCCACCAACTTAGGTCTTTCTATTATCAAAACCGAAGACATTGATTATTTTTATATAATTTAAGAAGTTTAGCAATAGGCTCAACCATGTGCGAGTGAGTCTTCAGATTATATGGTAAAAATCGAGTGCTTTTCGGTATCCTGTGCTCTAGCAAACAAACACGCCCTAGCTTGTGTTCGGATATTTCAAGCGTTTTATATTCCAAAACGTTTGGAATATAATATACTAATACAAGAAATTTTTAAGGAAAGTATACAGTCCTTTAAAGGACGACACATTTAATATATATATATATGTGTGTGCGTGTGTGTTTTAAAGCGCTATCCTGAGGGTTATCAAATGTTAAATGAAAAGAGTTCGATTCCCGACCATCAGCTGTATCTTTTTTAAGTTTCTAAAACCTTTTTTGTTATAAAATATTTAAAATCTGTGTTAATGTTTTTTATAAAAATAGTTTTATTAGATTTGTTACTTTACAACTAAACTTTTATTACGAGGAATAATATTTATTACCGTATGGTATTAATAAAATTATAATAATACTTTATTGTAATTTTAAAAGTGCACAAAGTTTAAAAGAAATGGTTTTTAAAATAAGGTAATGTCACGTAAATCTTTTTCCCTTTTAAAAAAAAACTACAGTATAACCAACCGATTATGGGAAGTTGTTAGTTGCATGTGAAGCAGAGTATAATTTGATTCTATATTGAAAGGTAGAATGCAACGATAAACTGGTATATATATATATGTGTTATTGAAAACCAGTAAAATTTTAATCAATAAACTGCAAAAGATACTGTTTAGTTGGAGTTTTCCAATATTCTTCATGTTAATTTCCTTTAATTTTTAATACCATACAATTTATTAAGGTGATATACAAAATATTTTACTGATCCTAATGTTGCATAATTTTATAACAAAGTTATTTTCTTATATTTACGTTTAAATTAAACTATTAATATATTTTTCGGGGTACATTATTATTATTATTATTATTTCCTAACCTTGAATATTTAATTTTTATTCTTGTTGCAAGCAATATTTAAATTTTTTCCGCTTCCTTCCGTTAATGCAAGTGCCCTAAATTTAAATAACTAATTTCCAGATTAAGTTGCCGACGTGCAGATATTAAAATAATTTTTTTTTTTGTTTGGGGGCGAGAAACGCCGGGGAGTTATCATCTCCAGGAATTTTTTTTTATAAAAAGGTAAAATAACTCTAAAATAATAAAACTTATAAGGTTTAAAATTAATATAAATCATATAATAAAAATTTATTAAAACAAAAGTCAAAAAAGTGAAATAAAACTCAAAACTAATATCGCAGACGGAGTCTTTAAAATATAAAAGTTAAAATAATAGAAGAAAGAAACTGTATAAAACTTAACCTAATTCCGATAGGTTGTGTAAAAGGCTCTCTTCTCGGATAGTGAAAATAAAGACATAGAACCAAGAAAATCAAAATTGAAAGTAAAGATTAAAAATTATTAAAAAACTCTTCTAGCATAAAAATATATATGATAATATTACAATTTTTGCAGTAACCTGGTACTATGCAAAAAGAGAAACATCCGGACAAAAATTTCGTTATTATTGTACAAGATACCACGGATGTTTCTGGGTAAATTAAATTTACACTGCATAACATGCATGCACTCTACGAGGATGTGGTGCACAGTCATGCGGCAGTTGCATCGTGTGCATAGGGGTGCGTGTCCTCCTGACATTGGGTACCCGTGTGTAATCCTCGTATGTCCCATCCGTAATCGGCAGAGGACTACTTCCTCATGACGAGGTTTTCTGCAAGAGGAGCCCCATGGCAACACGAAATCTTTAATCCGTCGGAGTTTATTATCGACGGTAGTCGCCCAGTCACTTTGCCCTCAGTGATTGTTTTATACGATTGATAAAATCAAAGGTAGTAACTCGGGCGATAAAAGGAGGTTGAATACACGTTTCTTTGGCAGCACAATCTGTCCTTTCGTTACTTAGAATCCCTACATGGCTAGAGATCCAGCAAAAACTCTGTGTTGCGATTATCTAACTTAGCGATTGCATCATAAATGTCAATTACGACAGGATGTTTGAAATAAAAGTTTTCTAACGCCTGGAGAGCACTACACGAATCACTGCAAATAAGAATGTTTCTATGTTTAGGGCTAACGATATTTAGAACCCTATTTATAGCGAGTAGGGCAGCGGTAAACACACTCATAATACCGGGTAGGCCAAACATATAAGTCCTTTCATTGACAACAAAAGCACAACCAACGGTACCGCCTTGTTTCGACCCATCACTGTATATCATCCCGTCTAGTTTCGTCTTGGTGAGAATATAATGATTTGTGTGCGAAAAACGCCTGGGCTTTATCATCGCCCGGTAGTTATTGCCACCTTGTGCAATAACTACCGGGTGACTCTCTTAATGGCGGTCATGTTAGCTGTGCTTTGCATTAGCTGTCTTTGGAGGGTCCTTTGTCGGATTCTCGCGCGGCTGTCGCTTCTTTGAAGAGGCTTATTAAGCCACGCGAGGATTCCATTGGGGTTCGGAGTTTGAGGTAGCTTCGTCGGGGGGATGTTTTGGTGGAGACCGATGACAGTGATGGTGTTGATAAGATCATCGGTTGTGCGGCCTTGCGAGACGAGGGTTTGGTGTTGTCGCGGCCTCTGCCGCTGAGGCCTAAAGTTATGGTATACCCTCCGGCTTGCCTCAGGCTGATGTTTTAGAGGGTCTCTTCTCCCAGAATGAGTCTGGTTGGCCTTCTCGTGAGGAGTTTCAGTCGGGTTTCAGGTTGTTGAAGGTAGTTACTTCCCGGGTTGGTTGGACGCATTGGTTGGTTGAGTGTTCTCCGGTGATGAGCAATTGGTTGCGGCTTCGGGATCGGGTGTTTGTGGACTGGAGTTGCTGTAGGGTTCGTGATTACGGTGATGTTACCCGTTGTTATCGTTGTCAAGGTTATGGCCACGTTTCCAAGTATTGTCGTGAGCCCAAGGTTTGTGCACATTATGGGGGGACTCACGGCTCGAGATTCGGTCGGTCGTTGGAGCATGCTGTTACGAGTAAGAATTGTCCGGCATATCAGCGTGCCTTGGAGTTGCGAGTGAAGCGGACTGATTATGGCCGGTAGTTTTTCTGCGGTTACTCCTCCTCGTCCTGTCGCGTACCGGATTCCCTGGGAGGCTGGGGCATGTATTCTTTGTGAGGGGTGGTTTACTCGACCCGGTGAGCTTGAGCGTCACCATCAGTTGTTGCATTCTGATGTTTCGGTGGAGTTTTCTTGTCGGCGTTGTGGTAAAGGTTTCTCTCATCCGCACGCTGCTTCCTGTCATTTTGGTAAGTGTTCTGGGCCGCCTTCGGTTGAGCTGGCTCATAGGTGTGCTCTCTGTATAAAGGCTTTCGGAAGTGCTCGCGGTCTTACGATGCACGTGCGGCATTGTCATCCTTTGGAGCGATTGGCTGCGCGGCGCTCGGTGTCGTCTTCGGGCGGGCGTGTGGGCCGGGGGGTTTGGAGCCCAGATGAGACTTCTGCTTCCGTACGGCGGAAGAAGAGGCCGAAGGTAGTATTGGTAACTTACGTTCGACAGGCCGGTGGACCGGCCTGTCGAACGGAGTGCGGTTGAGTTCAAGGACAACCTGGTGAAACATTTGTATGCTACAGACGCTGGTTGGCAGATTGTTAGTTTGAAAGAGAATTCAAAGGGTGTTCGTATTGTGGCTAATAATATCGATACGGAGAGGAAGATACTGGCGAATGAGGCGTTGAGTAATTACGTTGTGAAGTCTGTTCAGTCGCAGCCACTGCGGCCCCGTATGATTATTTACGATGTACCGAAGACTATGCAAGAGGAGCAGTTCTTGGAGGCTATTCGTTTACAAAATACGGACAAATCAGTGGAGGACTTTCGTGGTCTGTTTAAGATTGCCTTCCGGAAGAGATGGGCCTTTAGTACATTATGTAATAGAATGTGAGAAGAGTCTGCGGGCTCGCTTTCTGAGTACAGGTCGCGTGTTTATTGATTATCAGGCATGTAAAATACGCGACCTTGTACAGGTTACCAGGTGCTTTACGTGTTCGGGCCTGGGTCACGTGGCTAAGTACTGCAAAGAGGAGGAGCTCTGTACGTTTTGTGGTAAAGGAGGCCATAAACAGGTGGATTGCCCTGTCCGGAAGGCATCTGGCCGTCCTGTTTGTTTGAATTGCACGAGATTGAGAAAGCCGGCGGATCATAGTTGCCGTAGCTTAGATTGTCCGGCGTATCTAAGCGAGAGAGTTACTAATCGACCCCACTGATGTTTAGAGTGGGGCAAATTAATTTGCAACGATCTTATTGTTGCACTATTGAGCTGGAGCGGTTGGCGGACGCTTTTCGGTTAGATGCTATTCTGTTGCAAGAACCGAATGTGGTGTTGTCCAAGGTCACGGGCTTCCGGAAGTCGTGGAATGTCATCTTTGTGCCAGGGCAGACCATGTCGGCGATTTTAATCAGGCGTTCCTGATTCTGAGGTTGGACGCTTTATCCACATTGCATCACAAACGTGATGCAATGTGGATAGTGTGGATGTGTGTAAAGGTATGCGTTCCTGATAGATCTTTTGTGCTCGTCTCATCATATTTCCAGTATGCTGATCCGATTGACAGATATCTTCTTGTTTAGGAGGAGGTCCTGCGTCGACTTCCAGGCGATGAGTTGCTTTTGGTGCTGATGTCAACGCGAAGTCCGGGCTTTGGCACGCGGACGTTGTTGATTAGAGAGGGCGGCTGTTGGAAGATTTTATTATGAGGCATGGGTTGGTGGTTATAAATGTGGCTGGTATGTTACCTACATATAGAGGCAATTTGGTTCCTCGGCGGCCTCAGCCCGGCACTAATATTGACGTGACTTTGGTCCGTGGTGGTTTGGTGGTTCAGAACTGGAGAGTATCTGATGAATCTCTAAGTGATCATCGCTTGATCTTATATGAAGTTTCGCTGTTTACTGGATTTGGTGGTCAGATATTGCATGCGGAGCCCGGGAGATATATGATGAAGCGGGCGAATTGGCTGGAGGACTTAAGTGTGGACATTGCTGCTAGCCAGTTCACTGAGACTTTGATTGCATATGCTGACATGGGCATACCGAAGAGTAATGGCAGGGAGAGGCTTTCGGCTTGGTGGTCGGTGGACCTTGCAGCGCTTCGGCGGCGGGTCCATCGGGCGAGGCGGACCGTTCAAGAGGCCCGCGATCCTGGGGATCGAGATCGGCTATTTGTTATCTATAGGCGGATCAGCAATACTTATCGGGCTGCGGTTCGTGGAGCTCGCCGTGAGTCTTGGAGGAATTTTGTGACGGTCCAGGGTCGGAAAGATCCGTGGGGCGTGGTGTACCGTGGGGCGTAGTGCAGCGTGGAGCGTGGTGTACCGTGGGGCACTGAGCAGAGAGAAGAGAGAGCTCATCTTTTCCGGTCTTCGCACGGCAACTGGGTTGGTGGCGGACCTGCTGACAGTGCTCGAGTTGTTACATGGTCTATTGCCCGATGATAACGTTGTGGGTGAATCAGCTTACCATCAGCGGATACGTGGAGACCTAGTGCGTGTCGTGCCGGCGGAGCACTCTGCAGATGTCTCAGGAGGAGGTCACTGAAGCCTTATTTTCGATGCGCCGTGGCAGGGCGCCTGGTTTGGATGGCGTGACGGTGGAGTTGCTCCAACGATCTATTTCTTTGTGTGTTGAAGACCTTGTACTGCTTGTGCTGCACGGTACCCGCTTTCCAATATGCTGGAAGCGTGTAAGATTGGTGATTCTTCTCAATGGGACAGAGAGAGATCCCTCATTGATAAAGTCTTATCGTCCGCTCACGATGTTATCCGTAGTCGGGAAGCTTTTTGAGAAAATGTTGAATGCCCGTATATGCTCCCGATTGTGGTCTGATAATTGGCTCTGCCCTCGACAGTACGGCTTTCGGGCGGGCTCTTGTACAGAGGATGCCATCCGCTTTGTGCAGGGGCGGGTGGCTGCAGCCGGTCGGTACTTGTTCGGTATCTTTTTGGATATTGCCGGGGCGTTTGACAGTCTTTGGTGGCCCTCAGTATTATACCAACTTAGTCGCAGAGGGGCGACGTTCGAGGAATTGCGTCTACTCCAGAATTACTTTGTTGACAGGACGGTTGAGTTGAGAAGGGGACAGTTTGTCCGAGAAAAAGTTTTAACGGAAGGCAGCCCGCAAGGAAGTGTCTTAAGCCCAATGCTCTGGTCTGTGGAATTTGATACCTTGTTAAGGGTGAGGTTCCCGCCTGGATGCGGAGTCGTCGCTTATGCGGATGACGCACTGTTACTAGTGGAAGGTGTTTCCCGTGCTGACTTGGAAGATCGAGCTGGAATGGCGTGCCGCCAATTGACCATCTGGGCGGTGCAGCACAAACTTGAATTCAACCTGGATAAAACGACGGTGATGATGCTGAAGGGTGGGTTCCATCACGGCCGTCGGCCAGTGGTCCGATTGGGCGGGCAAAGATTGAGATATGTGACCCCCCAACGATATTTGGGGGTCTTGTTGGATGATGCGGGCTCTTCTAAAGGGCACTTCCGATCGGCTGGAGAAAAGGGCTTGTGCCGGTTTTTCATCTTTGCGGCGGGTCTCAAGGTCGACTTGGGGCCTAGACTACCAAGGTATGCTGATGTTGTACAAGGGCCTATTTGAGGCTATTGTCTTATATGCCTCTTCGGTTTGGGCAGACCGATTGAACACACAGTTGTACCGTGCATATTTGAATCAGCCACAACGGTTGGCGCTATTAGCGATAACGAAGACCTATCGAACAGTGTCCGGTGATGCATTAAATGTGATAGCTGGCGTGAAGTCGCTTGATATCTTGGCTGTGGAGCGAGCGAATATCAGTGCCCTTCGGCGGTCGGGTGAGTACAGTAAGGAGACTCACTAAGACTCCCCGAAGGGGAGTCTTATTCTTTAAGACTTTGTGGGTTGGCGTCCCCACGGGCCTAGCCTCTGCAGCTTTTCTTCCCACTACACACTTAGCTGCAGAATACTTTTCACTATACACGTATGCTACACCAGGTACACTACATGACTTACAACATATGCATTTACTCGGCTACACAACAACATCCAACACAGTTTTCTCTTTCACTTACATTTGATGGTGTTGATGGTGACATCGTACGAACTGCAACCGTAACCCAAGGTGGGAACTATCGTGCCGATGGGTGAATGGCTCTACGTAGTGAGTCTCGAACGATGTCCTCTGGGCACCAGAGCAAACCCAGTTGTATTTAGCTCTAGCTCCAGTACGCGTGCGCTCTGCTGGAGTGGTCTATTGAATCGCCGGTTCTCGTGGGACCAAAATTTCAGTTCCTACAATCAATTCTATGATGGTTGGTGGTCCATCTGAAAAAACGACCACTTTAAGTCATGTGAAAAGGCCTCAGTCAGCTTCGTCTGACGAGGATAATTTTGCTACAGCCAATGAAGGTGGTGTTTGGTGCAAGAATGTCCGCTTTGTTGTTTTGGAAGAATAATCAGGAGGGTGGCTCCCTTCAAAAGGTCCCACATTTCCTGATTAGTAAATGCATCACAGGGTGTATTGGTTCTCCGAAGAACATTAAAAAATTAAGTGATGGGACAATTCTGGTAGAGACGTATAAAGACGAGCAGAGTCGATCTATGTTACGTCTGACCAATATGGGCGGTATAATCGTAAGTACGGCATGCTACAAGACCCTGAATACCAGCCGAGGGGTGATTTTTTGTCGTGACTTTCTAGTATTGAATTTGAGGGAAATTACTGACGAACTTAGTACTCAAGGTGTTGTAGACGTAAGACGTATGATGAAACGGCAAAACGGGACAAAAGAACCTATGCCGTCCCTTATACTGACGTTCGGTCTTCCTGTTCCTCCAGAGAGGATTAAGTGGGTTACCTCTCCGTCCGGGTACGCCATTCATTCCCAACCCGCGGTGGTGTTTCATATGCCAAAGGTACGGTCTCACTGCAACATCTTGCTCGAGGTCAGAGGTCTGTGCCCGATGTGCTACTGAAGGGCACAATGACGCTACCAGCGAAGAAAGAGAAAAATGTGCGAACTACAATGGTTCGCATACGGCTCGCTCCCAAGATTGCACGACTTTTAAGGAAGAGAAGGCGATTCTCAGGATCTGTACTGAACAGAAACTATCCTTCCCGGCTGCACGCAGGGAGTACAAGAAGGTGGTTAACTCACGGAACCTCGTTCAACCTGATGTGTCCTTCGCCACTGCTGCGTCAAAACAGACTGCTTCACCTGCTCATACTCCACAGTGCGGATCCTGCACGGAACTTAAGAAGCTCGTTCAGATGCTTTCGGATCAGGTTGCTTCGCTTACGGCCACTATTTCCGGGCTGACAAGGATGAGTGACAAGTCCTGCGTTGCGACAACTAAACCCAGCAGTGTGGTCCGTACAAAAGTTCCTACTCCCAAAGTGATGTCGACAGCCACGGTTTCCGGGCTTACAAGGGTGAATGAAAAGTTCTATGTCGCAATAACTGAATCCAACAGTGTAGTCCATCAAAAAGTTCCTGCTCCCAACGTGCTGCCGGTACGGGAAGAGGCTACCACAGACGACAGTAAGCCGACTAACAAGGTCCCCACGAAAGTGACCCGCATGGCCATACACTCTGGGATGTCATTAGCGACATCCCGTTCTCATAAATCTCCTCCACCGTCACCCCATATACTGGAGGATATGGTCGAGGAACCTCCCGACCCAAAGGCGTCGGAGTTGTCTAAGGTGAAGAACACAAAAAAGAAAAATAGATTCACGTACAACTGAATTGTGTATAGTTTCCTGAGTATATTTATTGTTTATTATTATTTTATTTATGTTTTTAACTTTATTTTAATTTTATGAACATTATTCAGTGGAATGTTCGAGGTGTACGGTCCCGCATTGCAGATACTGGAGCACTGGCGCAGCTGCATGATCCGATTATCATGTGTTTCCAGGACACTCATCTTCTGCGACATGACCCAATCGCACTCAGGGGATACTTTTGTGAGAGGTTCGACTGTGTAGTGGACGGTAGAGAGAGTGGTGGAGTGGCTATTTTAATGAAGGATGAGGTATCAGCTACAAGGATTCGACTGACCACTCACGTTTCTGCTGTTGCAGTGAAGATCTCTGTCCCGTTCAAGTTGCATATCTGCAAGCTATATCTCTCGCCGAACACTGAGTTCAGTGCTGTGGATATCTCAGACCTCCTCGCACAAATACCATCTCCATCATTAATAGTGGGAGACTTCAATGCCCACCATGTTTCTTGGGGCTTGACTTTCTGCTCCACTCGAGGAAATATAGTACACAATGTGAGACAAGACTTAGACCTTTGTTTGCTGAATGATGGGTCTCATACATTCATGTCTTTATCATCTGGTACTATGTCTAATATCGATCTCTCCATCTGCTCGCCGGCTTTACTCCTTCGTTTTAGTTGGTCTGTTTGTGACGATTTTCATGGCAGGGACCATAAACCAATTGTTTCGGTGTGGACCACGAGATTCGGAGAAGGCCACAGAGGTGGATTGTTGAAAAGGCGAATTGAGATAGATATCGTACGGCCTTCCAATCGCGGTGTGACGTCGGTGCGGGCGTCCTTGAGCACCTTTCCTCTCTTACTTCCAAAGTACTTGAGACTGCCAGCACATATGTCCCACAAACATCGGGCAATCCTAAACGTCCTTCCGTTCCGTGGTGGAATGATGATTGCATATGTGCTATTCGGAATCGATGGCGGGCACTACGCAAATTCAATAATAGACCTACAACTGAACGTCTAGATTTGTACCGCAGGGCTAGAGCGGTATGCCGTCGTCTTGACCGCTAAGAGGAATTCATGGATGAAATATGTGAACACCATCTCACGTACTACTCTCACGTCTACTGTGTGGAAAAAAATCCATGCAATTTTCAGGTCGCTAGGGCAATCTATTCTCGGTCTCGTCGATGAGGGAGAACTCCTTACATCATCTTCAGCTGTAGCAAATGCTTTAGCGAAATCTTTCCGCTCGATTTCTCTCACTTCATCATATAGTAACGACTTTCAGAGGTACAAAGCACAGATGGAAATATTGACGTTAAATATTGGTGTTTCGGTTGGTGAATTGAACACTCCATTCTTACTTAAAGAATTGTTGCACGCACTTAAGAACTCACGTGACACTTCCCCTGGGCCAGACAACGTTAGCGTTTGTATGCTTTCGCACCTTCCTAAATCAGCACCACAACATCTTTAAAGTATTTACAATGGTTTATTCTCCGGACAAGTCTTTCCGCCAGGCTGATCAGAAGCATTTATTATACCAGTACTAAAGTCTAGTAAAGAGAAAACCGATCCCTTAAGTTACCGCCCTATTTCTTTGACAAGCGTATTGTGTAAAATAATGGAGAGAATGGTGAACGGCAGACTTGCATGGTACTTGGAGAAACATGGCTTTCTTTCTTCGGAACAGTGTGGTTTCCGACAGGAGAGATCTTCCATTGACCATTTGGTGTCAATGGAGAATATAATGAAACATCTGCCGGAAAACAGTAGGTGGTGTTGATTGTTTATCGTATGTTGTAAGGTCAAATGTAAAATTTACAAGGTTTATTCTCTACGGAGGATATGAGCAAGGACATGATGGAAAGAACGATCAACATTTATATGCTGAAGCAGACGCTGGGTACGGACACCTACAGGGGCAGTAGAGCGTGAACGGTCCTCATACTTTCTTAAATTAGAATTTCTAAGAACTGGGTCAAAAGCCGGGTGATTTGGCTGTCCTTTGAGACGGGCAAAATAAGATAACAAAAACTGGTCTCGTCTATCCCAAAGTGATGTATCGCCACAGTATACAAGTAAGCTTGCGATAGGGCTTGATCTAAACGCACCTGTGGCAAGCCGAAGAAAAGCATGATGTACACCGTCCAGCATTTTAAGACGATTTGACAAGCTAAAGACACAACCATAATCTAAACGAGAACGAAGAAGGGCATAGTAAAACCGTAACATACATGACCGATCGGCTCCAAATAACAAACCTAGAAACTTGACCTAAGGAGAGATAGCAATAAGCTCTTTGTTCAGAAAGACTTGCGAAATAGAAGGGTTTCGTAGCCGAGATAAGACTACACATTTCGTTTTGTCGGATGAAAACGTGAAACCAGTAGTTCGGGACCAAGCTTCAAGGCGAAATATAGTGTTCTGTAGTAGTCGCTCTGCAGTGGGCGTTGAACGGCTCGCATTGTAAATAACAAAATCGTCAACAAATAGAGAGCATGAGACAGGAGGCTGTACACAATCTGAAAGTGAATCGTCTACACGAACACGAAACGTTCGGTGATTTAAGATTCCCCGGATAAAAGCAAGCATATTGCCCTTGATTCCCCATCTCTTGAGGGTTTTAAGAATACCACGTCGCCAGGTTGTGTCGTACGCCTTTTTTATATCGAAGAAGATAGCAACGAGTTGTTGGTGGTTTAGGAAGGCGTTTTGTATGGCTGTTTCCATTGATACTAAATGGTCAATTGAAGATCGTCCTTGTCGGAAACCACACTCTCCAAGTACCATGTAAGCCTGCGGTTTACCAGGCTTTACCATTGGTATAAGAAATGCTTCTGACCAGCCGGGCGGAAAGACTTGTCTGGAGAATAAACCATTGTAAATATTCAAAAGTTGTTGTAGTGCTGAGTTAGGAAGGTGTGAAAGCATACCAAGGCGAACGTTGTCTGGTCCAGGGGAAGTATCACGTGAGTTCTTAAGTGCGTGTAACAATTTTTTAAATACGAATGGAGTGTTCAATTCACCAACCGAATCACCAATGTTTAACAACTAAGCTGTACTTTGTACCTCTAAACACCGTTATTATATGATGAAGTGAGAGACACCAAGCGGAAAGATATTTTTTTATTTTTTTTGTTTGTGGGCGAAAAATGCCTGGGCGTTATCATCGCCCGGAATTTTATTAATAAAAGGGTATAATATCTACAAAATAATAAAGTTTATAAGGTGTAAATGTAATATTAATCATATTTTACTAAAGTATTTGCTGCAGTAAAAGATGATGAAAGGAGTGATTCTCACTTACACTAGGTATTGGATGATACACTAGGTATCGGTGGGTCGTCACCCAGTATATTGGTGGACGTCTGAAATTGCAGATCAGCGAAGAGTGTTACAATTTTGGCGTAGGAAAAAGCAAAGGCTGCGGCCCGCTGGCGGTGCGCCATATGACCAGGCGAAGGAAAGATTTGTCCAAGCTAGGCGTACTTTGAATCATCTAATAATGACTAGTAAAAGAAACTATTGGAAACAGCTGTGTGCTGACTTGGATTCAGACCCGTGGGGACGGGCATACAAAATAGTAATGAAGAGACTAGGACGCCGCTTGCCGGTCCTAGTTACAGAAACGGCCAGACTGCATCTTCATAGCCTCTTCCCTGTTCAAGACGAGGGACATACGGACATAATAGTCTGTGAAGCTAAACGCTTTACACAAAACAAGATCGCTATTGCCGTTTCTGGTCTGAAGGATAAAAAAGTCCGGGTCCGGATGGAATCCCGGCTGCCCTTCTTAAAGGATTAATGAAGATAATCCCGTGGGAAATCACTGACGTGGCCAATTATGGAGTACAAAACAAGACTTTCCCCGCATGCTGGAAGGAGTCACGGACTGTTTTCCTGCCTAAGAAGTCCGGCAATCAAGAAATCATTAGCTATCGGCCGTTGAGTCTCATCAATAATATGGTTAAGGTTGCCGAGCGCTTGGTAGCGAACAGACTTATCCAAGAATTAGAGTCCAAAGACGGGCTTCATGATAACCTATTTGGGTTCAGGAAACATAGATCCACGCTGCAAGCTCTGGAAAAAATTACCAACTGGGTATTGTCTGTCAGATCTGGTACGTGGCGTCCCAGAAGAATCCCGTTGCTTATTCTGCTAGATATCAAAAATGCCTTTGGATCAGTCCGGTGGGATACGATTATGGCAGCTCTCACGGACAAACAGATTAGTTCCTATATCAAAAGACAAGTACGAGAATATCTGACTGATAGGTGGACTTTGGTTGAGGCGCTGAAGGTAAATTTAGATATCAGCTTCATGGAGGAGTGCCGCAGGGTTCTGTGTTAGGCCCCTTGCTTTGGCTAAAAATAAATGATGGAAAACTTACACTGAGATCACCTGAAGGCTCGGAAATAGTTGCTTATGCCGATGATTTGGCTATATTAATTGAAGCCAAAACTGAACGTGACCTTGAAGTTACCGGTAATGAAGTGCTAACATTGGTTAATAACTGGCTCTCGGATCGAGAACTATCTTTGTCTTACATAAATGTCACTATATTTTTCTGGCTGGAAGAAGGCGACTCAGAGACCTAAATCTCCGCGTGGGCGATCGCAGATTAGACCGTGTGGCAGTAACAAAATATCTTGGTGTCATTATAGACCCACCTCTAAAGTTTAGTCCTCATCTCGCACAAAAATGTAAAGAGGTCGAAAGTACCGCAAAGGCTTTAACAAGATTGTTGGCTGGACATGAAGCTCCACGTGCATCTAGGCGGCAGGTCATTGCCTCAACTTTAACCTCTGTATTATTGTATGCTGCACCTATATGGAAAAAAGCACTTTGTACTGCAAGAAAGTCGTAAGAATTAAAACTCTGAATAGGCTAACTCTTATAAACATCACTTCTGCATATCGCACCATCTCTTACGATGCAGCTTGTGTATTATCATCGGTTCCCCCTATCGACCTCTTAGTTAAAGAGCGATCACTTAGGTATCGTGGCATGCCAAAACAAGAAGCCCAAGCCAACATCAGGCGCATATGGCAGGACAGATGGAATCTTTCCACTAAAGCTACCTGGACCAGGAGATTGATACCCGACTTGGGCATGTGGCTTGATAGAGGACATGGAGAGGTTGGTTATTATCTTACTCAAATACTTTCTGGGCATGGTAGTTTCGAATATTATTTACATCGATTCGGTAGAAGACCAGCACCTATTTACATGTTCTGCCAGGATTCGGATATTGCCGAACATACTCTATTCCACTGTAATAGATGGACTATACATAGACGACGTGCAGGGCTGCAGGAATTAAATCCGGAGAATCTGCTTCTTTTTCTCCGGCGATCTACTGACAATTAGAACAAAATGAAGGAGTTTGCCAAGATAGTGCTAAAGGCTAAAAATGATTTACCCCTTTTAAGAGGCCATTGAGGCCCCGTGGTAACTTAGTAGTTTAATATTTTCGTTAAGGCAAGCAGCTATGAGGAGAAGATCATTCCTTCGTTTGGGGATCATAACAACTGGGTAATGAAAAGACCGAGACCCGGTTCCCTCGGCGGGGGCTAGGGACGGCTTTGTCGGGCCTGGTTCTCTGAACTGAAAGGAGGCCTCCTTTCAGTTTAAAGGACACTTTCTCGGGCTGCGCATACTTGATTGGATACCCGGCCCGGGGAAGCAGGAAAAAAAAGGTATCGGATGTGGGCGGGGCTAGGGTGTTCCGGTTGTCGGTGGACCAAAGGGGCCAAGTATGTCAAATTCTACGATTCCATTTGTGGTGTTCCAGGCTTGTGCCATTGGAACTATCAAAATATCTGTTATCTCGAGGTTGCACAAAAAATCACAAAAACCTATTAAATATAGCATGACTTTTGCTTCTAATGAAATCTAATTACTGCACTGTTTAACAGTGTAATATAAAAATAGGTAACAAAAAATAATAAACAGATTTTTTTATTGTACTGCAGGAAGATATGAAATCGCAGTGAAAATATTATAAAACTGAGAATAATGAATGCAAAGTAGTAACTGATTAATAATAAAAATGAAATTTACACTTTCCATAGTCCATAATAACAACATTTTGTTGTTTTAATATTCTTTGAATAACTCTTCAATAAACAAATATTATTTTTATAAGGAAGGCTTGCATAAGGAAGCAGAGAGTAATTATGAAAGGTGTAATTACATTAATAATAATTGCAACAATCATTATTGGTGTCACAATGTGGGTCTGCGGATACATAGGTGTCACATTGCGGGTCTGCGAGTACATAGGTGTCACAGTGCGGGTCTGCGGGTACATAGCTGTCCCAGTGCGGGTCTTCGGGTACATAGGTGACACAGTGCGGGAGTGCGGGTCTGCGGGTACATAGGTGTCACAGTGCGGGAGTGCGGGTCTGCGGGTACATAGGTGTCACAGTGCGGGTCTGCGGGTACATAGGTGACACAGTGCGGGTCTGCGGGTACATAGGTGACACAGTGCGGGAGTGCGGGTCTGCGGGTACATAGGTGTCACAATGTGGGTCTGCAGGTACATAAACTTTTTAAAAAGAAATAATTTGTAATTTTAGAATTGTATGTTAATGAATAATTCACTTTATTTGGAATTTATCAACAAAAATTTTAATATTTTGATAAATCTCTGTGAAACAGATAATAAAATCATTCCATTAGAATATTGAATGACAATTAAAATTATTTAATTGTTAGTATATTGGCTTTTATTGCAGAGGGCTATTAAAGCTTACCTGAAACGGCTTGTTTTTCTAGTAAAATGATGTGAAAATTTTCATTTTCACCCACCAAATGCTGCATGAAGAAATTCTGCACCTCTAGGACTTCACCTTACTCAATAATGGTAAGTTAATATTTAAATGTTATAGTGTTGTCAGAAAAAAGATAATAAACAATTACAAAATTTTAATAAATGCAGTTGTAAGTTTGTATCTCGAAGCTCGAAGAATCTACTCACAATAGATGCTTCTTGCATAATCAGTTGAGTAAAATACAAAGTTATTTTTTAATCGATACAATATATTTACATTATAATATAAAAGGGACAATTACAATTGCTGCACTTAAGAATTTGTACTTCAAATATTTGAATAAAGACTTTGTTCATCTCTCAAAGCAATGAGTGATTATTTTTTATATTTATACATATACCTTTCATTTATCAATCAGAATTTTAGCAATATTATTCAGCACTTTTTGTGGACTGCCTCAGTAGCTTAATCGGTTTTGCTGAGTGCTATACTGAGGTTTCAGGTTTGACATTTAATGGCAAGGTAGAACTAACTTTCCATATCGAAAAACAGTTATTAGTGTCTTTTACCTGTAAGTTAGATTACTGCTTAAGATTAGATGTTATATCAAATATTCTATTGCCTAATCAATTTCTACTGTTACAGACAACCACAGTCACCATGACTGCCAGAACACAATAGAGGTGGGTGAAAATTTGCAGCTGAAGAAATACTGCGCCACTGGGGATTCACTTAATAAGTGTAAGCTAATATTTAAATGTTATATTATTGGCAGAAAAAAGTAATATAATATTCTGTACCATTTGGAGGTAAATTACGGCACTTTGAACACTACAACAGTTCATGTATTAATAGAAAAACTGATGTCACATAGTCCTTTCTCACACTGCCTCTTTTTAAATCCATGGATTCTTATTTCCATCATTCTAACAAGTTGCAAGTATGTGCCCTAATTCCTGCAGCTAGGTTCCGGATTCCTAGGGCACGAATTTACTCTGGATACATACTATTTTAAATAAATGTTAAAATCTACTGCTTCAGCATCACTAATTTTCATTTCAAACCAAACTCCTGATCCTGGAAATTTGACTTTTGCTTAAGTGTTCCAGATATTTATACATACCCATTCACATTAATAACCCACAGGTTTTATTAATCCATCCTGTAAAACTAAGCGTTTGATTTAAACTTTTATAGTTGGTATGAAATATCTTAAAAAATAAACCATTGAAAAAAATAAAAAACCATTGAGATGCGATGTTGAAACTACAATAATGTAGAAAAATTAAAAAAAAAAATGGTTGCTAAAAATCATTTTCAGCCTTATACTTTCTTCACTTTAAAAGTAGAAAACACTTTATAATAATGATTATGAATAAGTACTGCATCACATGTCATGTATCTTCTGTGACTGAGACATAAAAGGAAGTCAAAGAACAAGTCGGAGTAGATTAAACCTACTCCGTTTTTATTAAGACATTTAATATTTTAATTAAGACATTAATATTTTAAATATTTAATATTAAATATTTAATATTTTAATATTTTTAATTAAGACATTAAGACATGGCAGTTTTAATTGTCGTAATTCTTTTTCTCGCTGCTCAGCTGACTCTATTGTAGACAAGACATGATATATAGTAGTATGGTTACACACAACGTATCATCTATTCAATTCATTACATTAATACTACTCAACATATTCAATGTGTTATTATTAAACTAAAATGCAATTACGACAAATAAGATTACCAAAATTCAATCAAAAATGTTTTTTTACAAAATGTATTCAATCAATAAATAATGCATAAACTTAATACATATTCGTCTATAATCATTCAAACTTCAAATAATCAACATATTTATTGGTCCTCCGGGCCGGAGGACCAATTAAATGACTTAATTTTGAATTAAGTCAAAATTGACTTAATTCGTATAGACATTCATTCGTATAGTTATACAAGCTACTCCAAAAAACTGTAATGCGTACAAACATTATACGCAGTGAAATTTAACTATAAAAGTGTAAGCAATAGTGGAATCGATGTCAGAAATTTCCAAATTGAACTGGATAGTGTTTTCATGTGTTATCTTAGTTCGCCGAGTATACGACAATCTACAAGGAGCTACGAGAATCAACATTCATCATAGTCGTAACCCATTGTTCATCTTATTAATTAATTTTACCATTCTTATTATTATGTCTAATTTCTTATTAATATTTGCCTTAATATAATTAAATTCAAAATGACTGACCAGGAGACGCTCAACAGTAAGAGTTTGCAGACTAATAGCAAGGAACTTTTTAAAAAACGTGGTATAATTATGGCATCAATCACACGAATCAATACCTTTGCTGATAATTTTAACCCCATAAAAAATGAAATATATTCTTTACAAATAAAATAAAGAAATGTGTTAGAATTACAAGTTAAATATGATGACATTCAGTCACAGTTGGAAGCTGTTGATGAGGATACAGCTGAAGACATGTGACATGTAACATACAATGTAAATTAAAATCTTTGTTAGATAAAATGTCTATAAAACCTCCTGATAAATCAGATCCTACTGATATGAAACCAATTAATAATCAAATGCAATTCTTACAGCCAATTAAATTGCCATGTTTTAGTGGAAATTTACTTGACTGGCAGTATTACTTTAATACATTTAATGACTTAATTCATTCTAGAAATGACCTATCCGATATTAAAAAATTACACTACTTAGTCATCTTTAAGGGATGACCTTAATATCATCAAAGACTTACCAATTACAAGGGAAAATTATTCAGTCGCCTTATCTCCTTAAAAAAAGATATGATAATAAATACTCTGATAATCTCTAGATAATCTCTGTTTGTCTTATTCAAAATATTTTAAAAATTGGTTTCATGAAAAGGAATCTGCAGATAATTTAGATCATTTTATTAATAAAATTAATTCTTGTATAAGTTCATTGGAGGCAATGAATTTACCTGTAAATCCTTATGAGCTCATTGTTATGCAATTACTAGCATCAAAATTGGAAAGAAAGACTTTCTAATGAAGACTTTCAAAACTTTCCTAATTTCAAAAACTTCAACAGACAAATACTTGAAAATGTTGCAGCTAAACTTGAGTATAATTCACAATCAAATAACACTCTTTTAACAAACAAGTATTTAACAAACCCTTTAAAGGTCAAGGGAAATATAACAAGGGAAATATAACAATACAAATAAAATTTACAGAAGAAATTTAGTTACCATGCAATTTCAAAAATTATTCAATGTACTATGTGTAAATCCGATCATTATTTATATACATGTAAAAAATTTCTTGATTTAACAGTAGATGAACGCAAGGAATTTTTAGTCCAGAATGTGTGTTTTAACTGTTTTCGAACAGGTCACTATGTTAATAATTGTATGAATAAGCATGTATGTAAAACATGTTCCAAAAAGCATCATTCCTTAATCCATACAAAGGAAATTAATAAATCTAGCTCTAAGCCTGAAAATAATACTTATCGTGCATTAAAATGACAAACAAACAAATGTTTGTCTACTGCTGTGTGCAATACTGTGGACAAACATGGAAATTAAGAGTGTTGCTTGATTCAGGCAGTCAAGCCAATTTCTGCACAATTTCTGCACAATTTTTGCTCGTAAACTTGGGCTAACCTTAACAAAAACCAATTACTGGAATTAATAACTCGTTATGTCAATCAAATTACAGTGTCACAGTTAAACTATATACTCTCGCTATGAAAACTTTACATTAGACATTGTTTGTGTTTATCTTAATTTACCTGAAAACTTATTTCTTGCGGACCCAAACTTTAACATTTCTTCAAATGTTGATGTCCATTTAGGAGCACAGCACAGTACTTCCTAAACCTTATTCTGCCGAATAAATTTGTACGTAACCAGCATTTTCCCTTGATACAAGAAACAAGACTAGGATATATATATTAGCTGGAAACCTTCCTTTAAATGTTACACGCAACAATTCCGTTTCTTCCTTTTTCATTCGTAATGACAATAAACTTCTTTCAGATAGAAAATTTCTGGGAGGTAGAAGAACCTATTTTAGTCAAACAAACCTCTCATGATAGCTCAATATGTGAAAGTAATTTCATAGAAAATACAATTAGAAATAAGGATGGTAGATTTATAATTACATTACCTCGTAAATCAGATAACATCAAACTTGGTGATTCTCTTAACGCCAAAAATAGATTTTTGTCTTTAGAACGTTAGCTTTTTATCTACCTCATCACGCTGTTTTCAAGGAAACAAGATTAACAACCAAACTAAGAGTTGTGTTTGACAGCTCGGCCAAATCCAGCAATGGTCTCTCTAAATGATAATACTAATGATAGGACCTACGGTCCAACAAGACTTATTTTCAATAATTTTAAGATTTAGAGTCCATAATTACGTTATCACATCTATCACAAAAATGTACAGACTTAAAGCATTATGCCTTAAGAACAGTAACTTATGGTACAACTAGTGCCTCATTTTTAGCTACTCGTTGTTTAGTTCAAATTGCCAATGATAATAACGATCAATTTCCTAATGCTTGCAGAGCCATATTAAATGATTTTTATGTTGATGACCTTATTACAGGAGCTGATAGTGTACATGAAATTAAGCAGTTAAAAACTGATGTAACTTATTAAAACAGTATGGCTTTCCCCTTCAAAAGTGGTTCTCCAACTGTCAATAAATTGTTTTCTCCACTGATGATACTGTACTATTAAATACACCTATATCATTAAATAAAAATGAAAACATACATACTTTAGGCATATTATGGAATAATTACTTAGATAAATTTAACTTATGTAGTCAATCAAAGGGAAGTTAAAATATTCACTAAGACATATTAAAATATTCACTAAAACACATATTTTATCAATTATTTCTGGTATCTGTGATCCCATTAGGTCTTATTGAACCCATTATATTTTTATGCAAAGCCTTTGGCTAGTTAAGTGCAATTGGGATGATACTTTACCCGATAATTTACTATTGCAGTGGCAAATTTTCTACAATCAAGTTTAGTTAGTTCTATAAATGTTGACAGATGTGTAAAGTTAAACACTGATAGTAGCATCAAATCCTTTCAACTCCATGGATTTGCAGATGCATCTCTTAACAGTTTCGGATGTTGTATATATGTTAGAATTACTTACTGTAATGATAGTTTCATGTAATTTATTGTGTTCCAAATCAAGAGTTGCCCCTTTAAAACAAATGACTTCCAAGTCTTGAACTCTGTGCTTGTTTGCTCTTATCACATTACTTAAGTTACATTAGCTTTAAATGAAAGAATCAAATTCATTTATATTCTGATTCCATGATTGCACTCCATTAGATTCATGGTCAATCCACCAATTGGAAAGTGTTTGTAGCCAATCGAGTTTCAGAAATTTAACAGTTGACTTTCAATGCAAAGTGGCATCATATTGAATCACCTTTGAATCCTGCCGATATAGTCTCTCGGGGATGTCTTCCGGAAAAATTAATTAATTTTGTATTCTGGTGGCATGGACCAAGCTGGCTTTTGCAAGATTCTTTCTGTTGGCCAACTAATCATCACTTTAATTCTACTGAAACAAACGTTGATCCTCAATGCCTTCGTCAAACTATTAAAGTATCTCTTTTGACCTCTAATATTACTGATTATACTGAGAAATATTCATCGCTGTCTAAACTAAATCGTGTCTACTAAACTAATTCGTGTCTTTACTAAACTAATTCGTGTCTTTACTTATTGTTTTAGATTCATTCAAAATATTAATTATAAGTCTACTAGCGATTGTCTTCAAATGAATTAGAATTCACTCTTGAATTTTTCATTCATCAATCTCAGTTAGCATATTTTAAATCATATTTTATGATCTTCAAAACCGTTTCATTTCGAAACAAAGTAAACTCAGTTTGCTAGATCCATTTTTATTAGACTATAAAAGTTTACTTCGTGTAGGAGGAACATTCTAATTTGTCTTTCGATAAAAAACATCAATTAATACTACATCCTCATGCAAACATAACAAGGTTAATCATCCACAGTGAACATTTACGTCTTTTACATGCTGGACTCCAATTAACTCGGAGTTCTCTTCGTCAAAGATTTTGGATTGTGAATGCAAAAATAGCGTTCTATAGTTAGGAAACGCCTAAAATGTTTTCGTTTTAATGCTGATAATCAATCTCAGCAACTTGGTCAATTACCCTCTTCTAGAATCACGCCTTCGCGAGCCTTTTCTTGTTGCGCTATTTACTATGGTGGCCCTATTATGATTCACCATGTCGGGCAGAAATCTAAAATTCTTTCAAAGGCATATTGCGCTTTTTATTTGCTTAGTTACTAAAGCTAGTCATTTAGAACTTGTTTCAGATTTAACAGCTGAATCCTTCATTGCTGCCTTTGCTCTCAGGGGTATTTGTAATCAAATGTATTCAGATAACGCTACTAACTTTCGTTGTGCTAGGAACACTAATGAATAGTTTCAATTTTTTAAATCGAAGGACTTCAATTGGTCATTTATTCCCCCTTCCTCGCCGCACTTTGGTGGCTTGTGGGAAAGCAGAATCAAGAGTGGTAAATTTCATCTTTGCCGTGTCGTTGGACAAACCATTCTTACCTTCGAGGAATTTTATACAATTTTAACTCAAATCGAAGCATGTCTTAATTCTCGCCCACTTTTTGCTATTTCTAATTACCCTAAAGAACCGCTTACTCCTGGGAATTTGTTAATAATCGGTTCTCCTCTTACTTCATTTCCTGACCCAGACTTTTCCGAAATTCCAGAAAATCGTTTAAATGGCAATTATTGCAGAAATTTATTCAAGTTATTTGGAAAAGATGGTCTAAAGATTATTTACATCAACTGCAACAACGCAATAAATGGCATTTTCCTAATAGAAATCTGTGTGAGGGCGATTTAGTTTTAATTTGCGATGACAATACTTCTCGATTATTTTAGAAATCTGGAATTGTTACTCATGCTTTCATGGGTTCTGATAATTTAGTTAGTTGTTTATATTATAATTGTTTATATTTTAATTATGTTTATATTCAATAGTTTATATTTAAAATCTGCCGATTTTAGCAGGCAGTAATGTTAAGAATCATATTTTGTTTACATTTAAAAATATTGTAATTGCAGTTAAATATTCTAATTTCAGTTTTGTCGTAATTCTTTTTCTCGCCACTCAGCTGACTCTATTTTAGACTTCATTGCAATTACGACAAATAAGATATTACGACAAATAAGATTACCAAATCAATCAAAAATGTTTCTTTACAAAATGTATTCAATCAATAAATAATGCATAATGCATAAAATTCTTGACAAGGATGACAAAAATATTTTTTTCTAAATTAACTGGAGTGTATTGGTTTGGCCTCAAACCTTCAACTGTTGTAACTGAAAATGTTGGTGATTAATCCCTACAATACTGTAACAATGTCTTAAAAATAATTAAGGTTGTAGTTTCTTAAACTAGTTTCTCTAACTGGTTTGGTTGGTTAAATCACTGAAGATTTATGAATTTTAAAGTTATTTTTTGTTCTCTTGTCATAGTACTTTCTAAATTATGTGGTTGTGTATTCTAATCTGCATCTTCCCTTGCAGTTGATACCTACTCTTAAAAAGTAAGCAAACTATAAAAGTTATAATACCAGATGCCCACTCTTTTTGACTCAATCTCTTTTTGATTTAGTCAATGTTTTTTATTTTCTAGATTTAATTAGCTTTGCCTAATTTTCATTTGTTTTCTATGTTGTTACAGCCTTCAAGAGTGTTTTGAAGTTTGTTTAATTATTGGATGATATTTACAACATTGTCAGTTTATACAAAATTTGATGTAGGTGGGGGAAAATACTAAATTTTATCAAGCAATTCATATTTAAATGTAAATAAGCATTGTAATGTTTTAAAAATTGATTTTACTTTGAAATTTATTATTTGACAAATAGCAGCATGTCGGGTGGCCAGTTTCCCGGCTCAGTTGGCAAGTAGTGCACTTAGATGGCCACTTAATGCTCTTCTTTATTTTATTTTAGTAATTTTAATTTTGTCTGGACTGTGCTGAATCATATAGTATGTTTTATGACGTTTATCATAGTTAATGTTTGCGCTCCGCTCATTTAAAGTGCTGTAGCGTGCATGTCTTTATGTAATTCAAGAAAGTTTTCTTGTATATTTACTGTTTATTTAGTTAGTTTATCATTATATTAATGATAATGATCATTATCATTATCAGAACTAAATAGTTCTGCACACTAGCAGTTCAAAAATAGTAAATTTTCATTTACTATTTTTGAAAATTAACTATATGTAACTAATTCACACAAAATTTGTTAGAACTCACAACAGAATGAGTTGAAAAACTCAACATTAGCTTCCAGTTCATACAAACTACTGACGCTGGTAAGGTAAGTACAGGTAAAAGTCGATTAATTGCTGCAAAAAATCTCCAACAGAAGTAATATCATGCAAAATATATAACAGGTTATATATTACGGCACATATTTATGCAAAAACATAAATTTCCAACTGATTGTAGAAGTCATGTTTTTTATCGAGGTATCTTCCTCTAGATCCGCTATGTTCAGTCTAAACAGGACCACCTCATGTAGGATGTGTTAACCACACATAGCGGTCTTTGTTTGCAAATATTTGTCAAACCCTCAGGTTACATACCTCTAGTCCCTTGATAAAGCAATTTTTCTCTAAACACAAACAAAATAAATAAAAAATAAAAATCACAAACAAAAATTATTACAAAATAAAATAAAGGTTTGGAAGGTGATAATTGAAATCATTTGAAATTCTGTTTTTTTGGTGTTTTTTATTACTAAGCTCTAACCTACAGCGGAATATTCATTAGACCTCATTGGACGATATAGATGTGAAGGACTATACTATGATCCTAAATGTGTACCAAATTAAACAATAAATATGCTATGACAGAATTGTCAGTAAAAAGTATCCTTGTTTCATATGCATATGTAGTAGTATATACACAAGACTCTTGTTTAACTGATAATAGCAATTACTTTAAATTTTAATTTTACATAAAAACAGAACAAAAGATGTTTGTGTCTGTAATCTACCATTATTAATATTTTACAAAAAGAGGGCGTGAGTCTCTTTTATTAAAAAATTAATAAATCTAGGTAGTAAAGTGAACAAAAAGTAAGACAAAACAAGGAATATTAAATTGTTTAATTTCAAATTATTTGATTAGATCATTTTCTTATTTAGTTATTTTTATTAACTAATTTTTTAAAAACTAATATACATATATATAACTCGAGTAAAAGGCGCACTTGATGGCGCAGCATCAAGCAGCAATTGTGCCCTGTATGCACATTGGGGCGTTTACTGCTGACATAAGAGAACCATGAGTAGCTCTTGTATGTCCTATCCGCAAACAGCACTTCCTCATGTTCTGCATGAGGATTCCCATGGCAACACATCAACTGTAGCCGTCCAGTTCTCCTACCAAAGAGACGTGTTGATTTTCATTACCTGGGATTCCCACATGGCTAGGAATCGAACAGAAAGTCACGTGTGTTGCGATGATTCAATTCAGCGATTGCATTATAGATTTTAATACAGCGATTGCATTATAGATTTTAGTGATTCAACAGGATGTTGAGAATAAAAATCGTCTTAAACTTGGAGTGCACTACAAATAATGACATGATGATATTTTGGGTTAACGATATTCAATGCCTTATTGATAGCGTACAGTTCAGCAGTAAATATACCTGTAATATTAGACAGACCAAACATATTCTGCTATTAAGAATAAATACACATCCACGGTATAATTCTGTTTCGATCCATCTGTGTTAAAATTAAATAACTAAAATTACAACTGAAGATGTGGGTTGCCACAAAAGCGCTGTCTTGTTTACTTTTTAATTTCTGTACATAAGGTCTTGAAAATATATTTTTCAGAAAAATTATTATGAATGTTAACCGAGAAAAATTTTCATTCAAGTTTTATAAATTACATATGAAGCTTCATAATAGAATACAATTAATTTTAATAAAATTTGCCTTAAATTAAATGTAATTCCTAAATATGCAAGGATTAACAAAAAATATAAAAATAACTTTTATATACTTTTATTGTGGACTATTTATATAGTCCATAACCAATAAAAATACAATAAATACATATTCATACAAACTTGGTCACACAAAATTAATACATTTACAAACATGATCGAGTGGTTAATTACACACAATATAATAAAAATAAATTAAACAAATATGAAAGAAACTGCTATAAATAATGGATATAGCAACTCTAATTCGTAATGTATACAAAAATTAACAATAAATGGTTAATATCAATAATGGTACATAACCCTAATATCAATAAATGGTAGACAGAAAATTGACAACGTATATTGGTGACCATTGAAATGTGAACATCCTGATGGAAAAGCACTTTCTTCTTCTTCAAAGCTGGTCGTTTTTTTGCAATTTCTGCCTTCAATTTGTCAAGTAATGATGTGTTAATACTGTTCAGTTATTTTCTTATATTTTTGAGGATAATCGATAAACAAAATTCCATTACTATCCCAAAAAAAAAGAACAGTCGCCATCACCTTCCCTTCACCCTTTGCAGTGCACCGTTTTGGCTGTTATTTCATCTCAAGAATGTAGGGTGGATCCACATTTCTTCTATAATTATGAATATTATGCAAAATATCCAACTTGTTTTGCTTTAACTGCTCCAGAGGAGCCTTGGAAATGTTCATTTGAATGTGTTTTTTGGTCCAAAGTAAGCAAACGCGGCACCAAACGTGCGGATAGCTTATGCATATCCAATTCTTCAGTTAATATATGACAAGCAAGTTCTTTCAATATACCCATAGCCTTTATCTCTAATCATAATTTGTCGGTCGTACAGTACCATTGGTGAACTTTTTCGATGATATCGGTGGTGGTTACAGTTTCTGGCTGTCCCGAAGGCTCATCAATCAAGCTGATATGACAACCATGTTTAAATTTAGCTGCCCATCTTTTTCAGGGAGGCAAATGATGGGACAGAGTCCCTGTAAACAACTGTTTTAATTTGCGTAGGTGTATTGCCTTTCAAATGCAAGTATTTAATCACGACACGATATTCAATTTTTTCCATTTTTACAAAAACGCTTACAGTGACACATGATTATCATCAAACAACTGAGAGTCCAAAATGGCAGAAATTTTAGTGGGTATCCTTCCTCATTTATCATGGTGATTAGAAAGATAGACAGGTAGCATTCTTTATCTGGAATATTTAGTTGACCGCATTTAAAGAGATGGTAGTCCCTTGTGACATCACATCTGAGCTACAAGGAACGTGTGAAAATATCTCATTTGAACAGTTCAATTTTCTGTATGACTTGCATCCATGCTTTTTCATAGATAAGAATACTATTGAGTATCCTGCATCGTTTATTTGATTATACCTCCATAGCTTCTTCAACATTTTAAAATAAACTTCTTAATTATTATGTTTCTAGGTTCTATAAATTCTGTCTGTAAATTCCCTTGTTGTCCCAAATCACTGTAACTATAATTTTTTTTCTTTTTATACCACCAGTCTGAACCCACAACCTTGTTGTGTAATGAATGTAAACAACTATCAAGATGTTGCTTGATCTCTTCCACACTCAGTTGTTTCCTAAAAAAAAAATCCTTCCCTAAAAAAAAATAATTTTCTAAATCTATATAAATATATTTCAATTTAGTAATCATGTTCAATGTTTTGAAAGAATTTATTAGTCACTATGTTAAGTTTCCCTCTATTCATTTACGTATCCACCCTCTTGGAATTTTTGACATTGATCCTTCAGTGCTGTTTTTCATATTATTTGTTACCTTAAAAGAAATACAATCATCAACAAATTTCTTTGTCCTTCGACTTGCAAAAGTAATTGGATCAATTAAGTGATTATATAATTGTTATCATAAAAGTTATAAAATTATATCATAAACGTGATTATATAATTATGTAGAGTGTAACTTAATTTTATTTCTAGCCGTTTAAAATTATGTTACTTTAAACATAACCAGCAAACAATTAAACAAAACTTTTTAAACATGATAAGATCCTTTGGTAGTGACATGAAATGCAGTATCTAAATCTGATTCTTTTCATATTTACAAAATACCTTAACTAATTGTCCAATTACATGTCGCTGTTTGAGTCTTTTGCCACTCTCATATTATTCTCCAGGTATAGAGACTTATATTTTTACTCAAATATTTTGTAAATCACTTTCCTATTGATACAGTTAGATGATAATTAATATTTATACGTTATAAAAAAAAACCATTACCTCTTCAAATAGCTTAAATTCACAATTTGGAAGAATCTTTTAGAAGCTGCAATTTAATTTTGGAATCATTAGCTAACAATTACTTTTAGCAGTATTAAATTATCAATTTGTGTGGTACAAATTTTTTTCAATAATTGACTCGCCCATATTCAATTACGTTAAATCAATCGTACAAAAATAAATTTAATTGTTAGATATTTCAACCGGTATTGTTAGATATTGTTAATAATCTATTTTTAATTATGTCTCAAATCATGGCATGCACCAATATCAGTCCTTTTTTTTGTATGTTAAGGGTGTTTTTACATTAAAACCTTTGCGTTTAAATAATTAAAAATTGTTGTGATCCTCTGGAACGTGGTTGAATGTTTTGTACTTTCTTTACTACATTACTTAACTTTCTTAATTCCTTAATAATATGCCACTACATTAAAGAAAAATAATTTTTATCTGGAAATGATTTTTGTGAATAATTTCCATGTAATTGGCAGATGGGAAGGGGTAACGAGAAAAGAAGTGTAAATAATTATTTTCTATTTACGTAATCTATAATATTTAGGTTACTGTTATTTTTATAAGTTATTATCTGTAGGTTAAGAGAAGTCTCATAGCTGTTAATTCTGCACCATACCATAGGCTAAAGCCAGTTGAAAACTTTGATTCGTCCTATCAAATCATTATCATGTATGTTAACTTTTTTAATGCAGTACTTCAATCTTAAAAATTTACATACTTTTCCGTATTCTATGTAATACTAAATGAAGCTTCGTACATTTTCAGCAAAGAAACGAAGATGTAACCGAATTTTATTCAGTTATAAGTTTATAAAAGATAATTTTAATATTAAGAGTACCTTAAAATATAAAATGAAAATATTTTCTTTGATCTAACATACTTTAGATGTTTTTCTATTCTGTGAAGTAGGTTGACTAACATCTTCCTTTCACATCTTTTAATTAAAATATGAAAGGAAATTTTAGCTTATTTTTTTTGTGATTCTATTATTATTAATTATTAAGCTATAATTAAGTATTCGACATTGGTAAATATAGCATCAATTTTTTGTTGTTTTGATTTAAATTATTTTTCGTAATAATTCAGTTGTTTGAAGTGTGTCATTGACTTCTACGGTTTTTTTGTGATCTAGTTACTCATTGGCTTTAATTTTTGTTTTACAACTCAATCTTTATTGTTAGATGTTTAAAAGAACAAGAAAATTTTAAAATAATAGTTAAAAAATATATGCGACATTATAATTACCTAACTTTAAATGGAATAAAAAAATTGCAAATCATGATTTACAACTAATAATAATAATAATACTTCTATTTGGCATCGTGGAAATTTCTGGTCCCTTTAATAGATGATAAATTGTCTTAGAATGATCAAATGAATTATAAAATCATACCGTATAACCTTTTAAGCGTCTTAACAAATCCCTAAACTTTTCATTATTATCAAATATTTTTGTCTATTCTGGTGTAAGGAATAATAGAACGTATTATCTTTTGAGGATCCTGCAAATATCATCACGTGACAACTTTATATCAGATTGTTATTTGGTGCTCATCACCATGACTACTGAAGACTGATTTAGTACATTCAATTTATCTATGAGTGTTAACAAATTACATTTTCATTATATTTACAACATCATTAATAATATTTATACGTTAAAATTTAATGCGTGCCTCGTTAAAAATCCAAACACCTTAGCAGTAAACAATCACCTTTAGCAGTATTATATCATAATTTTATGTGATACTAATTTCCAGCTTTTCAAGAATTAATGGCTCATTCATATTTGATATGCATAAATAAGTAATACAGAGAAATCAATGGTTTTATTGTTAGACGTTATAACCAGTATTGCTGGAATTTATTTTTAATTGTCTCACAAGTCATGATATTCACAAATTTGAAACCAGACCATTTTTATATAGTAATTTTTCTTTTGTTCATGGAATTTTTGCATTGAAAACTTAGAATTTAAAGAATTAAAAAGAAGTTGTGGTCCTTTGCAAAATGGGTGGATAATCTTTACTGTATTATTTAACTTTTACATTATTTCAAACAACAAATTCTGTACAGAAATAAATCCGTAAATAATTTGACACTGTATTAAAGAATAATTTTTTTTTATAAGACAAGGAGCATAAGAGGAAAGAAATGAAAATAACTATTTTTTTCCATAATTTAAAGCCCGCGGAGTTGTTACTTCTACACCAAGGCAGACGCAACAGCCAAATAAAAATTTAGCTTCGTGTTCTCAAATTATGACTATACTTTAACTTTAATGTGCAGTACTTTTTATCTCTAAAATGTACATACTCTTCACAATATAACTAACACTGAATGAAGTTTTATACATTTTCAGCAATGAAACGACAATGTAATCGAAAGTTTTCTAATCTCTTAGTTTTCTAATCTCTAAGTTATAAATCTGTTGTGTAATGTCTAACGTGGAAATTATGTGAACAAATAAGATGACCCACGTGACTTACTAAAAACTGTTAACTTTAAGGAACCTACTTCATTATTGTTTTCTGTACGGTAAAATTTTTTTATGTTGTAAAAGGATGGATTGCAATGGAGAATATGAAATAAAGAAATGCGATTAAAATTTAGAAACAATGAATTACAATTCTTAATACCAGTGCTAGAAAGAGAATATTCATAAATTAAAGATCTAGGTTAATTAATTATGGATTCGATAATAATACATTTTATTGAAAAGATGAGAAGGGGTGAAAGAGGAAAGAAGTGTAGATCATTACTTTTTATTTACGTTACTGTAAATTATTAAGTATTTACGTTACTGTAAATAATATGCTTTTTTTTTTATTTTTAGGGAAAGAGCCGCAGACCTGTTACTTCTACTCCAAACCATATGCCACAGCCAATTCAAAACTTAGTTGGGGGCTCTAAAATCATTACCATTTACATTAACTTTTTATGTACTTTCTAAAATATTTGTATCTCTAAAATTTTTGTACTTTCCATAAATTAAGGAATACTAAATGAAACTTCATGCATTTCAGCAAGGAAACAATTAAACCGAAATCTATCAGTTTTTAAGCTTACAAAATATAATTTAACACTAAGTTTACCTTGAAATACAATAAGATAATATTTTCTTTGTTGTAACATACGTTGCCTTTCTACCCAATGAAAGTAGGCCGATTTTCATTTTCTTTCTACACTTCTTTTAATTAAAATATTCAATTACATTTTTTGATTGTCTTTTTATTGATTATTTATAACGATGAATCATTAGACTGTAATTAATTATTCAACATTGGTAAATGTATCATGTATTATTTTTTTCGATTTAAATCACATTATTCTCTGTAATAAATCAGTCATTCAGAGTTTGTCTTATTTTTTGCTTTATATTTTGTTCTACAACTCAGTCATTTTTCTGTGTTGTTTAAAAGAACAATAAAATTTTAATTTAGCAATTGAAAAATATTGTTTAAAAGAACAATAAAATTTTAATTTAGCAATTGAAAAATATTAACTCCATTATAATTTTCTAACTTTAAGTATAATAAAATAATTTTATGGTTTTCTCAGGTAGACATCATATTCCGAATGATGGTGGTAGTATTTCACAAGATTAGCGATTAATCGTAATACTTCTATTGGACATCGTGAAAATTGTTGGATCCATTTAATAGATAAACTCTATTAAAATGGTAAAATTTACTATAATGGCGTCTTAATAAAATACTAAACTTAACCTCATTATCAAATAATTTTTTACTTTATTCCGTATTTAAAAGATAATATACCCTCTTACCTTTCGAAGGTCCTACAAATTTAAGCAGCTGATATAACTGGCTATGAGATCAAATTTCTTGCTCGTAAACATGGCACCGATATTTAGTAAATTCAGCTTCTTTATGCGTTTATATTTGTCAATTGTGAAAAAAGGTATAAAAATAATAATAATTAACTTATTCCTAAAAAGTAAATTGTAAGTAACCGTTTAAAACCTTGGGCATGGCAAAAGATTTTTGAAACAAGTTATTAATGAAAAGTAATAAAGCAAGAGACCGTGAACACTTTCTGAGACAATCCGTGTCAACATCTTCAACTGACGAGCTACATTATAATTTTATTTCTGTTATCATAGGTAATAAATTACCAACTTTTTTTAGGTAACAAATTTCCGACTTTTTATTTAAAAAAATCTTCCATAGAGTTTATTTGAAATTTGTGTTATAAAGCCAATGTTAAATGATAAGTCGAAATGATATGTCAATGTTAAATGAAAAATACAACTACCACAAAATAATTTTTCATTTAACGTTAAATGCATACTAAAAAAAAAATTGCATCTGCGACTTCCCAGGAGGAATTTATTATTACTTCAAATGCAGTCCCTATTATTTTTAAATATTAATGTAAACTTAAACCATTTCTACTGCACACATACATACATACATATATATATATATATATATATATATATTCAACTGGTGCGCGTGTGTCTGTCAGTCTTTACAAAATATGATTTATTTCGTGAAAATGCTGATAAAGGTATTACGTTAACCAATCACGCAATTATTGGGGTAGTTTTTTTAATTATTGGAAGAGAACTGCTATCTATTCCTGAAGTAACGTATTATACAATGTTACAATAAAACATTTTTTTTGTAACATTGTATCATTTTCAAGTCTGATTCGATAATACATTTGAATGGGCAGATGAGGAAGTGACAAAAGAGGAAAGCAGGGTAATTATAATTTAATACAATAATTTTAAGATATTTATATTCATATTATTTGTTTTTTTTTTTTTTTTTTGGAAAAGAGCCCTCAGATCTATGTCCACTACACTAAACCAGACCTCACAGCCGGTTCAGAACTTGGCTACAGGCCCACAAATCATTAAGAAGTATGTTATTTTTTAATGTGCATTTTAAATTTTCATTATAATATTTTTTTAATATTTTATAATATTTATTTATATAATATTTTTAATTATTTTTTGATACTCATTGCTTATTAGTGGGTTGTACGGTATGTAATGAGAATAGATCACCTACAACACCAGACCTATTCTGGAGAATTTTGTAAACCTATGAATACTTTTCTTAGTTGAACGAAAATTAGACAAATGGTGAAGTAATTAGCATGCCGGCTTCCAGATCAGCTGGTATCAGGGTCATTCCCAGCATGGGTCTGTCGATTTGGTATTATCTATCGTTTCAACTATCTCATATTCCTTGACAAAACATACGTATATAGAATGTTTCATAATAAAGAAAAAACTCCTAAAGAGTTCATGACTTTTCCAGTTTCATCATTGTCATCATTGATTGTAAAATCAAAACCACGAAAAAGAAAAACCGGTCACTTATAACTAATTTTGTCATATATTTACCTGTAATACTGCATCTAAGTACCTTTATTTATGAGCATTATTCAGTGGAACGTTGCAGATCTTCGGTCCCGTAATGAAGATGTTAGAGTGTTGATGCGCGCACATGAACCATTAAAACGCATGTACTACAGCAAGATGCGATAACACTGAAGAGGCTATTTCTGTGAGAGATACGACTGTCTTGTAGATAATAGAGAGAGTGGTGGTGTTTTTATTTTCATGCGGAATGAGGTGTCGGCTACAAGGCTACAACTGACTACCCTCATTCCTGCTGTTGCTGTAAAAGTCTCAGTTCCGTTTAAATTGCATATCTGCAATTTGTATCTCTCACCGAACTCTGAGTTCAGTGGTCAAGACATATCAAATCTCCTCACACAAATCCCGTCGCCTTCGTTAAGAGTAGGAGACTTCAATGCTAACCATATTTCCTGAGGCTCATCTTTCTGCTCCTCTCGAGGAAATATGATAAACAGAGTGAGACAAGAGTTGGACCTTTGTTTACTGAATGATGGGTCATACACATTTACGTCTTCATCTTCTTGTACAATGTCAAACATCGACCTCTCCTTGTGTTCACCGAATTTACTCTCTCGTCTTAATTGGTCTGCTTGTGACGACCTTCATGGCAGTGGCCATAGGCCAATTATTATAACCACTGGTATCGACCACGAGGTGGAAAAAAGGCCACGGAGATGGACGGCTGAAAAGGCGGATTATCATAAATCCTTCCCATCGCAGTATGACGATGGCGCAGATATCCTTGATAAACTGTCCTCTTTTACATCCACGAAACTTGAGAATCCTAATAAATATATTCCACAAACATCTAGTAAACTTAGATGTCCTTCCGTTTCTTGGTGGATTGATGATTGCAAAAACGTTATTAGGAATCGACTGCAGGCACTACGCGAATTTAACCGCAGACCTACAACTGAACATCTAAATTTACCGTAAGGCTAGAGCGGTATGTCGTCAAGTATTCTTTGATGCTAATAAGTCTTGGACGAAATACGTGAACAGTATGTCACGCACTACTCCCATGTCTACTGTGTGGAAAAAGATCCATACAAGCTGCGGATCACCAAAACAATCCATTCTCGGTCTCATTCATGAAAGAGAACTCTTTACATCACCTACTACAGTGGCAAATACTTTGGCAGATTATTTCCGTTCGGTGTCCCTTACCTCATCATACAATAATGAATTTCAGAGGTTCAAATTGCAGATGGAAGCACTAAACGTTGGTGATTCGGTCGGTGAATTAAACGCCCCATTTTCATTCAACAAGTTGTCACACGCACTTAAGAACTCACGTAACACCTCCACTGAACCTGACAACATTCTTTCTAATTCGGCGCTACAACACCTAATATGTATTTACAATAGACTATTCTCCTTACAAATGTTCCCTTCGGTCTGGTCAGAATCCATTGTCGTACCTGTATTTAAAACCTGGTAAAGACAAAATAAACCCCTCAAGCTACCGTCTTATCTCTTTGACAAGCGTTTTATCTAAAGTGATGGAAAAAATGGTAAACCGCAGGCTCCATTTCTAGATAGTGTACCTAGAAAGCCATGTCTATGTCTAGAACAATGCGGTTTCTGCCAAGGACGTTCTTTCATTGACCATTTAGTGTCAGTGGAAGCAGCCATCCAAAACGTTTTCCTATTCCGCCAGCGCCTCGTCACTGTTTTCTTTGATATCAAGAAGGCTTACGACACGGCCTGGCGACGTGGTATTCTTAACACCCTTAAATAATGGGAAGTCAAGGGCTGTATGCTTGCATTTATCAAGGGTTTCCTAAATGACCGGGGTCTTTCCGTGTTCGTATTTGAGATTGCTTATCGGGTAGCGTCACTTTGGAGAATGGAGTCCCTCAACGAAGTGTATAAAGTACCTTGTAGCCATCAACAGTATTACTGAATGTGTGCAACCACCTAATTCATATTCGTTATTTGTTGATGATTTTTCCATCTATAACACGTCCCGTTTAATAGCTACTGCAGAGAGACTATTGCAGAACACAATATCTCGTCTTGAAGCTTGGTCTAAGGTTACCGGCTGGCTTCACCTTTTCACCTGAGAAAACAAAATGTGTAGTCTTTTCTCGCTTCCGAGATCCTTTTATATCACAAATCTTTCTGAATGAAGAAGAAATTGCTATCTCTCGTGAAATTAAGTTTTTAGGTTTGTTTTTTGACAGCCGTCTTACATGAGTCAATCACATCAAATAGTTAAAAACGAAATGTTCCAATCAGTTAGAAATGCTGCGAGATCTTAGCAACCCCAACTAAGGAGCTGACAGGTCTTGAAAGTTGCGATTTTATTATTCCTCAGTTCGTTCCCGCTTAGATTATGATTGTATCGCCTACTGAAGCTGTTAGATGCTGTACACCATGCTTTTCTGCGTCTTGCTTCAGGTGCTTTTAGATCAAGCCCTGTCACTAACATACTTCTGGAGCGCGGTGAACCATCTCTTTGGGATCGACTTGACCAACTGTTCTAGCATTTTACTTTGCCCGTCGGGTAACGAAATCACCCGGCTTTTACTGCAGTTCTTGCAAATCCTACTTTACAAAGATACGAAGACCATTTTAACGTGATACTGCGCCTATGGGTGTACGTATCCATCCGGCGGTTACTACAGCTTTTAAACGTAGACATACCGCCTATTTTTCCAACGTATTCATATCCTCCGTGGAGAATCAACCTTATAAATTTTATTTTTGATCTTGCCACATACAAACATCAATCAACACCACCTACCGTTTTTCAGCAAATTTTTCAACATATTCTCTACAAAATAATCTCAGACGCAATAGTATACACAGACGGTTCGAACTGATATCGTTGGAAGCGCATTTATTAATAATAGCAGAATCTACATGTTTGGTCTACCTAATATTGCAGATATATTAGTGAACTAAACTATTACGCTATTAATAAGGCATCGAATATCGTTAACCCTAAATACAGTCATATCCTTATTTGTAGCGACTCGTGTAGTGCACTCCAAGGTTTACAAGATTTTTACTCTAGACATCCGTTGGTCACTGAAATCTATAATGCAATCGCTGAATCGAATCATCGCAACACACAAGTGACTTTCTGTTGGATTCCTAGTCACGTGGGAATTCCAGGTAATGAAAGTGCAGATTCCGCTAATAAAGTGGCTCATAATAAACCTCTCTTAACAACTCGTGTTGCTACTTCTGACTTTATTAATTATATAAAACATTCTCTTCGGGCAAAGTGGCAAGGGTGACTGAACGGCTACCGTCGGTATTAAACTCAGGCACATTAAAGATTCTGTGTTGCCTTGGGACTCCTCATGTAGAAAAATTCGTCGTGAGGAGAAAAATTCCTCTGTCGATTGCGATTAGGACATACCAGAGTCACACGCGAGACACGCACCACTATGCACACGATGCAATTGCCGCATGACTTTGCACCACATTCTTTTGGATTGCATTCTTGCGGCTTTGCATCGTAAATTTAAATTGCCCAGAAATATTCGTCAATTTTTGGGCAATGATAACGAATTTTTAGACTGGATGTTTCTATTTTTGCATCGTGCTAGTCTTATGTCTATAATCTGATACTATGGTGTATAGTTTTTGTTTTTGGTGAAGTTTTTAGTATGTCTGGTTTATTTTTAATTTTTACGTTTCTGTGTTTGTTTTTTATTCTATTATCCGAGAAGGGACCCTTTAAAATTCTATATTTATGTAAGTTTTATACTGTTTTTTTTTTCATTTACATATTTTTTGTCATATTTTAAAATTCCAACTGTGATATTAGTTAAAAGTCCTTAATGATGTCAGATAAAAGTTTTTAGTGATATTAGTTTTAAGTTTTATTTCATATTTAATATTTTATTTTTTTATATTATGTATATTTGTTTACGTTGTTATTGTTTTTTAGTTTCGTTATAGTTTTTATTTTAGTTCTTAGTCTTTCTGTTACCCGAGAAGGGGGCCTTACACCCTCTTTCGAAGTTTGTAAAGTTTTATGTTTTGTTGAATTTTATCTATCTTTATTTTGTTTTATTATATTACGCTTATTTCTAATTCTATATGAGAGTTTTATTTTGGGCGATGATAACACGATGTTTTTCGTCCTCAAAAAAAAAAACTTTATTTGTTAATACAGACAAAATATAAGCATATAAACAATTATAATTTGGAAATGTTTAAAGCTTTTGCATAGAAAAAACTAATTTATGAATTATCCTTCAACTTTCAATTTCAGTTTAAGTGTTTGGTTGTTATTTTAAATTGAGAGACACTCTTCAAGGATAAATCTTAGTATTCAATGAATTTCAATAAATGAAAAATCAGCCAAATATGCTCTAACATACAATTTTTTAAATTTATTTTTTAAAATAGATACCTTGTTTTTCTTCTTCTAAATTGTAGTTACAGATGTGTTGTAGGACACCAAGATTAATAAAAGCAGAAGATTATTGAATATGAATATATGTTTAAACTACTTTTACCTTGAAAACAAATATTAAGCACTAACAAATTTTCTAACAGAAAAATTGGTATATTCTGTTACCTTTTATAAAAAAAATAAGCTGCTATATCTTATTCCTTAAGAACAATGAATATTGAATAAACATTGTTTATTCATGTAGGCAATTCAACATTGTTAATTATTAGCTAATAAGCTAATAATTAATTAGCTGATTAAATTATAATTTCTACTCACTTAATAAATTTGGCATTTTTTACCGTTTACTTTTACATTTTTTATTCAAATCATTTTCAAGTTGCTGTAATCTTTATTTCTATTACAATATATTTTTTACAAAAATTTTATTAAAAGAAAATTATAATGTTAATCAGAATAATAGTGTTTATAAGTTTCTTTTGTATTATTTGAATAGTTTATTTAAGACACCCCTAAATTGTGAAGAATATCAGATAAGTCATCACTTTTGACAGAATTTTTACTTAAATTATAATTGGTTTCATATGTTTTCCTATGGTTTGAAATTTTATTCAAATTATTACCAGTATCACTGTTACAATTGATTTTATGATTTAATGGATTACATTTTTCATCATTCAGATGGCTAGGACATATTTTTTGTTGGTCTTTTTCTAAGTGGTGAAGACCTTTCTTTTTATTTATTTTGTTTTGTTTTGATTTACTGTTATTTTGTTCATTTATTTCCAAGTTATTCGATAGTTCTTTCTGTTTATCTAATTTGTTTTTCTCACCTTCAGATTTCTTTGTTTCTGTTACATGTTTACTTTCAGTATTAAACTTCTTTTTCTTATGTAATTTAAATTTTGCTAATTTCCTTCTTAATCTTTCTTTAACTGGAGATACAGCTGAATCTAATTGATGTTTTACCTTATATTTTTTACGAGATGTGTTTTGCAGTTTCTTCTCTATCATATCCAGTCCCCTATATGTTTTTTTTTCTTTCAGTTCAGTTGCATGTTCTACATTTTCATCCATTAGTTGCACTTCCTAAAGGAATAAATATGAAATAAAATTCTCTTAAGCAATTATCGTTTAATGGGTCTTGCCTCTAAACAGTGAGGGGTATGTTCTGCTACTGTAAAGATATTGTACTTTTACTAAATAATTTAATTCAAATTACATATTTACAACAACAAATGTAAGTAAATAATTAAATATTTTACAAAAACAAAATGACTTTAATCCATCATAAATTTCAAAATAGAAAGAAAAAAATTATAAAAAAATGTTCATTAAATTTTGATTTATTTGCTTATTCTGACTTCATGTGTAGTCCATCATTTCTGCTGAATGAATGAGAAAAAAACTAAATGAATTTAAAAAATTAAAAACCTAATATGAGTTCATAGTTATATTACACTAACACAGCAGAACAAATAAAAGAAACCATAAATGGGAATATGTGAATAACAAGTGATTAATATGTTCAAAATTAATGAAGGGTTTGTATGCTTATATTTCTTACCAAAGTCGTCTAAATAATAACATTTTTTTAAGTCGTAGAAATGCTGCACAAAACTCAATGGACATATTATAAAGTAACATATTAATTAGTTATTTAATTTTTTTGTTTTAAATTTTTCCCAATTTCTAATTTATCTGTTTTAATAGATAAATTTTTGTAAACCTTCCAAAAAAACTTTTTATTACACTGCCATTTGTTTTTCTCATTTCAATATTTTTAAATTTCTAAAGGAAAACAACTACTAACTGAAATATTTAAATGCAACTATTATATTATTAATACACTCCAAGTTTCAAGAAACCTAGAATGAAATTGAGGGAAAAGGTTTTCAATAAACCCAACATATGTTGCACCAAAGTATAAGATCAAAGGATAAAGAGAGGAAATTCAGATAGTTACTATGTCCAAAATCAAGTTAAAGAATTTGGATCAATATTCATTATGACAGCGTTTCTCAACTTTTCAGTATTTGCGATCCAATTTTCGATCATAATTTTCATCGCGCCCCCCTCTAAAAAATAGCAATGTATACAATAATAATGTATTTTGACGCTAAAGCTACTCTACGACCTTAATTACAAACCTTACAAATTATCAAGAATAAGTAAATTTATAAATATTTGGCAACACCGATCCGCTGCATTGACAAAACCAGAATTGATGCCTCTTTATTGCTCTCTGTCTTACGTCCACCATATCGGACATTTTCGCGGCTTCGCGAGAAGTTCCGATTTGTCTGGAACATTCTGGAACGTCTGCGCGACCGTATACGCAAACGTGTATAAATACTGCACCTCGTTCAATTCCAGCCAGTCTTAGTCGAGCCGATCTTTCTGTCGCTATCGAATCTATGGTGAATGTTGTAATTTGCGTGTCAATTGCAATTCACGGTATTAAATATTCACGGCAGTAGATTTATACAGAATTATGTATAAATTTTTAAGTAAGCGTAAGCGAGCATTAGACGATAGTGAAGCATCAACAAGTACACACACGAGCGTGGTTCCGAAAATAAAATCAAGAAAATATTCGCAAGAATACTTTTGGGTTTGACAGTACTTTTAAAATGAAGAAGCGAGGCCCCTTATTTTTGTCAGCTGATCAAAAAGTTTGGTAGCAGACAGCATGAAACCTAATAAACTTAAAAGAAATTTGGATACGCTTCATAGTGAATACGTTAACAAACCCCGAAAATCCTTCAAATTAAAATTAAAATCTTATGAAAGGCAAACATTTTTGAAAAAACTTTGAATGAAAAAGCTTTACTTGCCTCTTACAACGTTTCGTATAAAATAGCCAGTTGTAAAAAACTTCACACCACTGGTGAAGGACTTATTTTGCCAGCTGCAAATGAGGTTGTAGAAACTAATATGATATAATTTGCCAGTAATTTAATGATATAATTTGGAGATAATTTTGCCAAACAATTGCAGTCCATACCTGTATCAAATGATACTGTTGCCCATCGAGTTGGTGATATAGCTGAAGATGTACAGCATCACCTTTTCGGGAAGTTACGTGACAAATTGTTTTCAATTCAGCTCCATGAGGCAACAGATAGCAATAAAGATGCTCATTTCATTGCCTATATTCGATTATTTGATGGTACGTCAGCAGTAGAAGAACTACTTTTCTGCAAACCAATAGAATTCAATTTATAACCTGTTTATCTTAAATGATTTTTATAAACGAGGCAAACAGAGATAAAAACTTGCTAGTGAAAAAATGCACCGATGGTACACGTTCAATGTCTGGACGAGTCTAAGGTATATAAACACTGTAAAACAAGAATCTCCACAGTGTGTCTGGGCACATTGCAAGACCCACAAAGAAGGTTTGGCTTCCAAAGAAATGAGTCCTGGTCTAAATATTGTGCTAACGACGGTTGTAACCATAGTAAATTATATAAAAATGAAACCCCTAAAATCAAGAATCTTTTCTGCACTTTGTAAAGACATGGGTGCAGTACATCCTGACCCCGAAGGGAAGACACTGTCCACGGCGTTTATGGTCACCACTCTTCTCCTTCCGTACCTAGTCCTTAAGGGCTTTACCGGAAGTCATCTTTAATACTTCAGCAACAGACATCTTTCATGCAGCCGATGCAAATGCTACGAATGACTTTCCCATCGGTGTACCTCCACTAACCTAATTAAACTGTCTTTCAATGGTCTTAAGCAAAACCATGCCGATTAAGCTGCCTAATCCTACACCTACCTGAAAACGGTAAAAAGTGAGCTCAACACGAACACCGAACGAGAATCAACAAAAATATTAACCAAAAACAGAAACGCAAAGAAAAATACAAAACTTGAAGAACAATAAAACAAACACAAATCTAATCCAAACAAAACAAAGAAAATAAAATAGAAAACACATAAACAACCAGAACAGAAAAGAATCAACAAGAACATAAAAGTATAAACAAAAGAAAATACCAAACTTGTATAACACTTAAAACACTAAAACTAACCGAAATAAAACAAAAATCCAACTATAAACATATACAGAACCAAAACAGAAAGAGTAAATACATAAACCGAAAACTTGGGACCCAAACTATAAACATATACATTAACCTTTTCTTAAACACCAAAATAATAACATAAACCAAACAAAACATCAAAAACAAAAACAAAACATAAACCTAAAATAACCAACATATTGAATTTCCCCAAGAAACATAAAAACGGACAAATTTCGTTTTGTAAGACTAGCAAAAAATAACTTAAAAAAAAACAATATAAACAAAAACAAAACAAACAAAAACAGAGCTTAAGCACAAAAAATACTAATATCTATCCGGTGACACAGAATTTCCCGCGCACGCTTGTACGCAGGACATTCGCCCGATCTGCAGTCTGTCCGGCCGGTTTCCCAGCACGGGAATAATTAGGACACACGGGCAACCCTTCACCATTCGTCGGAAAATCTTTGACATGGCGGCCATCGTTTCCACAAAACGAGCAGAGATCTTTTAGCATGGGTGCAGTATATGCTGACTTCGTAGGGAAAGACACTCATTATGTGAAAATAAATATACCTAGCGTTATATTTTATTGCGAGGCAAGATAGTTATCAGGTGGGAAATTTTTGCAAAGTGTTTATGAATTAAGAGATGGAATCGCCATTTTTCTACAACAGGAAAACCGACCTGAAGCCGAAAAATCTCGAGATGGTCCTTGTGATGGATGTTTTACTTGTACAGCAGAAAAACCTAGAAATGTTTGCAAATATGGATGATTGTGTTACAACACAAGTACTTACAAGGCTGAAGAAAAACATCATTCAAAGAATGATGAAATGAAAAATGAATGATATAATTATTTCTTTTCGATATGCTCGCACCACCCATTTATTGTTATCACGCCCCATAATATAACGTATTGTTAATACGTTATATTATGTGTAATATTACATTACAGTTTGACCAACATAATCTATTATTACTTTTTTTTTCTGAATTTTTATGGGCATCGACTGCTAAGGTCATTAGCTCTCGTCACATTCTTTAAAAGAAATTATTATCTCCATCAGAATCGTCATATGTAAGGGTGTAAAGGGCCCTTACAATTTATTTAAAAAAACACAAACTTCACAATAAACATTAAGACATAAAAGACAAGGACAATCACAAACACTTACGGGGTGTAAAGGGCCCCAATATTAAAATTTGAGATAAGGTTCTCAAAAGACCATGAAATTGAAATTTCAACTTATCAATACCATTTCTTTCTTTATATATATAAAACTACCGCTTAGAGATTCTTGTATCACAGCTTTAAACTTTCATTTTATAGACTTTTAAGAAGTCTACTGGCGTGTAAAAATGCAACTATATTTTTCTTCATTTCCATTATCCAGATCAGCACTAATATTATTTCTAAGACGGAACCTCTTTCTGAGGTCCTCATATATGGTACACTCTTCTATTAGATTGATTGTCAGTGTTTTATTACAAACACCGCACATTGGTCTCACTTCGCCGGTTAACAAATATAAATTTGTTAATCGCGTGTGACCGATTCTAAGTCTGGTCACCGCTAATTGTTCACGGCGAGTCTACTAAAGTCGCTTTTCCATTTATAAGGAGAAGTTTTTACTGAGTTTAATTTTGTATTTAAACTCCTCCATTCAGCATTCCACTTGTTTTTTACTATATTTGTTAGACGGTTTTTAACATCTGCCACTCTTACAGGAAATGCATCCAAATCATCGCAGACTGTTGCCTTTCTGGCAGCTTCGTCTGCGATTTCATTACCTGTATACCAGCATGCCCCGGAGTCCATACAAATACGCATCGCTGTCCTCGTTGTTTTAGAACGTACAAAATGGACAGGATGTTTGCAATTAAGACATCCTTAATGCTCTTGTTCCGAATTGCGACAAGTGCACTTAAAGAATCGGAACATATTAACACTCTCTCTTCGCAATAGTGTTCAGTGTAGCGAAGAGCTTGCTGAATTGCAGTGAGTTCTGCCGTGTAGACACTGGCCACATCTGGCAGTTTCGAAAAGTGGGCTTCTCCATTTACATATATTGAGCATCCAACACCATGTTCGGTTTTAGAACCGTCAGTATAAATTCTAATATGTTCTTCGTAACTACTGACGGTTGCCAAAAATTCCTGTTGGATGAGCATTGCTGGTTTCTTTTTTATTTCTCCTTGAGAGAGATCCAAACTTGTATTTACCACTAGCAAGAGCCATGGCGGTATTTCTCTAGTAGAAATTGCCAATGAATCTGGAAAGGCAATTTCGTATTTCTTCTTAATTCGTGGTACCTAATTCCGGCTGGTCTGGAATAGGTAGCACGACGTTCGTATAACGCAGCCATAGGATGGTTATTGAAAAGTTTATTATTTATATGGGCAGGATAAGCCCATATATTTGCTGCGTATCTTAGTAAAAGGATCTCTCTTCTATAATGTAGTGGCATTATTCCGGCTTCAGACATCAGACTAGCCGCCGGACTTGTGCGGAAAGTACCAGTTGCATATCTTAGTCCGCTATTATGAACTACGTCTAACTTTTTTAAATGCGACTTTCTAGCGGATGAATATACGATACATCCGTAGTCTAGTTTAGATTGAACCAATGCTTTATACAATCTCAATAATGTCTCTTTGTCTGAGCCCCAATTTAAGTTCGATAAACATTTTATAATGTTTAGGGCTCTTTTGCATCTATCACTCAAGTCCTGTATATGTAATCCCCACGTAAGGGATTTATCCAATACTAGACCTAAATATCTTACGCTGTCTTTATATTGTATTGGATTATCATCAATGTCAACGCAGGACTTTGATGAGGAATTCTCTTCCTACAAAAGTGTACACAGCACGTTTTTTTCTGGTGAGAATAGGAATCCGTTATTCCTTGCAACTTCATTTAGAGCATTGATCGCTCGTTGCAATTCGTACCTCACCATAGCAGTCTTGTTGCTGGCATACACAATTGTCAGATCATCAACATAGACGCTTTTGCCGATTTCTACTGGAATGGCTAATATCAATTTATTAATGGCAATGGTAAACAAGGTACCGCTCAACGGCGAACCCTGCGGTATGCCATTTTCCAAGATTCTTTCACATGAATATTCATTTTTGACGCGTACTTGGAAGGTACGGTCATTCATATAGTTGCTGAGCAGTATAGGCAGATTGCCACGAATGCCTCATTCATGCATCTGGAGCATTATACCATGACGCCAGGTCATATCGAAAGCCTTCTGAAGATCAAAGAAGACTCCGACACAATGTTTCCTTTTAATGAAGCTGTTATATATAACGTCCTCTAAGCTGATCATTTGATCAGTGGTAGAATGGTATTGCCGAAAACCTGCTTGATACGGTGATATCAGGTTTTCTTTTTCCAAAACCCAGACGAGTCGATTATTAACCATTTTTTCAAATATTTTTCCCATAGCACACGTCAAAGAAATAGGACGATAGCTATTGGGATCTGTTAAATTTTTATTTTTCTTTGGTACTGGAACAACATGAGCTTTTTTCCACTGCTGCGGGTACGTTCCATGCCGCCATATTTGATTATAAAGTTCTAATAATCTGCGTTTTGCAGTGGTATTCAGCTGCCTGATCATATTTTAATGGATTTCATCCGGACCAGCAGCTGTGTTACCTGCTTTTTCCAACGCTTTCACGAATTCTTCCATTTTAAATGGTACATTATATGAGTAATTATACTAGTTCTAAAATTTAGTAGACCTTCGATTCTTCTTTTTTGGTTCGAAAACCTTCCTCGTAGTTGGCCGTTTTGCTGGCCTTCTAGAAGTAATTGGACAATAGCTCTGCTATTTCGTTTGGAGTAACCTTAATTCAATCTTCATCTTGATGGCTTGTTATGGGAGCATAATTTTTACGCCCACAAATAGCCTTCACTTTCCTCCAAACATCTGATGCAGTAGTGGTTCTGTCGATGAATGACACGTATTGCTGCTAGGATCGTTTTTTCGAGTCAATCATAAGACGTTTTGCATACGCCCTGTATTTTTTAAAGGCAACAAGATTTTCTATGCTAGGACGCTTCTTGAAGGCGTTATACGCTCTTTTCTTTCTTTTAATAGCTTCACTTATTTCATCGTTCTACCATGGAACGGGTTTCTTCATAAGTTTCCCAGATGTTTTGGGAATATATCTCGATGCCGACTCAATTATTGCATTTGTTATGGCGTCGACATCGTCTCCGATAACTCCAGTTTTTCAGGGAGTATCGTTCTAGCTGTGAAGCTCGTCCAGTCTGCCTTATCAAATAACCATCTTTTAGAGATGGGATATATTTTTCTTGTAATATCAGTTACAACTTGCACAGGGAAATGATCGATTCCATGCAAATCGTCTAAGACATGGAAGCTGTACCTCGGTGCTATCGATCCGCTTATAAGTGCAAGATCTACACAGGACTTCGATCCATCTCTGGCATTGAAAAAGGTTCCTGATCCGTCGTTTAAAACAATAAGTTCTGAATTCATCAGGAACCTTTCCAGTTCTTTTCCACGGGGATCTACTCGAACTGATCCCCAAAGAGAATTATGAGCATTAAAGTCACCCACCAGTAAAACATTCTACTGTCCTACGAACGGCATCGTGTTCGCGGAGAAGGTCGTCGCCTGTAAGGCTTCCGGTCTCCGTATCGGAGACCACCGAAGCCTCCGACGACGACGGGCATGGATCGGCACCGGTTACAGGCGCCGATTGTGGGGCGGCAACTTGGCCGACCCCAGACACGGGGGTCGCACCGGTCACCGCCTATGGAAGGGGGGACCACTCGTCCCCCCTGTGAAATTTGTGGCCTCTGAGGCTTAGAGGCCACTTCAGTTACAGGAGGCTTGGGAGCCTCCATAACAGACTCTGTAGCTGTCACTTTCTTTTCACTGAAATCTCACTAAGACGGACTTGAATTTCAGGTTTAGTGTCCGTTTTCTTCTGAACTGGAGCGACTTTCTGTTTTGGAGATCTGTCTTCAGGAGGCTGTACAATTATTCTTGGCTTAAGAGGTTCTTTAGTGCTGAGAGGCTTCATTTTATTTTCAATTATCCTCTCAATTAAGCCAGCCAAGGTAGGTGCGAGTTTGTTGATGATTGCACTCTCATCAACAGCAACTGCAGCAGGAGCAGGAACAGCAGCCCCAGCCTGAGCATAGGTTGTTGTTGCTCTAGGTCTGCGGGCGTTTACGATCTTCTTGGCTTCAAAGTAGCTGACCTTTTGCAGGGTTTTTACTTCCTGCACAGCTACTTCGTCTTTGTATACAGAACAGTACAGGAATGCTGTCCTCTGCAGTTTATATAGGTAGGAGGCTCCTTACACGGCTCTCCTTCATGAACTTCATCACCGCACACGCATATTTGCGGCCTCTCACACCTAACAGCGGTGTGTCCAAAGCGTTGGCATTTAAAGCATCGCATTGGTTGCGGGACAAATGCCCGCACATCCAACCGATGTATCCCCGCTCTTATCTTCTCCGGCAAAGTAGGCCGGTTAAATGTAAGAACATGGGATGCTGAAGGCAGGACACTTCGCTATTCCTTCTCATGTTCAACCTCCGACATTCTAATACTCCCTGCGGCGCTAATTCTTCTACAATTTCCTGCTCCGTACAGTTAAGAAGATCCCGACAGACCACAACACCCCTTGAGGTGTTGAGCGTGCCGTGGGGATCAACACGTACAGCTAGTACGTGTTGATTGTAATGAGACTGTATATCATTTACAGTCTCCACATGAAGTCCCGTGAAAGTTTTCCTAATTTCCTTAACAGGGCCTCCAGCACATTTTATTTCTCGAGCAATGAGGAATGGACTCACCTTCGAGAAATTACCGTCTTCTTTTGTAATAACTAAGTATTTTGGCTTTGGAACGTTGCTTTTGAAGAAAGCTTTTTGCAAGCTTTTCCTAGCCTCAACTTCAATTTTACGAGATTCTGCGCTCTTTCTCCGTTTTGCCTCAGGCGAAACGGCTGGTTCTAGACGAGGGTGTTTACGTGAACCCTCTGCCACGTTTGGTTGTTCAGTTTGCATGAACGATTAATCCCTTCTGTAGTAAGGCTAGCCGCCGGGGTACACCCCCACTCCAGGGCTACCAACCCTGGAGGTCCGTTCCGGTACTCCGGTGGAACCGGCATATGTCTTGGCAGAGAGCGGATGCGTAGTCTCTGCACTGACTCCAGGCCCTTACACACCGAGGCTTTCAGGTCTCCCATGCCCCGAACATCATGGGCACCTTAACTACATGCTTGCCATCGCGGGGGGCATGTGGACAACGAAAGGTCTCCGTTACACCTGCAAATAACTTCGACCGTGGCCGCCACATCGCCAGCTCTAAAGGCAGTATCAATCCATTTCCATAATCAGTAAGAATTTCGTATCTGCAGGTGGCCGCGAAATCCAGTCCTCTAATTCGGCCTGCAGATGAAAATCAGCCGTAAAAGTATATCCGAGAAACAATACTCGGAACCCCATTAGCCAGCTATATGTAATGTACGTGAGTACAGCTGTTGCCGCCCTGGACGTGGAACGTAGATGTGTTCCGGACGTGGGGATTATCTACCTCAGGGCACTATTATTACTATTTAATACATGCTTGTATAAAACGTTATTATCAAATTTTCTCTGTCCGTTTATTAATTTATTATTATTAAATATATGGTACTTTTCTAAAATATTAGTATTATATATGTTATTAGAGAAATAGATTGTGTTAATAAATTTGTCTGGTTCATAATTATGATAATTATTTATAATATGCATATGACCTGTATGACCTTTGTTTATACAATTTAAATGCTCTTTTATTCTTATTGAAAATGATCGATTAGTCATGACGGTGTATTTTAAATCGCAATCTGCGCATTTCAAGCTACATATTACATGTTTTTCTAAATTGACTTTGTTATTGTTTTTGCAGGAACCACATTATTTATATATTTTATTTTTTGTTATTAGTTATGTATGCAGTTCATAGCCCAAATGATTTAAATATTTTGTTGAGTTTTTTATAATTTATATTATATTCGATTTTAGCGTAATGATTATCATTATTATTAGTTAATTTTATTTCATCTTTTATGTATATTTTGTTTTATTTTATTATATAATTTATCTATTAAGTTTATATTATATCCGTTAGTTGTGGCGATGTATTTAATATTATTTTATTCGTTCTTTAATTTTATATAATCGTTTTTTAAACATTAGTACTCTATATATTAACCATTAAATGTAGCCATTTTTTTTTGGTTCCAAGAATGAAACTAACTGCAATGGATTACTTTGTCTTATTTGGTGGTTTTCCTAAATATGTCAATATCTAACTTATTATTACCATAATTTTTGTTAATTTTTAAGTGCAAAAAATTTATGCTATTATTGTTTTCACAGAAAAAAGTATATTTGATGTTGTTTATAGAATTCAATAGTTGGTAAGCGGTTTTTTGTATATTAACTATAATTAAATATAAACAAACTTACAAAAAAAATATGTGTTCATTAAAACTTCAAATTAATGTTTAATTTATAACACTGAATTCTTAATGAAGCTAACACACAAGTCCCATACTTAAACCTGTTTAATTGTGAATGCATCACATCTAAATAAAAAGTAGAAGAGAATGAATGTTAGTAATTTGGATTCAAAATAAAATACAAACTTTAATATCATTGACAAACAATGGATCAAAATTTTAAACAATTTGGCTATGGATTTTGAAAGTTATAATCAGATAAATTAAGGCCTTCAAAGAGTTGAGCTTTTAAACTTTTTCCAGATTTATCCAAAATAAAAAATATTTGCATACATTTATCTGAAAGGATGCCACGGCTGAGAATTGGTTGAAAGACTATGTTACAATGTCCCCACAAACATGTACAAGACTGAGACAAAATACATTACTTAAAATTTTCATATCATAACCCAAAATCACAATAATATGATCATCTTTCAGTAAGACAGCAATTGAAAGAAAAACTCAATGAATTATAAAGCAGTTTAAAATAAACAAAACATTTGCTTAGTTAAGTTAGATTAAGAAATTTTTCCTCCCTAATTTAGATCCTCAATTTTATCCTAATTTTTAACCTTAATGACCAAATAATAGAATCACAAAGATCAAAGACATTCTCCTTTGCTTACCAAATTTAACACACCTCCTACCACCTACTTCTTTCAATTGTAGGTATTTATATGACATTGGAATTTGTAATTCTATAGAACATAGAGAATAGTTAACTACAGAGTGATATAAATCTGCCCATCAAGAACTATTTATCGCTATCATAATAAATGAATTATTTTTTATGGCTTAAGTTATTGTCATAATTGAGTTACATACTAAGTTATCATCAAATAGTGTTTTGCCTCCATGATAACCAAAGTCACCTCTTCCAAACAGCCACCCAGGTGCTGCATCATTAGGAATTCCCATTAGTAAACTGTTTCTGGTTGATGTATACAAATAATGTCCACTGACTACAACAGATGTCTGTAATTTAAAGTATTAGTATCAATATTGTGATAATATATGTAGTTGAATCTCTTCTCAATACAAGTATTGAGAAGTAATTTGTTTCCTGCAGAAAAATTGTTTGGAACAGATTAATTCTAAATAATTATTGATTTTCAATACTCGTTAACTAATCGCTATACTCCACCCATAAAATCCAAAGATGTAAGCATCACTCTGACAAATACTTGTCAGTATTTTATTACATTAAAATTAACTACCAAATAGATGAGTATTTTTATAAAATAACCATCAATGAATTATTATGGTAGAACTTGACTATTGTTTTAACAATTCAACAAGTTTCGTAAGAGAAAATAATTCTTTTAATGCATTTAAATAAATCTTTGTATGCATTAATGTTATCAGTCCTTCAAGATCCAACTGTACAAAAAATTATCTGTACAAAATTATCTGTAAAATCATTTATACAAAAATTATATTTTTCACTAGTAACATTTCTTAAGAGGCTCTCTTTCATTACAAACTTAATTTAGAGATAATTGTTTTTTTGTGTAAAATATTTCTGTTGTAATCCTAATCAATTTATCAAATTTTCTATTATTCCGACATGCTTATTCATTTGTATTTTCCAAAATATTTTATTTTCATTATCATTAGTAATATCCTCACCAAATCTCAAAATATTCCTTGATATCAACTTTGATTAAACCAGTTGATCATGATGTAATATTTGCTCACTAATGGCTAAACATTTTTGTAACATTTTAGACTGATCTCTGTCTGAATGATAAAATCTTCATCAATCTGGATTTTTTATAACCTTGATGGAACAACAGCATTTATTCAATGGTCAATCAAATTTTACTCTGAGTCATGTGTAGTTGTATTCAGAAAACCATAGTAGACTATGTTTTTCATAGTAGACTACTAATTAAGTAGACTAAGTAATTAAGTAGTATTAAGTAGACTAATTAAGCTTAGTCACATGGCTAAGCTTAATGTGACTTCACATTAAGCTTATCCATGATTATATTGCTCATAAAATGGTTACATTAATACCTTGATCTTTTTGTAGATGTAGGTGCAAACTTTTGAAACTTTGAAAAAGACATGACCAGTTCATTTGAAACTAAAAATGAGCAAGCCTCATCTTACAGGTTTAATAGGTACATCACAACTTATGTGATGCAGACTTAGAAAGTCTACAAACTTATTTGGAAATAGTTGCACTTCTGATAAAGACAAACTTGTTGTGGGTAACTATAGTACTTTCATATAAAATTTAAACTTATTGCACTGAAAATAAAAGGTTGTCTTAAAGCATTTTGTAATTTCAAAAAAAAGAGGTAAAGATTGTAATAACATATACTTGAAACGGGAAATTTTCTACAGTTAATGAGTCAGTTATATTAATAGGCCTACAAAAATATCTGAATATATGGAATAATTGATATTTGAGCATACAGAATCTGTTTTAACTTGACAGCTCATTATTATTCATAGCAAGTACAGCCAAATCATAAATATTTTCCTGAAACGGTATCCATTTTCTAAATGCACAAACTTTTATGTGAAATTTTTGGATAAACATCTTACCCATTATAAAATAAGCAATGATAAAGATAACTTACATTTTGTAATGATACATATAGTATAAGTGATAAATATTGAGAAGGATGTGCGCCTTAAAAAAGCAGTCATATTCCATGAACTGAAAAAAGTATAAACTAGAAGCCCAGAAAAGATTTGAAGGCAGATAACTATGCTCTCATTTGACTATACGCAGGAACTTTCTTTCCTGCACATTCACAGTGGTGACATATTTTATGCTTGCCAGCTGTGATATTTCATTTCAATTTGTATGATGTTAATCACGTCATTATGATATCTCATAATGAAATGAATGGGAAGAAGGAGCAGAGTGACATTACTTATAATTTAAATTATTTTCTTCAGACAATAACAGCTTTAAAAATGACCTGATTTTTATAAGTGATGGCTGCCCTGGCCAAAACAAAGATGTATCTGATTAATTTTTTTGTACATTAATGCACTGTTTTAAAATCTTTGATAGTACACGATATGAATTTCCAATTCATGCACATATTGACCAAACTATCAAAGTCTTACTATAATAAATATCTAAATATACAGCAGAATGGAATGAAATAAACACATTGCAAAAACTGTCACCTTTTTGCCTTGAAAAAAAATTGTGTATCTGTTTATGTGAAAGTGTCAATTTTTAATCTTTTTTTTTTAAATTACAAAATCTCCCTTAAAATTAAAAGCTGCGACGATCTTAAAATAAAAAATGAGAAGCATATATTCTTAAAATACACCACTTTTCAGGAACTAGGTTGAAGGTTAATATAAAATGCAAATCCTAATTCTACAAATACTTAGATTTTATACCTTTGTTTGTAAAACCTCTAAATTTAACTTTGCAATAGTAAAAGATATCTGATGGCTACCTAGATTTCTTTTAAAATCCAGAAAATTTTCAAATATTTTGAAATTTTACAATTCTTTAATTAAAAGTAATGTAACATCAAAGACATGACAAATGATGAAATAGTAGTGAACTTGAGAGTCAGTAAAGTGTAAAACGTAGTTTTTTTCTGTATAAAATGATAAGTTTTCAAATTTTATGCATATATTAGAACTTTAGTTTTCTTTAATTAATACCTTCATTAAGAAATAAACATTTTTATATTACATTTTTAAGAAAATTATTTTGTTAATTAACTTTGTAATTTTTTTAAAGAAGTCGTGTAACTTTAACAACATAGTAATGAAAATAACAAATTTACATAAAAATAAAGAACATTTGTAACACATGAAGGTTACAAGTAACACTCAACGTAGATTACAAGAGTGTTTTATTGAAAGCACTTCATTAGTATTTATGAAAAAAAAGTTCTAACAACAATATGTAAAGGAATTGTACTAAAATTAAGAAAAAAAAATTTGTTCTTTGTTCTGAAAAATCTGGATTTTTGACTATGATAGTTTTTGTGAAAAACTTTCTGAAAAAGAAACATATGTCCAATAGTGGTGCGCAGCCTGCAATCACTTGGGGTATCAATGCTAACTGACACAATCTTTAAAAGATATTAATTTTCATGTGATTAAAATTTGTCCTGAGATGAGAAACAATTATAATTTTCTGAGGTACAGTTAGGATCCCTCAGAAAAATAATTGTAGTATGATAATTCTAATTTTATTATTTTTTTTAAAAACTATTTCGAATTTTCTTGTCTATACACCACAGAAAACTGTTGTGCAGCAAATAAGAATTTCAGGGGCAAATTTGGGGGGAAAATAATAGGATGGCAGACCTGAAAGTACATGTTGTAAAGATAAACAGGGATATTAAATTGTACTAGGCCTGGGAGAGTGGACAACAAAACAAGGAAGATGAAGGATTGCTGAATCTCTACAAAAGGAATTGGAAATTTATACTTAATGAAAGAGAACCATGAAATAACATGTATAGCAGTTAAGTGGTCAAGAAGATTGAGGTTGAGTTCATGTGCTTAGATCAAGGTGAAAAACAGAAGTAATATTATGTGATCATTGATAAGTGATCATTGATTTTGCTGTGATACCTTGGTGTGGACAGAAAGAGAGGAGAAGAGATGGCTGAAGTTATGGAAACTGAAGAAAGAAGAAAACGTTAATGAGGAGTATCAAGGATAATAAGACGTAAAATTACCATGATTGTACGGAAATTAGGATATGAGAAGTTGAAACAATTTGAAAAAGTTCTGGTGACATCAACAGAAAAGAAATGTGGAAAGTTAATGGAAAAGATTTATAAAGAAAGTGGGCTGACCCCAAAGGGGAAGATGCCCTCCACCATCCCCTCCGTACCTAGCCCTTATGAGTTTTACCAGAGGTCATCTTCAAAGACTCAGCATATGACATATCTCAGTCTGCCTCAGCAGACGGTGGCATGCTAGGATGTCACCAATGCAAATGCCACAAGTGACATTCCCATCGTTGTACTACTACCCACAGAGAACTCAAAACACATCAACCAAGTCTTAAACAAGCCTGAATGAACTAAACTATAATGACAACAAAGAATTGAACTATCTACCGAAATAGGTATAAGTGAGTTCAACACCCAACACAAAACAAAAACACAAGCACCCCTGCAACAATAAAACAAAATAAAACATAACTGGAAACAGAACAATATCAAAAGTAAAAGTAAGGACAAAATCCAAGCAGGGCTTTATATCCCCTCAACAATCCTTTATTTAGTTAAATATACTATGAAATTCTTCACACTAGCCTATTCGGCCCAGCTTCTCAAATTTACACAGAGATCCAACACTGATCTGAGAAGATCTAGTCGACTAACGGTCTCTGTGCACATCAACTCATACTTTGAGCATTCATAAATTACATAGTAAGTATATCCAGTTGTCCACTCTGAAGACACATCCCAGAATCAACCTAAATGATTTATAAAGAAAGTGAGCTACGTCTATTTTTCAAATAACTGATGAATTCATCTGCAGCTATACTTCTCACAATTAGTGATTAACAATTTCATCAGAATTTTATACCAACAGGACAGTTTTTTTTTGCATTTTAATTTAATTCTTTCGTATACTGGAAAACTGAACAAAGAGAAGTTTAAACAAACTTCTAAAGCAAAGAGGAAATTGATTTGTTTTTGAAAATATGTTAAACAAATACATTTAGAACTTTTACCCACAAATTTTATCCTAATGTAATTTAACAAAGTACAGTATTTATCAAAGTGGTGCAGTAATCCTGTTTATGTTATGCTACAGAGAGATAGTCTAATAAAGAGTAGTTCAATTACTTTTAGTGTTTAGATTATGTGTTAATTCATTTTAGAATTAAAAAATTATCAGAAAAACTAAATCTTATCTTTCATAAGTAAATTTGTATGCTGTATTTCATAATGCAGATAGTAAATTAAAATGTATTAAACATTTAAATACATATAAACACAGTTAGCAATAATGTAATTGAAAATAACAATAAAAATTGCCTGTGTCTTATATACTGAGATGTTCATCTCAGTATAAAATTCTTTCTCAAAATTTTCTTTGGTCGTATATATCTTAAACAGTTCTTTCATTGCACTTTCATCAAGTCACCTAAGTTTCAACATTCTTTGAAATGTGGTGTTGCATGAGGCAGTAACACCACCTTTCAAAGACCTTTACCCTTTTCTTATGTTTTCCTGCTGTCTATGTTTTATTTACATGTTGACTTCTTTTTTGCATGTAAGTTTTCCCTGCTTGTGCCAATCTGCTTTTGATCTTTACCTTACTTTATCGATGAATTTTAATTTTGCAACATGGAAAAATTCTGCACTTCTGGCATACTATGCTTCCTTATTTTCAAATTTTAATTATTCATCATTATCTTCCTTTCTGTTGCATTTGATTACCTTTCTTTTCCTCTTTAATAACTTTCAATTAAACTTCTCTTCTTAGTAATAAATTTCTCTTCTTACTATTCAAAATTTCTTTCAACTCATTTTTAGTTCCTGCTAAAAAAAAGTCATTAGTGAAACTACTCCTTTTTTCACCTTGGACAGTTACTCTATTCTCACATTTATCTTTAAATACTTGGATTGCTTCTTATCTAAAAAAAAAAGTTAAAAAGCAAGGGTAGGCTATAAGGCAAATTCGATTTTTTGAGAAAGTGATTCCAAGTGCAATTATTACTGAACTGAAAACTGAGATATGTTAGACAACAAAGAAATGCATTTTTTTTTGCTGTGAAAATAAAACCACCATAATTTCATTTTTACACAGTTTTTAGTAGTACAAGTTTTGTAAAACTCATAAAATTATTTATTTATGAAATTATATAAATATTTTTATTTTATAAATGGCCTGATATAAAGCTTTGTTTATTTTAATTTGGTTTTATCTGAACCACTTCTATGCTCTGTAATCTTAGGTGTGGTTTTGTCCTCTAAGCAATATCTTGGTTTTTCCAACTTTTTCTAGTATTGTTGCTAAAAAATTAATATATGGTTTTTTTGTATTCAATCTCTTCCCTTACATGATGTTTTAATTATGATATCTTTATTTTAATTCTGAGGTCAATTTTCTGGGCCGATAAGATTGAGTAATTCAGATTCAAAAAACGTAAGATTTTTAAAAAATTGAAATTTTTAAATACGAGATAGCAGATCTGTTTATAACTATAATATCCAAACTGTTCCATATTTAATTTAATCCAACATATATGATGTTATTAATACTTAAAAAAAAAGAAAATATTACTCTTTAGAATACTGACTTCGACAATTGTAATTAATATGCTTATCAACATTAGTGATGTTAGAATGATGGTGAGACTTCTGCTTATTAATGGTATACATCCTGTAATATATATTTCTGATATTGGAACTGGTTGAATATATGTTGTTAATTTTTCGAGTACATCAATTCTACATTTGGAACCCATTATATTTTTTCTACAGCAACTTGATGGCAATATAGGGAAGAGAACTTGACCATCAGCTCTTCCAAACCTACAACATTAAAAAGTATAAGATTATAAATAATTTTATTCAAAAATACAGTAGCATTAAGTTACTCTAACTGCTAGGTCTCTGTCTTTCATCTGAAGTTCCTGGGTTTGAATCCCGGTTAGTCATGGCATTTTTACACACACTACAAATCATTCATCACATTCTCTGAAGCAATACCTAACGGTGGACCCAGAGGTTAAAAAAAAAACTGTTAGGTTATAATTAAATTCTTACATTATAACAAGATGTGCTACAACATTAAAAAGTATAAGATTATAAATAATTTTATTCAAAAATACAGTAGCATTAAGTTACTCTAACTGCTAGGTCTCTGTCTTTCATCTGAAGTTCCTGGGTTTGAATCCCGGTTAGTCATGGCATTTTTACACACACTACAAATCATTCATCACATTCTCTGAAGCAATACCTAACGGTGGACCCAGAGGTTAAAAAAAAAAACTGTTAGGTTATAATTAAATTCTTACATTATAACAAGATGTGCTTCATCATGTCATAGACATGTACATTATTCTTTATTTACAAAAGGCTCTGTTTAACAACTGAATTCAGCTTGTTATTGAAAAAAAAAATTAAATAAAAATACAATTTTATTGAAAATTATCAAAACTTATGAGTAAACTATTATCAAACTATTATGAATAAAAATACTCATTTCTGATTTTACTCTAAGAATGCTTTCACACCATTCATTTCAACCACCAACAAAACATTTAGAAATAATATCTATAATTAATGAGTGTTTAATATTTATGAGCATCCTATTAAACAAAATGCCTTTTTGCTATCTTGTTGAAATATTTACTGTATTCTATTGTATTATCTTCTACTGTAGTAGATGGTGTGCAGTTTTATTAATTTTGGCCCTAATTTCAAATAGTTATGTTCAAATACTGTTTATTAGTTCATATGAATGTGTTTTTCAACACAGATAAATATTAAATTTTTAAAATGCTGCTATTTTTTATTTAATAATAAAATGTTATTTTACATTAAAATAAACAATCATAAATAAAATACAAAATTTTATAGACATAGCCTATATGGTTGTCTGCTGAGTTGAGGCCTATAAAACAGTATACTCAAATTTTAACTACCTATCTGTTTAAAAAAATAATCGCTTACAATTCCTGACTGCTTATCTGTCCTTAAAACTTACCATAGCTTCTTAAGAAGCTTCTATCAGTAATATTAAAATAAAAAAATATCTATTTACACATTTGATATAATTAAACTAATTAATTTTCTGTAAAAGCAAAACTCATTGATCAATTTGAATTAAAATAAAAATTGTCTTAACTTTCCGCTGCTAACATAAATAAGACAACTGGGTTATGGGATCACCCCAGGCTGTTTAATTAATAAAAATAAAAAAATTTTAATAATGGGAATTTATTAAAACTACGTATACATATTATTTTAGATTGAAACAATGAAAGAAAACACAAAATCTTTTTACTTTTTTACAAAATCAGTTTATAAAACACCATACAAATTTCTCTCTGATTTTCTGATTTCTCTCCACATTTTCGGTCTTTCCGGTCTTTTATTCTAGGAAAAATGAAGCACCTTGATTGCTTCTGTAATTTGGCTGGGAAATTCTGTTTTTCGTCTTCATCTAAATTGAATTTGGGCAAATTTGTTTTAAGACATCGTTGTACATGTGGTTTGCAGAGTTGATATGCCAGATTTAAAAAAAAAATACTTTTCTTTTAATTTTTGTTTCATAATTAAGAATTCTACAATCAAAGCATTAATTCCAGCTTGATCAATATGCCGAAAAACATACGAATGGGCCAGCGACGGGTAACATTTCAAAACACTATATGCGTGAACCTTTTTATCAAAGGCGTCTACTCCACCTTTTGTTGAGTTGTAGAATTCGATAATTTCTGGTTTCAGTGTTTTTTCATTTACATCTTTTTGACTATGCATTGTAGAGTTTTAAATAACTAATTTATTATTTTTTGAGTAAATGAAACCACAGCTGTTTTACTACCAAAGCAAACAGACGACAGGACTCTCACTTTTTGTTTTACTTTGAAGGAAGCATGGTGAAACATCTGCTTTGTTTTTGTGCAAAGTTCCAACAAGTGTTAAGCGGTAATCATTAGCATTTCATTTGCTAAGCGTGCCGATGTGAACCAGTTGTCACAAGTAAATATTTTGGTTACTTCCACGTACTGATTCTGAGAGAATTTGTACGTAGTATGTAGGAAGGCTGTCTTTAGTAAACCTATTTCGTTACTCCTTCCCCACATACGGTAAGCCGTATGTGGGGATTCTAATGCCGTACTTATTTGGCTTTGAAGCAATGTACGCTCGGAAAGGGCACTTTCCTCGAAAACGTCAATTGTCAGATAAGCATGAGGAATATATTATTCTCGGAAATTTTTTATGAAAGAAGACCACAAGGTATGAATAGGCGAGAACTTATCAGACCTATCACTATTTTTGTTGTCAAATCTTAAACAAATAATCAAAAATTTAAATCGTATTTCAGACGTAACAAGTTTGCACTCGAAAGAGCCACATTTCTTCAGTTCTCAAATGGCCATCTTTTCTTCTTCCTGCCATGTACAATAATCCTAAGAATGCTTTTATTTCGATATCGTCTGTGTTATGTACAAATCTTTGGTATGTCTTAACTCTATTTCGTTATTTGTAAACTTTACGACAACATCAATTACCTTTTTATCAATAAGTAAGTTTAGAGCATCAATTTCAGAAGTAATATTTGCATGCAATTTAATGTTTGAAATTTTCACTGTATTACGTAAGCGTGTTCTACTTAGTCGAGGTGGTGTAGATGACCATTTATGATCAGTTTTACCTTTTATTATATTTGAAGTAGATGGAATTATTACCTCATCATCTGACGAATCAGGTTCTATTTCATCTTCACAGTAATTCAATACCTCGACACTATCTTCCTCTACAGATGACGCTTGATCATCAGGAACTCATCAGGAAGTGATCATCTTCTTCATCACTTAACTTCATCAGTTCATCATTTGTAAAAAAATTTGAAAAATTTACATTGATAAATTTCATTTTTTATCGTAAAAAATGTAAGACTAAATTATACGTTCTACCACCTAACAAAAGGAGTTCGCCCTTCATAAGTCGATTGATATCTGAAAATAAATCCGTAAACTAAAAATTTGTTAATAAATAACCAAAAGCATCTTAAATTAAGTTTTAAAATTAAAATAAGTAAATAAACTGATAATTAATACCCTACTGATCTAGGAGGTTTCTAAGCAAATGAATATTCACATACACTTATGCATCCCATCTATAACACATGAACACTAACAAAATCAAGTGCATCTGAAACCTACATCAAATCCACATACTTCCATACTAACTTAAAAGTACAAACAATTTATGATCATCACAACCTTCATACACTCTTCACATGCATCCCTATTATACATTAAAGTCATTTACTATTTTCAAGCACACCTACAAAATATAATCCTTTCAATCATTCCCATTCATGTTTTGGTACCCAACCACTCTACTGTGATATCATCTCTTCCAATTCAGTAACTGCTGGTTGCTACAGCACAGCGCCACTTGCCATACAGCTTGCTCTATAATGGATATGCTACAGGATTTTTATGGTGAATGAATTATTTCAAAAGGTTTGTGGCCACCGACATCCCCTGATCTCACTACTCCAGATTTCTTTCTGTGGGGTTACTTAAAATAAATTGTTTATAGGAACAATCCACACACCCTGCAGGAATTGAAGACAAACATTACTAATGTCATCCAAGAAATAGACAGGGTATAGTTGCCCAAGAGAATCTACGAGCTTGTGACGTCACGTGCTGACATGTCATATTATTGTTTTCCAAAACATTATTTTTGCGCGTAATTATTATTTTTATTTCCTTTTCAACTTACAAAAAATACGGGCGCCCAAACAATGCATTTATGTTGTTGTATGTTCAATTCTTTCCACTTGAGTTGATTACATGTACAGAAATGCTTAATGACTATATCTTGTAAACAATAACAATTTCTTAACCGATGACTATTGCTCTGATTGGAATTATGTACAGGCCTACAAAAATTTATACATGCAGTTAGAAATAATGTCTTTCGTCACGATTATATTTAGATCTGTCATTCGTAGTACAAAATCGTTGTATGAAGAAATAAACTTTAGTCCAGTTTTACAGTGTTCAGTGAAAGTATTCGGATAGCGTTTTTATGCGGTCATATTATTTTGTAATTACTCATTGTTTTTCGCAATATTTTTTTTTTTTTTTTTTTTTTTTGTTCGTGTGTTATTAGTGCGGTTTGTTATGGCAGAATTTAAATCCGTAATTAAGAAAAAAACGTGGGAGTCATGCACGTAAAATTATCAATAATGTTTATGATTTTATGAAAAAAGAAACTTTAAAAGTTGGTAAATAACTGATGACAAACATATAATTGGCATTCAAAAATGCGAAGAAAGAACTTCTACTGCAGTTGTGGAACACAGATTCCAAAACTCAGAAAGAAAAAAGGACATGATTCTTCAAACAACATCCCAATCGTGTTCTTTCAGCACGCCGAAATATGATAAACAATGTTCGAAACCTGTCAGTGGACTGGACAGTTTTGATTTAGGTGTAGTTAAAAGAACAGTTAATGAATTTCATTCAAAGAAGAATGAATTATTTACTTTTAAAAAAATAAGGCAATAACAATCATCTAGATTTTAAAGGCAGTGAATCAAATTTAGCTGCTATTTTGAAAGAGTTAGGTTTCAAATGGCGTAAAACTGAAAATAACATTAAAGTTTTAATTTAGAAATCCGATATCAGGTGGAAAAGAATTGATTATTTGCAAGCAACGACTAAGTACAGACAAAAGCAATGCTAAAATTGTTTATCTGGATGAAACGTACGTTTTAAGTTCGTATTGTTCGACAAAGTTGTGGTCTGATGATATTGTTGAGGAACTTCATGTGCCGATTAATAAATGTGATCGTTTGATAGTAATTCATGCTGGAGGAGAAATCGGTTTTATTCAGAACGCATTACTAACTTCGAAAGCCAGTTCGAAAAGTTGCGACTTCCTTGACAACATGAATATAGACAATTTCATAACCACAGTTATATGAACTACTAAAGTTACATAAAACTAAAGTATAAAAATATCACTTTGATGAACTTTTGAAAAAAACATGGCCATCGTGTTCTTAAGACTCCCATCGTACCACACTGATTTGAATCCGATCGAGATGGTATGGTCAGCCGTAAAAAGTCATGTAGCGAGTCATAACAAAACATTTCCTTTCACAAATGTCGAAAAATTAACTATGGAGAAAATTAATTCCATGAAGATGACTGGAAACCCTATAGTGAAAAAGCAAAAAAAAAATGAAGAGTATGGAACCACTGATAGAAGAAATGACAGAACGTTATATTATACGTGTAAACTCTGATAGTGAAAATGAAAATGAAAGTTATCATAATAATAATACCTGACAGTGACTCCCGGAGGCCAAGCAGGAAAAACGTATATAGTTAACAAGAATGGCCAGGAACATGGTCAAACATGTTGACATGTCTATAGAAGTGGATGGACATCATTTTGAACACCTTCTGTAATCGTATAAAGAACATGATGTGTCTATACCTCTGGAAGAATAAAAGCATTTATTTTTTTAATTATTTATTAATTCCCAAAACTTTTCACACTCCCTTACACTCACAAATACTTCTTTTACATCTTTAAAAAAATGTTGTTTATTTTTCTTAGATAGATTGAAATATAAGTCTTGTCTGTTCCATGATTAATTTCTTTGTTTAATTCTACATATACAATTCTTTTCCCTAGCCCTATCGCACTTTCAGTCAATCCATTTCTGAATACCAAGTCTAAAACCCTGTACTGTTTTAATAGCCTTCCCACCATAATTTAGCTGCTTCATAACTTTTTGATTTTTAAATGTTTAAATTTTTTTCCACCTCAATCATAAGATTTTTCAGAACATTCATGTACCCTATATTATCAATTTTTGTCCAGTTTAGCTTTTGGAACAGGGAAAAATGTTTTCCTTTTCTTTCTCTTCCAATTCCTTTTAATAAATAAGTGATCCGAAAACCATTCGGAATGAACTAAATCCTTTATTATGTTTTATTAAACTCATCAATACACAATATAATTGATTATCCCAATAAAAGTTAATTATCCCTCTGTTACAAAATTGTACTGCCACATTAGACCTCTTTCATTCACTTCTGCATCCATAAAATGCCTATAAACATTAAAACTTCAGTCACAAATTTTAAAGGTGACAGTAGATGATTCAGTATCCTCTGGCAGTCACCTTTTCACCAGTTAACATAACATCACCTCCATACCGCCTGTTACATTCAAGAAAATCTTACATTTTTCTAAATTCCTCCTTTGAACTGCTTTAGAACTAAAATAGACTTTTTAAAAAAAAGTATAAAAAAGTATTTTTATTGTACTTTTTATAACATGTTTTCCCTCTATTTGGACAAAAAAAAAAGTTTGTCTCTCCCATTTATTATTAGAATTGATTTTATTACCAAACATAGTAACTCCCTTAGCCCTCATGCAATTTGCAACCCTATTATCCGGGACCCATACAATTTTATTTTTCAGAAAAAATCTTTCATACCATTCAAGTCCCACACAAATAAACAATATCATACTTTTAAATAAATAACAAACAGTTGTGAAACGAACATATCAGACTTTCAACATCAAGGATCCATCATCACACGTCATGCATCACTCATACCATACAAAAATTCAGCACCCAACATCAAACAAGATGAAATTATAAACACAGTATATAGCATATACAGTACATATTCACAATTACATGTGAATATGGACAAAATATGGTTTAAGAAGCAACTTTATTGAAAATTTAGAACATAATAGTATCAGTAGACTTCTTTGCTAATATGGCACAGAAGTGCCTTAATGTTGCATCATTATATTGAAATTGGGCAGTTAAAATGTTATATTCTTAAAATTATTAGTAATTGCAAAAAAATACTAGAAATTGCAATAAATTTGGTAATCCAATATTTTTATTTTTTCTCGAATCAACACTATTCATCTTAAAAAACTTAGTAAGTAAAGTAAGTACTATAATTGTCTGCATGAATTAATGCACTAAACTATTTCATAAAGAAATTGACAATAAACTGCACACATATAGAGATTAAAGTAAAATGAAGTTAAAAAGATTAAAAATTACTTCAGAAATACATCAACAACGTTAAGTTATGGTAAAAATTAAAAAAGGAAATGCATAGTCAATGCTACTGTGAAGTTTGATATGGAGTTCAGTAATATTTTTTTTACCCTAATTTTTCCAACAAAACTAGTTTAATCCTTTTTTGTTCAAATATTATAATATCATTTAACAATTTTATAATCAATTCAATATAACAATCCAATACTATGCAATGATAATAAAAATTTGAAGATATCCTCATATAATTTAATTAGAGAACAACTTTTTATTATTTTTTTTTCTTTCCTGTCACTGAAGCCTGTCCATTTTTAATTTGAGTTGTCAAAAAAATAATCTTTTTTAAATTAAATAAAAATATTTGTGAATATATACAGCATTGTTTAAATCTCTTACTAAATCCCAAAATGAATTTCTTTTGAAAAGAACTCCTGATTTAAAAATAATATTTATCAAATTCTAGAAAGGGTACTTACTAAAAATAAGTAAAGATTCAATACCTTCATATTTTTACTCATATTGAAATTTATTATTTTTTTTTTTTTACTGAAGTATTGTTTAGTGTTGCATTAAAATAATGTTACTGTATTTGTTGAAATTTTTCCAAAATAATAAATAACAAAAAATTATTAAGTATCAACTTACCATAAAGTTCTGCTAAATTATGATCTAAAACACTTATTTTATAATTATTTCGTCAACAATTTCTGTAAAATCATAAATAAACATGTTTTTGGTTTTTTCGCCCAACTGTCTTCATTTTCACATGATCATCAATCTGTCACCGACCTCCTTCACATTTTCCTTCTGCAGCACCAGAAGCCAGAAGCCTACTTTCCTCTTGGTTTCAGCAGTAAACTACCAATGCACAACAATTCCAGTTCCCTTTAGTCTATCTGCATTTCTCATTATATTGTCACTGACACTATCAGCAGAGTTTTCTTTTACTATATATCTAATATAAATAAAACATGTGAAGGGATACTACATCCATGATATACAATATTATTGATACATTATTCCTTTTTCAGAGATGTGCTTTGTTATTCAAAATTTGCCTATAATGCTGTAATGCATCGTTAAAAAATTACTGACATCACAATTATTATTTTTATATTTTAAACCAGTGAACAACTTCAAACTTAATTTTAGAATTCTCTTAAGTCACTCTTTTTTTAATGCTCTGAAGTTGTTCTACTTCATATTTTAACAACTTGTTTTCAATTACATCCCACTTATGATAGCAAATCATACATTCTCTTCTTTTTTTATTTGGTTGCCAAATTACAGAAATTTTCATAAAAAAATTATTTGATCATGATCTTCTTTAGAAAGCCCTCTCTCACTGCTGAGGTTTTGTTTATAGCTAGAAACTCATCACTTTTCGAATAATTCAATGAACAACCACTAGAAATACAGTCAAATTATTAATGTCAAACAAAATAGATTTTTACTCCTTTTCCATTTCTGTTAAAATCTTTCCTATTTCAAGGCCCAACTGTAGAGTTTTTGCAATCTGAGATTTCAGAAGGACTGTGCCACAAATCAAAGCCTGAACACCCAACATGGAGAGGACCAGAAAAATGTTGTTTATTTGGGATTTTCTTCCCCTAGCCTTTAACTAACCAAAGACCAAAGTACAAGGTATCAGCTTTCACTTTTGCTCTACCCCGGGTATTTTATTTCCCTGGTACCCACCATATTTGGTAAGCATTCTACAATCTGCCACCTGGGGAGGCGCCCAGTGGGAGTCCAGTAACTCCACATGGAAAAAGTAATTAATGGAATGGAATATAAATAAATAATGGTATGGGCATCTAAGGAGAATGGATTCCGATCGGTTACATCTGTGACTATATGAATGGGTTCCAGATGAGAGAAGAAAACGTGGATGACCCAGAAAGCATTGGTATCAGGGTTCATTTGAGGCTATGGTAAGGAGAGGCATGGAGAAGAATCATTGAGTGGACCAAGAAAAATGGGCTGGAGTGGAAAAGATGGCTGTTGGTGTCTGTATAACCGTGTAATAAAGTAAGGTAAGGTAAATAAACTTTTAAATGAATAAAATGAAAAGATAGAAAATAAGTATTGTAGAATGGCAATATTGCAATACTACTTTTAATAGTTTATACCAAACTTATTGTTCGGCTATACTAAATAAGCAGCAAGCATAAAAAAGAGGTACAGAGCTCACTAGTATGTCAGCACTAAAATACAGCCACAACTCAATTCCACAATTTTTGTATTTGTAATAAATACATACTAAAAGAAAAACTGGTATCAAAATAATTTAACTAATAATATATTTTCAAAGACAACAAAGTTGTAATACTTTCCTAGCACTGGTTATTCATTCTTATATTGTGAAAAAATAATAATGCATAAAAAACCTAAAGCCATTAATTTTGCTCAATAATTTGTGTCCTTAAAGAGTTTTAGTATATCATTAATTGATCTTTATAGTAGAAATCTGGGCAAAATTTTTCACTAGCTGTAACAAAATATATATATATATTTTTTTTTCTATTAATTTTACACATCAATATTGAACTAAAAAATTAGTTCAAATCTTTCTATTTAAAAGATTTAGTATTTAAAAATTTCATTATCTTGAAACTTAGTGAAACTGCCCTTATAAGATTCAAAATTAAAGATGTTATACAAAAGGTTGTAAAACCTAAAGAGCTCAAATAAAAAATAACAGTCTATATATAATAACTATAAAAAGTGTAATACTATCAGTAATATTTTTTTCATAATAATTTATATGAAATCATATTGCTCAAAAACATTTTAAACATACCTGGATAAAGTATTAGCATCCTGTGGCAAGAATGATAAAGGTATCCATGGAGTCACGTACCAGTCAGAATATGTATTTATTCCACAACACTTAAATGAGTTTTGAAAGTAGTCAAATGTATTTTTCCATGCAATATCAGATATGTAGTGTGAGATTCCATGCCAAAATGTGTCTGTTATTAAATGTAACAACAAATTAAATAGTTTGTTTATTGCAAATAAAAAACTAATCATTAAAATTAATGAAACAATGTTGAAAGCAATCCAAGAATTATGAAAACTGTTCATATTTTTCCTTAAAAAAAAAAAAAAATCACACATGAGTATATGTTAAGGATATATAATTTATATGTAAACATAAAATATATATATTTAAATAAAATGTAACAAATGTGTACACTGCTTCTACTACTACTACTACTACTACTAGTACTACTACTACTATTACTACTGCTGCTGATGCAGCATTTCATCTATTAAGCTTTTTAAATTATCTAATTTATGAGTTATTTTTGAGAATTTTACACTATCAATATTTATACAACAAAATCAGACAAGTTTTTGAGTTTTTATGTTGTTTGTTAAAATAATCTGACTTTCTCAAGCGAAGATAATCATTTATATAAGTAATATTTTAACACAATACTTTGCTGACAAAATTCAAACTTTTTAAGTATGCAGTTTAACGACACTATGAACATTTCCACATTTTCATATTCTATTTCCAGAGAATACATTTAAGCCAAGTGCAACCTCAGTATTTTGATGATTAATAGACTTATCGCACCCAATGATGATCACCTTCAAGCTCATTTACTTTTCATGTATTATAATAATAGATAGCACATAATACAAAATCCAATATGGGGAATATCTTTCAACAGTATATTACATTCTCAATTAATTAATTAATTAACTAGAAAGAATTAAGATTTTTTACTTACATAAATGGCTTTGAAGAACAGTTGTAACTCATTTTAATACCAAAAATAGATAACATAACTGCCATTAATCCAACTGACAAAATATACAAAACAGTAATAGATGAATAAAATCTATTTGATTTATGAAGGTGTCTGGCAATCGTTATATAAAAGTATAATCCAATAACCAAAGAACAAATACCCAAAATCAGTTGAATGATATTAAGAATGATCAGTAACTTAAATATTTTTTTTCTTGCAGGTTCTGTCAATTTAATTGCTGCTACACTCATTTCTTTTATCCAGCTATAATAAATAAATCATAAATAACTACAGAAAGATAGTTAATTATTTAAATGTACGATTCATTTCTTTAAGTCCAGTACAGGGATTGTACTATTTTAGCTGATGATTATGTAACTCCATACTCTTAGCAAGAATTGAATTTAATGATCACAAATGTTTGCTATTAACACAAATGTTTGTAGAATTTCTAATCAAGGTAGTCAGTAATGAATATTTATATTTTTTTATGATTGTAATCTATAAAATCATAGTTTCTAAAATGAAGTTTTGTTCTGACAAAAAAATTCAAACCTTCAAGAAATACAAAAAAAAATAAAAAATAAAAACATATCATAACTTTTTAACAAAAATTGTAGCACTCATAAAATTAAATCAGCTGTTTCTGTATTAAGTTTGCTTAGGGCTATTTACTTATTATTAAATTCCAGTACCAGATATCCATTACCCTTTTACATTACTGTATTATTATTTTTTTACTACAAAAAAAAAATTACCCTCGGAAAAATTCAATCAGAAGCAACTGAATTAACAGAAATGCCAATTAATCATTCATAGGAGAATTTTATGTTATTAATTTTTTTTAATTTTTGTTATGCAAGTTTGAAACTATTCTATGTTCTAAAATTCTAAGTATGAAACAGTTTAATTATTATTATCGACATCTGAAGATTAGGGTGTACATTCAAATGCTTTTGCTCACCAAGCTGTTCTAGTAGTAACTCAACATAAATCATTTGTTTAACAGCTGATTTTTGAAGTCGAAAGTTCTTAGGTTCAAATCCTGGTAAAAGTTGGTTGCTTTTACATGGATTAGACAGTGGATAGTACTGTACTTTGGTTATTGGAGTTTAATTAACCAAACGTCTTAGGAATGCTCAGCCTGAGTTTACACAAGACTACACTTAATTACATCTCATACTTATCATCCCCAAATCACTGAGCCAGGGAGGACTGCTTGTTCACTAGCTGAAAGATTGCAACATAAGTGTTAGAAAATATATTTTAAAAAATGCTTACAAATTATTACTTTAAATATTCTGTTATATGTTTTGATAAATATTGAAACTAGAATGAACATATTAAATATTTACTCAAACTTCTAACACAAAGATATCATTATTTTTTTTCTAAGTAAATAGTAGATAGAACTCTATCTATATAGTCCATATCTAGACTATCTTCAAGATAGTCTATTTATGGAAACCTACATTTCTTTCCAATTCAGAAAAGTACACCACTAATTTACAATGGATAAGTTAGTTAATCAAATAAAAATACACTTCATGCTATTCTTCCACCAAATTTTGAATAATTATAACTAGTCAGCCTGTTGGCTAGAAAAACACAAATCTATAGTGATATGTGTGAAAATAAACAGTGTAGAGTATGGAATATTATTACTTTTTAACAATAAACTGAACTTCATATAGTTTAAACAGATGTTTTTCAGTACACTTGAGATGACATTCCCTAACAGTAACTAGAGTCATGTTAGTATTTATTTTCCTTATAATTAGTATCACTGTTAATTCTGTAGCAAATAAAAGATGTTCATTTAAACTAAATTCAGTTTAGTTTGTAAATTAAAAATGATGATTTTAAACAAAATATCCAATAATTAATGAAATGTTTTATATTTTTATTTTTCGTAATATTCTTTAAAACTATAATGAAGAAATATTATGCTATGTTAACGCATCTATAAAATTGGTGAAAAATAATTTTGATATTACAATACAAAGCCTTAATTAATCAATTTTTTTGTGTAAATTAATGTCTACACTACTTTTCTCAAACAATAATTATTCGATTCTTTAAAAAAAAATTTTGCTAATGAAATAAAATATCTATCATTCAGTAAAAATCAATGTGAATCATACATAACAGTAATAAATGGATAATATTACAAATAATAAATATGTTAGTAGCCCTTCATGTTTAAATGTGTAATTATAATATTTCTATCATGTTCATTGAGAAATAGCATTTTTCTTTTTTAATTTATGTTCAAGATGGTTAAAGTCTTAAGATAAACAATTTAACTTAAAAAATGAAAGGTAAAGAAAACTGTTAAAAGATAAACCTGTTTTTTTTTTTTTTTGTAAATAATGTTTTGTTTGTGATTATAGAAACAATTTTATTCTCCAATAAATTTTCTTTTATTTTGTTGAGTAGAAAAGAAACATTCTTATTGGAATGAAAAATAAACTTTAATGTACATTTTCATTTTCTTAATCTGAAGGACTGTACCAATATTTACAGAAGTAAATGAAATAAGCATTGATTTATTAATCACCAAATATGGCACTGTTTCCTGAGTAAGTAACTTTTATAATAGTTACTATAACAACAGGATCTTGTTTACTTTCCCACCACTCGTATTGATTTTGTTTAGATAATAATGTTACCGAGTAGAGATAATAGATTAAAGTTAATTAATCTAAGATAAAGATAGTTGAAAAATTGAAGTAAACAGCAATTTGCAAGAAAAGATATGGATCCGATGCAACCAGAATATGAAAACTCATCACATGCATCATCAAGTAATGCTGAATCAGGAAGTGAAGAAAGATCAAACATTCAAGATCAGGAGGATTCTGAGCATCTTGAAGGTAAATAAGTTAAGTTACTTTAAATAAAAACCAACTTAAAATATCTGAAAGCTAAGTTTATTTTTTCTTATTAAAATTATTCTGACCAGTAAATACTACCTGAGCTCTTTTACAAAATTAACAGTTTCATGGGAAAAGAATCACATTACCTCTCTTTTATTATAGCATCTGCCTTATATTTAAATAATAAAACTCTAAGTATAAGATTAATGCTCACAATTTTGGCTGATTCAAAATCTTTGAAAATTTTCCCTTTACAGTGAAGTTAATTACCCTAACAGATTCTAACCTGATCAGATTGACCGTCTTCTTCAAAGGTAGATTTCATCCTTCCCTCTACCTTCTCTAATTGTGCCAATCACCACCATGGCACCATCTGCATTGCTCTGCCTGTGGTCTCATATCTATCATATTTAGTACATTTGACTAGGTGGCAGCCATCTGAAACTCACTTGGATGGCCAAGCTTTAGTGGAGTGAAGTAAAGTAGGGAACGAAGTGCCTATCAGGCAAAACCAAGAGTATTATTCCTAAATTTTTACTTATCTTGCTGGAAGATGTATGGCATATATTTTTAAAAACACTGATAAGTGTTTATTAATATCATCCCAATATTTTCTTTTGTTTGAATATTATTTATAAATATTTTTAATTGTTAGTGCATGAAGTTAGAATAACATAAATGTTTATAAAACCAAATTAGGAAAAAAAATAAAGTCTCTGGTCCTTTTCTGAATTTTGTTCATGACAGTGAAAAAGGAAGATTTCATGAACTAATTTTATTATCAGATTAATTTTCTTTTTTTTGTAATCCACTACGGGAGCTGTAGTTGTATACCTCACAATGAATTAGACCCTTCATGTTGTTACACAGGATTGTACAGAAGGATCCTGGTTCAAATCCCAATCTGGCTTGTAATAACATACCACAAAATTAATTTTTCATAAGCAGCTCTAACTGGGCATTAACATGTAAATAGTAAAAGGAAAAACACTTGTGTAAGTCAGAATGCAATATCTTGCATGTAATTATAATATAATAGTGTAATCATTATTATTTATTTTTTTATTACCTATGATAAAATTTAAAATGTATTACATTTCTTGTTCTAATATATTTAAAATCATTATTATTGAACAAAGATTAAAAATTGTTTTAAAGATTTCATGCCAGTGTCATGTAATCTATTAACATAATTTATAGAAATTTTACGAAAAATTAATGTAACAATATCATGTGTGAGAAAATGAGATTAATATAAATTAAGAAAGAAGTTTATTTATAAAAGGTTTCAAAGATTAATTGAAAAGATTTATTTCATATTTATTTGATAAAATATTAAATATGTATATATAAACAGCAAAGCAATTATGACTTTTGACACTCGAATGCCTCGTGCAGAGGTAAAAGAATTACAGCTTTATACAAGATATCAAAATTATCATAAAAACTTAATGAAAATTAGTAAATTTTTAATAAACAAATGACTGTGATGTTTTTTACCAGTGAAATAGTTTTATAAATTGATCAATTTTATTTTCAGATTTTTTTTAAAATTACATTTAAAGAAGCAGTTTTCCAAATAAATTGCAATTACTCAACAATGATTAAATGGAATAAATAAGTTTTTATAAAAGTATTTCTTAAGAATGTCTCATAAAACTAACATCTCTTTCAGAAGAATGCGTTAAACATTTTTTACAATGCAAGTTTTTACAAGTAATTTATAAATTTGTTCAAATATGAAATTAAGAAAAAATTTCATATTTGTTGGAAAAACTTAATATTTACTGACAATTTGGCAATTTGGAGTGGTTGAAAATAAGAAGCTGTTCGGTGGGTTATTTGAGAACAGAAGTGAAACTGACAGTAATCTAATCGTTTGTAAAGTGTAGGGTAGTTCTTTAGTATATAGTAACTTGTATACAGTAAATATGTAATATAAAGTCAGATTTTCTTCTATGAAAAAGTAATCAGTATTAAACAGCCTGTTCTAGACATATAATAAAACTGTTTACAGTATCTTTATCCTTTATTCTATTAGCAAGAATTTCCTGCATATTAAATTTTTTTTTAATAAAAATTATTTCAAAAACTAGATTATTTTTAAGTAATATGTATATACACACACATTTAAGACTATTAATACTGTTTTTATAATTAAAAAAATATATATTTTTTAACGAGTAGAGAGGCTTCCAGAAAGAAGAAAGAAAGAGGAATTAAAGGAAAAATGATATAAAAGGTATGACAAAGGGATTCTTTCTAGAAAATAATTTATATAAAATCATAGAAGGTGAGGACAATAAAATTATTACTCTTGAATAATCAAAAGGACAGGTCAGATATTAATTCTGTAGGTCAGGAAGCATAAATACTGTCAGGGACCAGAGGAGTGACATTTAGTAGTTTTGAAGTTTGAGTTTGGTGCGATAAAAGCGATAAATATTTCCTAACAATGAGAGAGAAGAGTGTATCACGTGTATTCCAATTTGAAATAGTTGAAAATAAGAAGCTGTTCAGTGAGTTATTTGAGATCAGGAGTGAAACTGACAGTAACCTATTCGTTCATGTAGGGTAGTTTTTTGGTACACAGTAAAAGTAAAAAATACGTGCAGAAAGTGAATGGTATAAAATGCAGATTTTTCTATTGTTATCTTATTGTTTATTTAATAAAAAATCTATTAATAATTATAAAGCTTTTAGCAAATCAGACAGTATTTTGGTATTTATAATTTGGTATTAAATCAACTTTGTTTTTAATTTAAATTAAATTGCTATTTAATATACTATGCATTTATTATCATCTGATTTTTCTCAGTCAAAGTAAGATTGACTTGAAGGACCACATGTCGGCAGTTATACTGCAATATGGCTGTGATATCAGTATTGTCCGCTGATCACTCACCTCAATATTTATTACCTCCAGTATTACAACCTTCTGCAACAGTTGTATTAACCCATGGTGTATAACCTAACCATTCAAGATGTTTTATGAGACTATTTTGAATTTCTCCCACTGCTCCAATTATTATCAGAACTATAATGACACTGCATGTGACCCACATATTATTGATTTCATCTGCCAATAACATATAATTTTCCGTCTTTTCTCTTGCCTTATTACTGAGATTCGGAGACAACAGGACAGCAATATCAACAACAATCTTAAGTTTTTTTAGATTTATCCATGTATTCAGTCTCTGGTCTATTGTATACCATTGTTCTATCTCTCACTATGGAATGGTTCCAGCAGATCTTGAAATCATCTGTTTTATTAATAGATTCCAGCCTGGGATATGAAATATGATGGACATGAATCAATCAGATTGAGATTACAAAGCATTTGCTAGTACACTACTCCTGCAATATAATCATGCCTACTAGTGTACTACATGTACTTTGACGCCAGTACTGAACATGCACTCAAAATATACTCTGTTTTTTTAATATGTTCACATGTCTGGCATTTATCGGTGTTAATATTTGTCTCTTTTAAAATAAACATCCTACAATTTCTAGTAAGCATCATCTGATCTTGAACTGCAAGCAAATTCCTTCCATTTCCAGGAATATTTGATCCTTATACAGTCACCAGTGTGAGGCCAGTTCATCAATATCAGCATTTTTCAGGGAAGCTGGAAACTTCCCATGCAGTTCTTTACTTTTTCAAAAGCGGAAATGTGGATGTGGAAATTTTCACATTTCTGTTTTCAAACAGAAATGACAATTCTGTTTTCTGTGTCAAAATCATTATTCTTCAAATTCAGAAGTATAAATACACTATTACTTTTCACTACATCATAAAAAATGTTATCTTTAAGCCTTCTCATAGAAATACACTCACAATTTGCTCACCTTTGACCAGTATAGATTCTTAGTATCCAGAATACCACATCCAGCAATTCTTTACAGCAGATAAAAACTCTCAATCAAGCTCCTAGGATAGTGAATTCTATGCCTCGTACACAATGTCCTAACCAAGCAATTCAGCGCATCCAACTCAATTTCTGTCAACAAAATAACTCCTAAGCTATATATTATCAAGGGAATCGCATAGGTGTTCAATACCTTACATTTGCTACAGGCGCTCAGTTTGGTTTTCAGCACCACCACCACTCTCCATTTAAACCTTACTGTTAAGTTCTCTCTAATTTGTTTTTGCTGGATGTTCCTAGCCTGCTGATATCCCAAGTAACTGTAGACCTCTTTCTATGCCCATACCCATGCCCTCAATTATACCTCTGCTACCTGTTTGCACTTCAAATCCCTCATGACTTACCCATTTACCCTTAATCATGCTGTGGATTCTACATTTTTCTAAGCAAAAGGATATTTTGGCATCATTACTAAATTTTGCAAGCAGATCTAACAGGCAATTCAGATTCTTCTTGTTATCGGCTATAATTTGATGTCATCCATATATAACAGGTGGCAAATTGAATTACCACATTTTATCTTGACGAGAAATCCACTCTTTCTGTTAAGCATATTGGACAAGGGGTTCAGTGCAGGGCAGAACCATATGGGGCTCAATGTATCCCTTTGAAATATTCCTCTCTTATCTGTAAAAATTGGATCTAGACCATCTTCAAAGACAGCCTCTCTCATCATCCACCTCTTCATTAAATAATCCACATAGCAATATTAAATATATGTAGCACCTCCAATAACCAAGTATGTGGTACACTATCAAACACTTTCTGGTAGTCCATACAAACCATGTACAGAGGTTTTCCACTTCCCTTTGCATTCCAATCACAGCTGCATCAATAATAAATTGTCGCTTGCATCCCCTATGTTCTGTTTACAACCCTTCTGTTCTTCCTTTACTAGACCATTTAAATTCAATGTTTATTCAAGTTTGCCACCACATGCAAAATAAAAATTTTGTATATAGTGGGAAGACATGTTATAAGTCTGTATTTTTAAGTTCCACAGATGGGATTTGCATCTTTGGGAGAAGGCACATTACCTGACAAGTAAAGAATTCAGGGGACAACTCAGGCTCCTGCAGCAGTTCAGAATATAATTTTACAAGTTGCCTATGGCTATGTGAAAACTGTTTGTACCAGTAATTAAGAACCTTATCCAATTCAGTGTACTTTTCACTGCAGCTAACACATCTTTAGGTTCTACATTGGCATTATACCTCCACATACCATCCATGTACTTACTACGTACATTTTTCAGGTATTCTTTCTCAGCTCTTATACAATGCACGATACTTTTATCTTGTATAGGATCCAACTATATATTTCCCCCGAATTCTTGTACCTTCTCCTTCGTGGGATTCATGTTGAGTGTACTCTCCTTCATCTTGTCATCAGCTTGCCTCATTCTCTAAAACTGTTTTTCACTTATGATGAACACCCTAGTTCGTATCTTCGCTAGTTGCTTTCTTTATACCTCCATAATCGAGCTACTAAGGCACCTAACCTTGCTTAAGCCGATCATTAGCCTTTACCAGAGTATTATCTTCTACATTATAAATCTCTTTGTTATTTTCATAGCTCCATCAGTCACTCTCCATGATACATTGCCTTTAATGAATTGCGTTAAGACTCCAATGTTTCTCCGAAGCTCCTTTATTTTGTTCTCCAATCGATTGAGTTACTCCCCTAGCATTATTTAAAGGCTGGTACAGCTAAAACTTTCTGGTTGTGGAGCCCAGCATAAACTGTTGCTTGCAACTCCTGCAATGTGATGGTATCAGCCATTCTGGTTCCCATACCTTCATTTACAATTATTGAATTTGTATTCCGATTAAATTTCACCGTGGAGTCTCGGGCGCATCATATGATCCGTACCGTCATGCATACACTATATTCCTTAAATATACTTTCCTCCTGTTTTATCGGCAAGCTCTGGAAATCTGTTGTTCATCATCCAATTCCTTATTATACAGGAGATCCGTAGTTCCTAATCGGGTTATTACTAAATAACATCGAACCATATATTCATTCATTTTATGGGTCCATTTTGTTCGACGCTTCCAGTCTTACGTTGTGGGCAGAGCCTGGGGAGCTTCGGCAACACTAAGATATATTCAGAGAAATGTTCAGTTCAGTTCTGTGGTTCTATTTCGTGGGACCATACCACTCGCTCCATCGTTTGCCACGTCGGACAAAATATCACAACGGCTCCGAAGGGTACTCGCCTGTGTACTGTGTGTACTCCTACCACCTCGACTATTTTCAATTAATCGACTTTGCTCCATTGTAATAAAAATGGGGATGCAGGATAAGCTTCTGCAAGCAGGCCTCCAACATCCGAAGCACAGCCACCGGATACGGGTATAGACGCTGACGAAAACACCACCCACTGTGAACCGGGTTTAAGTTTCTGTTTTGGTCCGAGGGTGGTATTTTATTTCCCACCTACCCCACATATATCCCCAATCCACCACCTAGGAACGCGCCTTATGGGGACAGGCAACTCCACACGGGTACTTATTATTATTATTTTATTATATGTATTTTAGAGTAATCAACTGTATTTATGAGAAATTTTTATGTATGTTAATGCTTAATATCCTTGTTGAACTGCAAGCACGCGACAATATCATGAACAAAAACGTTCATGTACACAAGTGCCTTATCTCTTCATTTCCCCTCTGTTTCCCATTTTGTGTCTCTCGATAAACATTTATATTTTAAGGAAGGTATTTTAATAAAAATTTTAATTTAAAAGTACCGAAAACATCCTCTACCAGATAGGTAAATTTAAAATTTAATTTTGAAAATTCCACGAAATCATTTAAATTTTTTATCCTTAATAGCTTTGTAAATATAAATTTTATTAATTAAAATATTACGCCTTTCATTGCAAACAAAATGACACACCTCATTTGTTCAAGTCAGTGGATAAATAGTTAAGGTATGACTAAAATTGTTAATGTGGTCGCAAATATAAGTGTGAAAACAGGCATAGAATTAGCAGATTGCATAATAAATTTATAATAAAGTCCATAAAGATATACTTATTCTTTATTGGTAACAACAGGAAAATTGTGATAGAAATTTTTACTAAATTATAACAGTAGTACGGAAATAGGAGTACGGTCGTCAAATCCAAGATGGCGGACAGTCCGCCATCTTGGAATGATGCATGTAGCCCGTCAGTGTTGCCAACTTGATTTATTTAGTGTCTGTGTTGTCAACCTGGCTATATATTTAATTTATTGAAGTAATATTTCAAAGATTGGTAGCACTGTTGAACAGCTGTTGTGTAGCGGTCGGCTTGAATTAAATAAATAAATAATATTTGAAGTGAAAAACCTGGTCTACTAGGTCTCGAACCGTGTCATGACAGGACGCGACTGACTGACGCCTTAAACAAATCAATGAGTGAAAAATGTTCTACATAAGCGATGAAATGATGAATCATGAATTTTAACGTCACATCAGTCTTTACACACACACACCCACCCCCCACTGACACTTCATTCCCAACCACACCCCACCTACCCCCCAACGGAAACGGCATATCATGTTATACAAAGTGTTTATCGTGTAATTCCAAAAAGGACTACGTATTCTCTCAGCAGGTGGTATAAGTAAGCGGAAAACCTCGCACGATTTCATCATACGCAATCTGTCATTTAATGCGATCACATAGTCTGCTGCGAGATCATTATATCTGTTCGCAAATTACTACGTGTGATTTCATCTTAATTAACAAGGTAAGTTTAAATAACTTTCAAACAAAATAAAATTTAAAAAATATTATTGTTTAAAATAATAATTATAAAAAATTATTACATAAATAAAAAATTGTTAAAAAAGTATTAAATAATCTAAAAATTGATAAAAAATGTGAGACATAAAGTAAAAAAATTATTTACCTTTTTTCCACCAACTGAAACACAAAAACACAAAATAAAAAATTTTACAATATATTTTAATTTGTTTCAGATATAATTATAAATGGCATCACTGGCGGTTATCCGTCCAATAAATAACAATGTGATCCGTCTTCGATGGGAGCTGTCTGACTTTGATGAATTACACGTTCACTCAACCCTTCTACGGTATCAAACGAACATCCTGAACCGTTTAAAGAAAGAAGGCAGACGTTTTAACGGCAACGTAAAATGGTAACTACATAAATTACTATTCATTATGTATACGAAGATAATATTTGTTATGAACAATATTTTTTTTCAGCTATAAAGAAGAAGAAGAAAAATTGAATATGTACTAATATATTTATTTTCGTTTCTACACAGGTATGTTGCTGTCAACGTTGAACTTATGAAGCAGACATGTCTGGAAGATGGAGTGGAAACGACGTTCACAAATCTGTATTTGCACGGTAAAACCAGGACAGTGATAAATCTGAAGGAAACCCCGACGTCGTCGATGAACTTTGGATCGATTCGATGGAGAAAGTTGTGGAGACGCCGACAAAGTTCATCAACAACGGCAGTAGATGGGCAATGAATAAAATAATTTATATAGATTTAAATATTATTCGTTACCGTCCGCTACACGGTGCTTCTGCCTCCTTTATAAAAACTCCATCTAAACTCGTAAAAAGAGAGGCAATAATTAATATAAAAAATCCGCATGTTGAAAAATGTTTCCTTTGGTCCGTGTTAGCATACCTACATGACCAACCAGGTCGTAACCAACGTCAGGAATGGTATGCTAGATACGAAAATGAAATTAACATGACCGGGATATCATATCCAGTAAAAGTAAAAGACATTGATCGCTTCGAAGTGTTGAATCCACAGTAAGCGTCAATGTCTACAGCTATGAGGAAGATAACGATGTGTGTACCCGGTATGTGTTAGCGAAAACTGCAATGTTTACAGGGGAGACGAGAGATACATTCCACTATTGCCTTATAAATACGAAACCAGGTAAAAATGGGCTATCTCGTCTCCTTTCGGGTCTCACATAGGCTACTTCCTGCAGTAAATACTGTCCGTATTGCCTGCACCGTTTCAGTTCATCAGACCCACTAGTTGCTGAACAAAATTTAGAGAAACATCTGACGGAATGTAGACGACACGGTACACAAAAGATAAGGTTACCCGATCCCACTAAAGAAAAGGAATTCGTGATGAACTTTAGGGACTACTCGTTCACACTATGCGTTCTGTATGCAGTGTATGCAGACTTTGAATCATTTGTAGATCCGATGGACACTACCACCCCTAAACCCAACACTAGTTTTACCGATAAGGTAGCCCATCATCTTCCGTCCGGTTACGCATACGTGATCGTCGACGGGTAAGGGCAAATTTGTGAAGGTCCTGTAGTCTACCGAGCGAGAACTAGTGATGAGAAAATCGTTGAAAAGATGCTGGATGAATTGCACGCTCACGCCGATAGATTGCACATTTGCAGATTGTGATTACCGAAAAACCGATGGTGATGACGCCCGAAGACACGGAAACATTTCAAAGGGCTACAGTGTGTTTTCTTTGTCATTGCGAGTTGAACGATGATCGTGTACGTCATCACTCGCATACCACAGGGCGGTTTCTTGGTGCATGTCATAATGAGTGCAGCTTTAATTGTAAGCGCACCGGTTATATTCCGGTATTTTTTCATAATCTCCGCGGCTACGATAGCCACCATATAGTCCAAGCTTTGAGAAAATACAAGGACGATGTAAAAATAAACTGTATCGCCAACACGACCGAGCGATTACATTCACTGTCCGTCGGTCCGTTGAGGTTCTTAGACTCTACAATTTGTTTCGTAAAAGACTGTCAGGACAAAGACGCCGTATCTAAATGTCTCACGCATTGTTACCCGCTACTCGAGAAAAAGGGATTGTTTAATCCGTAAAGGCGTCTATCCATACAAATACATAACCCATGTAAACAAGTTTTTTGAAACACAACTTCCACCACAGACGGCATTCTACAGTACGCTAAGAAGAGAGAACATAACGAACGATAATTATGTGCACGCTCAAAACGTGTGAGAAACGTTTGACTGCAATAGTTAGCCGGTTACCACGATTATGACGTATCAGTAACGTATTATTGTTGGTAGACGTCTTTGAAAATTTTCGTAGTACGTCTATGCAATATTACGGTTTTGATCCCTGCCACCTTTATTTCACCCCTCATTTCACGTGGAATGCCATGTTAAAATTTAGCCATCAACAGTTGGAACTGTTGACCGACATAGATATGCATCTGTTTGTTGAAAAAGGTACACGTGGCGGTGTAGCCTTGATTTCAAACAGATATGCCAAGGCGAACAATCCAAGCATTCCAGATCAGTATGACCCCCCCCAAAACCCACCGGGTTGGTCTAGTGGTGAACGCGTCTTCCCAAATCAGCTGATTTGGAAAGTCGAGAGTTCCAGCGTGATACCGGTGTTTGATAGATCGTGGATACCGGTGTTCTTTCGTGGTTGGGTTTCAATTAACCACACATCTCAGGTATGGTCGAACTGAGAATGTACAAGACTACACTTCATTCACACGCATACATATCATCCTCATTCATCCTCTGAAGTATTATCTAAACGGTAGTTACCGGAGGCTAAATAGGAAAAAAAAGATCCGAACCCACGTCCTGGGTTCAATATTATGATTTCAACAACCTTTACGGGACAGCCATAGTTGAGCACTTACCACACTCTAATTTTAGGTGGTTGAGTACTGAAGAGAGTAGCAATCTCGATATTAACAGCGTTGACGATCGTGGTGAAAAGGGCTATATCTTGGAAGTGGATCTTTAGTATCCACAAGAATTACACGATCGCCACAAGGATTACTCTCTCGCAACAGAACGATTAGTACCAACATATGAAATGTTATCCCCTTATTTGAAGGACGTAAAGAGATGACCCGCAAAAAAATTACTGACAACATTGTACGACAAAGAACGATACGTTGTACATTTCAGAATCTTAAAGTTGTACACTCGATTCGGACTGAAAGTGAAAAAAGTTCACAGAGCTCTGGAATTCTCCCAATCGCCTTGGCTTTAACCGTACATCGACTTCAATAAAATGGCATGAATATTTGGAACACACTATAGTAATTTATACATTTGAATATAAAAGAACGGCTTTAAGAAATTGTAAAACTCAAGATATCAAAACTTCACTATCTCCTAGAATTGTTTGCGTATTAGCCTCTAATTTAAACTTGCACAGTAATGCCGCATAACAGATACAATCCGCAAGGATGTGGTTCACTGTCAGTCAGCAATCGCAGCGAGCACAATTGGTGCGTTAGTTTGTGTCATCAGTTACCCATGAGTGAGCTTAGTGTGCCCTATTTGCAAACGACAGATAAAAACCTCCTCTCGACGGTTATTTCTGCATGAGGAGCTCCACAGTGAAACATTGTTTTTAATTGTGCAGAGTTATTGTTCATGGTACCACTCTTTTTGCCACTCATCAAGAATTACCCTCTTCAGGAAACAAACAAGATCGTTAGAAGCAACACAACTGGTAAAAGGAGGCTAAAAACAAGCATTATTTGCCACACTGTCTGCGCGCTCATTGTCTAAAATTTCTATATGACTGGCGATCCAGCAGAAGTTCACTGTTGTATTACCACTGATTTTTGTGATAGTAGTACGGCTATTTTTCCATTACCAGAAAATATGGATTTCAAGTGGACAAAAGTACCTAAATACAGTGAGTGATATTTTAAAAGGTGTATTAGTGTGGTAGAAACAAGTGTACGAGTTCGGAAAGTGATCGAAGAAACAGTTTTTCAGATATTAAGTGTTCTCTAAATTAGTCCTACAACCACGTGGCGACAAGTGTGGTAGAGTAAAAAAATACAATTTTAATACATTTCATTAATGATAATTAGTGTTTATATTACAAATACTAGAAATAAAAAACATTTTGAAAATTATAAGCAGCCAGATTAAGTAGTATTTTAGTTAGAAGAGAATAAGATTTGTTAAAAACACGTGGTTAACAGTTTCCAAATGCCGGCAATTTAAGTTAGCTTCTGCTGTGCACCAATCTTCTCTCGAAAAGCTTCTCAGCAAAGAAGTTGAATATTACTATTAGTAGGATGAATTTCCTAGTATATTCTACGGTACCAACCTAGAAGAAGTCGCATTTGTGGGCTTGCCTACAAATGCGACAATGGAGGAAGACAGCGAGTGTCAATTGATCATTTTTAGGGAATCTCCGGTCATAGTAGATTTCCAGGAATTTAAAAAGTCCAGGCGGAAGAGGAGGCGGGAGCCTTTTTATTCAACCTCCTAGACGTCAGAAGATGAAGGGTCTGCGATGGACACAGGATCATCCTAGCTAGATAATCTTCTGGTTTTCGCAGAAAACCCCCCCGCAACGTCAGCTCAAAGGTGCGAGCGAAATTGATTCCGCAATACCGGTGTTTCAAAGAGGTTCTGTCAGCATTGGCGGAAGGTTATGAAAAGTTGGCCTTCCATCCCAAGGAGGTCAAGTTATTCAAAAACCGGTTTCGGTCCTGGCCCCAGCACAGCCTAGGCTCTATGCTGAGATTGTCAAAAATAAGCGGGAAGGCAGTCAGACGGCAAAAAAGCCGGAGGTACTCTTCGTGAACAAAGTGGAGGGGTCCACCAAGTCCAGCAAAGACCTAAAAAAGACTTTCAGGCTGCCTTTCACGACAGCCGAAAGGGCCTGAAGATTCGAGATATTAATGATACCAGCAAAGGGGTGGTTGTAGTTGCAGACAATAAGGAGACAGTCCGAATCATCACAGACTCTCCGGCCATCAAGAAAATTGAGGTTAAAGTTGATCCCAAAAGGAAGCGCAGTCCCCGGGTTATTGTCTATGATATTGACTGCAGTTTGTCTGACGAGGAGGTGCTGACTTTCATACGAGAGCAGAAAACCGATTTGAACAAGGCTGTTTTTGAGAAGAATGTAGAATGGTCTTGAAGACCGGTAAACGTGATTCCCAGAGGTGACAAGGAGTTTTTAAAGTAGGTGCAGGTCTCTTGCAGAATTACTCTGGTCTCCTTGAGTGCGTCCAGAGTACAGTAAGTTTGAGCATACGTTTGGTGATTTTCAGGCTGTCAGGTTGAGTGTGCACCCTCCAGCAGTTTTGAGCTTTGTTGGATTCAGATTGCGATTACAGCACGATTGTTGTTTAGATTTGTCTTATCTGATTTTTACGGAAGTATTAAAGCGCTATTTATTCGACGCGTACTCCTTTCATCGAGGCTGAAAGGTAGTAAAGACTCCTGGTTGTCAGTTCCCGTGATTAGGGAATACTTCCTAGTCCTGCTTGTTTGTTTTTTTAGAACGAAAGTCATAATCCGCGGTTACTTCGTAACCGATCCAGCAGTGGCCAAGAGGTACAAAGCGTGACAGGGGAATATAGAAGGTCCCCAGCTGCCCGTACTCGTTAAGAGCAGTAGTCACATCATGGGTTCGCCCAACCAGACGGTAGGAGGAAGACAGCGAGAATTTATCGTAACACCTATTTTCATATAATATTATTTGTTATATTTCAAGTTTATGAAATAGAGAATAATTTTCCAGGGGTACAGAATGATAAAAAAGTAATAAAAGAAAATGCATAGTTGTTCACAATCTAAATCAGACTTTTAAAACGAATGTCTTCATTTGAATTTTCATAATTTATCATATCCAAGTTTTTGTCAGCGAATCCTCCAAAACTAATAAAAGAAGTTCATCTAATTACAATAAACCTAAAAAGTTTATTTATATATATATATATTTTTTTTCAACTACTAATTTTATCCAATCTAATTTTATCTATTTTTATCCACTAATTATTTCGAGCATTTTAGTATACACACTACATCATTTTAATTGTTTATTTCCTTGCCAATTGCATTTAGTCGAGATTGTTTTATTAAAAATCTTTAAAATAATTTTATTTTTTTCTCTTACTTTGTGTTTTACTTTTACTCAAAATAAGATGAGTAAAATCCCATGTTAATACATGGGATAAAAGCATTAATGCTAAATAATTGTATTCTTATAAAATATTTTTTTCGGTTATAAGTACTACGGATATAGGAGTACGGCCGTCAAATCCAATATAGATGACTGTCCGCCATCTTGGATTCCCAAATGGCGGCGCCTGCATTCTTAGAATTTCCCTTTTTCACTGTGGGAATTTCCCTCTTCCCATTTCATTAATGGGCATTTCAGTTTTCCCCGTGCAAATTTCTCTTTTTCCTGTAGAAAATTCCCGTTTCTTTTTCACCGTTGAAATTTCCCTTTTCCCGTTTTTTTCTGTATTCAGTGAAAAAATGAAATATATTATCTGTGTGTGTGTGTGTGTGTGTGTGTGAATAAAAATTTAGACGTACCTCAAGGATGATCCTGGTCGTCGTGGCCGTTGTAACAGGGTGGACGTCACCCGCTACTCCAGTACCCGGACGTGGCTCTTTCACAAGGAGGCGGTGGCAGCGGCTGCGTGTGTGTTCGCGTGCGTTCGTTTACGTAGCGGCACGGAATTGTTGATAGTGCGAGGTGTGGCACGCGACTGAAGAACAGGTGACGAACATGGCCTAAGGTTGAGCGTCCTATTTTGAACAGCCGTTACAACGGTAGGTGCGAAAGGTGCGAAACACACTATACTCTAACTTTGTATTATTACAAATAAAGTAGTAAATTTACACCCAGGAATTAAATATTAATGATAAACACAAAGTTTGCAACAATTAATTATTATCTGTTAAACAAAAAGAAAAAAGTCTCTTAACGGCTCCCGCCACATCTAATATAAACGTGATGTATAACATGTATCATTGTAACAAAAGAAAAATTTATACATTTTTTTTAATTTTATTTAATCGAATAAGAAATAAAAACCTTGACTTTATGCAGTATTAATAAGTTTATTTAAATTGTATGAAAATTAAATTTATATATAAATATAATGGAATTATCTTACAAATTTATTTGCACTAAAAAAAAAATTTCTTTAAATTTTATAGATCGGAAAAATAATTAGAGGTATAAATACATACCAGGTCGAATTCAAAGCGACTGCACATACGCATCACGTAGATCGTTATTGCTGCCACCACCATTAAGTAAGTATGGACGTACCTTGAAGATGATCCTGGTCGTCGTAGTCGTTGCACCGAGAGGCGTCAGCCGTTACTCCAACACCCGGACGTGGCTCGTTCACCAGGAGGCGGCTGTGGCTGTGTGTGTGTTCGCGTGCGTGCGTTGACGTAGCGGCGCAAAGTTGTTTACAGTGCTAAGTGTGACGCGCGACTGAAGAACGTGACCTAAGCTTGAGCTGGCGGCTGCGACACAAGCGCTCCTAGCGGCCACCAGTGGAATTAGTAACGCAGTACCAGCTCTGTGTGTGTATATGTGTGTGTGTGTGTGTGCAGACTGACACCCTACCGACCAATCGCAACGTCGGATTCAAAGCGGTCACGTTAGTGCAACACAGATACAAGGCCTTCATGTGCCCTCCTACAATGCCTACGCATACGGTTGACCTCGAATATGTTTGAACGGGAAAACTTACAAATATTTACAACACGACTAGTTTGACCTTGACGTCACACATACCCACACACACACACACACGTCACAATAAGTTGGAACACAACTATGTAAAGTGCCACACCCAAACCGACGTTGAAACCACGTGCCTGGTGTCATTTTACGAGTAACCTTGAACAGTGTAATCGTGTAATTCTAAAAAACGACAACGTATTTTCTCAGCAGTTTAATAGCGTATAGAACCGGAAACGGCATATCATGTTACACAAAGTGTAATTCTAAGAAATGACTACGTATTTTCTCAGCACTTTTATATCGTATGTAACCGGAAACGGCACATCCTATGATTCTACGAAACTTGTCGAGATGTTACTGTATGCTAAATCCAACAAAAGTTATCGAACGCCGCGTTTACAATTTTAATCAGATGTCGCAACGTGCTTATATGACGATAGGAGAAATAACGAACCAACCACACCCATTAGGCTATATCAACAGCCATCTTGAAACTGTACCTATTTACCAATTGCATTTCCACACCACCCTGGAGGTAGCTACCGCAGCGCGTTGAGATTTTTTTTACATGAGTGAAATCGCTCCCCTATAGGCCTAATATAAGACACTCAAACAGGTTTTTAAATTGTTTTTTTTCTATTTTATACTTTTTTGTTTTTATTTTTTTTTTCTTGCGAATGATTGTAGGTGATCCACAAAGCAAGCATAAACAATATTCCCAGCATTAAGCCAAGATGGAAGGCTACAACTATAATTGAGACGGGTCCAACCAAAGATGTGGTTTCGTTAGCAGACTGTTCTCTACAGCGACAGACCTCTTCGAGGTACGATAGCCTCTAATGACAGCGGGATGTTTTCCTTGATGCAATTCCTACATTTTGGTAAATTGTGCATGTTAATCGGTTCATTGCACAAACAACATCTTATGCACAAATCGTTGAAGGAATAGTAAAACCGTTCATGGCCAATTCTTCTTTGTTGTTTACGTTTGTATTTTCAAACGATCCGCTTCTCTGACCAGATCCAACAGCTTTTTACACAATTTCAACCACTCCATGTAGAAACATCCAGTTTGTAAAGCACATTTTCCTCTTGGATGTAGTTTATAGTTCGGACAGGTTACGATGTAATTCGAATTCGTCTTTGGTGCGTCCTCTTGTATCATTTGAACATCGTTATGATATCGACGCAGAAATTTAGATTTCTCCAACCCCTTTGTGTATATTGTAGAGAACTGTGAACAAAGTTTCTTTATAACATCATCGCTATTTACAACGTCACCGTACTCCCAATCTATTTTGTGATAGTTTCTTTCTAACCAAGCGGCCATCCGCCTGTATTTCGATTTCAATTCAGCGCGCAGGTACGGAAAACGAAAATGTATTATAATGTAGCATCCGATGTCACTGACAGCAGCGAGTTCTTTAACTATAAACTCACTTCGGTTGCGAGGAATCCGTGATACTCGATAACTCCTTCCATGACCGTTGCTCAACTGCGAATGTAAGGTCAAAAATAACTTTCTTAGTCCCCTTTATTATATCACCGTAGACGTGGTGGGGGTAACCCCCTCCACTTTTTCTTCTATAAATCCATCATCATTGTGTTAGCATATTAACATTAGTCATCAACATTATGTACATATAGCGTTAACGTTATGTTAACGTAGTAACATCATCATCATTATGTACATGTAACGTTATGTTAACATAGGTAATGATGTAACATTCATTACGGTTTTCTTCAATATTATCATTTAACGTTACGTTAGGTAATGATAAACTTGTATTAACGACGTTAACCATTGCTTTTACTGAAGGTAACGATGCTGTCATGTTGCTAACAGTGTCAGCAGACGAATTTTTTGATGATGATACGGTAGTGTTGTAAAAAATGGGCAACGCTTCCAACGTTAATGAATTACACCATATTAACGGAATGTTAACCGGCGATGGTGCAGAAAACCCACTCTACATCGTATCGGTTTCATGCGAAAAGTCTCCCATTAATTTTTTTTTTTTTTGTCTTCAGTCATTTGACTGGTTTGATGCAGCTCTCCAAGATTCCCTTTCTAGTGCTAGTCGTTTCATTTCAGTATACCCTCTACATCCTACATCCCTAACAATTTGTTTTACATATTCCAAACGTGGCCTGCCTACACAATTTTTTCCCTCTACCTGTCCTTCCAATATTAAAGCGACTATTCCAGGATGCCTTATTATGTGGCCTATAAGTCTGTCTCTTCTTTTAACTATATTTTTCCAAATGCTTCTTTCTTCATCTATTTGCCGCAATACCTCTTCATTTGTTACTTTATTCACCCATCTGATTTTTAACATTCTTCTATAGCACCACATTTCAAAAGCTTCTAATCTTTTCTTATCAGATATTCCGATTGTCCAAGTTTCACTTCCATATAAAGCGACACTCCAAACATATACTTTCAAAAATCTTTTCCTGACATTTAAATTAATTTTTGATGCAAACAAATTATATTTCTTACTGAAGGCTCGTTTCGCTTGTGCTATTCGGCATTTTATATCGCATCCTGCTTCGTCCATCTTTAGTAATTCTACTTCCCAAATAAAGAAATTCTTCTACCTTCATAATCTTTTCTCCTCCTATTTTCACATTCAGTGGTCCATCTTTGTTATTTCTACTACATTTCATTACTTTTGTTTTGTTCTTGTTTATTTTCATGCGATAATTCTTGCGTAGGACTTCATCTATGCCGTTCATTGTTTCTTCTAAATCCTTTTTACTCTCAGCTAGAATTACTATATCATCAGAAAATCGTAGCATCTTTAACTTTTCACCTTGTACTGTAACTCCGAATCTAAATTGTTCTTTAACATCATTAACTGCTAGTTCCATGTAAAGATTAAAAAGTAACGGAGATAGGGAACATCCTTGTCGGACTCCCTTTCTTATTACGGCTTCTTTCTTATGTTCTTCAATTATTACTGTTGCTGTTTGGTTCCTGTACATGTTAGCAATTGTTCTTCTATCTCTGTATTTGAACCCTAATTTTTTTAAAATGCTGAACATTTTATTCCAGTCTACGTTATCGAATGCCTTTTCTAGGTCTATAAACGCCAAATATGTTGTTTTGTTTTTCTTTAATCTTCCTTCTACTATTAATCTGAGGCCTAAAATTGCTTCTCTTGTCCCTACACTTTTCCTGAAACCAAATTGGTCTTCTCCTATTACTTCTTCCACTCTCCTCTCAATTCTTCTGTATAGAATTCTAGTTAAGATTTTTGATGCATGACTAGTTAAACTAATTGTTCTGTATTCTTCACATTTATCTGCCCCTGCTTTCTTTGGTATCATGACTATATCACTTTTTTTGAAGTCTGACGGAAATTCCCCTTTTTCATAAATATTACACACCAGTTTGTATAATCTCCTTTTACGTGTTTAATTGCTTCATCAATATCTTCGTATACACACTCTACCTCATCATCATCATGGGCGCTTGTAGGCATATAGACGTTAACAAACGTTGTCGGTTTAGGTTTTGATTTTATCCTTATTACAATGATTCTATCGCTATGCGTTTTGAAATACTCTACTCTCTTCCCTATCTTCTTGTTTATTATGAAACCTACTCCTGCCTGCCCATTATTTGAAGCTGAGTTAATTATTCTATAATCATCTGACCAAAAGTCGCCTTCCTCTTCCCACCGAACCTCACCAATTCCCACTACATCCACATTTATCCTATCCATTTCCCTTTTTAAATTTTCTAGCCTACCAACCTTTTTTAAACTTCTAACATTCCACGCTCCGACTCGTAGAATGTTATTTTTTAATTTTCTGGTGATCCCTTCCTTAGTAGTCCCCACCCGGAGATCCGAACGGGGGACTAGTTTACCTCCGGAATATTTTACCAAGGAAGGCGCCTCCATCATTGCTATTTGAAAATGCAGAGAGCTACATTTTCTTGGAAAAAAGCAGCTGTAGTTTTCCATTGCTTTCAGCTGCGCAGTACTCAGAGGACTGAGTGATGTTGATATGGCCGTTTAAGTCATTCTGACTCACGCCCCTAACAACTACTGAAAGAGCTGCTGCCCTCTTTCAGGAATCATTCCTTAGTCTGGCTCTCAACAGATACCTCTCCGATATGGTTGCACCTTCGGTCCAGCTACTCTGTATCCCTGAGCACTCAAGCCGCCTCACCAACGGCAAGGTCTCATGATTCATAGAGGAGGTCCCATTAATAGTTCGATTTTAAATACCTCCCGCATTACATAACCTTTTTCACTATTCCCCGAAGCGGAGTGTATGTGATGATGGTATCATGTATAATGATAGAGGAGGTGGTCGTGTGGGGTGGTATATTGTTTTTGTTCTCGAAATCGATAGGAACATCTACGGTTCCTGTTTTAAGGGAATCGTTCTGACGGGAACAGTCGATAACTATTAATGGTACACTGGTATTGAGATCTGCCAAACTGTAAGCGGGACTCTCGTCCTCCGGTTTGTTGTAATAACTGGACGGAAAGCTGGTGAACATTTCATACATCATATTCACATCACCCTGTAGATTGTCGTATGGATAGTATTACAAATTCAAATACAGACGAACGTTTACCAATTCGCACCTATCGAAGAGTGCCAGTGACTTTGTAGCTTTATCTTTTCTGTCCGTCTGTAAATCGAATATCACGTTTCTCGGTTTCTCCGTTTGCTCACATGTCTGTACAGTCTATGAATGTATGTTTGTTTGTGGTAGAGCCGGATATTCATGGATTTGACATGTATGAAAAGCTATCGCTAATGGTCTATCTTGTTCTACTACTTTCAACAATTGCAATCGCATCGTATCGGCAACATGAACATACAGAATTTTCCACGTCACCTTAGTCACTTTCAACTTGGAATCGGGTGCCCCTTTGGAAGATACTAGTGCATTCACGTCGTGGGAAGATCTAAGCAAAACCAATTCGTGTTTGACGTTCAATATGATGTGTTTGTAGTCTTCGGCAAAACCCACCAGCATACGCAGCGGTACTAGAAACAAAATCTTCCAGTGGTTTCATCCAAATCAAATTTATTCGTCACATCGAACTTCCACCCGAAATTTTCCAAAATATTTTTTTCGCTTTTACGCAACGATAGGATATTCTTTATCGTTGTCGTTTTCCTAACTTTTGTACACGACACATCTCCGTTCCGTTTATCTCGTATCGTATCTCCTCGAAGAGAAATGGTATCGCGTAGTTTGTTAAACACGATTATGTTGCCATTTTATCACCTGCCTTAGTAGTTAGCAGCACTTCGACCATCAAAAAGCTTTTATCCGGTAACGTGTACACATCCTATTGGTGTATCGGTATCCGAATTTCATCGTTGTTGTTGTAAGTCGACGAAGCGTATGGTAGGTGAATGTGATATTCGTACTGGAGGATCGTTTTTTCGAAAGAAACACTTTCACCAACGTCCAACATATTCGCCCCTATTGCTGCCATTACGGTTCACCACAACTGTAAAATCAAGTTTTTGAAGAAACAACACGTTAGACGACGTTAACGCTTTGATGTTTGTACGTCGACTGACCAATTTGCGAGTCATTTCGCTACAACTACTACTACCACCGTTATTGTATATTATCCCCATCTGTCGGTTTTCCTTTTATTTTGGTTTTCGTTGTTAATGCAATCTCACAGTTACGGTTTCACCACGGAAATTTATCAGTTTACCGTCTTGATCGGTAAACTTTATAGCGATCTCGTCTAAGCTCTTTGTATTTACCGATAGATATATTATATTCTTCGGCGATTCGATTATTTTGAAACCAGGCGGTACGCTTATCGTAAATTCATGCAACACGTGTCCTTCTGATCCGTTCGTATAGGAGCCTCGTATAAGATTGCATTCGACCCGTACGGTGTTCACGTTGTTAATGGCAACCGGCCTCGATGACTCGTGCAATATATTCGCCGCTAGATTAGTTTTTCAAACCCCAACAGCGATGCCAAACTATCACTTGATGATAGCTCGATCACAGCACTGCATTTTAACGTATTGTTATTCGTTCGCATAAGTAAATCTATTTGGTGTTTGTCTTTGAGTTCATCGCTCAACCGTTTAGCGATATCATTCACTTCATACGATCCGGTCGGTAGTGTCAACTTAATAATTTTTGGAAATTTCTTTGAAACGACAATAATTGTGTTGTTGATTTCCTCTTTGACATTCGGAATCGAGTTGTATGTGGTTAGGTTTATCAACGCCAATTCCCAATGGCGGAAAGAATGTAGCGTGTAATAACGACGTATTTCGACTTATGCAGAACATGATGATGATGTTTACTTGTAGGCTGACGAACCGCGACTCAAGATATAAGAAATATATTCAATTTTTAAAATTTCAAGAAATTTCGAGAAATTCAAGATATAATGTCCACATATAACCGTGTTTGTCTGTCTGGCTTCATAATTGAAATTTATATTCGAATCGAATGGAAAATAATGCATCAATTTGTTCGGTCGGCGCAAATTACCGAAACTATCAAAATAGTCCACCATTCATCCACGTTTTCTATAACATACCCAGTGTGTTCCACGACCGGTACTGCGATCAAGATTAACTATCGCAGACTCGATAGTCTTCGGTTTTTTGGGTAATGCGTCCAACATGAAGACTCCTCGAAAATCGGCTATATTCAGTTTTCTCGCGTACTACATCAGTTCTATATTCGATAGTGGACGAACTGGTATTCGCTTTATTGGAGACGACGACGACGTTTTTTTTATCACCCATCCCCGATCCGGTCAAACGGTAGGGCTTAAGGTATAAGCCCTGCCCTGCAGTGCCTGCTTTTCTTTTCATCACCATCATCATTTCAACAAGACGTTTTATATTATTCCTTTTTGATCGTCTTCTTCTTACTCTTCCACTGCCGAACTTTTGCTTTTAACTACATCGCGTTTGAACGCCAATGCAGTAGCCTTTTCTGCGATACTCGAATCGTTAGCTTTAACTCTTCCCCAAGCGCTATCGGCTAATTTACGATCTGCAACCGCTCTGTTTTCGTTATTGCTGTACGTAGCATATGCGATATCGTATTCTTTACAAGCTGCATCCAAATTGTTTACACCGGGATCGTTTCTCTTTAATCGTTTTTCTAAATTCGTTCCTGGTCCGCAGTACTGTATCCAGGAATATGTAACTCTACCGGCAATAAATCGATTCCTTTGTTTACAATTTTACCCACCGCCTTTTGACATCTTTTAATGCTTTGTCACCAATAAAGATCCTAATACCCCTGCAGCTCCTGCTGTTAGACTTGTTAACAGTTCACTGCCTCGTTTAAGACTGGTTATTCGTGTAGATCGTCTCACCTTACCCTTTCGAACAGGAGAACGTTTTGACATCCTCACTCTTGCCATGTTGAACAGACAATGAACCTTTTTACAATCTTCCACCATGTTACATTGGTGGTCGTACCATATTTTCCTCCTTCTTCTTCGTCGTAATTCTGTCATTGTTTAATAATTCCATTAGCACTTTTTGATCAAATCAAAGTGTTTGTTACTTTTGACGTTTGCACAAACGTCGTTTTTTGAAATCGAAATTCCCGTCGGCGGTTTTGTCGAACGTTTCAACAATTCGAGTTGGTGGTTGGGTGGTGACGCGTGCACCTCCAACGCGAGAACGTCCGAACTTGTCGATACTCATCTTCAGACTGTTTAAAATAAAACGTTTCCTCTACCACCACCCCCCCCCCCCCCAACCATTATGTATCCACCTTCTTGCAGTTCTTCTATGATTGAAACTATTTCCTTATTATGACCAGCGCGCTTTGAAGCTACCAATAGACGCAGTCTACCGCAAAGTTGATTCGTTTCCTCCCAGTACACGTAATCTGGTCTAATCGTTTTCTTCGCCTTCATAAGTAGACCTGTTCCTGTTATTTTACTTTCGTTGTCGTTTTGACTCGCGTATCGCTTCCGAGGAAACAGTTCTTTAATAATAGTATTGTACTTGTTAGATTTACTGGAGATTATACGACCGGTACTTAAACACTTATGCGCTTCTGTATATTCCAAGATTTTCGTATAGTGGTGTAAATCTTTTTCCGTGTAATCGTGGGGTTCATTAAAAAATATCAGCTGATACAAGCCGTCGGTTCCAATATAACTTTTTTAATCGGTAACAATTTTATTTCCTTTGAACACAACCTCCTTTTTCTCAATCATCCACCGATCGTTAACGTTTTTCACTCCGTACACGTTGTCAATTCTCTTACTTTTATCGGTTACAGCTAGATTTAAGTAATGATTTGCGCGAAAACCCGGTGATTTCGATGACTGCGGGTCTATAGGTTTGACAATCTCTTTTTTGGAGTACTAAACAGTCTTCTCATAACCGTTGGTGAAGATATGCTACCTTCTTCCTTTATATCCATCATCTCTTCCTCTTCCTCCTCCTCCTTTGGTTCTTTTTTAATATCATCGTATTTTTGTTTAAACGTCTTATTAATATCGCGAAGCGGTTCGACAATAGATTTAAAATGCTTTTCCATAACTTGCTCAGATTCCGTTATTCCTTGCGTAATAGCGCGATGTTTTCTTTTAATCGAATCTCGTATTCTATCGATTTCCATTACCAACTTCGCAGATGACGACGAAAACGAATCGACCTCATTCTTGTTCGACATCATGGTTACGAATGATCGGAAAACGGTCGATCACATCACCATCCTAGTTTCACCGCTCTAAAGGACACTGCAAGTTGTTTTTTTAGTTGTAAGAAACATATAACATCGAATAACCGAAACATTCATTCTCAATGGACGTTCATTGGTATTGCACAATTCGCGGTTAGTATCATCTTATTTTTGTTTAAACGTCTTATTAATATCGCGAAGCGGTTCGACAGTAGATTTAAAACGCTTTTCCATAACTTGCTCCGATTCCGATTTCGAAAACAGGCAAGCAGGCAACCTCAGATTGAGGTTATATTGACCCTTTTAAGTTTTTTCATTTAATTTATGTTTTGTATATTTCTTTAGAAAAAATTATACAAAATAAAATAACGAGAAGTCGGTCTTCTTGGGCTGTTCTGCGCAACATTTTTTTTATGTAAAGGTACTTATGAATAAGATGTAGTTTTATTGCCACCTTACAAATTTGAAATATTAGGGTAATTACAGTTCGAGGTATTACGCATCATAATTATTCCACATTTTCATACCTAAAAATGCAAGAAGTTGGAAAATTCTTGACTACTTAAAATGTACGAGTAAATTCAAAATCTTTACGATAACAATTTTCACTTGTCAGCTGTTAGTTACTATTATCAGTTGCTTTAACTAAATATTTATAACATAATTTTAATATTCATGGAGTACATTTTCAATGAAAAAGTTACAGATTTAGAAATACATACTAAAACCATTGTGTATATTATGACTGATTTCATTTTAATTAACAAGCATTCTAACACTTCGCAAGTTTTTTTCATATTTTAATCTTAGCTTTTAACAATAAATAGATAAATACAGGTTTTAAACAATTTTAACAAATCCACAATGTCTCACATAAATACAGGTAATACTATTTTTTATCTTAATGTTATTAATTCTATTTTCATAAATTTAATACTGTAACATTTTACTGTTTTACATACCACAAAAACGATTGAAAAAATAAATCATACCGTTAACCTCATTATTAACATGCCGGAAGAATTTTGGCGCAAATTATTAGTGCTAATATTTGGTTACATGAAATTGCCCTTTGAAATTTCAATGATATGACAGCATAGTCCGTGAATTGAATAAATATCTGTGAAAATAAAAACTACTGCCATTATGTATTTAAGACTTTTCCCGCATAAGGTATAGTGCATTTTTTATCAGTTCATCTCGCGTTCCGTTTTATTCCTGAATTAAGATCTCTAGATGATGGTTCGTAGATAATGTTCTGAAATATTAATACATAATAATTATAACGTGTCGATTTCATTAACCAGTTTTAGAGAATAGCAAGACTTAGGTTAATTGTAAGGTTATTAGTAGTGGTTTTAACTTTGTGAATTTTTTATATTTTTTCAAACTAAATTATTCCGATAGTTGACATTTCATTCTCGTAAAAGTGAGCCATATGAAGGGACTTTATTTTAGTTATTACTGGATGTTTAAGGATAAATTTAAAAGTTGAACACCGAAATAAGTTAAAAAGGTTTTTTATTATTAAAGACATCTCATTTATTTGACCATGTACAGAACATGATAAACTTTAGTCTTAATTTTAAATTTTGATAATTGTAACTCCTTAAAGTACTATTAGTTTTAGGTACTGAAATAATTAATCAGTCACTGCTAGAAAGCACAGAAAATAATACTCAAATCAATTATGGTAATCCTAGCAGAAATATAAAATATTGTGAAAATTTTAGCTTCTGTTATTTGTTTAGTAAGTGTAACTCTACCCTGTTTCTCCTCTTGTAGCATGATGTGTTATTGATTGGAATTCAGCTGTAGAGCAGTAGCCAGAAGAAACTATTGAAGAACTAACAACATTAAAATATTATTGATTGAGCCAGATAATCCATTGTCAATCATTCCATACAGGAAGGCAGGCAGGCACTCATCATCTACTTCACTCACTTAAATAACGTTAGATTCCAGAGAAATTAAAGATCGGTGCAGAAAAAAAGAATACCACAGCATGAAAAAATAACTAATTTGTTTTATAGAAAACAAAAATATCTCCAGGGCCTTTCTCACCGAAGCTTTCAGGGTTCCCATGTATCAACACATGATCAACTTACTACATGCTTCCCATCGCAGCAGTATGTGGACAGTAGAAGAGTCTCTATTTCATCTGCTACTGCTTCAACTCTGGCCAACAATTGCTAGCTCATAAGGTAGTGTAAGTCACATTTACAAAATCATTATCGTTATAGATGATCTGTACGTGAAGCTGAAAAGCCACTACATGTACTGATCTGCAGTTGGAAGTCAAATTGGGATCATTAAAAAAAAAAGATTGCATTTCTGAGGAAAACACTTGAAGCCCTGTTAGCCAGCTATATGTGTTGTACAGATGTACAGCTGTTTTTGCCCTAGACACAAAATGTAGGTGGTATGTTTCAGATGTGGGGATTATCTGCTGCAATATTTAAAGTATCCAGTTTGAGTGATTAAATGAAAGTTTTCAATCTCTTTGTAACTGAAAATAACTTATACAAAATGACAATATTGCTACTTTTCATTAGAAAATGGTAAAATTAATTTTTAACTTTCATTCCAGTATGTACTCAACAGCAAATAATGAATACTATATAGTCCGTGTAACCTTTCATGGATAATCAAAATAATTTTTGTTTTTACAACCTTTCAAACATTTTCTGTCAGAAAATGAATGAAAATTCTTTTGAAGGTAGTATTATTGACTTGTAGTACTGGGAATGCTAATATAAAGTCAGCAATGAATCGCTTTAGTTTATGCCTGTGTCACAGATAACAATAATAATTGATTTTACAAATGAATGGTCATACTGAATAAAGGATTAATAAAATTGTGGGATCATTGAGCTTAAAATAATGATAGATGACACTGGGTGATGTTATTTTTAAAAAAATATGCAATGAAGTTTGTGTTATAATAATTTATTTATATTAGCAAAAATAAGTAAATAAATAAATTTCTTGTAAACATGATTAATATTAATTTGATATTTCCAGATGATAAGTCAGTGGAAATTGTATATCTTGATAAAGCTAACTCAAACGTTGTAGACATTAGTGAAGAAGAAATTGATAGAATGGTATGTCTGTCTGATATTATATTACTTAAAATAATATCACTGCTATTACATTTTTTTTGTTTTTAACTGTAGTAGAATTAGTTGAATTTTTAGTCTCGTAAGAATTACTAGTAATGACAAAGCAGATGTTTTAGGAAAAGAAGTGCAGCTGTACTTTATTATTCCTAAATAATATACTTTATTATCGAATTGTATTCAATAATATTGTTCATTCTGAGTCAGCTTGTGGTGTAATGTCAAAGGTCAGAGCACACAGCTAACTGTTAGTGATCAGAAACTGGAAAATAAAACGTACAATTATACCTTAAAGTAAGCATTCAGTGGTATAGCATCTTATATATATATCACTCTATAAGCATCTTCATGTGTTCAAGAAATAAGAAATACATTTTTTTTTTGTTTTTTCTTAACTACATGTTAAATATCCAACTGTGGATGTTTAGACTTGGTACTCTGTGAAATTTTTGTTGGGAAATCAGTTTTTCAGTGAATTAAAAAATGCCTAGCCTGACTGGAATGCTGAACCTTCTGGATGAATGACAGAGATACTTCAGTAGATTCAACATTTATCAGTGTTTACTTTATTTCAATGTTATTGAAAATTAATTAGGTCAGCCCATGTCAATGCTAATGAATTTCACTTAATAAACTATTACTTTAAATTTTCTTTGTATCTTTTACACAAAATATACACAAATCCTATGTCTGATCCATACAATTCAAGTTTTGTTTTTCTCAGAAAATTATTTAGAAATTTCATCATTTATTTTTTTAATTTCTATTTTTTAGGTTTTTTTTTTATTTTCAGTACTGGAATCATACAAGTTAAATAATAAGATTTTTTTATTTTTTATTTATCTCTTATGATGATAAACTAATTCGAATTAATCTGTAATTCTCTTAACTTTATAATATGCATATGTTTTATTTATATTTAGGTTAATTTAAATAGTATCTGCACATCTAATTAAAAGACATAACATCTAAAAGTGTACTTATAAGGAAGATACGTGAATGTATTTCAGGAATGCAACTTTTTAAGGTTACATGATGTATATATTTTCATTGTTTAACTGTCATTTGGGTGTTTTTTGTGGCATTACAGGTAAAAAAAGTGAAATTATTTACTGTTCTGTTGGACTTGAACGAGAATGATTGGAGTCCAATGTGTGAAACGGTAATCGCTGAGTTTTTAACAGATCCAGAAAACATTACATTGACAATTTATTATGATAAGCAAACTCTGGTTGCTCATCTGGGTATGCCTAATGTCCAGGTAGGAGATCTTACATACTTCATAAAAGAACAAGAAGGAGTTACTATTACAGAGGAAAATTTTTTTAATCATATTTTATTTGGAACCATCAATAATGTTGTGGAAGGAGCACTTTTGGAGGCTTTGGAGACTGTTTTTGCTCCTACAATTTTCAACATTAAACAGTGGCCAGATAGTATCCTTATTATGCTATTAATTTTAATATTTAATAGTATTAAATAGATAGTATTTCATGAATAAAGTGCCAGAGCTTAATACGCCTATTTTATTTTGCATTTTTAAAGATATTTAATTTTAGTAGATTATTTTACTGTCGGAGATCTGTTAGTTAATTTCTTCAGATTATCTTTTGATTATTTAAATTAAACTTTTTTAACTTTATTATTTATTTTCAACTTTAATTATTTGAATTTGTTTGCCTCTGCTTATATTTAATTTTGTTTTCAAGTACTCTTAATTTAATATTTCTGTATTTTAATTTTCTCTTCCACAAGTCTGTATTTTTTTTTTTTAAGAAATTTGTTTCTTCTTTTTAACATATTGGTATATTATAACTAATTAAAAATTTTTATAAAACAATAAATTTTTCAGTATTATACTATTAAAGTTAACATTGTTATTCTTTGTCTAGTAATTAACAAAAACAGTGTTTGTAGGATCAAGTTTTTATTTGTAGTTCTATTTTATTTGCTTTCAGATTTGTTTTGAAATTTCCTTGTTTTTTGCAATTCAAAACACAAACACCTTCATTTTATAATTTCTGAATTTTGCTCAGCTGACCCTAATTATATAAAAATAAGCACAAAAATCAATGAATGGAGCTACTTTTATACAAATTAATGGCTTGTATATACATTTTAAATTTATTCCTGTTTCTAAATAAAAAATAAATCTTTTATAAACATAATTTATATATTAGTCAAATTTTAACTTATTGACAATTAATGTTATTTTGTAGCACCTATATTAAAATGTGTTTGAAAAGTTTAATTACTTCTGAAGCAATTTACTATAATTGCTTCTAGGAGCCAGTCAGACTGGATGATCTTGAGATGAGAAGGTGTAAATCTTTGAACAGTTCAAATTGTCTCTTTCTGTGTGCACTCAGAATGGTGCTAAGAAGAACAAATATTTCTTGTAGAGTATGTCTTCTCCAAGCATGGTGAGCACACATAGACAGTTTTTCATTAGACTTCCAGGTACACCGGTTCTAGGTCACATAATGTAAGAGCGCTAAATTACATTGATGAAGAAAAACTCCAAGACTTATCAGCTGCTATGCAACATAGTCCGAACAAGTCCATGCCAAAATGTACCAACAGAAATGCATGGTGTGCAACCCACACACACTGTGTTGTAAGAAGCTCCCTCTCATCCCATATGAAGTGAAAGTGGTTCAAAGTTTATTGGCTGCAGACTGTGAAAAGCAAACTCAGTACTGAGAATGGTTTTAATAGTTTCTAAAAGTCAATCCTGATAATACCTTGGACTGTTCTATACTGACTAGGCATGGTTCCATTTATCAGAGCATGTGTATTAACAGAACTCAGATTTATGGTTTGCCAATAACCCATGTGCCGTATGTATGGATTATAATATCCAGGAGAAGAATAGTCGGTGCAGTATTCTTTTTATAAACAATAAATTAAGCTGATTATCATAAAATCATAATGCTTGAATTCAACAAGATAGCACAGCCATGTGTACACCTTCTCCATGAGGTTACTGCAAGAAGTTTTCAAAAATTAATTCATTTCTAAGGGTTTTTTGGCTACCTCATTCTCCAGATTTAAGCCTACCAAATATTTACTTCATGGATAATGTAAAAAGTAATGTTTATTACCCCCACAGCATTCAGAATATTCAAACTTTTATTTGTGATTTCACCAAGCACATTCCACATGCTCAACCTGTGAGCGTCTTCAGGAACAAGAAGAAATACATGTGAATATATTCATATGGACAATTTCCAACAATTGCTATAAGTTAATGTTACAGATTGTTGTAAAAGTCCATGTTACTTTTACTACAGCAAAAGCATAAGTTACTTTTTGAATGCCCTGTATAATATATGTAATCCTACATTATTGTTTATTTTATTAGTTAATATTATCTTACTTATGATAATTACAGGTAACTGTTTTTTATCCTCTTTCCTCCCCCCCCCCCTCCCCAAAGCCTGGCCCGCACACAAATCTGCTAATAAGCTTTTTCTCACAGGATCAAGTTCAGAATTAAATATTAATTTGAAATGATAATTTCCCATTATTTAGAAATAAAAAATAATTTTAATTAATTTTTTTAAGTAATTAAGGTTTCATAAGAAATTTAACTATCCAGAAATTGACTATTTTTAAAATTATATTTCTTTAATTTGCTGTTTAAAATAACCCGCTTCTTTTAATTTAGGATTTTAGTGACACAGGTTCTGACATTTATTAAATTCACATCTTTTGACTCAACCAAGATTAGCTTTGTGCTAGTAACCCTTGTAACCCAAGTAACCCTAGTAACCCTGAAGCTGCTTCATTGCTTTGCTTACATTAAATTCCAATCCTGATTTTGACTTTAAAAATTTCTAACTGCTCTAGTGAACTCTGTGACTATTTTCACTTTACCTCCATCAGTGAAAAATAATTCTAAATGCTGCACATATTTGTCATGTTAATGAACAAATTAAATAAAATACTATTTTTAAAAAAGTCTTCAGGCAAGCTGAAAGATTGAATAAATACAGTTTGGAAGTATAAGAATTAAAACTTTGTAAGAAACAATAGTGAACTTGCTCTGACAAGCCATTTTATAAATAGTTGTAGAGTAGCGGATAACACAATCGTATACCTCTCACTTTATCATGAATCCTCTAGTAAGGCTTGCATATTAACATAAACAATTTCATCTTCAAAAATCTTTTATTACTGTTAATATTGAATGTGTTTGCAATAGCTGTCTTAAATATTTAACAGTCCTTGCAAAATATTTGTAATCTGATTTAACCTAATTCTTAATTCTTCATTTGGCACTTCATACAACATACTTTTATTGTTGGCTTAGTTTAAAAAATCTTTACCGAAAAGTTTCTCTTCCAAATATTTTTCTCAAAAATGTGTGTTACTTTTTCATCTACATGATTAAATTTCAGCACTTAGAACAGTATCAAAATCAAAATTTCTTTCTTAAAATGACATCTGCATCTCAACTTAATCATTATTTCTTCTTTATTAAACAATTTCAAAAAGCTCTTCCAATCAGTTATTATACTTAAATGACGATCAGAATTTATTATATTTTTTTTCTAGTCATAATCTGCTTTTTCTCAATTCATAATTTTGTTCCTTCAAATTTTCTATTAATTTATAATCATTTTCATTGTAACCTTCGTCTATGTCAATTATTTAATTTATGATGATTTTTTTTGTTACCTTCTTACACATTTCCTTTTTCTCTGTAATTTTTAGTTACAGTTGACACAAATTTTGCCTTTCCTGGGATTTTTTTAACTGCTTGGATTAATAGATTAATGGATTAACTTTATCCTACTTGTTTACTTGTTTATTAACTATTTATTGTCTATTTATTAACGTGTTTATTATCTACTTTATTAACCTTGTTTCTCTACTCACTTTTGTTACCTGGTTTTACAATTAATTTTTCTATTGTTTTCATTTATTACTCTCAAGTTCTCAGTATTTTTTTTATTGAGGCTCTTTTTTGTTGCCTGTTACTTATCTAGTTGTTTCTTTTATACTGCTGATTTTATTGATCAGCATATCTTGTATAATAATTTACTAATTTTTTTTTTATTTAATAATTTACTGATCTTTTAATTACTTAATTTTATGCTATTTATCACATTTATTTTTTCTAACAATTTTTTAAAGGCTATCTCTAGTCATAAAAGAAGAATTTTATATTTTTTTTATTCATTGCATATTCAAAACAGACTTTTATTAATGCATTTATTATGAAAATTTAACCACAAACTTGTTGGAAGCAAATTTAATTTTTTCCTCTTATACTAAAATTATCATTACGGTTCATTTACTGTATTCTTATCAATCCAAAAGTTTTTAGAATAAAAGTTTACTCTTAATTAATTTTACTGTTTTATCTTACTCAATTCAATATTAAAAAAAAATTGTTTTGTGCTTCTCATTCAGTAAAACTAATAATAAAATATATATCTTTTTTTTTAATTATAATTATTTTATATATCCATCCAATTTCTACCTTATTATTTTATATAAATATCTAATAAATTATACTAACACTGATTTATAAAATTACCTGAAATTCAAAAAAAAATTAAAACATGCTTTTCTATAAATACTGAAAATTTAAAAGAATAAATTTTTAAACATAGTATTAAAAAGTAAAAAACAATATTCTCGAAAGTAAAGGATTACTGAAAAATTAGGTTTGGTTTATGAAATAATTCAATTCAATTTGAAGAAAAAAGGATCCAAGCAATGGATTACTCAGTAAACATAAATAGAAGATAATTTTGTAAAGTCCTATTTTTGTAAGACCACAATGAAAACTATGGGGTACAACAGTTCTATTTTGCACCTTAACTTTAGTTCATCCAAAGAGATTTACTACATATTGTATATTGAAGCTATCATTTCCATTTTGCATCAAAACCTTCATCATATTTAGAGAATTTATGTAGATATTGAATATGAAAGCACGCCCCGCTTTATACTGGTTTATACTGATTCTTGAATTCATGCTTAAAAAATATTTATAAAAGATAGAAATGACAAAAAAGTGAAAGAGTTTGTAATTCTGAATTACATAAGATATTTTTAATTTTTAGAAAAAAAAATTGTCATTATTTGCCTTAAATAATAAAATTTTCCTAATTATATTCAGATGCTCATGGGGACTTGATGTATTCATTTAATATCATAATAAAAATGTATTTCTGAAAGGCAATTTTTTATTAGTTTAGTTATTAAATCTGTTCAAAAGAAGTAGAGAGAAAATTTATTTTTTTCTATATATAATGTTGATATGCACTTCTTAAATTGGTACCTCCTGTTTCTTACTTATTATATAAACTGACAAAAATCTACAAGTTCTCAAGTTTTACTAAATATTATATAAAGCAATGTAAGGGTTTTAGTCACAGAAAACCTGTCAAAAACACAAGTTTTGTTTTTCTGCTTTATAAACCTACTTTTCAAAAAGGTACCTTCTAGATACCTTCTTATTGATGGTAGGTTGAATACAAGGAAATTGTTGATTGTTGTTCAATACTGTTTTCACCCAGGCAAGAGCACAGAGGGTGCTACTCTAAAGGTATGGGTATTGTCTCCTCTAGTGAATCTTGATATGTTTTAGGCTTTTTTTTTATTTATCCAGGGCTTTTAATAATTTGTGGTGGCCCTCTGCCCTGTTTCAGCTTCAGAAGGGTGATTACATGCAAAATGAGATCAGTGAACTAGTTATTTTAGCACCCGAGTCATCGTTCTTCATGATGACAGCTCAGAGGTAGAAAGACACTATACAAAGGTTATCTGCAGGGCAGTGCAATAGGACATTTGCTCTGGGTTGTTGAATTAAACTCTTTGATGCAGTTGAGTTTACCCACTGTATGTCACTTCATCGTTTAAGTGGATAAACAATGGTTAAAGGAGATTTGAGGAGTGAGATAAGATTTAGGGCTTGTAAAATATTCCAGTAATGGAATTAATAACATAAGATGGTGATCAGTCTAGAGAAAACCATAATGATCAAAGGTCAACTAGCTGATAAAGCTTGTGTATCAATGGCAGTTTGTCCCACTTTAATTCATTATATACCACTTCAGAAGTATTTACGTGTTGTCCTTGATGAGAATCTTTGAGTGACTCAATATTCACCAAGAAGGTGTGTGATGCTTTCTTTAGTGTCCATAGAATGGTCCATTCCGATTGGAGAATAAATTTCAGAACCATGTGTGTACTTTACAAAGGTGTTTGAGAGGCTATAATGTTATAATGCTGTGAACCTTATCTTAGTCTTGTTTTTTCTTTGCTTTAGTAGGATTTATATATATGATTCTGGCTTTATATCGGAGTTTTACATTTTTATATAATATATCAAAAGTTTTTGACTAATTTGTTGGCAAATTAATATTATTTAAATGATTAATGAATAATATGAATTATAATATACTAATATATATAACATTTATTATAATATTTCTATTATTTCTGCATCCATTATTTTACATGGTTTTGGATTTGTGTGTGGGTATCTAATTAAGATAGAAAGATTTATGGATAGGATTGTTTATGAAATATTATAATTCCATGATTGTTTAGTTTTTCTATAATATTTTAATTTGTTTCTGTATTAATGTGCAAAGTGTAACTTTCAGAAAGAACCTGTTTGTTGTTTTCACTATTATTTTTAAAAAGATGTTAACTTGGTGAGTTATGTGTATATATATTAATATACTGCATGAAGTTCACTGAAAATAACAGCGACACGCTATGAAAGTAGTGACTTGAAAAGTAATGAAAGGGGAAAAAATAGGTAGTAAGAAGTTATTTGTTATGATATATATCAAAATTATTGATATCTTATTGAAAGTAAGAGAAGTCAGTGCAGTGTAGTGTTTTTCTGAATAGGGTGAATAAATAAATAGAAAGAAATTATTTTCATAAAGAATAAGCAATTCATATATTTTCACAAATAATATTAATGAAAGAGCAAGGGTTTTGATATCTCAACTTTATGGAATTTTTTTTTTTTTTTAGTTCAGAACTGTTTTCCTTAAAAAAAATTTCAGGTGTGAAAAGTAGCTTCTCTTCACAGTTGAATTATTTTCTTTCTGATTTGACAAATTTGCGATATAAAATGTGTGGTTTAACAGTAATTTATGTACCATATGAAGCAAGGACTATTACATTGGAGCAAGCAAGTAAAAACAGACAGCTGGTTGAAAGGCTGGAAGGTAAATTGTTAATTAGTTTTGTATTACTTAAAGTAACAATCATATCTGCATTCATATTAACAAATGGAAATTTACTGTGAAATTGATTTTCTTTTTAATGTTTATTTCAAGAGAAAGATATAGTTATTTTTATTCCCAATGTGACTGATTTTATCCATTTTATTATACAACCATTTCTTTATTATTACAACCTTTGTCATGCTGCATATGTATTGTAATAAGATAAATGATAGGTGAAAGGATGGTAATTAAACATGAGACCAATTTATAACATTTGGTAACATTTTTAAAGTAATATTCTAAATTTAATTTTTTTTTTAATTCAGTATTTTTTTAAATAAACATTTAACAAAATGAATGTTTTATTAAATATTTTGCCAATTGTTTATTTTCAGATTTCTAACAATGATGGCAAAATAATATATAACTATAATATGAGCCCTGCTAACAATAAATTTTAATAAATTGTAAAATATTTAAAAAGAATTTTAGTGGTTTGATAAAAAATAAATAGAATAATAAAAAATAGTAATAAATAAATAAATAGTAAATAGTAATAAATAAAAATAAATAGAGTGGAATTCTTGTTTGAAGTTTTTCAGATTTTACTAATTAGTTCTCAAAATTGTGTAACACTTGAACAGATTCCACGAATGTAATATTAATATACTGATTTCTGAGATTGTCCAGTTTTGTTCATAGAAGTTAGTAACTTTTTCCTATTAAAATTACTTTCATTAAAATAAAACACTAATAGATTTATCTATATCTAACAATGAAATATTATTTTAATGATTGCTTTTTTAAATTTTATGGCAATTTATGATATATTTATTGCTAATTTTTTTAATTATTTTGTTTTTAATATTTGCATCCATTTTTAATTTTTTTGAGCGATTGATTTTACCCATTACATGTATTGTTTGTGTGTATATGTGTAATCATACACACACATATTTAAAACCAATAGAATACATACATATGTCATGGTGTCCGCATTATCAACATTGTTTTACAATATTTATTCTTACAGAAAAAATATATAATGTTTGTTGCAGGTGTAATGCTAAACTGGACTTGTCAGATAAGAGTTGCACTTGGAGACCGTGAACAATCTTCACCAACTGAAATGCTGGGGTTGGTTGATGAGCTAGAATTTTGGAAATATAGATGTATGTTTTAATTTATTATAAATTTTCTATATCGGATAAGAATTGATAGATTTTGTGTCATTACTAAGAAATTTTATTTCAAAATATTTAACGTATTTTTGTTTAGTAGCCCCATATGTTTATTAAGGCAGTTTATACTATTATTGGTAGTAGACATATTTTCACTGGCTGAACAGTTGGTTTTGTTAAAATGAGTTAACAGTGGCTCAAATTATTTATTTTGTGGGTACTGTCTAAAATGAATATTAATTAGCTATTTGTAATTCTTGACTTAGTATCTGTTTAGACAAAATTATTATTCATCCATATTTGAAAAAAATGGACATCAAAGATGTCCATTTATATGAGTCAATCACCAAAGATGAAATTTATATATGGTTCAAATCTAGTAAATGAAGACAAGATATTCTTTACCACTATGTTAGTTGCCATATACAAATAATGGAATGCAAATAGTAGTAATTCAAAAGGCATTATCTCCTTCACTATAGAGCCAGATTTTCCTTTATAGTTAACATCTGAATAAATTACTTAATATGAGCATGCTCTCTCCACAAACTTACATGACATCTCATTCAGAACTTTAATAATCTCCTGGACATCCTATAAGAACACGGACCCGTGATAACATAACTATAAGACATTGATTAACCAGATGTAAGATACTATGCTTATCCTAATAAACCAAAGATACCACTGTGTTTTACCTTATTCTTATTTCTATGAGCTATGGGCTGTTTAGGTTTGAACATAAATGTCATTGCTGAATAATCTGGTCTGTTATGATCATGATTGTACTTATTTTAATAAATAGTGTTTCCAATTCTGTACAAAAATGTGTTATTAATATGTATGTTTCTTTACCCATACTATTTGCGTTTTAGTTCACTTGTAGACAAAATTCTAGAGAGAAAAGATATAGGACAAGAATTTATGATAGTGCCACTCTTTCAGTGAATTTTGAAGCATTTGTTTCAACACTAAGTGTAATGTTCTCAACAAAATCTATTGAAGCTGATGCAACATTATTTTTTATGATCCTATCACTTTTCATGTCTGTCAATGAAAAAGTGAAAAAAAATTTCCTGTAAATTTTTTATCTGTTTTGGGTAATATGCCAATACACCAAGGACCCATTTAATTCTTCTGATATTTTTGGAACCAGAAAACTAAATGGGGATCTCAGATGATTAGGATTTAGTTTTAGCAACATGTTAACCAATCTGTAATCTGAGAAATTTCAACTATCTCTGAAAATTTACACAATTTTTTATTAATACAATCTTGACTATTGTCATCATTGTAATGACCATTAAAATGTCATCATTGTAGCAGATTTTACTAATTACCCAAGGTCATAAACTTACTAGTAACTTTATAAGAGCTGAGCTGATAACTCTCATCCAAAATGTAATCCTACACAAACCACTAGGGGAAAATTTTACTAAAATTATTACTTTTAACTTTATTATCACTTTCTGAAGAATTTTTTTATCTGAGAGACATTAACAAAATGTTTACATGCTTATACATATTTGTCTGGTTGTAAGTTCCTTGGAAAGGGTATTATACTCACAGAATTGATAGAAACAGGTTTTTTCTAGCAGGAAATGTGTTTGTAATGGTAATTGGCAGGTAATGGTCCACAATAATGTTTGCCATGTTTGAATTAATTCTTAAATACTAAATGGGCATATATGTTGGATGCCTCATAGGAACTAGCAAATCTCTGCACAAACTTTGAACTACCTTGACAATATCTTCTTTTAATGTTAATAGTTTCTTTTCTAAAAGCTGTTGCCTAATGTTTTGTGGATTATAAACTGGAAATGACAGCACTTCTAATATGATTATTCTTATTAATTTTTGCTGTAAGGAACTTCACAGGTCATGTTCATTATTTTAATTTCAAGATATAAATGATTGATAGGCTCCTCTAATTATTTATTTTTATTTACTGGACAATATCTAGTATACATTTCATTTTTTCACTTTTAAGGTATAATAATGCTTCCTGAAACTTTCTCATGCAAAACGTACAGACAGATATTTCAAACAAAGCTTTATTGAAACGTAATTTCTAAGTTGTCAGATGTCAATTTTGTATATATACTTCCAAAATTGTGCTCTGCAAATTCAGTGGGGAGAAACAACATTATTGGCAAAAAGCATTTCTCCAAAAAAGCTTAAAAAATATTTTTGAACAAAGAAAAAGTATTGGATGAAGTAAGTTGAGTGTTAAGGATTCAATTTATTATTCCACAGGACCCTGTAGTTGTCCAAGCAATTATAAAAAAAGAAAAGGATCGTAATAAGGAGCACAAAAGAGCTAAAGCATTTACATGTGATATTTTTAATGTCTTAGATTTTATTTATTGTTAATTTTTGTACAGACCTTATATGGAAATATATTTTGCATTTATATTGTAATATTTAAGAAATGATATTCATTCAATTTGTGACTAATTTATCTATTTATTGTAAATGTTTTAAGTTTTTCAGCTGAGCCGTGATGTTATTGCTGTGATTGTTATTGCTCTGTTATGCATTTTTTCAGATGAAAATCTGTCTGGGGTAAAATACCAGTTAGAAAATGAAAATTTAATACATGTTACCAACATACTTCAAGCTGCACAGTCTCGTTATGTTCGTCAATTTTTCACCATGGTCAAAGAGATTGAGGTATAATAATAATAATAAAGAAAATTTAGCTGTTTGTTATCAGAATCTTATTAGGTTTTCTCACTTGTGTTACTCTCATTCCAATATCTTCCTATCATGCTTATTTTTAAACTCAGCAGTTGCTTATAGAATTTTTTCTGTTATTTTATACTAAATGAATTTATAGAAAGAAATTTATACAGTTATTGATGACATACCAGACCAATTTACTACATTGTTTTATAAGTTTTTTAGAATGCTCTCGTTTGCTTTTGGAGCCATTTTTTGGTAATTAGTGTTTTTTTTTTCTACTTTGGTATCAACTGGTATTATCCAGATGGTTATTTTGATTTAAGTAGGAAAAGATGTATTTATAATGTGATTGAAATCTAATGATTATTAGATCTGAATTATGTTGCTTACATACAACTTTGTTTTTTTACTTTAATTCTTAATAAAGTCATTTCTTCTTCAATTAAATTTTTGCAATTTCTGGAGAAAAATTAAAAAGATGTACTCTTACTCCTACAAAAAAAAAACGAGTTTTGATTTGTCTAACATGAATTTCCTAATTCTTTTTAAATAATTGTCTTTGAGTATAGATACATTGCATTATCTCTGAACACGATCAGAAGTTAATTCGCACTGAACAAAATCTCGTTTTTAGTTTATTATAAGAATGTTAATAGCTGAATCTTATAGTATTATTGACTCTGATTTCAAAGATGTAAGTTGTTTCTTTCTATCAGGCACAGCTTTTATGTAATTAATAATTTTTGCTGTAAGAAAACAACATTTTAATGGTAGTATAACAATGTTATACATGCAATTTCTAAGCCTAAAATCTGCTTCTTTTGGATTTTTTTATCTATTTTGCTGTAGGTGCATCAATATTGAGATTCCAGCAGTAGTCAACCAACATTCATGGGTTCCATTTCCCTGGTAACATGTTTCTACGGTGGATATTTCCTGGTGAAAGCATTCTCCAGGTTTGTCACTCATAGCTTTAAGATTGGTAGGGAAAAAATCCAGATGAGAATCTAAAAAGTGGATCATTAATGACATATTAAATCTATTAAATGATGTATTAAGTGCTTTATAGTTTAAGAAACCCTGTTATAAATTCTTTGTAGTTATCTGCCTTATGATTTACAAGGAAGTTGCTTACAACCTTTTTAATAGATTTCCACATCATTCAGATTTGGAAAGATTTCCACATCATTCAGATTTGGAAAGATTTCCAGTCATTCTGTCTTCAAATTCAATATCATCCATTAGTTTTCTTGGAACGGAACGGAACACAAGTATAACAGGAGTTTATTATCTTCCTACTAGTCGCAGTGCCTGGAAAATGTCCCTTGCTGCAGTGTCTTTCATTTATCGGGTGGATCATTATTTAGTGGTGATAGATTTTATATGTCTTATTTGTGGACCGAGATGGTATTTGTATTCCAGTCCTTTAGACCAATGAAAAATAATTGACTGGGGCTGATCATGGGAGACTATGCGTATATGAGCTTCGTACTCCCAGAGTGATTTCCCTGGAAAAGGCAGCCCATGCTGCCTTTTCCAGGCCTAGAAGAAAAAGAGAAAGAGAGAAGAGGCCAGTGGCCTCTTCTCTCTTTCTTCAGGTGGTTGCTGGGCTTTTCTTCCATGATTTTACTGTCCGCCAGTTGGTCTTCTTCTTCTTCTTGATTAGAAAGAAGGATGGTTGGGTGTCTTACAATTTTGTATCAAAAAATTCATGAGTGTTGGGGGGGGGGGGAAATTATAGTTTTCTTATTTACAGTCCAACAACTATACCTTCCATCTCTTATTCCCCAAATTGTTTTTTTAGAAAGTGAATTCCAGTTCATCATGATCCATTGCTTTAGCAAAATTTTTCATTAAACCTAGCTTAAATTGTAGTAGCAGAAGGTAAACCTTTTCAGGTTATATCTAGTGCTGAATTGCCAACATTCTTCTCTCAGTCACTTTTTATTTATGGTCACTCTTTTTTTAACATAATGATTATTTCTATCTTTGCTATCACACTCACACAAGAAGCAACAAAATTTAGTAAAATTAGTTTTAAACCAAGTAATAGTGCTCTCAATTACAGGTCACAAATGTTTCTCTCACTGAATCATATCCAACAAAAGTTTTCATGTTTTCATATGACTCCTTCATGTGAGCTACATGAGCTTAAGGGATTGTTAGGATTTTATTTCCAACATGAAGAAGGATTACTTTCAAACTACACTTTGAGGAGTCTATAAAAGATGCCATTCATCAGGATGGTGCATATGTCCCAAAGCTTCTAGTACAAATTTCACATCATTACAGTAGAAGAAGAAACATTCAGATTCATACTGCCTATAATTGAAAGAATTTTATTAATATTGTGTTGTAAAAGATTCAATTCTTTCAGTCATTATGTGAAAATATCTGTTTGATTCTTGGATAAATTTAGGTCACAAATAAGATCATTTAAATCTGATAATTAACTATGGTAATTGTTATTAATTAAGTGTGGTTCAGTATTTCTACTTTCTAAAAACTCCAGATCTCTCCTTTGTTCATTACCTAATAAATCTGCACAACCTTCAACATCAGCAGTTCCATCTCTTCTAATTCCCATGTTTTTTGTGATGCTGGAATTGGAAACTGGACTGAGGGAATGGTCTTATAGCAGAGGAAATGTCAGGACTAACAGTTAAATCAGTGCTAAAAACAAAAAAAATCAGTTAAATTAGCTGCTATCACTTTTATCAATGTTAAGAGTATCAGTTAGCTGTTATCCTTGATATTTTCATTACACAAAAATAGCAGTCTTATGAAGTAGTCCTTTGGTTCTCTCTAAACCATTGGAATTGCAAATGTCATATGATGAGAGCCATTCAACCAAACAGTCAACAGTGTTACACATGAATTGCAGAAAATTTGTGGAGCCCAGGATCTGTCTTGATTACCTAACCAAAATATAATTAAGCAAAATATAATTCATTATACACAACCATTATATTTAACAAACATATTCATTTTATTTAACCAAAATATAATTAATGTAATTTTTTTATCAGATAAGTTAACAGATATTTTTCCTCTGAGATTTTAATGTTTCCTCACCTTAAATGTAGTAGAAACTGCCTGGATGATTAATGCAACTGCATGGCATTTTTATTAAAAAGTTCACTGCAAAATACTAAACCTGTATTAAAAAAAATTAAACACTTTATACACCCAGTAGTGTAGTATATTCACTGACTTAACAGGGAAAAATAAAATTGCAGATTGAACAGAAAGGAGCTACATCACTATATGTAGCTGTACTAGATACAAGAGCTCGCGCTTGATTCATGTTGTTGAGTTTTTTTTAGCCATCATCATACATTGTGTAATGTTTACAGTATTACATCCAACACTGAATCACCCAAACAAAATTCATATTTGCTGCGCAATTTTTGATTAATACCATGTGACTAATGCATGACATAATTACATTTAGAAAAAAATATGACATGAATTATTTTGTTTAATTACTGTGTAAATAATAATACTTATTTTTCATTCAAATAAATATATTTTATTTTGCAATTTTAACTGCTCCAGCATAATGAAGTAAATAAATAAATAAATAATATATTGTATTTCCATTGTTCATACACATATACATGGAAAATAGGAAGGGCAATTACAAAAAATATGAAGCCAGTAGAAAAATTGTGACTTTAATTTGGAATCGGTGCCTAAAAGTTGATAACATTTTGCAAATATTAGTTGTGTAACAAAATCATTGTTGACCACTGTAATTAGTTAGTAATAAGATACTCCACAGACAACTAACTCTCTGTATCGTTACAATCTACATCAGTGAGGATGTTTTATTATGGGTATTCTTAAAATATAATAAAATTTAATCTCTCTATTTAGTTAGATGGTTGGTAAGGTATGATTTCCTATTCAAAGAAAGAAATAAAGCTAATTGAAACTGGGAGATGTAAGCAATTACAAATCAGGAATTAAACTAAATGCTTTACAAAGATTGTAAAAAATTAAAACAACTGCAAATAATAAAAACAACCAACTATTGACCTTTATGAAATTGTAAAATTTAATTCCTATTCTTTGTAAACGGTACTTTTTCATCCTTCTTTGTTATTTGAATAATAAAACTGTAACATTACCTTCTGTTTAAAGTACGACCTAATAAGTCGTACTTTAGGGATTGCATCTTCAGTGTAATCCCTAAATAACTGCATCTTCAGTCATTTGACTGGTTTGATGCAGCTCTCATTTCATTTCGGTATACCCCCTACATCCTACATCCCTAACAATTTGTTTTACATATTCCAAACGTGGCCTGCCTACACAATTTTTTCCTTCTACCTGTCCTTCCAATATTAAAGCGACTATTCCAAGATGTCTTAGTATGTGGCCTATAAGTCTGTCTCTTCTTTTAACTATATTTTTCCAAATGCTTCTTTCTTCATCTATTTGCCGCAATACCTTTCATTTGTCACTTTATCCACCCATCTGATTTTTAACATTCTTCTATAGCACCATATTTCAAAAGCTTCTAATCTTTTCTTCTCAGATACTCCGATTGTCCAAGTTTCACTTCCATATAAAGCGACACTCCAAACATATACTTTCAAAAGTTTCAGTTATAAGTCTAAATGAAAAATGAAAGCCTTCATTTCAAAACAACTGATACATATTTAGATCCATGTTAATACATTTTTACATGAACTTGCTGATAGTTTTAATTGTACAATTTGTTTTCAATTGTCCAGTAACTCAAAACATTTTTGATTGTTCTAACTAAGAGAAAAAATTCTACTACCGTAATCACCATTTGCAATGAATCTATTGGTCAACAGTACAGATCTGCTGTTTTATAAATTTGAGAGTAGAGAAGATGAAATCTCAGAATTATTTCTCTAAACTGATTTATTTTCAGTTTAGCATTAGAATATTGTATTTAAATAAATGAAGTAATTTTGTTTACTATATTAAAACAATATTAGAACTAAGTGTTTTGAAATTTTAAAATATAAAATGTTCATTACTTATTTCATTAAGAATGTCAAACTGAACATACAACAAATTTATTTAAAATGACCACTCGATTATTGAGATTTTTATATCTTATTTGTGGTGGAGTCTAATAACATCTTTGCCTTTCATCTGGAGGTCCCAGGTTTGAATCCCAGTCAGCCATGGCATTTTTTCATGTGCAAAAAATCCCATTTCCATATCCCACACATAAGCTTCAAGCTTATGTGACATATCATTAAGAAAAAAAGAAAAAAAAGAAGCTATTTCACATTAATAAAAATCTTTTTTCTTTTATTTATGTAAATAAGAGAACTGAAAAATTGGGTACTCTTTTATATACGTACAAACAATGGATATTTTTAGAAATGAAAATTACATTAGTTATTTATATGCTAAAGCTGTTATTATTTTTTTTTTCAAGTAAGAATTTGGTTTTCATGTTGTAAAAAATTTTTTTAGAAAATACACATTGTTGTTTGCCTGAAAGATAATATTACTGAAAGAGGTGATTGGAAAAAATCAACTGCATTGTTGATTTTCAAAAAGTAATAAAAAGAAGTTAATTTTTGAAGAGAAGAGAAACTAAAATATTTGTTTGCAGATTAATATGGGAAGCTTGGCTTGTTCTTGTATTTTTATTCTATTCTTAGCTTATTAACAAACAATAAAGTCATATTATGTGCCTCTGATATGCTGCACTAGAGTTGTGTAACAACATAGAATAAGCGTTTCTTCACAACATTAATTGTGTAAATAATTTACTATTTCGTAACAAGAAAGATGAGGCAAATAATTAGGATCTGTAGTATACATAAAACTGCAGTTTAACCAGACCTATTTGAATTTACTTGTATTTCATTGTTGCCATTGAATTTTTTTTAATATCAAATGTATTTTCCTTTTTCATACCTGTATATTGTTCTAATTAAGGTATTATTTATTATTACAGGATGCATTGACTGAAGCACAGTCTAATATTTGTTTTCTTCAGATATTAGAAGAGCCAAGTAAGGAAATTAATGAGTGCAAATCTCCATCTGAAATTCTCCCATTGCTACCAAACTTATTGTTCCTTATTAAGTTAATTTTGGAGAGTTCACCGCATTATAATTCTTTGTTAGTATTATAGTAAATAAGATTATTTCCATTCTATGTATAAAATTTGACAAACTTCATTCTGTTTTACTTTTCTGTATATGCAATTTTCCTGTACTTTTCAACACTTAATCAGGAAAATTATGTTAATAGTTGAATGATCTATTGATATAGCATCTGATGGGTGTAGTATAAGTATCTGAAGTGGTATCTTATCTGTAGTTGCTGTTTCTACTATCTTCTATGATGATTTAACCTTTTCAGTATTGCCATTAAGTAAAACGTAATATAGGTTCTCAGGGCTACTTTTTGAAAACACAAAAATCCATCTCAGCATATAATAAATTATTATAAACAGCAGCTGTGTTAGACATAGAAATAAAACTAGAGCACAGTTGCATTTGATTGCAAATGGTTGTTTATGAAATAATTGAGACTCGTTAAGTGCTCATAACAATATGGTTTTCTTCATAATATTTTTTGATATTAAATTTAACATATCAATAGCAGAAATAATTCATTTTAAAATTGAATAGAATTTAATACATGATATCGCAAAAATGTATTCAAATAGTATGATATAATTGTGATAGTATCACAATTCTAGTAGTGCTAATATGATGATAATGTTCCACCAGCATAATTTAAAAATGACTGTGTGTGACAGTAGACTATAAGAGTATCATTAACTGTTGTGCATAAACGGAGTGTTCAACTTAAAAGAGGCCCCATCACTCAGTAGTTTATACTAAATGCATATTTTTGTTAAAATCCATATATTGGTTTGAGATGAACAAATTAATGTAAAAGATGTTGGTACCACTGGAACTTGAGTGGGGAGGCTTGTTTATTGCCTGCACATTTGAGTATTGCCAATCTGTGTTGAGCAATGGCTTTTGAAGAAGGTTGCATAATTGTGTGTTGTTTGTTAAAATGGGATTAACTGTTGAAGAATGTGTATTTGTAATGGAAACTTACTTAGAGATGAAATATCATGTTGCATTATCATGTTAATAGTCAAAACTATCTGATCTGAGGTACTGAAAACTCACACATTTTCTTTTAATGTCTCCTTCACCTACAGAAGATCATGTGCATATCATGTGCAGTTTCAAAGCAACAAATAAAAATAGTAGGACCCTTGTTTCTTGAAAAAAACAATGTAATATATATATAAACATGTAATACATATATAAACAAAATCACCTACAAATACAACAGAATTCAAGCTTACTATAAACTTACACTTTATATAAAAACCTTTATGAATAGCATGGATTTATCACTAGATATAAAATGTTCCATTAGGTAATTCATTAGTACTATATTAAAAAGTAACTGATAAATTATATTGTTAGTAGCAATGTTAAACAGGTTTCTTATGATATAATATGTATTCAAATACAACAATTGAAGATATTATGTGAGGATCGTCAAATATAAAGGGAATTCCTTTGTAGCAACTGAATATTTGTTAGTATATGAAGTATGTGGGCACGTCTATTCTAACTGTATGTAATTGTGTGTACCCTGTGCAATTACTCTGTTAGTCCTTAACAGAATGAGCAAGTAACCAGAACCTAGTTTTATTGATCATAATATTATTATTATTAACTTTGTCAAAAACACAAGTGGTTCCATGACATAAATTGTACTCCGGTGGTCATACCAATTTACAATGACTAAAGAATAATAATAACTTCTGCAAACTACTGCAAGCAAGCAAAGCATGATTAAAGCAACACTATTCCAAAAGATGTGGTATTCTGAATGTGTTGCTTCTTTTTCAAAACTACACACCATACCACAGCAACAGCTCAAGAAAAATTGCAGCAACTCCATTTGGTCACTGTTCTACATCCCCTTTATCATCCTTATGTCATCAAGTGACTGTCATTTGTTTGGACTGATAAAGGAAATGTTATAAGAACAAAGAGATGCAAGAATTTGGTGATTTTACACAATTGGTTTCATATATGCCCCAATAATTTTTTTAATGAAAATTGGAATCAGAAAACCACCAATCTGCTGGAAAAGTATACAGTTGAAAAATGAAAATATTTTGCTATATGATGTAAAAGTGTTTTGTAAATAACTCTATTTGATATAAATATAATAAATAAAAGAACAATGAATAACTTATTTATAATTGTAACAGATGTAAACAAAATTACTTGAAATATAATGAATTATTTTATCTACAGTATTTAGGCTTGCCAATGTTCAAACCATTATATTGGATGCTATGTCTGACATTTTTAAACAAAATTTAGAAAATTATGTAAAGTATAATGTTACCCATACATATAAAATTTATTTTATACAGCCAAAAATTGGCTTATTTTGTTGGCCCTTTTAATACATGTTTATTTGCTCACTTATTGTCAAAGAGAATCGGCCCAATTATATTAATTTTTCAGAATCTTAATGTGAAAAAGGCCTGGGTTTGATGGAATCAAACAAAAAAAAATAACTAAAAACCAAATTAATAACCAAAAATAAAAAAGTAATAATAATGAAAATAGTGTCTGTGTGTAAATTGATTCTCATGCTTCTGTCATTTTTAAAATATTAATTATTTAACTATATTTTTTTTTTTATTATCACATGGTTGCAGTCCTGCCTGTGATTTGCTCATTAATTTAATTAGAACAATGACTACCAAATTAGGATGTGGCTGTTAAACAGGGTATGTTGGCTTTTGTCAAATATGTTTCATTGAAATCTATTGTTTTTATTTTATATAAATAGATCCAAAGCCATGGCGTTGTATTCAGGACTGAGTAACTTGATAATTCTACAGTGTACAAAGTTCATAGATTTGTCTATGGTGTTTGAAGGAAAGTCTCAGGCAGCTAAGAGGGTGTTCAGTGATTGTATAAGGTGCTGTTCCAATTACAAAAATATATACACAAAGGTATGCACTATTATTATAAAAAATTTAATACCTTGTACATATAATTTCATTCAAGTTACTGTACAGAATGTTTTAGTGGTTTGAAGAATATAAATTTCTTTAAAAAGAATACTAAATTAATAGATTAATATAGAATATTAATAAGAATAATTTATTTCTTTAAAAAGAAATATAAATCTTCACTCAAAGATAAGGTACATTGGAGTTTGTTGCAGATACCATAGTAAAACCTATTTGGACTTAACAATTATAATAGTTTTTTTTTTTCTACGGTTGAAAGTGAACTTTATGATGTTAAATGAACATAGGTCATTCATTCAAACAATCTGTAATAAGCAGATACATGATATAGTACTTCAACATTTAGAATGTAAATTGCAACTGATATCAGATGGTTCTCAACGGAGATTTCTGATATCCTGTACCATGAGTAGGATATGTCAGTACTACTGACATCATAGAAAGATGTCTGTTTAAAGAATTATTTGGAACAGGCTGAATAAGCCATCTTTTTTTATGTAGCCTTTTCTAAATGCTTGGGAATTATGCTTAAATTATTTGGTTGTATTTAATTAAATGAATGTTGCAACCTGAAAAACTTTCTTTGAGACTACAAACTAAGGATGTAAGTAATCCTTAACCTCCCAACCCAGTTTTCAAACATGGACTCCCTTTGGCTCAAAGACTAGAGTTTGAATATGGACGTTAAGAAAATTCTTTTATATGAATTTTTAAATGATGCTCATGAGCATCAAAATACATCATCACTCTCATTCACCAGAATTTGAGCTCTGCAGAATTTTTTGGATTCCTGCAGAATATCACTTGTGGGGTATCAATTTACTAGGAATTGGGAATTGATCCCATTTCGATTATTTAGACGCGGCTAGCTTTCATTTATTGCTGACATAATGGAGCAGAGCGGCCCGAGTGGACAGGGAATGACTGGACTTCCACCACGTAAAGATACTGACCAGAAAGGAAAAAAACGAATCAGACAATCGTCTTCAGAAGAGGAAATACACTCCAATAGTTTGAAGGAAATAACTAATAGGCTAGGTCAGGCAATGATGCGGTATAAACAGCATTTCGGCAAGGCTATGCTCACATGTATGCATGAACACGAAAGAGAGCTTAGGAGCATTTACACTGCTCTCAAGCAGCTGCAGGAAGTGACCACTGTTGTACAGACTGCTACACAAGCCACTCAAACTGAATACAAGTTTGTTCCTGTGGAACCAGACATACTGAGTCTCGATTTATCAGATGAGGAGTTGATTGAACTTCTTCCACAACGATGGAACACACGGTCAGGAGTAGAGTAAATACAGTGACCCTCCCTGTAGAAGGACAGGCTGACACATGTCAGTTTGTAGATGTTGTCAAGTCCAAGAGAGCCAAGTCTGAGGGGGAAAAAGCCGGCATGATTGCCCTGGACACATCTTCCATGATGGAAGATGCTGATGACGAGACATCTCACGTAAGAAGGTTTACAATTTTTCACGACACAACTAACGATGAGAAACAAGCTGCTAGCTGTGCTTTGAACGCAATACGCAGGGTCCTTAAAAAATCGCCGAAAGCGATCTTTATTTTGCCCAGTGGACCGTATGGCAATAGTATACGGAAAATACTGATATACCTGCATAGGACCTGTGAGGAACCTGTCTCAGTCATGGTGCCAAGGACAAACACGAGTCGTGTCGGTCGCGGTCTGCTTCCGCTTGTCGATCGACGCCGCCGGTCGAGGGAAGTAAAATCGTTGTCATTAAAGCACAAGGTAAATCCTATGCTGAGTTACTTAGAGTTATGAAGAATAAAGTATTCGAAGAAGAAGCAGGAGAAGTCCTGTCCCTAAGAAAGGGCAGGAACAATGAACTTGAAGTAAGAATTAAAGGCGAAGAAAGTGCTACCCAATTCACGTCTGTACTCCGAGAAAGGGCTGCGAAGCTTCAGGTAGACATGAGAACAAGAGGAGGCAGGCGTGCAGTTGTGCACATAAAAGATCTTGAGCCTGATGTAACTGAACGTGATATACAAGAAGCAATATTCACGATAGTTGGAGGAGCCGAGACCTTCAAGGTCTCCTCCATAAGGCAAGCTTATGGTAACACACAAAATGCCACTATACTCACCAATTATAGGGCTGCGGTGAAATTGGTGGTGAATAGAATAAAAGTGGGATGGGTGCACTGCCGTGCATACATCTGAACTGAATACGAGAGGTGTCATAGGTGCTGGTCGACTGGTCACAAGAGTATAGACTGCAGGGGACCTGATAGGACTGTGGCAGTGGCTGTGCTACAACTGTGGCAGGAAAGGACATCTCATCCACGATTACAGATAGCCGATGAAGTGTTTAGATTGCAACAGCGTATAACACCGTACTGGAGGCACGATGTGCGGACGAAGATCTGATGCCTAGATTCCTATTAACAAATGCTAACCGGAGCTTTCTTTCCCATGATTTAGTGGGGAAGATCACTGAAGAGGGGCGGAGTTGAACTTTATTGTATCCACTGAACCTAATTACAATACAGCTGCTAGACAGGATTGGTGGGCAGACACTGCCGGCGATGTTGCCGTTAAGAATGTTAGCAATAAATACGGGTGGCAACTCCATTATTGGGGTGAAGGTATGATAGCCGTAGTGTTACCGGGTATGGTTTTGATTGCTGGTTACGTTAGCCCTAATGTTGACCTGGATATTTATGAACAATACATTAATGAGCTCCAGGGAGTCGTTGTGCGGTCGCCTAGAAGAGTTGTACTTCTGGGTGACTTTAACTGTAAAACAACAGCAGCTGGTAGTAATTATACTAACAGGCGAGGTGAGATCTTCACGGATATGATGGTGATGACTGGTTTGTTTTGCCTTAACGATACTTATGAGGCTTATGAGGATCATCGCTCGGTACTAGATCTCACTCTAGTAGATAATAGATGGGATCCGACAATGTTTCAGTGGTGTGTTATGAGGGCTGAGACGGCAAGCGATCACTATGCTACACTGCTGGTGATGAAGGATACTTTGACATGTAATGTGGATATACATAGACCATTGCATCTTACTGATAGACAGGTGGATATAATTGTAGACAGAATATCAAGCAAATTGTTTGATGGGAGGACCTGCAATATCATAGGATTACACCTATAATATTGCAGGAAATAATTGTCACAGAGATGGCTAGAATACCTTTGGGCAATAAAAGACAACACCCTGTTTATTGGTGGACGGCGGAAATTGCCGATCAGCGTCGGAGGCTCCAATTCTGGCGAAGGAAAAAATGCAGAACTCGTAGAACAGGAGGATCAACTTATGAAGAGGCTATGGATATGTTTACTGAGGCAAGACGAACGCTTAACTATTTAATTAAGCGCTCTAAGCACTAAGCAAGGACGTCTTACGACTCAAATTACCAGCGGAGACTGAGATTATTGCTTATGCAGACGATTTGGCAATTCTTGTTAGTGCTAGGACCGAGTTTGAGCTCGAGAACCATGGGAATCGAATATTGGAACTGGTTCACGCCTGGCTTACTGAACAGGGTCTGATGTTATCGTTTGATAAGTGCGATTATATAATGCTTGCTGGGAAAAGAAACCTACGAGATCTCGTTTTGAGGATAGGTGACCATGAACTGAAAAGGGTTGTACAAACCAAATGTCTAGGTGTTATCATAGATAAGTCATTAAATTTCGGCCTTCATGTGATCAATAGATGTAAAGCAGCAGAAAAGACACTTAAGGCTATTCTAGTACTAATGTCTGGGCGCGACGCACCTCGCTCTTCTAAACACAGGGTTAAGGTTTCTGCCTGTACTTCTGTTTTGCTGTATGCGGCGCCGATTTGGCACCGCGTGATTTTTACAGAAAGGAACGACGCGATACTCATGAGGAGGGTGCATAGACGTGCCTTGGTGGGGGTGACGTATGGATATCGGACGTTATCCTATGAAACGGCATGTGTTTTAGCCTCGGCGATGCCAATAGAGCTTCAAATAATAGCAAGATGGCTCCGATTCCAGAGTATGAATCCTCGAGATGCTGCGGATATCGTGATGCAATCATGGCAGCGTAGATGGGATCAACATCAAGGGGTCGAGTGAACTAAAAGGCTGATTGTAGATCTTAACCAATGGGTGAACCGTAGACACGGGGAAGTCAATTTCCATATTTTGCAGATGATTTCAGGACACGGTAATTTTGAATACTACCTACACCGATTTGGGAGAAGAAATTCCCCATGCTGTATGTTTTGCGAGGATGACGACACAGCAGAACACACCATATTTGAGTGTTCGAAATGGACAATTGGTACCGGACGGGTATTCAAGATCTTAGACCAGAAAATTTAATTAGTTTTATGCTAAGTTCCGATCAAAACTGGCGAAAATTCGAAAGGTTTTCATGTCTAGTCCTAAAAGAAAAAGACGATATCGGCAGACGAGTGTTGAAACCGTAGTACAAAGTTAGTGATGAATATGGATTCCATATGAATGTATCGGATTGCTTGTAGGCGTTTCGCGATTGGTTTTTGTGGGGAATTATTAAGACCGAGACCGGGCCTCGCGGCGGGGTCCTGGAACGGCATAGTTGGGCCTGGTCCCTTGTTGTGGGGTTTGAGGCAGGCAACTGAAAAGACCGAGACCCGGTTTCTGGGGTGGGTCTGGGCGACGGCGTTGCCGGACCCTGATGGGCCGCCCCGGGGATTAGAGGCAGTTGATAATAGAAGATCCGACCGGGATAATAGAAAATAACAAAAGATTCGACCGGGGAGGCCGACCTGCCGTGTCGGAATTTTAGCCAGTGGGCGGGAAGGCCTACTTTAAGTATAAAGACTCTTCCCCGGTTTGAGAATACTTTATTGGATAACCGACCCGGGGGAGTAGGGAGAAAAAAAAGAGAAGATATTTAGATTAGAAAAACAAGTTTCTGATTAAGGATAGTGTAATAGTTGAAGAGGGGTCCATGTTTTTCATTAGTATTTTTAGAGTGGGCAGTGGCTAAGCAGTAGAATCAGAGCATGTAGGATTGAATTTTATAATTTTGATTATGAAAATGAAAGGTGCTCCACTTTGTATGATTATGAAAGAAATCAGATTGTACCTATTTTAGAGAGTACTCTCTCTTATAGAATACTGTTGAAGAAAGTCAGTGCCCTGGAGACAGAAATGTTACTTAATTACCTGAAACACATTTATACAGAAAGGGGTTAATAAATGAATTTATTCTTTAATTTATAGCTAAGCTTCATACATAGCTGTTGTTTGCATTAAATGAAATTTTCTTTACCATTTTACAAATAATATTTTTTTTTTATTTGAGTAAATATCTTTATGTGTGATATTAATCTTTATTTAGGGTTTTTTAGGTAGTTGGGAACCCGGCTGACAAAAATTAGTCATAAGAGGGCCATCTGGAAATTTCTTAAGTCTGACAAAGAAAATACAAGATTTTTCAAAGATTTTGTTTTATTTTTATTTTTTTATCTTCCAGTTCAATAAATTTACACCAATATTTCCAACATTTTTAGCAGCCTCAGTATAACATGATTTCTCAAACTTTTGTCTCAGCACTGACTAACCATTTGAAGTGAATCTTTGAAGTGAACCTAGCCATTTCTTAAGTTTGGGGAAGAGGAAGTGATCACTGGCAGCCAAATCTGATGAATACAGCACATATAGAAACATTTTGAAGCAAGTATCATGTTGTTTTGCTGTAAGAACCCAAGATGTATGTACAGGCACATTATCATGATGAAAGAGCACTTCTTTTTTGGCCAGATGTGGATGTTTAGCCTGAATTGCACCCTTAAGTTACTCTAGTAATCAAGCATAATACTCAGTCTCTGGTGATGGACCTGCCTTTTTTTCAGTAGTATAAGAGCACCGTACCCAAAAAACTAGCCATGACTTTTCATACATATGGAACCATTTTTGTTTCTTTAGTCCACTTTTACCTGCTCTTACTCTCTGTTTGGTCTCTGGCATGTAATGATGAATGCATGATTCATCTAATTTTACCCAACATTGAAGAAATTTAGTGGATCTGCATTTAAATAAGTCATATGTGTGCAATGGAATTCATTTTTGATTGATTAACAATGCCACACCCATTAAGTGGCAAGCTTTATCATACCAAAAACATCATGTAAAATCTAGAGGACATGGTCTATCGAGACATTTATGATGTCAGGAAGCTTACATACCTTCAGTCATTTAGTATGGTATTGTGACTATTTAGTTGGTCATAGCAGTTTTTGAGCATCATCTTGAATGGTCGTATCATTCATCATTCTGAATGGATGTACGAACTTGTTTAAATTCAGCAGCACACTATTTACTGTCAAAAACAAACATTTAAACTGGAATTTAACTTTTTTGGTATATCTGTCAGGGTTAATCAATAAAATATTTAGTAACAGCTCTAAGTTTAACACTCAGAGTACCAAGCTTGGGTCCAAATGAACCCAGAAGTCACAATTTATTTTATTTTTTAATTATTCATTTTTTAAAATTGTTAACCTTTTAGGTATTTCACAATTGAACATTTAAGAACAGGATTTCATCACTACTGGCAAAAAGTATGTTATATTTTCTGTAAAAAAATAGTTTGAAGAGAAAGATTACTTACTTAGATCCCGAAGGACCCAGGCCAGAAACCTAAGAAACAGATACAGTTGCCCTACCTGCTTCAGCAAAAAGTTAACTCTTTATTCTGTATCAATTATAATAATCTACTACTAACTTTTTTTTGTTTAACCTTCGGCACCACCATTGCTTCAGAGGATGAGATGTATAATTTGCAGCGTGTGTGAAAATGCCATTCCTGACCGGGATTTGAACTCGGGACCTTTGAATGAAAGGGCGAGATGCTAGCATTCTTGCCACGAAGGCTGGCAACCTACTACTAACTTAGGTAACTAAAACCTAACCTGGGGAACGTAGGTTCCTCCAAGATAATAAGTAAGTAAATTTGTTTTTACGTTATGAAATTACCTAACTTTGTTTGTTTGTTTTTAAGTAATGAGAATTTCTAGTGTGAATAATACCTAATCTAAGAAGAGTGAAAATGAAAATATTTCAAAATATACAAAATGTGTTATGTGAATTTGAAAGACAAGAAGCTGAAGAACCTTTGGTTAGTGATCGATATTCTGACGGTATTAGTATTTTTAGTGATGGTTACTGTGAGATTGTAGAAAGAGCTGATGCTGAAATAAGTAACGCAGAATATGAGAGTGAAAATGATGATGAACAGAAATTACAGAGCAGAGATGTTATAGAAGAGAATCGTGTATGGAGATATATATGATCCAAACCAAGTAAAACTCATTCAGGAAATATAATCAGTTGATTATGGTGTGAATTACAAATCCAAAAATGTACAGACCATACTCGATTGTTTTTCATTATTTCTCACCGATGATATAATAGAAATTATTGTGAAGTGTACAAATCAAAAACCACGCAAAAATTTCCAAGAATGCACTAGAACAAGTAAAAAATTTGGAAAAACACTGACTCCTGTTAAATAAAAGCATTTCTTGTGCTGTTGCTTCTGACTGGTAGATTTCACGAAACTTCCCATCCTTTGAAGAGTCTTTGGAGCACAAATCCCTCATTTAGTAGATGCATTTTTCAGCTACTATGAGTCCTTCACGATTTAGACAGTTACTAACATTCCTTCGCTTTTTACAATTTAGAAACCAGAGCAGAGAGAAGACTGGTATATCAATTTATACCGTCAATTAGAGAAGTGAATGATATTTTCGTTAGAACTGTAGGGAGTGTTATGAACCATCTGATGTTTGTACTGTGGATGAACAACTTGTTGACTTTCATGGACGTTGCTCATTCAGAGTATTTATGCTCAAGAAGCTGCAAAAATATGGTATAAAAATATGGACATTGGCAGATGCCAAAACGTTTTATTGTGCTAACTTTGATATTTATATTGGAAAAACTGGTGATTGTCCAGAAAAAAAACAAGCCCAATAACAAGCCTAGTAAAGCGCTTAGGTGAAGGGTGGAAAGGTTCAGGAAGAAATATCACTACGGACAACTGTTTTACAGACATATCTTTGGCTGAAGAACTTTTGAAGGATAAATTGATATTTGTTGGCACTATGAGGCAAAACGAAAGAATTTACCAAAATACTTTTGAAATTAAAGATCGAGCAGTATATTCCTTAGTTTTTTATTCACAAAAAAATTAACATTAACATCATACATACCAAAATGAAATAAATGCGTAATTCTTCTGTCCAGTTTACACAGTGAGCATACCATTTCAGATTCATCAAAGAATTTTAAACCAGAAATAAATTTATATTATAATAAATTCAAAATTGATGTAGTCATTCTTGACAAAATAATTTGAGAATATTCTTGTAAGAGGAAAACAAGTCGATGGCTAATGAGAATTTTTATAATTTTTTAGAAGTAGCTAACGAAGTTTTTTAGAAGTATAACGCGTATGTTTTGTGGTGTACTAAACAACGTAGCAATTCGGAAGTGATTCAATATTGTTCGAAGTACCTTGAAGATTTAAAAATTAAACTATTAGAAGCAGCAATAGAGAGAAGTGTCCAAGAAATTGAAAATACTGGAGGCAAAAATGACAGAAAACATATAATTCGAATGATTGAAATGACAAGAAGAGAAATAACAAAAGCACCAATCCAACAGCCAACACCTGATGCAATCAATCAGGGAAGAGAAAAAGAGGCAGATGGTATCTATGCAGGTAAAGTGACAATAAACATAGAGAAAATGTGATGAATAAGAAAAATAAACACGCAAACTACATTCTTTTAAAAAATGCCAAATAGTGTGTGATAAATGTGTAGAAACGAAAGAAGACTCTTGATTTTGAATATCAACAAATCTAATTAAAATAAAAAGTGTCTGTAAATATCTGATTTTAATTGCATAAATATTAAATAAATAAAATTTTGTACTTTGTTTTACCATAATTTTCTTTTTTTTTACTTGCTTACCTGACAATTCAACATGGGTCGCTTCGGACCCAGGTCAGTATTTCAAGTTATTCATTGTAGGTTGGTACTCAGAGTGTTAACTATACATTTTTCAGAAAATGTCAAAATTTGTTACTTTGCTGTACTCAATCGCCAAAACTAAGCAACTAAATGCACACCTATGAAACTTTGCAGCATCCCATCTGAAGGTATCTAAAACTATTCTTTGTGTGATGCAGATTCTAACAGAGTGTGTAAAACTGTAAAAGATTTGAAACAAGTTGGCAGTAAGTCTCTTCTTATTGGTGTGAAATCACACAATATCATGCATGATTTCAAAAGTTAACAATAAAGATGAGCTCAATCTTGTATCCCACTGATAAAAATTGTACTGTCAGCAGTAATTAAAAACTATAACATTTCCTAAGAAATTTCAGCATATGTGCTGAAAATGTTTGTTATGTGTAACAAATCAAGTGTGAATTTCCATCTGTCACATATCTATTTTTTGTCTTTTAGTAAGTGAAAGTTTCTGATTTACTGTTCGTAGTTTGATGAAAATTTCTCACAAATTGATCCTTATCTTCTGTTGGCTATGTATTTGTTTTATTTCTGTATGCATATTAATGGAGGATATTCTGAGAACTGTGTAGTTAAATCTTGTTCAATTTTGTATCCAAGAAGCTTGTATTTAGTAAGTTTACAATAATAGAATATTTTATAATTCTAATATATAAAAACACTAATGTGCATAAAAAAGGGCTTTTATTTAGTACATTGTTATTTTCTGTTTTAGTCTGTGCAGGTTTACAGAAAATATCACAAAGAAGTTTGTGTTATTGATGATGAAAGTCAGGCATTAATTTTTAACCAAGTTGACACATTCATGGAAAGATGTAGGGATGTTGTTGAAATTTGTGACTGCATGGTTACATTTGCTAGGTAGTAAATTTTTTTTTTTTATTTGCATTACGTTGTGATATATTTTCTGTTTAGTAAACATTACATTGTGTATTACATTAACATTGTACAGGCTGATATTTAAGAATGGAAACCTTTATACTGCATATCTGAGAGCTATTTGGAGGCAGAAAGAAATGGGGTTCTGTAGTTCAAAAAAAAAACTGCATTATGGTGGGTTTTTAATTCTTGTGCGCCATCTTAGATCCACCATATTGAATCATACTTATTTTTTTTTAAATAGGAAGGTGGACATATGACAGATTTTGATTTAAAATTTTACAAGAAAAACAATGGTGAACTGCTCTGGATGAAAACTTTTATTGCATTTTACATTCATAATGCATACAATAATGAACTTTAAACAGTGCCATAATATTAACTAATAATTAACAACACAAGAACAAATTAAATAACTATATCAACTGACATTATTTTCTAAATAAAAATTAACTTCCAGCGTTAATATCAGCTGATATTTGGTACTTATCATAAATGAAACAAATCAGCTGGAAACACTAGAAATTTAGTTGAGTAAATCAGCAGATAATTTACAACATCGCAGTTTGTATTACGTTGAAACAAATCAACTTATCATTTTACATTTTTACTTCAACATACTTGTAATGGTAAAATTTTATAGTATTAGTAAAAATTTAGTTGTAGGCCTAGTGGTTCAAATTGTTTTTTTGGTGAAAGTTTTGTTATTCGTCTCCTTGTTAATTTATTTAATTTTATTAAATATTAAATCTTCAGATAAGAAACCTTCTTTAAGTGAAACTGAAAGAATAACTGATGATATACAGTTACAGCAACAGAGCTCAGCCTTTGCAAGAGGTATGTGATTCATTTAATAATAGATTTTCAAACAGAAAACCCATAAGTAGATTGATTGTGATCAAGACAGTACAGCAGTTTGAACTGGTACTGTAAAGAATTGTCCTTGCAACTAGTAGATCAAGAATAGTTACAACTGATGCAAAGTCGTTGGATGTTCGCAGACTTTGTTGAAGACCCACATTTTTCAATTCAGAAAGCTGTTGTCCAACATGACATCAGTTATTTTTCACTTCAAACAATTTTTTAAATAAATAAATTTCACCCTTATAAGCTACACCTGGTGCAAGAACTTTGGGAAGATGATTTTGACAGCCGAGTTAAGTATTGTAATACAATGCAAAAACTAGACAGATGCAAATTTTTCTAATTCAATAATACTTACTGATGAAGAGACATTTATATTAAATGGCCATGTGAATAAGCAAATATGATGTTGAAAGCTCATACACATCACCCTCAGAAAGTGAACATTTGGGTGGGAATTGTTGGTCTTTGTATTGAAGAAACTTTTATTTTAGATGACAATCTTACAGAAGATGCTTACTGCGCTAGCTGAGAGGATTTTACCAAATATCCAGGAAAATGTTGGACAAGAATTAAATGAAATATGGTTTCAGTAAGATGTGGCACCATTTCATTATTATCTCAGTTCACAGCCAATTTTAAATGAACAATTTCCAAATTGCTGGATGGGTGTAAAGGAGCCGTAAAATAGACTGACAGGTAGGTTTCCATACCTGTCTACTCTGGATTTTTTTTTGGGGGTACCTGAAACATAATTTTTGCAAAACAAAACTTGCAGACATTTACAAATTGAAAAGAAGAATAATTGACAAATCTGCTCCTCATGTACCACCAGACATGGTAAGTTATAAATTGATAATACTTGGGATTAGCACATGCGAGTCTGTAGAGAGTAAGCATTTTGAACATTTATTGTAAAATGATATGCTTTAATTTTTTTTTAATTTTAAAATAAATATTGAAGTATTTAATGTAAATAATGTTAGTTGCTTGTAGCTGTTTTAATATGTTGTTGATTTGTTAATTATTAGTCATTGTTTATTATTATCAATATTATAGCACTGTTTAAAGTTTGTTATTGTATGCATTATAAATGTAAAATGCAGTAAAAGTTTTCATTTAGAACGTCTTACCTCATTTTATGGTTAATGTAATTTTTCCATCATTGCAACTTTTGAATGATTATAACTCAATAACAACAGCATTAACAGAAAAACAGGGTTTCACCATTGTTTTCCTTGTAAAAGATTAAATCGAAATCATGTGTCATATGTCCACCTACCTATTTAAAAAAATTCAAGTTTGATTTAATATGGCAGTCCAAGATGGCCAACAAAACTTAAAAACCCATCTTAATGCAGTTTTTTTTTAACTATGTTGAATCCATTTCTTTTTGCCTCCAAATATCTCTCAGATATCCAACGTAAATCTATTTCCATACTTAAAATTACCCAGTATAATACAATACGTTGTATACTACACTGGGTTGCTAAAAAATAACTTACACACTGTTCTAACTTTTTTTATAATTGAGATAACTGGATGCAGTTTTTAGCATGCTTCCTTGTACTGTGGGGCTACATTAATGGACATATATTTCACTCTTTTTGATTTTTGGGTGGCGTGGGGTAGGGGCAACTCAAAAATTTTGAATGGACCAATGGTCATTTGATATATCATTTAAAGAGCTCGATGAGGTAAGAAAAACAATTAAAACTGAAACTGTATTCTGATCGCCCAATCCAAAATGGCGGCCACCAATTTGTTTGTTTCACACAGTTGTATGCTCTCCTTTATTTTTTTTGTTATTTGAGGCATCCTGATTTTCTCTTTGTAAATCCTCTCTGATAAAAGAGGCTAACTCATTAAGTTCCTATTTAGGATATTTGACCTTAAGGGGCAGCAGGAGGGCAGGGGCAGCTCAAAAATTTAAAAATGGGACATATGGTCCTGTTTGCAATGGTGATACCTTGATTTAAAAGTATTTATCGTATTTTAAAAGCCAGGCTTTTTATCATCTGAAATGCTACCAGTGCATTGAAATTTTTTTATTAAATTTATAACTACGATCCTGGAAATTGTGTGACTGGGATGCCATGCATTAAATGCATTACCTGTTCCTTTGTATGTGTTTATTTCTTTGAATGAAATTCTACTCTTTCTTGAACTGGAAAAGACATTCTCTTTTACCCAAATGTTTTTTTATCATAGATTATGTCTTTTATGGTAAAAAAACAAAAGAAAAACAGGTTTGTAAATCAGATTAAACTTTTTTATTCTAAATTAAGTTGTTTTTTTTTTTAAATTTTGATTTCTTTCATTTTTTTTTATTTTTTGACTTTCATAATTTAAACATTTTAATCTTGCTAATATAAAAAAACACAAAACTTCATTCAAAAGTAACACTAATGCAGTTACATTTCAACATCTGTTAGCTACTTATTACAAAATCAACAATGAATATAAATTTTGAAAGAAGTAGCTTAACTTTCTTTAATTCTTGATCAGCTGTTAACATTGTCAAGATATGAAATCAAAATTACTTCCTTATGTTTTTATGGAGCAAAATTTTAATGTGAAAAAATGAGTTAATTACTTATTATTTAATTATTTGACAAATTAAAATAATCACATTTGTGTGGTCGCCATTCTGGCTTAAATGGTCAGAATTTAATTTTGTTGAATACCATTTTGCTTGTCTTGCAAAGACCCTTAAAACAAGGTATCATATGACCATATGTCCCACTTAAAAGTTTTGAGTCGCCCCTGACACCACCTCCCCTCTGAAGACCAAATTCTCTAAATTGCAATTTATTGAATTAGCCTCTTTTATTGAAGAAGATTTCCAAAGACAGAATCAGTATACTTCAAATAACAAAAAAATTAAAGGGAACTTACAATTATATTTCTAGCTATCTGAAACAAACACATTGTTGGCTGTCATTTTGAATTGGGTGATCAGAATTTACTTTTAATTGTATAATTTTTCTCACCTCATTTAGCTCTTTAAAATTGATGTATCAAATTACCATTAATCCCATTCAAAATTTTTGAGTTGCTCCATACTCCACGCTGCCCAAAAATCAAAAAGAATGAAATATATGCTCATTGAAGAAACCTACTGGTATAAGGAAGAATGCTACAAACTGCATCCAGTTATCTCAATTATGGTATTATTATCTCACTGTGGTATACAATACATTACATATATTGTATATTATGGTATTTGAATTAATGTGGATTATGTATTTTATAATTAAATATTTTTTTGAGTATATTTAATATATAATTATTATATTTTTATATATTTTATTGTGCTGAATTTTATAAGAATAGTTTTATTGGAGAGTTCAATTCTTGTAATTTAACTTTTGTGATTGGAATTTAACTTTTAAAATTATTTCAGTTCCTTATTTGTGTTACTTTAGTTTTGTAATACTTAAAATTATGATGACAGTATTTTTTAAGTTAATTCTAAAAATTGGGTTTTTTTTAGAGAAACCATGAATGAACAGGTTGGATGTAATGTTATATATTTTTATAACATAACTATTTATTTAAATCCTGTCCCTAATGTATATTAATTGAATACTTATTATACTTTAGATTCTATATTTAGAAATCTGGTAAGTTGTTATCCATAAAAAAAAAAAGTCTATTTAACTTAAATAAAGGAACACACATAACACCCAGCTTATTATTTGGTTATAAATTTTAATTGGTTGATCCCTATTCTGAAATTCTCTGTTAATCAGTATGGTTTTGTTAAAATGGGATCTACAGGCTTGCATCTCTTGGCATCTTTTAATGAGTTTTCCAGAATATAAGGGTTGAAAATGGTTATTCAGTCTGGCTTTATACCATTGACATCCTGATGTGGGAAAAAGTCCCAAAATACCTTGACACACAGTGTTACAAATGAATTCACAAGAGTCCATTTGGCTATCTTCTAAACATACAATTAGTTTTTTTTTAGTCCATTGGAATGAATCACAGCTTATTTCTGCCTCCTATCTCCATTTATTTGGGTTATGATAAAAAAAACATTTAAATAAACCTTGTTTTACTTACATAAGCTGTATTAAATTTTACATGATATTTATTTTTTTTAAACTAATTTACGGTATATAACAAAGCAGGCTTTAGAAATGTTTCTAAACTGTTCCAAAGTGATTTCAAAGTTCAGGTTAGCTGTCACTGATTTCTAGCCACTCGTCAGAACGTACACCTAAAAAAAAGGTGCATATTAAGCACACGTTTTTCATGAGTTTATGATTATTTGATATTTTAATTATTTGACATTTTTTTTAGTCAATTTTCTAAAACATCATTTTTTAATTTTGAGTTTTGTACTCTCACTCACATAAGTTAAATTCTACAAACAAGGTGTAGAATGCAAATTTTCTATAAATTTCAGCTGTTTACTTGGGTCCATACTATAATTTTTATTTTATTATTTTTATACTCGCCAATTTTTTTTTACACACCCATATACAAATTTGTTTACACCTAGGTAATTAAACAACTATCACATGTCAAGATTTGCATAGAAATGTTCATATTTTCCATTTCGATGGGAACCAATGCATTCAAGAAACTACCTCTACAATCATACAATAAAAAATGTAGAGTCTACATGCAGTTTCTATACAGTCCATGTACAAGTAAATGAACAGTATACAAACTATACAGATACACTGTATAACTATAAATATGTATATTTATTTATAGATTGTATATACACAAGTGTGTGTGTACATACTTACACTTCCAAAATTATATATCACATGTGGACTAGGCTTAACATCCTCTTAGTTTACAATGTTGTAAGTATACATATGTACATAATCAGAAGTGATCATGTGTACATAATAACACTAGTCAACACAAAATTTGTATGTAACATGTTACACAACTTTCCTCGCTGTAATTTGGGTGCTGATTTCAAATATGCTATTGAGATTGTGTTACCACATAAAGGTTTTATCTAAATCATAAATTTGTAAAAAACTTTTATAAAACTATTTTGATCAACTGCTAGTTACAGTTAAGGATTGATTCTGTATTTTTACTTTTAAACAATATACCATACATGTTTAATAAAGAAAAAAATATATATACACTGTGTCATGAGATGTAGACATGTACAAGCATGTCTGTGTGATATCATACAGGCATCTATTGTTGTCTACTACAGAGCTTAAAATCGTATTCAGTATAATGTATGTTGTGTTTCACAGAGTTATTAGTGTTTTGTTATATTTTCAATTCTTTATAGTACAGAAGTGATTTTTCTCATTTTTATTTGTTACAACATGGCTCCTGCAAGGGTTTGTGGATGTTCAAATCATCTGTACAATTTTTGTTATGCCTGTGTTAAATTTACGCCTAAATCTGAAAGAAAGACTTTCTGAATTGATGAAAACAACTTATAAATTTTATTTTGATTGTGCACTCGGGTATCAAAATAAAATCTGGGTGCCTCATGTTATTTGCATTTCATGCTCAGTAACTGTAACTGAGTGGTTGAAGGAGAAACGACAAGCCATGCCATTTGCTGTACCAAAGGTTTGACGTGAACCTAAGGACCACTTCGCCAACTGCTACTTTTGTATGACAAATATATTTGGATTTTCATTCAAAAATAAAAAGTTCATAAAATATACAGATGTATCCTCACCTCTAAAGCAGTACCACATGGATAGAGGTTACCTGTATATGTACCACTATCTAATCCAACATTGGTAGAAGAATAATCTGAAAATGAAGCAGATGATGTAGAGGATGTTGAAGAATTTCTTCCTGTGTCTGATGAGAAATCTCCTCATTTAATTCAACAACATGAACTTTATGATTTAGTTTGCAATTTAAAGTATCAAAGTAGCAAGCTGAACCTGGGTCTAGACTGCAACAGTGAAATCTTTTAGCAGAAAATACAAAAGTTACTATGTTTAGAACATGAAATAAAACTCTTTCAATGTATTCTAATATGAAAAATTCATTGTAAATTTGTATTGATGTCGATGGCCTGATGAAAGAACTTTGAATTCAGCATATTCCTGAAGAATGGCATATTTTTATTGACTCTAAAGTTAGCATGAAAGCAGTTTTATTACATAATGTTAACAAAGCAGCCATCCATTCTATTAACTCATACAGTTGACATGAAAGAAATGTATGAAACTATGAATATTAGAAGCACTTTTATCAATATTAGCAACAATAAAATACAAAGAGTGTGAGTGGTAAATTTGCAGTGATCTGAAAGTTGTTCAGTTACTTCTTGGTTTACAAGATGGGTTTACAAAATATTTTTGTTTTCTTCATCTTTGGATAGCAGGGATACAAAAAGTCATTACCAAGTAAAGAACTGGCCATTGCATCACAACTTTGTGGCTGGTGAAAAAAAATGTAAAGCATTTATCATTAATCATACTAATTAATTATGATTTGTGATAAAATCCTACTGCTGCCACTTCACATAATACTCATGAAAAATTTTGTAAAGGCACTAAACAAAGATTGACCAAGATTCTATCATTTAAAAATAAGTTTTCCTAAATTTAGTGATGGTAAGCTCAAGGAGGATATATTTATCGTTCGCAAATCAAGAAACTGTTTAAGGACTCAAGTTTTGATGATAAACTGAGCGAATGTGAACTAGCTGCATGAAAATCCTTCAAAGACGTAGTTTGTGGTTTTTTAGGCAGCAGAAAAGATGAAAACTATGTTTTTTTATTAAGAAGCTGTTAAAAAACTGCAATGTTTAGGATGTCATTAAAAATTCATTCACTCCCATCTAGACTTTATTCCCAGAAATTTTGGCTCTATCAGCAATAAGCAAGGAGAGCATTTCCATCAGAATATTCTGACTGTGGAGCATCAGTACCAAGGAAGATGGGATCCTGGAATGATGGTGACTATTGTTAGTTTTTGTTTAGAGAAACTGATCAAACATTGTACAAGCGAAAAAGTTTAGGTAAGACAAATCCAATAATTTAAACTTTTAAAAACTGTTATTTTAAAGACATTTCCAATGATTTAGACTTTTAGACACTGTTATTTTAAAATTAATAATACAATAATAATACATTAATACAATTTTAAAATTGTATTAATGTACTTCAATTTATCTATGGTTAATAAATAAAAATTTAGTTGATTTAAACAAATTTTAAATGAATATACAAAAATAATAACTTTTTAAAAAATTGATTCCAGAGTGATATACATTTACTGATAAATAAATTGTATGCATCTAAAAAAAGATGACCAATTACACAAATTCTGATAAGTTTTGAATTCAGCAACCCGATATTAGTTAAAATTTCAATGTACATTTCCAGATACACAAAAAAAAATTATTTTGTAGATTATATAATTAAACTGTTGATATAAAATTTGACATTTTATAATGAAAAATTCATATATTTTCACTTTGATTCAAAAGATTTAAACAAAAGGTGTGGACAGTATGCAAACAAGTATGCTAGCATTATGTCACCTTGCCTTGTGACGTAATGGTATATATGTATATGCCAATTATATATGACATGTGTGTGTGTGTGTTCGCATGTTATCATCTGTATGTCCTTTTTTTCTGTAATTTCCTTTTTTGAGGAAATTCCTGTAACTTTGGAGTGTTTCAAAAGATCAAAACACACTGCCTTATGTTGGATAAGAGGGTTTTGGAAAACAACACAAATTTTCTCATGATCAAATCCTGAATTATACCTTGCAGACTGTGGTATTGTTCAAATTTAACTTGCTACCTGTTGTCAGTCAGACGTCTGACCAAATGAGGGCTTATACTTCAGGGCATTGTTCATCTTAAAGAGACTCACCGGTCTCCAGAAATGTCTTCTGCCACTTGAACATCTTAATTAAACATGCTTTACTTCATGCTTTTATTTCACTTTTTCAAAAGTTTGAGCATTGTTTTCCTTAGTCATAAAATTTTAATGCACATCATTGCCCAAAATTGCACTCTTCCTTTCCTTGGCACAAAACTGTTTATGAAAATACACACCAAAAATAACCTTGTGATTCCAGTTAGCTAAAATTCATGTACGTCCATGAGATGTTTAACTAATCACACAAAGGGTGAAACTTCAGGTTTTGCCATATTGTGTGCTACATGAGGAGTCTCATAACTTTACTTACAACCTCATATGTACAGAGAACTAAGTTGTAGTCAATGCTTAGTCATACTGATCAGGATGCATTTTAAAATTATCATGAATATATGATACAAGATATGTAGAGATTGAACTTTATTCCATAATATATGTTATTGTGTTGCAACAGTCCAATTACTACACTGTAGATGAAAAAGTTAACCAGAACAGCCAACTAACCCAACATTCTTGACCCTATACATCTCTTGCCTACTTTTTACAATTGCTGATAATAGAATTAAGTAGTTAAACCAGCTTTCAGGTAATACTATAGATGTATATTTGTGCAGTCAGTAAACAGTACAAATATGATAAGTTTCTTCTAACAAATATATATATATATATATATATATATATATTATTTTTATTTTATATATATATATATTTTTTTGTCATATTTCATGGTGTGCTATTTTAGGTTAAATGAAGAAGAAGATATGCCTAATCCCACTTTCGGTCTTACCAGAGGTGTTGAACTGGAAAAAATTTGTGTACAAGTTGAAAAACAATTTCTTGATAACTTGGCAATAACTGAAAAGGTTCAAGACAGTATATTAGACGTACGTTCTGCTCGTTGGTATGAAGAAATGTTCAGGTATAGGTGTACATTTGTATTGGTAAAGGTTAAGAGTAGATTGTATTTGTTTTACAGTAGCTACTTAGCCAACAAAGTAGGATTGCTGTGTCTCATTTTATTTCTTTACATTGAAGGTTGTAACAGCTGCTTGGAATTAATAAAAATTAATTTCTTCAAATACGACCTTAAGTTCTTCTCTTATGTATTTTTTAATTATTCTTTTATTTAAATAGCAGACTCTCTTGGCTAGGATGATTGGTGTGGTAGTTTTATTTATTTATTTTTTGTATGCTCTTTTAATTTAGTTATATTAAGTAAAAGTTTAAGAATTATTGTATGATAATTGATGGCAGACTTAAAAACGTGTAATGAGTTCAAGGATAAAATAAAAGAGGATAATATTAAGAGAAAATGTTGTAGCTATGTAGATTCTTATATGTTCCAAATTAAAAAAGGAAATATATTTTACAAACAGCAGGGCATTTAAAAAATTAATTTCAGTGGTAAAGCAAATGTAATAATTATTACAAATAAAAAATCAGATCTTTATTCTGTAAGATGCTTACTATCAGAGATGTAATTTTTTGATTTATATATAAAATGTAATTAATTTTGTTTCTTTTTGTTTTGTTAGTGTTGAACTTACATTTTTAATAAAAGATAAGATTTTAATTACATTATTATAAGTATCAATTTTTTTTTTTTGTTAATGTTATCTTGCTAATTACTTTTGTTTTTTTTTGGTCTACATGTTCCAATTTTTGCCTATTTGAATTTCTCATGAATTTAACATGTACACCAAAATTTCTTTTTAAAAAATGTTTAATAATGCATATCTAGTGATTATTCATTACTGCTGGAGACACAGATTTGTGTGATTGCTACCCTAGCCTCTGCATCCATATAACATAAATCAACATAATAAGCAGCCATTTTTTTCCGTTTGAATGGTGGGATCAGGCTTGTTATCAGTAAGTCTGAGCCCTTAGAATATACTAACAGTCACACTTTATTTTTTTCAGTACTTATAATTTTTGTTTTACTTATTTTATTTGTTTTTAATATTTTTACCTTAATATATTATATATAACTTATATACTTTACAGTTTTTGACATTAATTTAAGACGTAATTAAAATTTTTTTGTAAATGTTTATCTATGAAATAAATTGTTTCTGTTATTCTCTATATGAATCACTTTTCTATATAATGTGTTTAATTTTTGTAACTATTTCTGAATTTATTTATCTATTATAATAATACACTTTAAAATTAGTATATTAACTAAAGTATTAACATAAAACATACTACAATTCATTTATGTTTACATAATATATTTTAGATTTACATAATATATTTTAGATTTATTGCCAAAATTGGAAATTATTATAGTTTTCCACTCCTAAATTCTGTATTTCTTTGTAAAATTCATCTTGAATTATTTTGATTGCCTGTTCTTGTTCATGAGGTAGAAAAAGAATTATTTTATTCATAAGATTCATTTTATTGTTCTTTTTAATAAATGTTTACAGAATTTTTTTCAAGAATTTATTATATGCCTACCTTAAAATACCAGTTAAATAAAATGCTAATTCTTTGCATATTACTAAAAATACATGAATATTAACGACTGTACTAATCTCACATGACCAGTATCCACAGGGAAAACACATTTGTTGGGCATCTTATGAAGGACAAAATAAATTAAAATTTATTTAAAAGTTATTCAAACTTTTACAAAAATTCATATGTTCCCTTTTTGGGGGAATTCTTATCAGAAAAAATTTGATTTAATTTTCGTTCTAGATTCTACAATCACAAGAAAATATATTTTCCTCTGAATGCACATATTATATGATGTGGTGATTATTTACAGAGTTATTAATATAATTCTTCTTTAGATTACGCACTCAAGTAAAAGAAATGGAAGTGATGATAGAGAACCTGCTTATCGAAGCATTTGCGTCAGTTGGAAATGTTTTTGAAGCTCTGGATGTTTTACAATCATTATATCAATACTCCAAACGTCCTAATCTATATCCAAAATTTGAACAACGAACAGTTCAGGTAAGCGTTTGCTTTTTTTTTTAATTTCATATTATAAGATGATTTTTATTTTGCTTTAAGATTTTAAAGTTCTGTAATCATGTATTCAGTGAATATTACCATATTACCCCAGGTAGGACAAAAAGAAAGTATTGAACTAATGCAATTTAGAATCAGGTGCTAGTTTGTAGCTCCTTATTTTTCACTTTAAATTTATTAACATCAAATCAACCAATACGAAAAGATGGTTGCTTGCAGTTATTGGCTTTTTGAAAAAATTGCTACTAAATGAAGTTTTACTATAAATTGTTAGAACAGCATGATGAAATGAGGTTTAAATTTTTATAAAATAAATTCAGAAATTTTCCTCCATTGTACAGTATACAATGAAGTATTTCTACTTCATGCTAGAAGAGTTTTTAAATAAGTTTCTTTTTTTCTGAGTTTTTGATTTTTTTTTTATTCTTTATTTTTTTATTTTTTTTTTTATCCGGTTAGGTGCCTTTTACACTCCTTATCGGAATTTGTTAAATTTTATATAGTTATTTTTTATTTATTTTATTTATTTATTTTTTTTTATTTTTAATATTTTAAAGACTGTCTGTGATATTAGTTGTAAGATTTTAGTAATGTTAGTTTTAAGTTTTATTTCAACTTTTTAATTTTTATTTTTAACCTAGTTTTAATTATATAATTTGTGTTAGTTCTAAGTTTTATTTCATTTTGTTGTTTTAGTTTTAAGTTTTATATTAGATCTTTTATGGTTTTTAGTTTTTTTTTAGTCTTTTATTATCCAAGAATGGGCCCTTTACACCCATCTTGGACTTTGTAAAATTCTATTTACTCTTGATTTTATATTAGTTTTTATCTGTGATATTAGTCGTAAGTTTTATTCATCTTTTAGAATAGTTTTAAATCCTTTTATTTTTTATATAAAAAAAAAAAAGACTCCGGGCGATGATAACGCGCAAGCGTTTTTCGCCCTAAAAAAAAAAAAAAAAATTTCTACTTCATGATAGCTTTTTCCCCCTGACAACGATTACCCATCCACACCTCAAATATTAGTGTATTTTGGCTGCATTTAACCAAAGTAATTAATTGATTTTTCTATTAACTACTTTTGCCTATCCAGTAATTGTTTTCTTCTAATCCTCATTACATGTGGTATTTTATCTTGTTACATTTCTATGTGAATTATTTCTTATTTTTAAATTAATTACATTTTCTACAGTTGTTTGGTTTTTCAATCATTTTTAGGTTTGTCTTTTAATTTCTTCAACTTACATTTTAAATAATTTTTTTAATTGTATAAGGTTTTCAGATGAGTTTCCTACATCTTTGTTATTTTTTCTTTCGCCATTTTATTACTGCATTCTATGTTAGATACAATTTCATTGTATTCACAAACCATTTTTGCCTTTTGGTAGGGTTTTACATTCTGTAGTTTGATTTTGATATTATTGATTGTAATTATGTAGTTTTTTTATTGTACTTCTTGACATTTCCCATATGTATAATTTTCTGCGATATTCAAAAACCTTATTTACAATTTCTAATTTCTACCAAATTCTGAAATCATACTACGCTTTCTCAAATTGTCTTTCATTGTTTGAGCCCATTCTCTCAAAGTATTTTTTCCATGGTTTTTCTTTTACCTTCTGTTTCCTGTTCTAGTCTCCCGTTACTATCAAATTTTCATCTTATTGGACTGAAGATTTAAACTAGCTTACAGAATTAGCAATTTTGTGGGTGATGATATGTGTAATTTACATAAGTACATATATGCAATAGCAATTTTTAAAATAAAATGATTTGCAATTATTAACAACACAAGATGATGCTTTGGAATACAACCTGATCAGGAACATATCGTAATATGTTCGTGGTAAGTTAGTTACCTCCAAGCTCTTGAGCGCAACAGAGATTACTTTTCAGAAAAATTGTATTAATCATGTTGACCAACAATTTTCTGATTGAGAAATGCAATCTTTGAATGATTTTTAAATCCAAAAGACATTCATCAAGCAGTAATTCATTGACAGCTAGTTAAATTATATGAAAATGATGAGATGAACTAGGCAAATGTGCAGAAATTGTGTAAGTTATCAAGAGTAAACATACATGATAAAGCAAGATCTAAATCCCCCTTCCCTCACCATAACCAAAGTAATCCATTGATTTTTCTGTTAAATACTTTTGCCTATCCAGTAATTTGTTTTCTTCTAATCCTCATTACAAGTGATATTTTATCTTGTTACATTTCTATGTGAATTATTTACTGTTTTTAGGTTAATTACTCATTTTTTACAGAAATTTGGTTTTTAAAAGGGTAACAAATTATTATTATATTTCTTCTTTAGATTACATACTCAAGTAAAAGAAATGGAGCTGATGATTGAGAACCTTCTTATCAAAGCATTTGCATCAGTTGGAAATGTTTTTGAAGCAATTGAAAACTTTGTGAGTCATATATTTGACAAAACATTTCCTGTTGAATGAATATTAGAGACACTCCCTTATCCCTCACATCAGTCAACATGTTAAATAATCTCTTTCTGTGTACAAAATGATTGCTTCTCAGGTATTTCTTGATTGCTACTTACTGAACACCTGACACAAAGTGGTTGGTCCATTTACCTGGTATATTGATTCACTTACATTCTTTGATCAAAGCCATAAAGCTCAAACTTTTTTTTGATATGTGTTACCAAATTACTGTGAAACTTTTAAAAGTTGCTTTATACAGAACTGCCTTTATGGTCTGCACCCCAATGAGGGTTGTTTGCTCCATGATAACATTAATTTTCATATTGCTCATAACATGGCAGAACAACTGGAAGAGTTTCAGTGGAAATATTGGATCACCTTTCACATAGTTAACATCAGATGCCATCTGACATTTTTTTTCTTTGAACTTCCCCTATCTGAAGTTCTGATTGGGGAACTACTTTATCCAAAAGGGTTTAATGATACTCCAGTATAAAGCAACAGGAATGAAAGAAAATCTCCTCTGAAATAACTGCTGTATTTTTCTCTTGCTTCCAAACATGTAGTTGATCATCATTTAGTTACGCTGTCATGATCTAAATCCCTTGCACTTTGTCTATCTCCATTCCAATCTCTTTTCCAGGATATAATTATATCCTGGTATTATGGATTGTCAAGAGTTTTATTAAAGAAAATCAGGCTCACTCTTTATCATCAAGAAATCACAGACCAAACCCCTATTTTCTGTGAATGCAGCAGCCATTCATGTAAGATGTGTGAATTTTGTATTGACCAATATTTGTTGTGCTGACTGTTGATATAATCACTAAAGTGAAAATACACCTCATCACTACAAAGACATATCCAATTACTTTACACCTGGTTGATAAACCACTGGCAGTAACTTATTCTTGTAATAGTGTCTGACACAGTTCCTGTACGCAATGTATTGGATATACATGTAGACCTAATCTCTTTTGTAGCCTTTTGTGCATTCCTGTTCAATATTCTTGTGTGTGATGATAATTTATGCAAATGTTTCCTTGGAGACTGTTCAAGTAATGTATGTGTGTCTTCAATTTTCCCTTCTGTCAATTTTGAAGCACACCTACTCTTTTTCTTGTCAAAAACTCTCCTGGTTTCTCAAAATTGATTGTTGATTCACATTACAGTTGAGTTATTTAGCACAGGTGCATGTGGAAATTTTAACACGAAATTGTTTTTTAACATAGTCATATGAATTGCTTCTGAAGTATACCCAGACAATAAACACCTGCTTTGCTATTGAAAACGGCATGATTAATCACAACGAACACACCACACATTCTGTAATCACAAAGACCATGTGCTCTGTACGCACAAAAATGATTATTGCTCACTGGACACTGATGCCACCTTCTTTCTTCTTTTTCCTGTTTAGCCTCCGGTAACTACCGTTTAGATAATTCTTCAGAGGATGAATGAGGATGATATATGTATGAGTGTAAATGAAGTGTAGTCTTGTACATTCTCAGTTCGACCATTCCTGAGATGTGTGGTTAATTGAAACCCAACCACCAAAGAACACCGGTATCCACGATCTAGTATTCAAATCCATGTAAAAATAACTGGCTTTACTAGGACTTGAACGCTGTAACTCTCGACTTCCAAATCAGCTGATTTGGGAAGACGCGTTAACCACTAGACCAACCCGGTGGGTTACACTGATGCCACCTACCAATAGGCAAGCTAAACTACATTTTAACTTTCAAAAATTGCTAAAATGTGGTTACTCAATGTCAGTGTGCTCAAGACAAATGATATGTGCAGTAAAATGATCACATTGTAATAGTTGTAGTTTAGAAATTAAGTTTTACTATTTACTATCTGACTTTTTCTTATTTATTATTAATTTATTCTGTGTGTTTGCCAAATGTTTTCTCCTTATATATAAATACAACTTTAGCTCTTTCTGTATACTTTCACCAGTAATTCTTATTAGTCCAATCACATTCTGTGTGCCTCTTTCTGTCCGTAACCCACATTGCTCATTTGCTTCATTTTTTTAAATCTGTCTCCTGTTCAAAATCTGCTCACTAACACCAACACATATCCAGCGGCAATCAAAATGAACTATAGCTCATCAACCAGTTGTGCTCACAAAACTTAGGCTAACTGTCCTCTCTAGTTTGGGGGAAATGTGTACTATTCAACACTTAACATAAGCTAGCTTTAACCCACCGGGTTGGTCTAGTGGTTAACAAGTCTTCCCAAATCAGCTGATTTGGAAGTTGAGAGTTAACAGCGTTCAAGTCCTAGTAAAGCCAGTTATTTTTACACGGATTTGAATACTAGATCATGGATACCGGTGTTCTTTGGTGGTTGGGTTTCAATTAACCACACATCTCAGGAATGGTCGAACTGAGAATGTACAAGACTACATTTCATTTACACTCATACATATATCATCTTCATTCATCATCTGAAGAATTATCTAAACGGTAGTTACCGGAGGCTAAACAGGAAAAAAAAAGAAAGAAAGAAACATAAACTAGATCCCTTAAGCTACCGCCCTATTTCTTTAACAAGCGTGTTGTGTAAAATAATGGAGAGGATGGTGAACCGCAGGCTTGCATGGTACTTAGAGAAACATGGCTTTCTTTCTTCGGAACAGTGTGGTTTCCGACATAGGAGATCTTCCATTGACCATTTGGTGTCGATGGAGACAGCCATACAAAACGCCTTCCTGAACCGCCAACACCTCGTTGCTATCTTTTTCGATATAAAAAAGGCATACGACACGGTCTGGCGACGTGGCATTCTTAACACCCTTAGGAGGTGGGGGATCACTGGCAACATGCTTGCTTTTATCCGGGGATTCTTGAATCACCCGGACGTTTCATGTTCGTGTAGACGATTCACTTTCAGACAGTGTCATCTCAGAAAATGGGGTACCGCAAGGTAGTGTATAAAGTGCCACCTTCTTTTCTGTGGCCATAAACAGCATTACCAATTGTGTACAGGCTCCTGTCTCTTGTCTTTTCGTTGATGATTTTGTTATTTACGTTGCGAGCCGCTCTTCATCCACTGCGGAGTGACTGATGCAGAACACTGTATTTCGCCTTGAGGCTTGGTCAGGGACTACTGGTTTCACATTTTCACCCGACAAGACGAAATGTGTAGTCTTTTCTCGGCTACGGAACCCTTCTAATCTGCGGGTTTTTCTGAACAGGGTGCTTATTGCTGTCTCTACTTATGTCAGGTTTCTGGGTTTGCTTTTTGATAGCCGTCTTACTTGGGTCACACATATGAGGGATTTGAGGACAAAGTGTTCCAAACTTTTGGATATGATGCGGGTCCTAAATAACACCAACTGGGGGTCCGATCGGTCGTGTATGTTATGTTTTTACTACTCCCTTGTTCTTTCCCGTTTGGATTATGGTTGTGTCGCCTATTCTTCAGCTCGTCAAACCGTACTTAAAATGCTGGACGGTGTGCATCATTCTTTTCTTCGGCTTGCCACGGGTGCGTTTAGATCGAGCCCTATCGCAAGCTTACTTGTAGACAGTGGCGAGCCATCACTTTGGGATAGACGAGACCAGCTTTTGTTATCTTATTTTGCCCGTCTCAGCGGACAGCCGAATCACCCAGCTTTTGACCCAGTTCTTAAGGATCCTAATTGAGGAAGTATGAGGACCGTCCACATTGTACAGTGCCTGTGGGTGTCCGTACATGACGTCTGCTGCAGCGTATATGAATGTTGGCATTCCCTCGTTCTTTCCATCATGTCCGTGCTCGAATCCCCCGTGGAGAATAAACCATGTAAATTTTACGTTTGATCTTACAATGTATGACAAACAATCAACGCCACCTATTGTTTACCAGCAGGTGTTCCAGTTTCTCCTCACCAAGTCGAACCCAGACGTGGTGGTATACACTAATGGGTCGAAGCATGACGGTGGCGTTAGTTGTGCTTTTGTTTTCAATGAACAGACTTATATGTTTGGCCTACCCGGTGTTACGAGTGTGTGCCTACCGCGGAACTACTCGCTGTGGATAGGACTCTAAGTATCGTTGGCCCTAAATATAGGAACATTCTTATTTGCAGTGACTCGTACAATGCTCTCCAGGCGTTGGAAAACCTTTATTCCGGACATTTGTCGTCATTGGCATTTATGATAAAATCGGTGAGTTAGGAAAACGAAACAATGGGGGGTAGGTTTTTGCTGGATCCCTAGCCACGTTGGGATTCATGGTAATGAGAGGGCAGATTCTGCTGCGAAAGATGCGTGTATTCAGCCTCCTTTCACCACCCGAGTTACTACCTTTGATTTTATTAATCATATAAAACAATGACTGCGAGCAAGGTGGCAAAGTGGCTGGACGGCTGCCGTCGATGGTAAACTTCGACGGATTAAAGACTCAGTGTTGCGTGGGGCTCCTCTTGCACGAACTCTCGTCGTGAGGAAGTGGTCCTCTGCCAGTTACGATTGGGGCATACGAGGATCACACACGAATATCTAATGTCAGGAGGAGACCCACCCCTGTGCACACGATGCAACTGCCGCATGACTGTGCATCACATTCTCGTGGACTGCATATGTTATGCGGTATTGCGTCGTCAGTTTAATATACCCAGCAGCATTCATGATGTCTTGGGCAATGATGGCAGGATTTTGGAGCGAATGTTTCTCTTTTTGCATAGTACTGGGTTACTGCAAAGGATTTAATATACTTATATATGTTTTTCTGTAAGGAGAGTTTTTTGATAATTTTAACCTTTATTTTCGATTTGATTTTTTATGTGTGTTTAATTTTACTATCCGGGGTGGGGATTTTTGCACAACCCATCAGAGATAGGTAAGTTTTTATAATTTCATTATTCTATTATTTTATCATTAATATTTTATGAACTTTGTCTGTGATATTAGTTTTGGGTTTTATTTTGCCTTCTTGGCTTGTTTTAGTAAATTTTTATTATATGATTAATGTTACGTTTACACCTTGTATAGCTTATTATTTTGGAGTTATATTACCCTTTTAATAATAACTACTGGGCGATGATAACGCCCAGGCGTTTTTCGCCCACAAAAAACCAAAAAAAAAAAAAAAAAAAAAAAACACAGGATTATTCACCAATTAAAAGGAATCATGTTACTTTTTAACATTTAAAAAAACATTTTACTTTATTACATATAAAGTGAATTCATAAAATGTTAATGTAAACGGTTTTTTATAGGTTCTTAATATGTACTTGGAGGAAATGCAAAATGCAAGACATGATTTAGTCTTAGAAAAAAAATGTCATCCTGCATTTTTACCTAGATATGCAGGTAGAGCAACAGTCATATCATCAAAGAAACAGACACTTCAAAATATATTTTCTGTAAGTGAAAAATTTTTGTTATTCTTTCTACATCCTTCTTAAAACAAAAGTGATTTGAGACAACTTTTATTAACTTTTATCAAATAAATCATTGTTATGTTTTAAGAAAGATGTAAAAGTAAAAAAAATGTTCTTTCAGCTAAGTGTATTGGTAAAATATTCAGTACCAGTATAAAGGATATGTACTAGATTATGAATATACATACATATATAAAGTAACAATAATTTTTGAATTGCACATGCTGTATCTTGCCAACTGAATTGATATTTTTTATGTATACTGATAGTACTGTCAGTGATGAACGAGTTAATTAGCAGTGTTGCAGCCAGCTGAAAATTCGCTGTTTAGCAAGCAAAAAAGCAAAACTTAGCAACGCTTAGTTTTTGTGTTCAACAATTTTTTGTGTGGCATTATGTCAGATCAGAGAATTTTTTTCAAAATTTTGTGTTAAAATTGTAATTGAAACGTATAAAATTTTAAAGAAGGTTTTTGACGACGATATGTCTTGAACAAATTTGAGTGGTACAAACACTTCATGAAGGCCGAGAAGACACTAAAGATGACACAAGTCCTAGCACATCAGTCATTGATGAAAGTATTGAAAAGTATAAAGACTGTACTTGCTAATTGCAGAATTACTATTATAGAGGTTGCCAAAGAAACAGGAATTTCATACAACTCATGCAAAGTGATTTTTACTGATGTTTTGAACATTAACCAGGTAGAAGCCAGTTTATTCCAAAACTGTTACATTCTCAATAAAAACAGCATTACATAACTATCCTTGATGCTTTTGTTCAAGGATGACGCTAAAGGATTTGGCTACTTCTATTTTTGAAGTATAACTCCAGACAAAAGACAATTTTGAGGATAAATTTCTAAACTTTTTAAACTATGCTAATATTGTGTAATCAGTGTCAAATTTGCCATTTTGAGGATTAAGGAAATGTGCATGATCAAAATAATCATGAAAATTTTAACTTTTTTAAACAGAATTTGTTTATTCTTCTATATTGAAATTTTCTTCTTCAAACAATTCTCCCCAAATTGTGATACACTTATGCCAGCATTTCTTCCAATCCTCACAATATATGCAGAAAGCAATTTTTTGGTATAACCATAAGTTCACATATTAATTTTTCTTTATCTCATCTATTATCTTTTTAATGTCCAGGCTGCATGGCTTATTCATCTGCGCGGGCTACCGCTCTAAAGATGCTCGATGCAGTCCATCATTCAATCATCCGTCTTCCCAGAGGTGCGTTTTCGCTCAAGCTCCATGGTAATCTGCTGGTGGGCAGTGGGGAGCCATTTCTTTGGAATATGCGAAAGCAAATGATATGCTCCTGTGTGGCTCGGATTAAAGCGCAACCAACTCATCCAACCTTTAATGCGGTATTCTCCAACCAGCATAACTCCAGGAACAGCAGAGATCTACTGCTCTGCTAGGCATCAGAGCTCTCCGTCTTTTCTCAGGTCTAAATGTACAATTACCTCCAGTCCTTACTGCTGCTCCACGTTATTTCCCCCCATGGTGGCCTTCTATCATTAATTACTACTTTGATATATTTGTTATTATAATAAAAAAGACAAAAATTCGGTTATTTTGCTAAACAAATTTTATATTATAAATAGCATGAATCCCGATGCTACAGTTTATACAGACGGCTCTTAATTTAATTCTGTTGGATGTGCTTTTGTGGTTGGCAGCAGAACACACATGTTTGCCCTCCCCAGCATTGCCAGTATTTTCTTTGTGGAGCTGCTTATTATTAATAAAACCTTAAATATAATTAGCCCAACACTTCAAAATATACTTGTTTGCTCGGATTCTATGAGTGCCTTACAAGCGATTAGCGACGTCTACTGATCCCACAGGGGAAGAACCATCCATGTAACTCTTTCGGTCGCCACGCCACTTCCTCCGTACCTAGCCCTTATGGGCGTTACCGTAGGTAATGTTCAGTCAAGCCTCAGCCAGGATGCCACCGATGCGAATGCGACAGCCTACATTCCCATCGGTGTACTACTAACATAAACTTCAAATAAAACACATTTATCCTAGTCTCAAACAAGACTGAATGACTTTTAAGAACGAAGGAACAGAATTCTACCTATCCGAAAAGCAAAAATGAGCTCAACACACAACGACTCATAAAACGCAACACAAAAATACTAAAAAAACATAAGAATAAATAATTTAACATAACAGTAACATATAACATAACGAAAAACAAACAAAAATTTAACCAAACAAAAACAACAGTTTAGAAAACCATAAAAAAATAACAATAAAACCATACGTAAACAAAAAAAAAGAAGGAAAGTCCAAGCAAAACATCTCACCCCTTCAATGATCCTTTCTTTCGCCAGATATGTGATAAAACTTTCTAAGATCATCCATTCGGCCTGGCTTTTCCAATTAACACGGTGATCGAGTGTCAAGCCGATAAATGGCCTCCGTGCGCATTAAGTCATACGTAGCACATTCATATATCACATGGTAAGCATCTTCCGAAAATTCGCATTGCAGAAACATACAAGGTCCGCCAGGCCGAATTTCTGTAGTCTGTCTTGAAAAGCGTCATGCCCTGAAAGAAACTGCGTTACATATTTTTTCGGGTGTATCCAAGAGCCGTTCTCAAATCAATAATATTAGGGAAAAGATCATGCGTATAACGCCCACACTCTGTCTCATTCCATCTGACCTGCCACAGGGCGACACCATGCTGTTCTATCTCCTTTATTTTCTATGAAGTCAATTCACCTGACTTCTGCCTCAGACGAAATCAATTGTATCGGTTTCATGCCTGTGATCACCAAGATCGCTTCCCGTGAAACTAGCATAATTGCTTCGCAGACGCCCTTATACAAGATATTCGTAGTCTTACAATTAAAACACCAATCAGGATTGACCACACATCGAATTCCGAAGAAGAAATTTAAGGCCTTCCCCGCGACGTATAGAAGGCGTTTCTTAAACTGCAATTTTTCATCAAAAAACATAAGTTTATTAATCTTTCTTTTAAATTACTTTTGAACCTGAACACATCTAATTCGTTGGCCTGACATCGATACGCGGACTCGCCGCCTCACAGCCAAACGGCCTTTGAGGAGCATCATCATGGTCTTCTCCAGGCTAAATGTCATCTTATGTTGATGATCCCATATAGTTACGTGTAGTCTTTTTTCCGTTTAGCCTCCGGAATCACTGCAAAGTATTACTTCAGAAGATGAATGAGGATATATATGAGTGTAAATGAAGTGTAGTCTTGTACAGTCTCAGGTTGACCGTAACTGAGCCAATCGCATTGTTTCGAACGATCTTTCTTTCGAACGATCAGAGAACAGACCTCTGAACGGAGTGGTTTGTGATGTGGCAAAGTGAATGGGTTGCTACTGTTAACAATAACCTTAATCGAATTAGGAACACTGTATCACCATGGAACTCTTCATGCAGAAATAACTGTTGAGAGGAGGTTTTGTCGTTTGCAAATAGGACACGCTAGGTTCACTCATGGATATCTGATGACTCAATCAGATGCACCCCTTTGTGCCCGCTGCGGCTGCCAACTAATAGTGCATCACATCCTTGTGGATTGTAGCTGTTATGTGGCATTACGTCGCACGTTTAAAGGAGAAGCTATCATGTGAACTATTCTACGAGATATTGAAACGATGTTATCTTATGTTTTACGATTTCTTTGGTCCATTTATATTCAGATATTTGAATTACTGTAGTGTGTTTCAGCTATTTATGCCATTTCGCTGTAAAGAGATGAATTTTAATTTTATAGGATATATTATAGGATATAATATTTATAGGATATTTAGATATTTTAATTGAGATAAGTAATGTGATATATCTTTTTTTTTACTTCGCTTTTAGCATACATTTCAGGCTTTTTCATTTTAAGATGTATTTTTACGTTACTGGGTTTTAGTTTTTAATCAATTTTTAATTTTCACTTTTTTACACTTATTTATTTACAACAAATATATCTTGTCAAGGCGATAATAACACGAAAGCATGTTTAACCTCCAGGAAAAAACTTATCCTCAGTAGAAATATTAACAAACTACTCTCTCTTCATCCTTTTTTATCACTTTTCCAACAGCTATAGCTGATATATTTTAAAAGAGATATTTTTTATATGTATCAGTGATTTGAAATAGTGTATACGCGGTGCTACCCAAAAGTTCGGGGAATTTGAATTTCACGCGCGAACCATTGCCGGTACGACCTGCTGCCGCTAGATGTGGCTAACAGTACTCTTTGTGAATCAGTGTTCCAACAGCTGTGACGGTGAGAGGCTGCATTGTTGACTTTCTTGCAGTTGTGCAACGTTGTGTTTTACTGCTTCGGCGAAGTTCTAAATGGCAGATTTTAAAAAGTAAAGAACCTGCATCAAATTTTGCATCATGCTTAAAAAAAACTGGTACAGAAACCCATCCCATGCTTGTGGAAGCATTTGGTGACAATGCTATGAGTAAAAGTAAAACTTTTTTGTGGTACAAACGATTCAAAGATGGACGAACGACAGTCGATGACGATGATCGTTCAGGAAGACCATCAACAAGCGCAACACCGGAAAACATCGAGAAAGTGCGAGAGGCTATTGTTGCAGATCGTAGACAAATAATTCACGATGTTTGTGCAATCATACAAATGTCATATGGGTCCGTGCAACGCATCTTGTCGGATAATTTGAACATGAGACGCATTGCTGCAAAATTCGTACCGAGACTGTTGAACAGCGACCAGAAACAAAATCGCGTAGCTGTCTGTAGTGAATTGAAAAATTCAGCAAGAGATGACCCTAACTTCATCTCCAACATCATAACCGGTGATGAGACATGGGTGTACGGGTATGACCCTGAAACTAAGCAGCAGTCGTCGCAGTGGAAGTCGCTAAGTTCACCGCGGCCAAGAAAGCACGCCAAGTTCGCAACAACGTGAAGTCCATGATGATTGTTTTTTTCGTCATCAAAGGCATTATCCACAAGGAATTTGTTCCTCTTGGTCAAACTGTCAATGGGATGTTCTATTGTGAAGTTTTGAAGCGGTTACGTGAAAGCATTAGGCGCAAACGTTCAGATCTGTGGGGTAACAACAGCTAGGTTCTGCACCATGACAACGCGCCCGCGCACACATCGCTAGCCGTTCGGAATTTCTTGGCTTCCAAAAAGACTGTAATGATTCCCCACGCAATCTATTCTCCTGACCTTGCCCTGTGCGACTTTTTTCTCTTTCCGAAAATAAAATTTCAATTGAAAGGCCGACGTTTTAACACAATTGAGGAGATTCAGGAAGAAACGCAGACCGTGCTTCGAACACATGGGAAAAACGCTGGGATCACTCTATCAATGCCCAAGGGGATTACTTTGAAGGAGACAGTGGAAATTATAAGTTATGGTAAGCTATTTTATTTTTATGGTAAAATTCCCCGAACTTTTGAGTAGCCCCTCGTATAGTACTTTTTTTTACTGCAGAAAGGAATATCTGCTGTGTATGTTACCCGTCCATTTATCTTACTGCTGTGATGGATGTAAAGCATCTGAGATACAAAGATATCAGAGCTGTTTTTGTTTGTCTTAATTTTTTAAGTTAAATAAATTGTCAATTTAAGAGATTGTATTATATAAGTTTATTTCATACCTAATCTTTTTCTGGGAATAAGTATTTACAAATCAGTACTCATACTAAAATAATATGTAGGTAAATTATTGGACTATAGAATAACTTTTGTTTAATCGGTTATAGACTAAAAATAAATTTGTGTAGAAGATCTAGGTATTATTATATCAAAGGTTAAAAAATGCACCAAAAATGTAAAACTAACAGAGTTTTCCTATTCTTTAAATTAATAAATAAAATAAAAAATATCAAAATAAACTATATTTTATTATTTTCTGGTAATACACACACTACACAAGTAGTAGGTTATAGAATAACTTATTCTTTAATTTGGGAACAAAAGTAGTTTGTCACTTTAAGTAATAGACGTAGTCACATTTAACAGATTCTTCTATAAGTAAAATGATGTCCATATTGTCATCAGATAATTTTGATTGAATTTTTTTCCCCTACTCCCCCGGGTCGGACTAACAATTAATTAAAACTCGACCCAGGAGATTGTCCATTACTCTTAACGAGCCTTCGCGTCTACCGGCAGTATGTCTGGCATGACGGGTCGCTCGCCGGTCGTATCTTTTGTTTGAATTTTTTTGCCCACTCTAGTGAGGTCCTCCAAAATAGGATTCCTTCAATGGTCTCTGGTCTTTTCATTAATTACCCTCCTGCTTAACACTTCGCAAGTGTTCCAATCTGATCTTTGGTACCGACAAACCTCAGCATTCCGGCACCCGCAGCTGGGGTTATCCGCCCTTCCCTACAGCTAAAACCCCTCTTCCGCCGTCCTTTTTCGTCCTTGGTGCGCAGAATCCCTCTGGCTAGTCGATCGACTGCTCCCCAATTTTCATGTGAGGCCAGCATGTAATCAACAGGGTTCTCCGAAACTAACCCAGTGGTTTCTGTTTTATCACGCACCTCGTTCCATTTCGAACTGTGGAAAAAGGTATGATCGATAGAATCCTGTTCGTGGCAGTACATTCATGCGGGGGATTCCCTTCATCTTATCTTGTACAAATAGTCCTCGAATTTACAGTGTCCAGACTTTAGTTGTGACAGGTAAAAATTTAAATTGCTGATCCATCGATCTAAGTCGATGATTTTCGGCTGGGGAGTTGCTAAAATGTATCGACCCAAAAAAACGAGGAGATATTTTTGGGGTGATAAAATTTTGGGGATCGTCGATTCGCTCAGATACTGAATGGGACGTAAATCCGACCAACCGTTTCAAAGTATGAGAATTTAAAGTTCCTAGGACAGAAAAATTTCCGAGTAAGACCAGAAATATTCTTAAGTCCTTGTTTACGTGGTTGGCGATGACGTCAATAACGTGTTCGATCTCGCGCAAAGACTTAGAAAAAATTCAACCACTTTATTGGATAGAATCGCCCTATTTAAGTATACCCTAAATGGCAAAACACAAAAACTCGAAAAAAAACGGTAGAAATCAGTGTCCAAACTCAAGAAAATTAACAAATGCGTCCAGAAAACACCAACCAACAATAAACCAAACCACGAACCAAGTAAAAACCAATAAAAATCGAACCAAAACTGTAATACCGCAGAGCGAAAACACATACGGCTAACTAAGTGGAATCTCCAACTAGATTTTAATATTTCTTAATGTAGTCATAACCATACTATAACCAGCAACTAACTACACCATTAACTAACTGGTGACTTATGCATTTTATCATTAAGAATTTTATATATTTTCTTATTGTTTAAACCAATCTTTTAATTAAGGAAGTATTAACATAGATAATTTGTCATTAATATTTTCAGAGACTTGAAGAATGTGCTTGGTTAATAAACATTCCTTTGTATGATGAGATTATATTACAATATACTAAACTTATGACATCACTAGATGAAATTATCCTAGGTTACCAAGAGAAATGGACAAATTCGGTGAAAAAATCTCAAGAATTTCGTCTACAAAGATCATTGCTTACACGGAGTCCTCATAAACCTGGATGTCTAAAACTTAATATTGACAAGTAATATTATTTTCAGTTTATACACGTGCGTGTGTGTGTGTGTGTGTGTTTATATATATATATATATATATATATACTACAAGTTAGAATATAGTACTTAGCACATGTTAGCGCTATTATTGGAGTGTATTCCTGGAAATGCAGTAATTCTAGGAAATGTTATGTTGAAGCCTTTGTTATTTTTCTTTAGTCCTGTACTTGCATTGTTTGACTGAACATCTAATGTAAGTCTTGTTGCAGTCACTTCGTTACACTAAACATTTATTGTAAAATCTCTCTTTAGAACTCAGTCTGTTCCTGCGTACGCAGGAACAGACTGAGTTCTGTACTCTGCGTTGTTGTTGTGGTGGTTTTTATTTCATTTGTTATTGATTTGCCTTATTTTTATTGTTCTTAAATTAATAAATTGTGTTTGCATAAACATTTCTATTTGTTAACTTCTCAATATCCAGATCGAGCTGCGAACACGCAACAATATCAATTTCCTTACATCAACAATCTTCAGTCAACATCTCGGTCTTTATAATTGTTAGGTGCACAATCTACTTATTTTCTGCAGAGATATTTAGGTAGTTTTCACTTATAAATTGTTTTTTGAATGTGAGCATTACAATGCTTAAAATGATTGATCTTATCAAAACCTGTTTTGCAAAGGAATTAAATTTGCAATCTAAGAAAAGTTTAATCAATTATGCATTTTTCATACATACATTTATTTGAATAAAATGGATTAGTTCCCTCTAAAATAAACCCTGACTTTGGTCTTCAATAAACATCAAAATTTATTTACCTTCAAGCAATTTAAATCAATTTTATTAAATATATATATATATTTTTTTATTACATAAAAGTCACCGTATCTAACAAAATGACGACGTCTGACTACATCTTGCCGAAATTCTTTTCACATTAATTTTTCGTGAAAAATTGAAAACGCTATAGCTTGCGATATGCCTGTGCCTCAACTATTTCGCGCACTTTGATTCGTCGATCACGCAAAACCATATCGTGCATTTTTTCAAACATTTCGGGGGTCGTCACTTCCACTGGACGTCCCGAACGATGTTCATCTTTTGTAGATGTACGGCCACGGTTAAACTCATTTAAGCAATTGTAAATAGTTCCAAACAGAGGAGCAGATGTGTTATGAACATCATCCAACTCAGCTTTGATCTCTTTCAGTGTTAAGCCTTTTAAATATAAGTGTTTAATCACCACTCGAAACCCACTTTTTTTCATTTTTCTAAATAAACAATAGCTTGCTGCTTCAATCGACACTGAATCAACGTGATGGATACAGCTGAAACTTTAACCACACTCTAGCGACAAATGACGCTTACTAAAAGCAGAACCATTTTGGATATTACGAGCGCCATCTCTTGGATTTTCTAAGGACTTGAACAACCCTCGTACACTTAGATTATTAAGTTTAATCAAAAAGATTTGACAGATAAAAGTTTTACTATTAGAAAATGAATAGAACATTTTTAATTTTCGCTTTCTCACATAAGATGCTGCACTTACTTTTTAACAAAAATATATTCAATAGTTTTTATTTATTTCATCAATAACTTTAATTAATTAATAGTTAAGTAAAATAATTTAATCATATTAATAATTATTAATATTTTCTCAAGATAATAATAATAATATTATTATTATCAAGATTAATTTTTAGTAATATCTGAATATGGTAGTTATCTTAATTTTTGGCATGCATTGAATATTTTTATAGGAAATGATATGGGAAATTGGGAGATAAATTTCAGTACATTATAGAGTATTTCAACTAAAAACCCAATGCTTTGAGTTATGTTGAAATAAGTGCCTCCAAATGCACTAATTTTGAGTAAAGTATGATCCTTAACACATAGTTTAATACCAGATTTAATTAATAATCTGTAATATGTGAAGAAAGGATATAGGAAGGATTATTTTACATTTTATTAAATTATCATTCACGTTATTGTCTGAAGTTTTAGAATGATAATTATAATACTAATAACTGTAATGATAATCATAATTTTAGCCTTGTCCCTTTCCATTTTATCTAAGATAGACATTGTGAATTAAAGCCTAGTATTGAACAACAAATTTGAGGAAACTAGTATGGATACATGAAAAAAAAAACTAAAATTACATTAAAAGAGTCTAGCTATAAGTACAGAATTAGATGTAATACTACTGTACACATTTTAGTCTAAATGGAGAAGGGAGGTTCCACTTTTAAAAGCGGAAAAAGTTTGTGTATTTATTTATTTAATTATAATTTTAGTGAGTTTAATCTAAATAAACATGATTCTTTAGAAAAATTGATTATCTCAGAATAAAATTAAGTTTCTAATAATTATCGCTAAAATAAACATGTAGAAAATTTGTTGATGAAAATACTCGTAAAACATAGCAGGCTATATGTTTCTTCTTTCTTATGTGAGGTAGTTGTTTGGTTACACATGTCAGTAAATGTTTAAAAACCAATCACAAAATCCTATGGCCTTAAGATTGAGTTGCCATCCTTGTTACTGCGATTGCTTACTTATGTTTCTACCACTTCTAATTGAGCATCAATCAGCCTGTAATTTTAAGTGTTATTAATTAAATATATTTTATTTATTAATTTTTTTATATAATCCTTACTTTTTATTATACCATATTTTTTTTTGGAAAGCTGATAATAGAAAATCATTTAATGATTGTTGTAATAATAATGACCGCGGATGTGCTAAAGAATTTTCAGTATGTTTCTATGAATGCATTGATGGTGTATGCATACTTATTCTACCAATTGCTTTTGAGGAAAATAGTAATTGTAGAAAAAAGTATAGGAACATTCTTTAATAAACACCAATGCACTTAAGGACTCTTTTGAATTTGTCTACTGAAGAAATGTTTCATATAGGTACAAATGCACTGTGCAGTACTGATAATTGATAGTCCAGTAAAATCACTATTTTGCTGTGTTTCCTGATTTAAGTAATTATGAATTTAAATTATTAATTAATCCATATTTTAATTAAATAAAATATATTGTGAACATAATTTTATACATTAAATCTCAAACCAGACAGAAAATCAGTCACATGCTGATCCCACATAGGTTGTGAAATTCTACAGTGAAATCTCTGTAGACACTCTGATGCTATTTAAAAATAGTATAGCAAAATTTATTATTTGTGTTTTTGGTAATGTTTGACAATCGGAAGTTCATGATAAGAGGTAACATTTGCAAAAAGAGGTAATACATGCAAAATCTTTAATATTACATAATGCAATAAAAATTTTACTGAACATCTCACGAAAAAAGACATTAATATTTTTTTCTGTTTGATTTTAGAAAATTAGTCCAAATATTTGAAGAATCAAAAGTATGGTTGCAGTTAGGTCTTAGAGTAACAGTAAGTGTAGATATGCTTTTGCAAAAGTACAAGGATGTGATTTTGTCATATAGGGGCATGGAGTCTATAGTAATAGGTTATAATCAAATTGTTCGTGGTAAGTATATAAATAAATGTAACTTAACTTTATTTTTGTACATTTAATCATTTTCTTTTATTTTTGTGTTTATGAATGCTTCTAAAACCTAAAAATGTTTCAGTCAGGTTGTTATAGAGCAGAAGATCATTGGTCAGAGTGGCAGACCCATTTGCTTGTAGTGAGAAAAGTTTCATTTGCTACTCATTTTCCTCTGTAATCCAAGAGGGTAGCACATTAAACTAAGACTTCAAACCCTTCAGAAACACCACGATCTCAGCAATAGAAAATTTGAGAAACTAAATTTTATAAAAGCAGTTATTTTAAATGAATGAACATGAAAATAAAATATATTGTTTTATTAGATATTTAGGGAGCTTCTAACCTTTTTAAGAATGCCCTTTAAAACAGTACTACTATTAACTTTGCAGAGGAGGATTTAATAAAGCTTCAAAATCGCTTTCAAGTTCTTTGGATGTTACGAATGAATTTAAACTAAAATTTGTAATTATTTTATTCAGTGCAATTATAAATTAACCAATAAAAAAATGTTTTTAAAAATCATAGAAAGTTATAAAAGATTAGAATTATCTTTTTTCTAAAGATGTCCATCTTTTAAAAATTTGTTTGAAATATGGAGATGTATAAATCACCCAGGTAACATATTATTTTATCTCACCATATTAATTATATATAATATTAATATCAATATTAGATTATAATTTCACTGAAGGCTCTTACTTAGAATTTTTGGAATGTCATGCTAATATACTGTATCCTTGGAGTATGGTAGAATATGCCAGGCATACTGCTTATCTTAGGGTATTCAGGATATTCTTGAGACAGTTCACAGAGTTCCAAGGTATCCTTTTAAAGTCCTGCATATCCTTGGATATACACATTGGACATTTGAAAGATGCCATGTATTGTATGGATGTAGCACATTAACCAATTGAAAGGATTATAAGAATAATTGTTGGAATGAATGTTCAGCCTTCAAACAACTTTTCTCTCAAGATTTTATGGTATAAAATATTGAATCCAAACTAAGATGTAGCAGCAAAACATCCAATTTAAAAATCACAAAAATAAAAAACAGAAAATAATTCTATGCTTAGAAAGTATTTTAATTTTAATAATGATATATTAAAAGTGTTATAATAAAATGTTGGGAAAAAATTTGACTGATAGATATAAATTCAAAAATAAAATGATATAAAAGTAACATTTTCATTTTTACTTCAATAGTTCATGATCAGGATAACTTAAAGTTCATAGAATATTAAGAAAAAATCCAGCTGCTTTTTCATTTCATTTATATTGATTTTTATTTTTACCGTCACAGTCCATGACTAGATATTGTGATCATATATTTATCCTTATAAATAAAAATACTTATATGCTTGTTATTAAATCAGGATAAATGCAATAACTACTTAATGGGTTTAATCCACACACAATCAATCATAAATTCAAAATTGCTTCCATAATTTGTACTGGAATATTAGAAAAATATCATTATCATTTTTGATAGAATTTGCAATGTATGAAAGAGGAAACTGCAAGAAATAATTTTACTAAACTTACAGATAAATTCCTTTTTTGGATGATGTAGTATTCTTACCTTATATTCTTACCTTATTTGTTATAAAGTATAATAACAAATATAATATTTAGCATTCAGAATCTAGTTAATACAAATAAATAACATAGTTTCATGTTACTGTCTCGCCTATTAATGACTTAAAACAATGTTAAAAATATATATTATTATGTTTTTATTTAATTTAATCATTTTACTTATCTTAATACAAAATTTGATAAGTGTTAGATTTAGAGAAAAATGAAAAGGGTCTAATTTTTTTGATGATGAACTTTGTAGACAGGTTGGTAAAAACCATACAACAAAAAATAAATTTGTTATTACATCAGACAATAATGCACTAATACTAGAATTCTCTATTAATGATTTTTCATACTTTATCTCTTGAACATTTTTAACTAAATAATCCCAGTTTTCTCTACTCAACCTCTTTATTTAAAACAAAACTACCCTGCCATAATTTTTTGTTTACTGCTTTAACATTAAACATCTAATGAAATGAAAAGGGTCCTCCTCTCCAATGCCATATATAAGTAAAAGCCATCATTCCACTTGGGCTACTAGTGTTTTTGATTTAAAAATGGTTGTTTACAACTTATTATGTAAAACTCATTTATGTAAATTTTCCCCTCCCAGTTTAAATTCTATTTGTCAATTATGTTATGAAACACTGTCAGCCCTGCTAATCCATTTATTCTTTAGTTATTCATGAATTTATTCATTCACTCTACCATTCCTTTCTGTTCATGACTACTATTGCTGTTAATTTCTATGCAAGTTTTATAGATAATCTATTTATGAATTAAAGATTTATGCATAAAAATGTGCTTTAAATTTAATGCATTCAGCCTTATTCTGGTTTCCCTGTATATAACTAAATTTCAAGTACTTTTTGAATCCCTCTTTACATAGGTAATTATAGAAAATTATCAAGCTCATTAGCTTTCATGCAACTCTATACCTCAGCCCAATTTGTTGCCACCATGACTGTTTCATTCAATTAGTCGAATACTTTGCACTGCCTTCTGCCATAAAATCTTTCCAGACATCATTAAAAGCAAATTATACCATAATGTGCATTCTTTATTGCATTTATGTGACTCCAAAGAATTTTAATTATTCACTATGTCATCTATCATTTTTCAGTATTATTTCAAACCCCTTCTTACCTATACATTATCTTAGACTAAATTTTAATTCCAATAATATATTTTACCCAATAATAATATTTATTGCAATAATTAAAATTTTTAATTTAATTCTATTTGTAACAATATTATTTAAAATTGTTTGGTAAATTCTGACTAACAGAAAAAATTCTCAAATCGTAATACTCTGATAATAATCAGCTCTTCTGTTCACAAATCATCACCCAAGAGCATCAGTAGTACACCATCTATAAACAGACTAGAAAATAGGATTAAAGGAAGATCAGCTTATTTAGCATTTCTTTAGGAAAAAGCTTTTCATTATTAACCTCCTCCCTTTTCATCTAACAAGAGACTGACTATCTCTTGTTTTGTTTTACAGTTTGTGGTTCAAGCCTGCAGCACATGACTTTAAAATGTGTGTGTGTATTTTTATGTACATTGTCAAATGCAGTTTCATAATCTAAGAAAAAAACACAAATTCTCTTATTGTATGTACCCAGTTTGATGTTTATTTTGTTAGTAAATTGAAAATATTGCCCGTAACAGAATATTCTTACAAAACCTTTCTTGGTATTTGGTTTTTTGTTTGCTTATTTTTCTTAACTTTTTAAAAGTTCTGGTACAATTCCTTTGTTTTACAATTAAATTTAACATAATTTTGATCCACTTTTTTTAAATTTACAGAAAATTCTTTCTTATTCTGAGACCTTTTTTTAATTTTATTTACAGATGTTTTTAATCTAAAAGTAAAATTTTCGTTGATCTCATAGATCAAGTATTCTGTAATCCCTTGCTATTGAAGAATTTATTGAACTGGTTTATCTTAAAAGCAAACACTTTTGCTAAAACTTTGAATCTTGAATTTTTTAATTGTTTCTCAAACTCTTTTAAATATTTTAACAATTTAACACAAATTTACATATTGAGAAGTAGTTTCTCTCAAAATTAACTATAATTAATCCAGTTATCAATTTCTCTCAACAAAAAGATTTATATTTTCTTTTTTCAATATATTCCTTTCTACAGAATAGTGTCAGTTTTCTTAAAATTGTTTAGATATTTAAACTCTCTTTCCCTTACTTCTTGAATCAATTTCAAATAAGTCAAAACAGAGTATGGTGTAAATATTGTGTTTATTAACATGTCTTTATATAAAACTGCCTTATTTATATCTTTTTCCATGTTACAGCACTTTCAGATAAAGAGAGGGTTTTATTTCGAGAATTGATACATGAATTGGAAGTAAAAATTCAACCATTGTGTGTTAAATACAATTGGAATTTGGACGGATTGAATTCACATATCATCTGTGCTGATATACTTTCAAGTTTGGAAAATGTAGGTTTTTTTTTTAATTCAATGGGAAGTACATATTCATTTTTATGGTGACTTATTAAAAGACGAACTAAATTATTATTTTTTTTAATAGGCTCAAGAAATTGTTACAACATACAAAAATAGTAATGTTGAAATCTTTAAATTGAGTGAAGCTATTTGTAAAGTGAAGTTGATAGATATTTCGCTTATGGAAACGTCCAGATTGCAAGTTGTGCAACACAAGATGAAGATCCAAAGGTATGAAAGTCATAGAATATTAAAATTATTTTTTGACTTTGACAGTAATCTTTTTGTTACATTGGTCTATTTAGAAACATAAAAGTGTAATATTGAACTGTTATGCATTTTTTAACATGTTAAAATTTGAGGACTGGAGAACAATTGCATCTTCCTATTGCCTCCACCATTACATGATAGAAAAATGTAACATATAACTTCAATTGTCATATTGTGATATGGCACTTACCCAGTTAGATTCAGAAAAACCGGTAAAGTTTTTATAACATGTGACATAATATTTGTAGTATTAATTTAAAATGTTATCATACATGCAAAACAAATATACCATAAATTTCATGCCAAAATATTTCCTGATTGAAAAAGTTTTTCAGAAATTATGGCTAGAAAATAAAATACACAGACACAGAATGTGTTATTTTGTCAAGTAAGTCTTTAAAATGTATAACTTCAGAATTAACAAAAACCTCTTAGTTTGCTATTTTTATGTTCAAAGAAGTGAATATTTGCATGACATTCATCTCATATCAAAAGTAACATTGTAATGCAAGTGTCATGCAAGACTTGCTATTCAGTGCAAGATCCCTAGGTAGTCAATTTTGAACCATCTGCTAGTGGAAATTCATATATACATTTCTCTTGCCTAATGTTTGCACATTTTACTGTGCAAGTAATCACTATGTGAAAACATGTTAAAGTTGTTTATGGAATGTGTATTTGCTACATACAACTTGCATAATCTTGTCAATATAACATTGTTATTTAGATTCAACAGAATATGCTGAAATGAAATGGTTATAAGTAAAAATACATGCATTAAGAAATCTTTTTTTGAATTCCTGATTAGCATTTATTAGAATATTTCTTACAAAATCCATAAACAAAATCTATGTCTGCATTATGCATAGTCTTCATTAGAAAACTGATGACATCTTTAGATCATGATAGTTTTAGAAGACATTTTATTTAATTCTGTAAGCTTAGAAAATTATTCACATACAAAAAATTTTAAAAGTTGACTTAATAAATTTGGTGAATTAATTTAAAAGCCACTTCACTTAATGCTTTTTTCATTTTGTATGATCATTACTTCTTCAACTGTAAAAGTTTATTATGATTTAAAAGAAAAGTTTCCTTTAAAAAAATAAGTCATCTCTTTACTAAGAATTTAAAAACTACCTCCATCAAACTTTTCTTAAATTAACAACAGAGGAACAAGTGAATGGCTGAATGTGTATTTAGATTTTAAGAAAATACTATATTCTACATGGTATTTTCTTCAGATCTAAATGACATGAACCAATGAAGTGATTCATTTTATAAAACAGGACAAAACTTTATTTAAAAAACTTTTAGGTTAGTGGTTGGAACACTGTCATGAATGCATATGGGAGAAGGACAAAATTTTTATTACATCATCTGCAGGGGATAGAATCATAAGTGCCTGTCCAATTTTAAAAAAAAAAATTGAGGTTGTTTCCATCTTAGTTGATTTGTATCTCTGAATAAACGTTCTTGACTTCAATAACACTTCAATAACATTAACTTCAATAAGTTTCATAACGGGCTGTAAATTATTAAAAATTATAAATGAAAATTCAAGCTATTTGCAAAACTTCCTATTTGTATGTATTTGTTAGAAACAGAAATAGCATGTCCAGTCAGAAACAAAATCAACTATATCCTTAATTATTAATGGCTGACTCAGAACAGTTTTCAAAACTTGGCATGTCCTGGATAAAATATTTTTGTGCTTATAGTAGTGAATTATGAGAATATACATAAAAATAAAATATGTTCTAATAAATAAATAATTCTGTTGTTATATCCTAATATATTTATTTATCCTAATATTATTTATTTTCAAAGTTGAGAACACCATAACAAGCTGATTCTTACTATCTCTTTAAATAATATTTTATTTTAATGATGTTGGTTATTTGGTGGATGGATGTTTTAGGTCAAAAATAATTTTCTGCAGTTTTGCTTTTATGAATAGTTCTGAAATAGTTTTAACACCAGGAAGAGTGAAAAAAAAGCAAAGGTGTTGAAAATTGGGAAGCCAACATAAATAAAAGAATGAGGTAAGAAATAACCTTATGTTACTTTTTTTTTAACATAGGTTAAAAATTTACAACAGAACTTAAGACACAACAGATTATTAATTTGTGTTCTCTTTTTATACTTGTAATCAATAATTTTGTGTCAAGTATTAAAAAATTAATTATTTTTACTTCTATTCCAGACATTTGGGTACAGTTCCTCTCAGACCACCTGTTTGCAGTCCTAATAGAGCAGCGTTTTAATTAGCTACAATAACAAAGGGAGACATGAACAGTGCACTTAAATAAGATATTTTATAAATATCAAAAAACACTAAAGATTTTGAAATATTCAGCAACCCAACGTCCTTCAAGGCCTAGTTCAAGAAAGGAATAACTGGCAGTACACCGAAAAAAGTACAGCTAAGTCAATAAAATACTTAATTAAAAACTTGTGTTTCCTGCAGGTAAGAAAAAAAAAATCAGCTGTTATTCCTGCATGTAGAGACACTTTTTTGGAGTTATCTTGACTTTGTCTAAAGACAGAATCCAAAGGGTATACAAAAGACATTATTTACTAGACTGTGAAACCCCAAAAGAAAACCGAGGGGGAAGATCATAAATCCAATAAATTTGAAGAAAAGAGTTAGCTATGAATAATAAGTAAAAGTGTCTTACTTTCATACCTGTTTTAATGAAAATTTTAATGTTTGTCTTTGGTGCCCTAGCAAAAGATTGTTGCTATAGATACATTATGCTCTGAGAAATAATTAAGAGATCTGTTGATGGTATAGAAAAAGCTCAGTTAATGACTGAAATGAAATTTCATAAACTTAGAGCCAGAGTTTTTTTTTTGATATTTAAAAATGCCTCCTGATGATGCTATGTTTTCTCTGCAATTGACAAAAGAATATTAACATGTCAAAAATCCCCAATCCGGCTGCCTATTATTTCAGGCAGCTTTATTATTGTAATTTTACTATGTGTATGGGTGGTTCAAAAGACAAACAGAATAAAGAAAATCTATTTCTGTATCTATGCAAAGAAAGTGATGTGACAAAAGGATCCAATGAGGTAGCCTCTGCAGTATATGATAGGTTATGTAATACAGATTTTGAAAATTATAAAGAAATTCTGCTAATTTCAGATGGCTGTGGTTGACAGTACAAAAATTCATCAATGATTGCTAAGATATCTTATTGGTTATCTCATGATGCACCAAAAAATATTAACAAAGTACAGTTTGTTTTGCCAGTTTAGGAATTTCTTCTATACCCCCAGATAGGTATTTGACTGTATACAAGCTGAAATGTGCAAGAAAGACACATCATTCTTCTTGAAGATTATCTATTGCTATCAAAATCACAATATATTAATCAACCATGGTGAGAATTTTGTACTTTATGACTGAAGTAGCGTAAGGAAGAAACATTTAAGCCTCCAACATCCTGGCATTTTAAAATGTAAACCTTAACACTACAATGTTTTGCTTTATTTTTAAGATTTTTATGACTATTCTTATATTTTATAAAAATTTTATAAATTTGACTTATTAAAATTTTTTATGTGGCTAAAAAGGAAATATTGTTCTAGTTAAAACGTTTTTTATATTTGAACTAAATAAATACTAAAAAATCTGTAATAAAATGTGTTCTAAATTATTACAGTCCAGCTGAAACTGTAAGTTACTTACTTAACCTTTGTTATCAGTTAGTAAGAAAACTTATGTCCACAAGTAAGTAACTAAAGCCAAATAGGAATTTCAGGCAATGTGCATGCAAATATTGTGGCTAATGAGGCTTGTTTTCAGCCTCATTTGACCAATCATGTTGTTTCGAACACGTTGTTCTCTGAAGAGGTTAGTTCATGATGAGAGGCAAAGTTAATGACAAACAGTAAACTTCATCATTAAGAACACTGTGTCACCTTAGAGCTCCTCATACAGACATAACCATCATGAGGAGGTTATTATTTGTTGTTTGCGAATAGCTCACACTAGGCTTACTCATGAATATCTGATGACACAAACAGATGCACCCCTTTGTGCTTGCTGCGACTGCCATCTAACAGTGCACCACATCCTTCTGGATTGTATCTGTTATGAGGCATTGCATTGTAAGTTTCATCTAGGGGCTGACATATAAACTATTTTAGGGGATAATGAAATGTTGCTATCTTAATGTTTTACAATTTCTTAGGGCCGTCTGTTTATATTCAAGTATTTAAATTACTGTAGTTTGTTTATCTATTCATGCCATTTACTCTAAAGCAGATGGTAATTTTATTATTTTAATTTAGATATATAATGTAAAATATCTTTTTTTATTACAACAAATATATCGTATCCAGGTGATGATAACACGAAAGCATTTCTCATCCACAAAAACACAATAAAAAAAATAATGAAAGGGGCTTTGTCCAAACTTATTTCTCAAATAATTAGTGAAATTTTCGATGTCAATTTGGTATATAAATATGTTCTGATTATGTTTGACTCAATTAAAGTATTTCTAATCAGTTAATCATCATACTGTAAAGAAAACGTGCAAAAAATATATTCAACCATTTTCCCAACTCCTTTTTTGTTATCGGTGTAGTGAAGAAATACTATTTACGTACCTGCCACGAGTGGAGGCGTGTCGGACTCGCGCGGATTCGGCTAGATGTTATTTAGAGCCTATGTGCTCGTGCCCTACTGACTAAAACTTCTAGTTCACCATTTCTCCAACCCGAGGTCGGATCAGCAGTTAAGCATTGCACAACCTCGGGGATGCCTTTCAGCTCAGGAGGTCAAGAGTCTCCATGCCTCCATTCCATGGAGTCCACATGGCATCGTTAGTCTGCACAAGTGCAGACAAACGATGGCTCTGCAGAGAGCTGTCTTTCACCCCTTCGCTCTCTGGTCCAAATCTTCACCTGGTCTCAGGATTTTTTCATGGCATCAGTGTATGACCTGGTCTCCTCTGATCCTAATTCTCCCCCGGGGTCTCCGATCACTCATAAGAAACGGCCCATCTCAGCGAGCTGCCCCCTCCCTATCGGAGCTACCCGCCTGTTCCCTATCAGCTAACCCGAGATGAACATCGTGCCTGCAATGTTCCCCCCATTGTGTCATCTTTATCCTTCTGCTGAAGTATTTTGTCACTTATAACCGCGTCGCCACCCCTCCTCGACCTTTTCTCGTAGCACCAGAGTCGCGAACTATTCAACTGCCTTCCAGTTATTTTCAGTGGTCAGAATAAATGGCACTAGACCTTCGGGCTTAACGTCTCTATACCAGATTACATACACCAGGGGTGCCATTCTTCGCACACGAAAATAGTGTGCTCCACAGTGTCCATCCCACTGCAAAACATACAACAGGGGAGTTACGCCTGCCAAATCTGTGAAGATAAAATTCAAAGTCGTCATGTCCAATAAGCATCTGTGTAACGAAGTAGATAACCTCTCCATGCTTCATTGACATCCAGGTATCTAAATCAGTTATCAATCTTTTCGTCCAAGTAGCCATGCTACCTCTCGTCCATCTTTCCCGCCAGGTGTCTCTAACAAAAGCGTCAACCTCAGATTTGTCCTTGCCCTCGAAGCAAAGTGTTTGCTCTCAGATTTGTAAATCGACAGGCAAAACAGAGGCCAGCACACATGCCGCCTCGTGTGATAGTGTGCGGTAACCGGAAACGATGCCCAACAACATGCGCCGATATACTGCTTGAAGTCTTGTCAGATTCCTTTTAACATTTGCTGCCACACCCTAAACTGGAGCGGCGTGAAGTAGGGCAGACATGACCATTGACACAATCAGTCTGCGCTTAGATGCCCGTTGGTCCGTCGACATCAGCATATTTAGCATCTTCAGATTTTTCTCTACGTTTTGGCATATGTCCACAACATGTAGGATAAACTTACAGGCCTTGTCTATCTGCGCTCCCAGATAATTTATCACGTCTTTACTCTGAAGAGGCTGTCCACCGACCCTAACATTGATTCTACCAACTGTCCATCTACCAGTGACTATAATGTGTGTACATTATACACACACATTAATGTGATGTACATTAATGTATGTACATTATGTGTGTACATTAATGTACACACACTTCTGTCATGCTAATTCTAGACCGTGATCTTGCATCCTTGATCCAGTCGCGTCTAAGACAGTATTGCCTTTCTCCTCCAAATCAGTCTCTGTTCTGCCGCTGACCAGAACAGCGAGATCGTCTGCATAAGCCATCGTTTGTTTTTCCAGCGGTAACGGAAGACTAAGAACATCGTCATAGACCAGTAACCTTAACAAAGGTCCCAGGACTGACCCTCAGGGGACGCCTCTGAAAACCTGGAACCTTAGAACTCCATCCTGAGTGTATGCCGCTATCCATCTCTCAGACAATTATTCCGCTATTTGCCTCCGGAAATATGCACTTATTCCCTTAGTCGTCAATAATCGCATTCCAAGTAATCGTTCAAAAAACTTTTCGAACATCCAGTAATATCATCATGGGCATTCTCCTCGTCCGCCACGTCTCTTGGTTAATAGAAATGGCCTAAGTCACAACTTTCTGCAGAGCTTGCAGTGTTGACATGCCTCGCATGTCAACAAAATCGCAAAATCATACTGATTTTCTTTATTCCAGTACCCGCTCCAAATTCTTTTATAATACAGGATGCAAGCATTCTCTCGACCGCCTTTCCCATATTATTTATAAGATAAACAGGCAGGTAGTCAGTGTTGGCTTTGTCTCTCGTATGTTTCGGTAAAAAGACCAATCTGGAGTCTTTCCAACATCTTGGAAAACATTTATGCTCTAGCCCATAATTAGCGATGTCAGTCATTTCTCACAGAACTTTCTTAACAAGATTATTTATTGATCTTGGCCTGCTTTATGTCGTACTTGAGCTTTCGTCAAGCAGCGATGTATCTACTTGCAGCTTCGTCATACTCAGTACCGCCCGCTCTTCTCAGTCGTTGTTTCCGGCGTTTCAAACTCTGGAGGTTCTGTCTTATCTGTGCTATTGCATCCGACCACCAGTAAACCGGATGAAACCTATCAGCAGATCTTGGCAACAATGCTATATCCTGGACTATAAGCTCTTGTAGGACTTCCGGCGATATCTGCCTTCCATCGTTCATCTTTCTGGCCACTTTTGAAACAACTACTGACACCTGTTTTTGAGTCAGTCACGGCGATCTTATACGACCGGCCATGCTGAGTAAGGGTGAATCATCTACCTCAAGTAGAATCACGAGGTGATCACTGGCAGTCTCCTCCTGTAGGACTCTCCAGCTGCACCTGCAGTGATTCCACCTGTTGTCCATGATTGTTAGATCGAGCACCGAACTGTGTCCTCTGGCCTCATACGTTGGCGTGTTGTCATTTAAATAAAAAAGACCTGCTGTCATCATAAACTACGCGAGGATCTCACCCCGTCTATTAGTATATGAGCTGCCCGCTACGATGGCCTTACTATTTAGGTCGCCCACCAGGATAACCTTCTTGGGCGACCTGGCAACAATGTCGTGAAGTCTTCTCATATAAGCCGCTGGGAAGTCACAATTGGGGTTAACATATGCCCCTATCAAAAGGAACCCAGACAGTTCAACTGCTTGTATTCCTTCACCTCTATAGAACAACTTCCATCCCCACCTGCCACTAACGTTCCGGATGGCCACGTCTCCTATTGCAAATGCACACCACTCGCTCTTAGCAGCAGTGTATCTGCTGGGCTCAGTGGTGACCAAAATATCAATATCAAGACCCCTTGACAGCTTCCCCATTAAATCGTTGGAGAGTATACTACGGTTTGCGTTTAACAGGATTATCTAATCATATCTGCCTTTGCCGCACATCACGCCTCCGGTAAGGTGTTCGAGACTGTTGCAGTCTAAGCATCTCATCCCCCTCTTCACATTTTCTTATGAGACGGCCTTTTCCACCACAGCTGTAGCATAAATCTAATCTGTTTGGACTCCGACACTCGGAGCTCCTGTGGCCCGAGCCCCAACATCTGTAACATTTGTCTTTATCTACTCTGATATAGGCCTGGCAATAGACCCACCTGCTACGAATTCTTTCATCAGCCATCTTATTAGCCGCCCTATGCATAGTGTTGACTGTTAATTCTGCGTATCCCTGTATGCCTTCATTACCGATGTGATTCGGTAATTCCCCTGCTTTTCAATGTTCACAATAGCGTCGCGGATCTCTTGCTTGGTTGTGTCCATGTCAATATCTTTGACGTGGACAACCATAAAAAATGTATCTCCCAAAAATGGGTTCAAAAATGTTGAGGGTAGAGGTCGGGGGGTCAGAAAGGATCCGGTTCGTGAATATCCCGGGGGGTTTTGGGATTGGAGGTCTGGAAAAGTAGATATAGGGAAAAAGGTATAAAATGTGCTGAGGCACCTAGGATTATTTCACTTGAGAGAAATAGCAGAAATTTTTATAAATCTCTGTTTACTTGTAAACAACTTAAGTCACAAGTTCGATTTAACTTGTCCGTAGGACTTTGAAAAATTTTCTCTATTATACCGGCTATACGTGTATAACCTCTAAAGTTTATAAAACACTATGGTACACATACCTTGATTGTAGCTCTTCAAAAATAGTTAAACTCTTACTGGGATGTTCCAGCGTCCCCAGCACTGATCACAATCCCCAACTGATCAATAAAAAAACACACTATAATCACACAAACTTTGCTTCAAGTATAGCAGTAGCCTAAAATGTACTGTTCTCAAGAAAATCGCAATAAAAAATGTATTCCGTGTCTGAACAACTCAAAATTTCGTATAAGTGCCCATAAAACATTAGCCAACAATATCCAATGTCCGTATTCATTTAAAATGACAAAACCCCCGATCAAAACTATGTTAAACGCGAAGTGATATACAACACGTTTTGATTCTAGTACGCTCATGATAATTGAAGCGACTGATTTATATGTCACTCATTATATTATGTATATTATTGTACCATAATTATTATTCTACTACACAATTAAGTAGAGGTAAATAGTCATTTTAATTTTCTTTAATATAATAAATGAAATGTGGTAAATGGTTATTGAAATAAATTGAAAAACAAAAAAAGATGTTCATTGACTGTTTACAAAAAACTTTTTTATAATTAGAAACCATTTTGATTGTTAATTAATCATCATTAATAAGTAATTACTACAAAAATTGTAAACATAAAAATTAATTAGAAATAATATGCATTAATTGTTAAATAATACTTACATGACCTAATAAAACGAGTAAAAATTACAACTGTTTTTTTTTTGTTTTTTTTTTTTTTATATATATAATCCTGAGTAAAAGTGTAAATCTAGCTTAAGAACATATGAACTTCTAACTTAGATTGAAACCCCTGTTTAGTTTTAAAGTTAACCATTATTTGTAAATAGTTTTCAGCATTTTTATATATTCCAGTTTGCTTCAATAACTGTTGAATCATAAAAAATAAGTTTAAAGAATACCTGGCCTTCAATTTTATGGATAGGAAGTATGATGCAGCAAGTTTTAATATGTCTGGTCAGATGTGTGTTTTAAATACTGGCATTTAATAACATTTTTTTAAGTGTTGTCTTTGTAGGACTTAAATTTTGAACTGATTTCTATCTTAATTGCAGACTTCTTGCTGTGAATAAATTAACAAAGATACATAATAAAATTTTTCAACATCTTATGGTTGTTCTAGAAGGATTTTTCCCACATCTACCTAATGTAAGTGTTAAACTTAAATTTGAATATATATATGTACATCCATATTATTAATATTTTTTTTAAATAACTGCACTTTTTTGGTCACTTAAAATATTAAAAAATATGCTATTTTTGTATTTTATATTTATATTTTAATATAAAAAATATGTCTTACATTATAGTCATGTTATTTATTTAAATATTCTTTCATTTATATTGAACTGACAAAGGTTAGAATAATAATTGTTTTTTACTTTTTCTTCTTCCCTTAAAATAATTGAGATAACTATTAAAAACAAAATATGGATTCACAATGAAATAAAAGAACCTTATTCACATAAAGATTGGCTAACAAAATAATTATACAATTAACAGGTAAAATCTATATTTGTCCAATCTCAAAAGTTATTTAACTTTAAATGAAAAAAAGTTAAAATTACAGAAAAGTTAGTGGTATAAATAAAAACATAGCTGATAACAATGAATCAGGAAACTTGGAATAAAAATTCATGAAAGGTTGGTCAATATGACAAGCGTGAAGTTAACTAATAGGGAAATTCCTAAAAATAATATAGAATCTTATTGGAAAAATTAAGACTAATAATATAAATTGAGGCAATGTTAGAAAAGATTGTAATAAAAATTTACAAATTATTTGTAATGAACTTATTATATTCATTTGTAATATAAGTGTTGTTGGCAATTTCAACAATATCCAAACAAGTAAATAAAATTAAATATTAAAAAAAAATTTTAATTTGATTAAGTTAAATTGTATAATTAAATAAAATTAGAAAGACTAAGAAACATTTAAAAGCCATTTTGAAGAAACATATCTGCTGCAGTGTCTTATGGAAAAACCGTAAAACTACTTCTAAACTTCTTATAACCGTAAAACTAATCTAAGAACCTGCTCTGAGGTGATTATGTAATGCAAAAAACTGCATCAAAATTGGTCTAACCATTTTAGAGAAACACATCTACTGCAGTGCTCCCAGGTGGCTTATAACCTAAAATAAATGCTTTTATCCAAATGTTTGCCACTTTGTTTTTCTGTAGAAATGTATATCTTCAAAATGAATTGAGGTATTTTAATGAAATTTTGCATGTCTTTTTAAACTAATATTTTCTATGAAATTATCAGAATGGTGTTGTTACCAGTCAAAAATACTTGTCAGCTGTTATATAAATTTCTTTTCTAATCTGTAAAATTAAATGTACAAAAATTACTAAAAAACCATAATTAAAAAAGAATTACAGAAACTTTTTTTATGTTAATAAAATATACCAATGAATGTTAGTAATACCTTTCAAGCTGTTGGACAGTCTTTTATTATACAATCTCTGTAATTAAGATTTCATGTACAATAATTAATGGTTTTTATTTATGAATGCATGCTTAGCAAATCAGTTTGCAAAAAAATAATATTATTAATACATTAAAAACAATACACAAATTTACACTAGTCTGTCCCAACTAAAAAAATTAAATATTTTTTTATACTATTTCTGTGGAAGACTTGTTTGCTATATTCAACTAACTTTCTTAGCAGAAGAGCCAAAAAAGAAAACAAAAGTAAAAATATGGTCAAAGCTACTGTAGACTTGACCTGTTAACTTGTTATGCCTGAAAGAAACTTAAATCTTAAATTGGTGACAGAGAAATATAAATATTCAGATCAGAGTTCCAGAAAAAAGTTATAGAATTTAAAAAATTATATTGTTTAATAAGTACTTAGTAAATTATTTTTCTTATAGATGAACTTTCTTTGGATGAAGTATGTTGAAAAAATTGATAATTTAGTGGAAGAGGCATTATGTTTGTGCGTTGAAAATTCTTTATTGGGGGTTCTGGAAGTTCTTCATGGGGATGGTAGTACTGGACCATTACCTCTCATTCATGTCGTAGCACTTCTAAAAAATCGGGAGGTAAGTATTGTTGAATATGTGTATATGTGTATGTATATATATATATATATATACTCTGCATTTAGCCACATAAGCCCCACAAAAGACCCATAGGCTACTTTTAAGATTGATGTGAAGGAAAAAAGAGTTTAGAATGTACATTCATTTACATCTAGATAATTAAATAAATGAAAGATTTTGTGTTAGAAAAAATAAAAAATACTCAGTTTCATTTATTAATTAATGTTATTATAATTAGATGAATTAATACTGTTTACAATTGCTAAGCTTTCCAGTTTTTTTTTTAGCCTCCAGGACCACCATTAGGGGTACTGCTTCTCAGAGGATGAAATTTGTAGTGTGTGAAAATGCTATGCTTGACCAGGATTCGAATCCAGCACCTTCAGATAAAAGGCAGAGATTCTACCACTTGCACCACAGAGGCTGGCTAAGCTTTCCACCTTCTTCTTCACTTTTGAATCCATTTTCAGATCCAGAATCAGATTCTTCATCTTCTTCGTTTTCTCAGAGGATATTATCTTCTATCCCATCCATATTATTTGAAATTGAATACTTCTTAAAACTTTAAACCACTAGCTCTAAAGATTTCCCATGCTGTCAATATCCATTCACTGACTAAGAAGAGAGATGGTCTTTTACTTCATCCACTGAGCGTAAATGAATGATATTTGTCATGAAGAAGAATTAAATTCTGTCAATCTGTCTTTAAAAGGCCTATTAATACATACATCCAAGGTTGAAGGAAGGAAGTAATTCTTCTGGAATAATTAATTAATAATTCAGAATTTTTTTTTTATATGAATTTTTCACATTTTCAGTTAAATGTCCCTGAAATCTATCAAGGACAAGCATAGATTTTACCTTTCGCAAGTTTTGGGTTTACAAAGCCACATCTATTTCAACCATTCATCCATTAAATGAGTACCCATCCATCCATTTTCATTAAATCTTACAATCTCCTTTTGGAAGTGCTCCACTTAAAAATAGAAAAAAGCAGAATTTTTGTTCAATCTGCTAAAATGACAAGCATAACTGTGTACACCTTTCTTTTTCACAACCACCAGTTTGAATAGAAACTCTTCTTTCACCAATCAAACTTATAGTCAACATACACAGGTATTTGATCAGCATTGCCTATTTGTGATAATTCAAAAATGAATTTTTTTTCACAAGCCAATTACGCATTGCTGAAATTCTATAAGTTTTTCTTTCTATACATTCTTTGAAAAACAGTGGTCCATCTTCTTATAGTCAAATCAAATCTACACATAAATTTTTGAAACCAACCTCTCTGCTAGCTGTAAAATTCTTAATATTACATGCTAAAGCTATTTGTTTCACCTTTATAATTACATCTCTTTAGAAAGTGCATAACACTTTTCCCTTCTTTCTTGAATAAACAAAGATAGTTCTTGCTCTGATTCGGGATTTTCTGGATTTTGGTCCACGTAACAATCGTCTTTATGAAAAAATCCAAATTAAAATTCTTTTTCTTTTGCCAGTCTCAAATACATGACTTATTGCTGTCATATTTTTTACCAGCTGCTCAGTTTAATTTTAGCTTCTGACACAAATTTTAATCTTTCAGCAATGGTAAATAAGTTTTTTTTTTGGAAACATAACTTTTAATCAAAGGTATTTTTAAAAAAAGAATAGGAATGTGAGCAAGATATGATACGTTTATAAGTTTAAATCAGCTGAATACTGAAATGTAGAGGAAAAGCATGAAGGTAGTTCACTTGAAATAAATAAAACTAAAACCTAGAATGTATAGTTCTGAATATTTCATTTCAGAACTCATTTCATTCTATGTATTTTGTTACAACATAAACAACTAATAATAGAGACATAACATTATTAATCCTTGTACTCTTGCTCTAGTGGCAGAGGCGGTATTATAAGAAAATTCATTTTTGTGTTGCACCTGTTTTTGCATAACCTTTCACAGTCACAGTTGTATAATGACACTGACTTGTAAAATAATAATCAAATATAATACATCATTCATGCAGTAGTAATCATTTAATCATTATGATGATTTGAATCCGCACTCTGAAATTTTAAATACGAAATAATGGAATGTTATAATACACTTTTTCATTTACATTCTATGCCTTTGTATTCATTCTTTTACCAAAGCATCTGATGAAATGATACTTAATGAATTGGTATACATAGAAGAAGAGATAGAGAAAAAATTCTAGACCTTAAACAGGAACAATAAGATTATTTTGAAGTCAGCATAATGCAAGCAACCAATGCACCATGTAACATGAAATAACCATGCATTAACTTGGTGTATTCCAAAATACTCAGTAAATGATATATCTGCTCTTATTCTTAGATTACTGTTCACATAAATACAGTATGCATTGCAGTTTATTAACGACAGCCAGCCGCTTTCCCATCCAAACTGCTTTTAACCAATGTTTCATAAATCAGTTAATAGGGAATGTTAGTTGAGTTTAACCTTTCTTAATGAATAATAGTTTATTCATTGGCCTAAAAAGAGACCAATAAACTGTTTGAAAAAATATAATTGTCATAAAAAATATAACTGTCATAAATATAATTTGTTTACATCAAAAATTAATTTAAATGACAGGAAAACGTTAAAAATATATGTTTGGAGCGTAGCTCATGGAAGTGAAACTTGGGACGATCAGAGTACCTGGGAAGAAAGTGACAAATCAAGAGGTGTTATGGCAAATTGAAGAAAGAAGCATTTGAAAAAATATAATTAAAAGAAGAAACAGACTTATAGGCCACATATTAAGGCATGCTGGAATAGTCGCTTTAATATTGGAGGGACAGGTTGAAGGGAAAAATTGTGCAGGCAAGCAACGTTTTGAATATGTGAAACAAATTGTTAGGGATGTAGATTGTAGGGGGTATACTGAAGTGAAACGACTAGCACTAGACAGGGAATCTTGGAGAGCTGCATCAAACTAGTCAAATGACTGAAGACAAAAAAAAACTGTTTGATAAATAATTTAAAAAATTATATGTAAGGAATTTTTATATAATCTAGATAAAACTTCGATTTTATTGTTTGATTTCAGATTTGTTTTGTTCCAAATATGGTGGAAATTCTAACTGTGTTTCACAATTTATTAACTGATATTGTTATTACTCTTCAAACACTTCCTCGTTTATTTGAAAAGTTCCGCATAAATCAGACTATCAAAAAAGTTCCTTATGCTGCAATAATAGCAAATGATTATAAATGTAAAAAAAATCAAAGCACTATTAACAGAGGTTTGTGGGTTTATGGTTTATTTATATAACTAATAACTAGTTATAAGGGGGTTTACGGTTTATTTATAGAACCTTATAGAACTAATTTTAATTATGAAATACTCATATTAACTTTCTGTATGTATTCATCATGAAACTGTTAAAAAAGTGATACATATTCTGAATACAACTAATATTATAACATAAACTGTAACAATTGTTGAAAAAAAAACCATTTACCAACATCAATTTCTACTTATCTACTCTTATCTCTTTCATTAGCTGAATTGGTAGCGATAAAATGCTAATTCTTTTATATCCTTCAGTTTAATTGTTTTATTATTATGTAGTATAAAATCCTTAACTTGGCTCTAAATAAATAACATACAATGACTTGGTACACTGGATCTTTCTTATACAAGTTTCATCTCCTAAATGTATTTTAATTATATGTTTTTGTAAGATGTTGATCTCTGAAGCAGAATGGTAAAATTATGTCTGACATGTTGAAGATAGTTTACATGCTTGTTGCAAATCTTATCTTTTCACATAGCATTTAATCATGAGATGCTACTTATTAAATTTTCATTCACATTTAAATGGAGATATATGTTTATGTTGGGGACACTCTTATGATGAAGACTGCATTTTTAATAGAATTGGGTATCATAGTATTATTTTAGGAATCATGAGGGTTTTTATTAAAAAGAAAAATCTTGAAAAAATAAATTGTTTGGTACATCATCTGCTTTGTAATTAGTCTAGTTTGCTAATTCCGCAGGAAGCAAAGTAAGCAAATCCTGCAAGAGAAGACTTATAATTTCATGAAATAAATAGTTAAAAATTAAGATAGAAATATATACTTTCCTAAATGTAACTGGGAAAATGTAAGGAAGAAAAAATAGTAAATAAGCTGGTTTGTATCAAATCAGTCAAATGACTGCACACATAAAGAATTTCTGGGTGACAGGAAATGGTCATGCTGATATGCCATTTCATTATTTTTGTAATGTACCCTAAAATAATAAAATTCCAGCACTTTTTATTCTTTTACAAATATTACTGTGATACTTGTTTGGAGATTATTACTCATATTCTGTTAAGAGATAAAGCATCTTACATTTTGTCTTGCTGTGATATTCTTACTTTTGTTTTTTTCTCACTGTTAATCAAAATTAAAATTTTTATTGGAGTTATCAAAAGTTTTTTTTTTTATATTACTTTATAACATTTTCTTTTTCTACCTGCCTGTCTGTCTGCATATCTTTTGTATAGAATTGACATTTATATTATTAATTTATTGTCTTGCATGAATTGTTAAGTATATATTATGTAAGTGACATTTAATTTACTGTTTACTCTTTCCAGTACTTGTCTGGATATCCTATAAACATATAACAAATAAAAATATGTACTGTGTAGTATTACCAACATTTACTATCATATACTTCAATTATTTTATTTTGGATGATGTTTGCAGTATATATTAGAAATTGGAAAATTAAAATTGTGAATCAACATTTTAATTTTATCAGTTAAGAGAATGCAGTTTTCATAAAATGTATATTTATTTTTGAAATAGTACACGTTAATAAAATTAATGTTGTTCATTTTTTGTTTGGATAGGAATTTACTTACCAACAAATATTTGGTTGAATTTTAATTCTAATGATAGTTTAGTATAATATTTTTATTTTCTTATTCCAGAACTACCAGTAAAATAAGAAAATAGTTTTTTTAATCGTTATGTCGTATAATATGATACTTACATTCCCTTTATGGCTTGTATCAGTATAACATATTTTAAGTAGACCTTTTAAAATCTAATGTCAGGTGTACTTTCTCATGCTGCTTAGATATAATCTTTTACTTAGTAGTAATGTCATTAGTATGAGTATTTGCTATAAAATGGTTGATTTTGACCTTCTGATACTGTAAACAGATATTTTTCCACTGGGTACTAGCAATAAGCAGAATTAGCTGTCAGGAGTTAACCAGACAGCTAACTCTGTCTTGTCCTACAAATTCTGGTTCAGTTAGGGTAAATTTTTTCTGTTACTAAAAAAAATTTTTTTTTATACAGAAATTGCCTTTGCTTTCACCAAATTAAAGAATTTTCTGAATCATTGGTTACCATTCAGAGCAATCTGGGAAACGGACAGAGATTACTATATACAGTGTCTTAGAAAACGAAGTCCAAGTGCAGAGACTTTTAACAAAGAACTTGCAAGGTAAGGCAAACTGTTTATGAACGTAGTAGGATTAAATAAACTGCATGCACATGAAATAAATACATCAGGTGATTGTGAAGTCATGCAACCTGCTCTATTTGAACTTAGAAGTGCAAGTTTAGAAATTAAGAAGTTTTCGTTTTAATAGAATAATGCCTGTTAATTATATTAGCTGTTACTTTGATTGATAGCCGCTGTAAAGTATGTCATATACAGATATCTTTCACAGAGACTTAGTATATCTTTATTACTTTGACATATTTAAAATAGCAATTCTATCTGAAAAGACAAGAAAACTCTCTACTGTGTGAGTAAAATGTCTTTTTTAACTATCTTAAACTATGTCTCTCTTTACTGTGTAATCAATTCTCTCATGGGTTAATCAAGCTTTATGAGGTTTGCACTGTTGTGATTGAGCAACACTAAACCTGTATACATTAAATCTTAAATGTTTTGATGAGAAGATCAGTCATTTATAAATACCCATATATATTGAAAGTGTAAGGGAGTATTCAGTCTCAGAAATTCATCATTAGAACAGATAATTGAAATAAAATATATTAGACATAAAGAGCAAACCTACATATTAATATAGATGACTACACGTGTCATTTCTAGCCTTCAGTTAGAAATATCTGAAAACTTGCAAATACATATACTTAGCAAAAAAAATGTCAATATTACAACAATATTCCAGTATTGATGAAATCTTCTATCTACACAAAAGCACAGAAAGCAGTGTCATGTTTATCCCGCACCTTGGCAAGTTACACCCCAATTTATATTTCACTGCAGAATATGATGAAATATAAACACAATGAAACATAATAAACTTCCTAGACCTCAAACATATCAAGAATAGAAAACAAAACATCTTCAATAATGAAAATAGAAAATTTACTGTAACTGACACAATTGTCTAAAACACAACCAATCACTCCCACACAACGCAACCATCCAAAGTTGCTCCAAATTTTACATCACCTGTTTTTACAGCTAATAACTATATTAAAACTCATAACGCAATAAATAAAATACACATTAATGACTACTCAAATACATGTATACTTTTAGACATAATAATAAAAAAGTATAACAATAAAATAATTACTTAACCTAGTGATAAAAAATATGTAACACTAAGATACAATAAAACTATTCATACAAGATTTTCAAAAAGAAAGTTATGTGTGCGTTCCAAAGTCCACAAAGACAACAGACACAATTAAAGCACCACACAGAAATATCATCAACAAAGGAATGGCTGAACCAAATATTAACAATATTGGGAAAACTGAAAGCCCACCTGAAGATAAAGAAAACCATGTGCTAGCATTAAAAAAGAGCATCAGAATCAAACTTTTTAAATTACATCATAAAATAGGCACACATTAAATTATAACATAAAAAGTTTGTACATAACATAATACAGGACTTGGGGGGGGGTTGGTACGCCTCTAGTTTATTTTTAAGGGCAGTGGGAGTCCAAGTGCTCTCTAACCATGCAAATTTGAACCAATATTTGTTTCGGTTCCACCTGGCAGCTGATGAGCTGTGCGTCTGCGGGGAGGTCCAGTCGAACGAACACATGATGTTCGACTGCCCAGCTCTTGGCAGAGGCCAGAACTCGGCCACCCTGGAACTTAGAGGTCAAAGGGGAAAAATTGACCACTCAAAAGCGGCAAGTCAATGTGGCGTGAGCCGCAATGTCGGACCATGTGGGAGTTCCTTGATCCCATTACTTTGTTCAGCCAGCATCATTAGTTTAAGGGATATAAGATTCCTACCACTTGCTGTTGGAATTTACCCTCGAGAAATGGCTGGCCATCGGTCAAATATAGCTCCAAGCACTATAATATGCTGGACAGATACTTGCTGGCATTCAGCGACCTAGGCGTGGCAGCAAATTGCTGTCCTTGATGGAATAAATTTTCATTTATTAACAAATCATATATTTTAGTATGTAGAGGGGGTGCGCCTACCCATTTTAGTAATATATGACAAGTGAGCCGTGGGACTCAGTATTGAATGGCGTAGGGCAGCATGCTTATTCCACTCATGCAGTTAGGTAAGCTCTAGGAGCTAATTAGGATATTGGTCGCTAAACCGTCTTGAGGCACAGCCGCCGTTTGTGGGACGGACATTCGGTCTTGTGCTTTAGGGTGACTAGATGGGTTGGTGGTGGGAGAAATGCCAGACAAACCAAATACATAACATTAAGTCATAAATTAACACATTTGATACAAAATTGAAAAATAACTGTCTGGATATCCTGACCCCATAGGGGAAGACACCCTCCATGTGGAAATTTTGGATGCCATGCAAACCCCTCATACCCAGCCATTACAGGCTTTACTAGAGGTCATCTTCAGAACCTTGACAAAAGGCATCTCTCAGCCTTGTTTTTGCCTCAGTCAGGATGCCACCGTGTGATTACCACATGTGATATTCCCATCGGTGTACTACTAGGAAATAAACTCTTTAAAACAAAACACATCTATGTCAAGTTTTAACATGACTGAGTGACATGAAGGAACTGAAATTAAAAAACCCAACTACCTATCCGATAGGTTAGAAGTTCAGTTCAACACGCAGCCATAACACAAAACAAAAAATAAAACTAAAACTAAATAAAAACAACACAAAAATATCTAACCTTATAACACAAGTTAAACAAAACCAAAACACAGGAAAGACCTGGTTGAACCCTAAATTCCCTTGGCAATTCGTTCTCTTGTTTGGTACCTGATGAAATTTTCAATGATTACCCATTTGGCCTGGATTTTCCAATTCTCATGGACATCTAATGTCGACATCCCTACCAACGGTAACGTCGATGTTCGCTCTTCCAAACAACTGTCACCCATCTACAGTACCTGCATAGATGGGCAACTTCCCAGGTACATCAAATACCTGAAGACCAAGCAGGACTCAGAAACCCTGTACTATTTCACCGCAATCATCAGTGAAACCGTTATGCCACAAAAGTGACTTGGCATTCACATCTGCACCAATAAGGAAGGATTGGACTAGTACCAGAGAATCGTAGGATATATGCCAGACCTCAAGATGACAATCAGCAGGATCTCTATACTGAAAATATGAACTTGCGACATACAGATGCAAGTCAGAACATTCACACAGACCACATTGTGATGATTATTTGAAAGTTGTAATAAAGACGCAATCAACCTCTCTTCTGCACAAAACAGCGGTCATACTATCTGAACTAAACCAACAAGAAAACGTGGCAGTTCATGAAATATGATGTAAGGATGCTGTAACAGAACAACATCCAACCCTCGACATAGCACTATCTCACCAAGCTCAATTTGAACAATGTAGTCACTCTGTGCATTTAACTGACCAAATCTAACCATTAAATACTGAGTTGCAATACATTTCAACAGCTTTCATTCAGATAGTGTCCACATTCTTTACTATTGACAGGGTGCTTGTGGTCTTTCTGAGAGTGCTTACAATTAATGCAAGTCAGATCCTCTGACTTCTTAGGACACTCGTCACACTTGTGTCTCATTGCCACAGTAAGCACATACAGCAGGATGATTACAAAGCTTAACCCCATGACCATACCTGCAGCGCTTAAAACAACACTGGACATCTAAATATTCCTTAACTTGACTAGAAGAGAAGTCTATAAACAACCTCCCCTTCTTAGTGAAGCTGTTAAATAAATTATTGCCTACCTCGAAGATTGTGGTAGCACTCTGCCTCACACCTACCTGATTTAAATAATAACCAACATTCAGACTTGAAAGAACCTCGTCCATCTGAGTATTCTGTTCTCTAATGATATTTATCAAGGAAACCATACTACTAAAGTAAAATCCCTTATAAAAACAGGAATAATCATAATTATTATTTCAGAAATCATGTTCTTCTCATTCTTCTGAATATTTTTCAATTCAAGTTTAGCCCTTCAATTGAAATTGGAATAAACTGACCACCAAAATCAATTAAACCATTCAACTCAATAGAAATTCTCCTTCTAGATACAATTATTCTAATTTCATCAGGAGTAACAGTTACCTGAGCACACCGCAGAATTCTGTCAAATAAATTATCATTAAATAAATCTTTACTCATAACAATTATATTAGGAGTAATAATGTACACATATCAGATAGTCACCGATCTATATTATAAACTATGATTCTTGGGCGCCTCTTGTTCTTAGGGTCAATTTTCATATCAGCAGTGATGATGAACCTCTTTGTTTCCTTAATATTACAAATCTTCAAGTTCGACCTCTTTTGTTTAAGGACCACCTGAAATTCGTCCTTAATCTGCTTGCTGGATTTAGTGGTTGTCACTTTCCTAAAATTTATGAAGACTACCTCTGGTTGCTTTTGACACAGAATTACCTCATGCTTTTCTTTTAAAATATCTGCGTATCGTTTATGCTGAGGAACTGTAACTGGCTGTTGAGTCAGGACTGAAACAGGAACAGTATCCCTCACCACAACCGTAACCGACTTAGCAGCTAACCACTCATACTCCTCTGCCAAGGCAATCATGATCGGCTTAAGGTTCTTTAATTTAGGAATGATTTTTTTCTCCAGCAATCTTAGAGTTTGGGGCGTCAGGAACGCCTGTACAGGCTGGCAAGGGTGTTTACATCTAAGATTTTAAGAGAATGGCTGAGGGTGTTGGAATTGATTCAAGATGTGAAAAGTGCATTAATAATGTAGAAAACTCGATTTAAGGTATGCTGTTCCATACAATAATAAAGTTGTGTAATGTATTTTTTAATAACCAAACTATTTCCGGATATGCCTCGAACTACATACTAAAAGCGGGTTTCCTATCAAATTGGTTTCCAAGCTGGTGAACAAGTTTCTTAATAGTTAGATCTTATAGAAGCAAAAATAATCATATATTTAAAAAGTAAGTTGATTTTTTTTTTCAATTTGCCATAAGCAGATGGTTATTGGTGATCAGCATAAAATAAAAGTTATCCCAAAGTATACCACAGGCATATAACAACAGCATCCCATATCAGATTTATGTGAGAAGGTAAATCTCACCACACAAAACGCTTTTACCCATCAATGTATCAGGCTGTTTAAAATACAAAGTGATACTTGGCATTACACAGTACCTTAAACGCTTGTAAACTACAATTATTGGTTGTGAAATGAATATCATTACCTTCAGAGAAAGTAACTTTTACTGGTCTTCAATCTTTGGTGCTGTATATGTATCAAGTCTTAAGAAATACTAAGAGAAAATGTGAAGAAAAAACACAGTAATTGCACACCGCTTTTGGTCAAGAGCAATTACATGAATTGACTCTATTTGCTAGAGAAAAATATAGTTTGTTATAACCCATGACATTAAGTTAAAATTGTAAACAGAATGTCTAATTTATAATTTAAAAAAATTTATTTTCCTATGAATTTCAGGTATTTGTATCTTCTCCAGCTTGAAGAAAGAGCTGATGCGATAGTACCAGCTCATTTTTTACTGATAAATGTTACTTTATTAAAAGAAACTATTATTGGTCATATCAAATGTTGGTCTTTCCGGCTATTTCAACTTCTTGCAAAAATAATAAACTTCCAAATAGAAGATATTTATCGCTATACTATTGAAACTGGCCAGAGGTAAATAGATTTAAATGCTCAGTTTAAATCCTCAAATAAATATATTTAAATTCTCAGTTTATTCATAATTCAGATTTATCAGAATTTGTACTTGAAATTTTTGTGTTGAAGTTTGTTGAGTAACTATTACTTTTATGTTAGATATGGTTTTAAAAGTTGTCATTTTTAAAAATCAAACTTTTTCTAAAAGTATGCTTAAATTTCATAAATTTTAATTGAATTACTCTTTTTGCAGTAAAATTTACTGTTACATTTTATCACTGGATATAAATAACACAGAAGAAAAATCAGTAGTAAGCTTAACGGAACACAAGGATAGCAGGAGTTGCTTTCTCCCCACTAATTGCAGAACCTGGGGTAGATTAAATTAATATTTTTTCATATTAATTAATATTTTTACAGTTAATTTGAATAAAATTCAACACAACTAAATGTTTAATTATTTGTTAAGCACTAGTAAGGGTTTTATATTATAATTCAGTAGTATTGTATGATACTGCAATGGAGTAAATAAAATTGATTTAATTTTGGTCAAAAACAAAAAAAAACCGTATGTCTATACATTTGTGAACCGTAACAACTTTACGCTCAATATGAGACTGTATGTGCACATTTCTTTTTTAATGACCTTGTAATAAAGGCTTGCAATCATTTCTGGGAGTTCCTTGTTGGCTCACCCGAAGTAGAGGCTCCTGGCCTGGTTTATCATACACAAACCCTCGTCTCGTCTTTTCACGGTGGTTGATCTAACACGACGTGAGGCCTTTTTCTCACACCTTGCAGTGTAGGGTCCTCTTGGCAGATGTCCCTGAGATGGCTATGCTCGGATATGGCCGCTCTCCCGATCAGTCCGCGTGCCTGTGCTATGCCCACTTCCGATATGGTTTTTATGTCCGCGGCGTTTATGACAAACCGGGGCGGGGCGCTCTGAAAATCGTCTGCAGCGCCAAGGCAGCAACAAGGTCTCTTGATTATTTTTTCTGAAGCTCTAAATGAGTTGTGTAATGGAACCAATGAAAGTTTCTTTAATAATAATAAACAACACATTGTATAACATTACTGAGTAAAAATATTTTGAACACTTCCTTCAAATAGTATTCTACAGTTTCTACCTTAAAGTTGTTTTTTTAACTATTATAAATTTATTACCTTTCTTTATTAGAATTATTTATATAATTATTTTTTTAGATATTTATTAAAGATACAAGTTTTGGATCTTACATTACAATATAATTAATTACAATGGAATGATTTTTAATCAAGGATTTAGAAAAATGTATGATTGTCAACAATTAAATTATACTAATTAATTTCCTACTGCAGCAGAGCTTTTTGCAGTGACTCGAATTTTCCTTTTTAAAGAGGTACAACAATAAAAGGAAAAGAGTTAACAAAAGGAATTTAATAGAACAGTAGTTGTAAATTTAAAAGAAGTTAGTTTGCTCCACTCGATGGCTAAAATAATAACAATACTTTTTTAAATTTATTTTTGTAGGGTGTTTTGTGAACCAAAAACACTTAAACAGTTACAAGAGTATAGAGATTATCATAATCAGGTTCTAGAAGAAATACCTAAAATGGAAAAATTATTTCAACCAATAAAAGAAAAGATTGCTCTTTTTGGTAAGTAATTTTCATTCATGTTTTTTATACTGTTCAGTTCCAGATCCAAGAGAGCAGCTGGGGGATCTCAGAGATCTTAGCTGTTATGAAACCAGAATGGATTTCAAATCATTATTCACAGTCACCTTCTACAATTTCATATGGTCGTCCATCAAAAGTCTTTATTTCCAAAAACGTAGGCACTAGATTTTCTTTTTGGTTTTATTTGTTAATGAATGAGAAGGAAAAACTGATGGCTTGAACTCATTTATTACTATGAAATAATAAAACACATTTCTATTGTTATAAGATAAAAAAGTCAAAAACTGCAGTTACTCTAAGAGAACACATTTCAGGATTTATAAAAATAATAGAAGTCAGTAATTTTTTAACAGCCAAGCTATTCCTTCACACATTAGTGCAAAAGTAGTTCTGTAACCAAATAACCCCTTGTAAATTGTATGTTTCCTTAACCCCTTAAGTGCAAGGTCATAAGTGACCTTGCACTTTTGAATTCATTAATAGATTACATTTTGCAATTTTTTTTTTAATCTATAAGATCCTAGAGCTATATTTATCTTGTTATGGTTACAATTGAAGTATCTCAAATGTGTTATGTATTTTTTCAACGATGTTTGTTTCAGATGTCTGTTTTAGTGTTTTTGCCTTGTGAGATATTACTTCATTAGTCTAAACTTGTCATTGTTCAGATAATTGTGGCATGATTAGGAAAATTAATCTTATCTTCATAAATAATAGTTTTTAATGATATATTGGGGAAAAAAAGGAAATCAACAATCTCTTAATAGGATTCAAAAGAAGGATCTTTTCAGTTTTAATTGCAAGAAAATTGATGCTAAGATTTTGGTTTACAGTTACCCTCCAAGAAAATGGGGTTCTTCTATACACTAAACGGTTATAAAACATTGCAAATTATTATTGTAAAGTAAATTATTTACCAAAAAAAAAAATCATTCTATTTATTGATCTCAACTCAAACTAAAAGTAAATTATACTAAATTTTAAACAAATGAATTATTCCTATTATTATGATGATTCATACTATTTATTTAATATACAATATTAATTATTATATTATTTTTTTATTGAAAGCTAGTCTGGAGTATGAAGTCATCATTCAATCTGTACTTGTAGTACAATTGACATGGTTTCAAATAAAGATTATTGTTGAGCACCAAAACAAAATTAAAAATTTTAGTTGCTGTCTATCATTAATTGCCAATGATTGGGTTAGCTTGATGAACAAACTAAAGCAATAAATAAAATATTTATTAAATGCTTATGAGAGATTTGATGTATCTTGGTTCAAGGGTGACTTATTTTATTGTTTCAAAAAATTCTTGATTGTTTCAAAAATGAGAGAATTATTGTAATCATTTTAATTTTTTTTTTTAGAAAAATTTGAAACACCTCTACCAGGTAAAATATTTGAAAGAGAAGATGGCCTTGAAGCACAGTGGAAGACTTTTTTGGATCTAGTTAAAGAAAGTAAAGAAATGTTAAATGTGAAAAAGGTATACCACTAACATTAATTTTTGTGTTCATTAATCTGTATTTATATGACTTAAGTTGTACTAAAAGCTTCATTCAACAAGATAACTTGTATTGTTATGTAACTGGAATCTGGTTAATGTTCACATTAGCAAGTTAAATCCAATACATCACAGTAAATAGAAAAATTTCAAAGTAAAGTTTCCACTTAAGAAATTTTCAAAGTATGCGTAATCAAAATGGTGTGTTTAAAACTTTGAAATAAGTAATTGACTAAGTGAAGTCAGGTTCAGTTTTAATTTTTAAGAGCACTTAATAGACTCTTTTGTGCCTGTGATGCAGTTACACCGAAATTCATTTTTCGATTTGTATGAAATTTTCCAGCAAGGTTCCTTGATATTAACTGGAACAACGTAGGGTAATGAATTTTCATAAAATTTTCTGTTTCCAAATGAATTACTGCTATCTTTCATAGACAGGGTAGGATGAATGGAGTGTCATGAAAGGAAATTATTGTCATCAAACTACTGCTGGGTGAACATGTTCTCCTCTCTGGTCCTCTGGTCTTGATTAACATTGAGTTGCACACAGGTTCCAGTCTGTCTCTGAGCAGATTTGTATACTTCACACTTATATGTTTTACTCCATCTTGAAGCCTAACATTTTTATCTGAAGTCATTTCTCCTTGTGTTCAAATTTTTGTCTTTCTCTGTATTCTATTATGAAAATCAGTAATTAATTCTGTAAAAAGTAGTTTTATTCAAATTTGTCTAGAAATTTTTCAAAATACAAACTATTTTAATTTTCACTTTAATTAAATTTTTCTGTAAAAGAAAATTGTTGACCATGATTTAATGCCAAGAGGTAAAATTAAAACAGCCAGATTTCATTAAAAAATTTTTCTGGGTGAAAAGACAAGATAAAATATTTGAGAGTGGCCATAAGGGTTTTAAGAAGTGTAGGATATAAAATATTTTAATAATTTTTGAAGATGAAAATCTTATGACTACAAATGTAAATGTTTAATAGTGAGAAACTGAATTCGTGTGAGACTAGTGGCAATGAAGATTAACATACAAAACTTTCAAAGCAGAAATAACAGTACACATTCTTTATTAGTAAAACGTGCTATTAATCAATTTTACTGTAGAGGAAGCCGCAGAATTACGCTTCTGTGAATCAGTTAATTTGATAGTTGAGGGTTTTAAGTTGTGGTAGGTGGTTGTGGTTGGAAGAGGCCATAGTTGGTTGTGTAAATACACATGGAAATGTCTGCCAAGGCATCCTGACAGATGCCAAACTGATGACTGTGTTCTGTTATCAAGTTTAGGTCTAAAACATGACCTCCAGTAAAGCCCATCAGGGCTATGAATGGAAGGGGTGGTGTGGCAATTGGGATCATTACAAGGCGGGTGCCTTCCCCAATAAGGGTCAGGATGATAAATATATTATCCAACCTACATGTTTTGGGCATGTTTATCTTTGTCAAAAAGTAAGGCAAAATTAATTTTCTTTTTTTCCATCTTATACACACATTGTGGGAATAAATGGTATTCACTAACCCCTCCAACAATATCCTAAAACAATATGTTTTGGAATTGGAATTATGTGATGAAGTTTTAATGATATCTTTGTTTAAGGCTTTGGAAAAAGGCAAAACCACGTTAATTTGGGGATCACCAAAAACAGAAAATGCTGAATTCATCAAAAAAATAAAAAATAATAGTTGCTGTTTTAATAGTTTATGTTCATCCACATTTATAAAGAACATAAACAAGCACTATATAAACAGAATAAACCTTTACCTATCACATCATAGAGATTATACTCATATAATTAATGAAAGTTATACTTGTAGCTTATAATAGCCATAGTTTTGACTCTTTTATAATATATATATATTTTGCCAATTTCAAATATTTATTTATTTAATGCTTAACTGTTTTATAGGTGGTCATTAGCCTCCCAACTTTCCTGTAAAACCTTCCATCAAACATATTTCTGTAATGTTAAATACATTTATGTCTTTGAAGTCTACAATTTCAGTTCTGTTGGTCCTAACTTAGCTGTATCTTCTTGTTTATGTTCTATACACTTTGGAGAGAGTATGAAATTGCTTTGTGAAATTGTAATTTTAAAATTACAATTTTAGAAAAGTTGTAAGTTTTCTAAATGCTACCACTAGTTCCCATGTTGAATGTTCAGAAAATTAGTTTTTATCCACTAATAATGCAATCCATCCTCTTCCCTTACCATGTGTCATCAGATGTTGACAATTTTCTATTAATAGTTTATTGTTTGTCATACTAAATGCCATACTATTCCACTTAGTACAAGCTTGGAGTTGCTGTTGAAATGATTTGCATTTTCTTCACTATATGCCTACTATCATACTGTAATTAAGAAGTGGGTAGCTTAACAGTATTTTGTATTGTTTTATAGAATCTCATTAGAATATTTTGTATAAATATCAAAGGTTCTAACCAATAAAGAGGAAGAGAAGTAAGACAGTCTTTTTTTTTTTTTTAAATTAATTATTACAAATTTAATTTTAAATTATTTATATTTCAGGATAATTTTCAAGCTGGTTTAATTAAAGAAGCTGAAGAATTTAAGATTGAGGCAAAAGTATTGCTTGATGAATTTTTGAGTAATGGTCCTTTCTCTTCAGATTGGACTCCTGATGGTTTGTTTTATTTTAGTATTTATTCTCTATAAATAAATTGCTATTTACTTCATGAACTTAGCCACTTTGAAATTTTTAAGTTCTCTTTTAAATTTATGCTACATTTTCAGTATAATCATGATTACTTTTCTCATGTGCATTTTTTGTAGTGGAGTTACAATAAGTTTCAGTTATTCTGCGTATGTTATTCTATCTTTCGAACAGCATGTTAACAACCAGGTGAAAACTGAACTGAGCCGGCTCAAACTGCAGTTATTTGAGTGTCATCTTTATTGCTGCTACTACTAGTACTTCTATCTATTATATGCTACTAATCTCATCTATTAATCTCAGGTCGCACCCCTTTTTAACCAGTACTTAAATTAACCTTTTAGGGCTTTTTAAAATCATTTTTATTTAGATATCCTAAAAACTTCCTCAGGAGATATGCCAAATTCAGCTCTCTACACATTGACATTTGATAGGGATATTTCATATGATGAGTGACATAGTTTGAGCATTCCTATTTATTTATAATTTTTTTTATTTAGTTAAGTTTTAAATAATTTATGAATAAAAAGAATAATTAGACAATTTACAGTATATAAAAAGTTCTACTAATGGGTTAAAAGTGTGTATTTGAGATTAAATAAATGTTTATACTTCAGAATAAAAGTAAAAATATATGTAATAAATGTAATTTTATAAATTGTTTGGTTGAATAACAATTCAGATATAGGTATTGATTATAAACATAATTGATATTATATGTATCAATTATAATTAGGTAATTGATATTATTATTGTTTGACAGAATAACAATCTTTTTTTGAGTCACTTTTGAATTTCCATAATTATATAAATCCCTTTTTTCTTATACTATGCCAAGCAAAAATTGTTATAAAAGGTATTTTGAAAACTGTATTTAATGGGTGGATTGAGAGAATCAGATTATTGCTAGTCATTTTATGATTAGCAATAATTGAGTGCATTAACTTTATGACATACAGTCATACTATAAACAAGTGAATTACCACTTATCATGAAAAGGACTTGTCTCATTCAAAGTACAACTTACAAAACTCACATATTTGTTTTATAAAATTTGTTAATTGTAATTTTTTATTTTTAAAGTGGATTTTTTTTTTAAAATCTACATTTCTAAGATATTTTTTCCCATTCTACGAACACTTCACTTTAATAAATATATGTCATTTTTTGTTCAAATTAAAGATAGCATTTTAATATATTTTGCTTTAAAAGAACATTGTACCAAAAACACACATGAAGATTTTGGTATTCATGTTAACTAATTTATTCACATGTGAAATGTTTTAAATAAATTTATCATTTGTGATTTATTTGATTAGCACTTGAGAATTTTTTGATAAAGAGTTAGACATTTGTGGTGTGTGGGTGTGTGTGGGGGGGGAGGATGTGCTAAGCATTCATTAACACTGGATAATTTTCAATTACAGAAGCATTAAAGTACTTGAAAGAATTAAAAGCCCAGCTAGGTAATATGAAGAACAGAGAAGCAGCACTCATACGAGACTTAGCTTTATTTGGTATTGAAGTATCTCCATCAACTGATTTGCAAAAACTTGAAGCGGTAAATTGATTTAACTAAAATTAAAATTAACCTACATTGATTAAATGAATTGTTAAAATTCATACTTAAATATAAAATGTAATTTAATGCTATAAATTATTAAAAATGCAATTTTTTAACATAATGAACAAACCGGCTCAATTCAAATCCAGCACTTTCTTTGACCACTGGAAACAATATTTCACATAAAATTGCATTGTAATGTAATGCTTCATCATAGAATTTTCCAGATCAACATTGATGCACACAGAATAATCCTGCTTTAAATAACATTAAATTCTTCCAACACCTTCAACATTCCCTCTATGTTTAACATCAAAGAATGATGTGTTATTGGTCAGAATGCTTTAGATTTGATAATCTCCACAAGCTTAAAATAGAAAAGCTGACCTGTTGACCTATCTTAACCTTAGTACATAACTAAAGGATAGACTTAATTATCATAACTAGACTTAGTAGTTCATAGGATAGGTGGAACGATGACTGGACTATTTATAGGTATGCAGAAAATATTTTATCCACTCTTCGGGATTTAAATGGGAAAAATTTACTAATTTTTCACTTGCTAGCCACAACTGGAGCAAGTGTATAATCCTTTCATACTGTGTCATCGGACTGATGCCTCACTTATGTTTAGGGAAACTGGATCATAAAATAAAGATTTTAAGAAGTTTTAATATTTCTGTGCTAGAAGATTCTCTGTATTTCAAAATCTCTGGCAATTTTTATGATTTATATAATTGCTATGTTTCAGTGACTTGACAAAAAAATCCTAAAGAAACTCTGTTTTGTGCTCATTATGTCATTATTATATTTGGTTTAATAAGCTGTAAGACAGTCTCTCCAATTACCATTGAATTTCTTATTATTGCCTGGACAACATTTCCCAAAACCCATGGCAAAAAAATAATTCATCTAATGAAAAATGAATAAAAGAAAAGGAAATGGTAGGGAAGAGAAAGGGGATGGTCAGTTCACAGGACCGTTACTATTAATAATAGTAGACCAACGTAATTACCATCTGATCTAGAGCTCTTCCCTCATAACTGAAACCTTAATGATTTAAGGATCTTTGTTCTCATAGGACGCTGATGAAACCAGGCATTGTGCAGTACATGTGAACCAAAGTGTTCGAGCATACCAGTATTAAATTTTAAGTCCTATAATTTCCTATCTCCAATGTGTTTCTTGTGTGCTGGGAAAATCAGCAGTAGACTTCATCAGAGCAAGCTCACATACTAGTCTTAGCCTCCTTTTGGATCTTACTAATCTGAAGAGAATTTGTTATCTTCTACTAGCCAGAAACCTTATCCTAGCTTACAACAGAGAGGAAAAATAATTAAGAAAGAGCCCATTTTAATCAGGACTATAGAAAAAGGAACACTTTGAACAAGTTGTTCCCAGAACTAAAATCAAAATGAAGACTAAAGCCTAAGACCAGGATTAAGCAAAATACCAAGACTATACCGAGACAAAGATAATTAACCAGTGATAATTACTTTATTGTTCTTTATATATTAGCAAATGAAATTGCAAATATATGGTCTATATATGTTTATTTTTTAACCATGTTTTTAACCCAAATTTCCACATATAGTACTGATGAATCAAAGATTTCTATGAAAATACTAAATGTAATAGAAAAGAAAAAATAAGTTTTACTAAAAAACAACATAATAAAAATAATGTTGTGAAATATAATTCAAGATGAGTTGAAAAATTCTGAGATTAAGAGTATAAAAAAGAATGGACCTGATTTCAGTTTGACTACCGTAATCTCTAAGTAGTTTCCTTTGCAGTAGCTCCTTGCTGCTTCTCATATTGTTGGAGTGTTCTGAAGAAGTCTGTTCTTTAAGATTCTTAAATACCTTCTTTATTTTCTCTATAATGTTAAAATGTTGAGCCTTCACCGGTTTCAAGAAGAAAAGTTTCTTTATTATGGTGCTAAATACAGTGGTATGGTGTAAAGCAATGAATGATCTTGCTGTTGCAGCCAAAATTGTTACGCATTTTGTAACAAACTTTAGGTGTGATGTATCACTTATTTGCCTGCATCATACAGTTTAGCTTATTTGCATTGAATTTATTCCCTCAGATGTCTCAATATGTAAGAGAAGAACTTGACGTTAACAGTCTGACCCTGTGGTATGAAATTTGTTCACATTTTCAAGAGTTTTGCTAGTGCAGGATTCTCCCTCTCTTTTTTCATCCTCCAGGAATTCTGCCCCTTTTGAGATGAAAGTGCCATATCTCCTAATTTATTGCTTCTCTTAACTTGGCTGTGTTATATTGTCTTAGAAGTTTATACATTTCTTGAGTTTTAAACTGAATTTGATGAATGTTCACCTCCCTGCTCTATCTTTCAGTTCAAATGAAAATTCAAATGCCGATCTATGTGGTTTCAAAAAGGTAGAAAAGAAGTACAGATCCTATGTATATAGAATTACACCAGTTGGTATGTTGATGTATGAATTGTTTGCTGCCTCTGCTGTGTGTCCATCCTCAATTTGCACTCCATACACTTTTTAACTAATTTTTGCTTAACATGCTTGAGAGAATTTGAAAACAAGATTTTTCTACTCTAGCTAATATGTTAAACTAGAATGAAGTAATAATATATTTATTATTAAACTGCTTACTCTTTAATGCCAGCTAAATATGTTATATGAATTATGTAAACTTTTGTAGGAGCTGGATTTGATTATCAGCATTTGGGAGATGGCTAAACAATGGGATGAACTCTGGTTGAAGTATAAGCAAGAAAACTTCTGGGAACTAAAAGCTGATGAGATGGAAACCACAGCAAATGAACTTTATCGTACTCTTACACAACTTGCAAGAGATCTTCGAGATCGTAACTGGGAAATTATTGAACATACTAGAAACCGCGTTGATATATTTAGGAGGGTAATTCCACTTATTACAGATCTGAAGAATCCTGCAATGAGAGAACGACATTGGAATTCAGTTAAACAAATTGTTAACGTGTAAATATTTAAACTTATTGAGAATTATTAATATTTTTTTTATTTTATGTGTGTTAATTATTCAAATAAATTAATCCACCTAAGCAATAAAGTAGTGCAAGAAATGTAAGTAGTGTAAGCATTGCCTTACTGATTGTTTATTTTTCACTGAATTTTATGAAGTAAAAATAAAATTCATTTTTATTATACAAAAGTCTGTGCAAATGATCAGAAATAATCATTGTGTAATACATTCTTCTTAAGTAGTAAGAACTGTTTCAATTTTGTCACTTTATACTTAGGAATTGATAATTCTTGTGTAGCATATTTATTTGTATGAGAGAAGTTGGTCATCTGTACGACAAATATAACTGACTAATAATTACTAGTCACTATTATATTTATTATAAATATAACTATGACTTGTCTTTCTATAATAATGACCAACTAATAATGAATGAGTAATCACAAATAAAACAGACTGTTAAATTTGTATTAATTGCTAAGTTTAATGTAATTGAAATGAGTGCTAAAATAAATAGTTCATCAAGTGTTTTTGAACAGTAATTTGTTTCTTAACAGCAAAGAGCAACCACAAAGAAATTTCCAATGATGAAGGACCAAATGTTGTGTGTAAAGGTAAACTTAAAAAATGATGTTATTTGTTTTGAGATGAGAGAAATGTTCACTATGAAAAACATAATGGCCACTTGTCAGTACAAAATTATAACAGTAACAGTTATGGGCCAAATGAATACCAAAAACATTGACATGAGAAATGTATTGCTAAATTTCTTTTTTTCAGTGTTATCAAAGTGAAGATGAATTGCTTAACCACATTTATGAGACTTTGATACCATACACTAAAATTGAAACATAGCAGCAGTAATGAAATAGTTGTACTCATCATCTCTGAGGCTCAAGAAATTTATGCAACAACATTCAACAGGAAGTTTAGGCCACTATTTTATGAGACAACAAACAGGATACTGCTTATTGAGTTCCTTGATTGTGATAGTAACTGTAAATTCTGATATTTATTGTGAAACTTAAAAAAACTTATGCGGAAAGCTGTCTAATGGTATTTTGTTTTTGTACATCAATACTCACTCTCATACTGCAATAAAAATGGTTCAAGTATTTTCATTGGGAAACCTTCAAACAGTCCAAGCAATCCATAAATCTGGACTTGCACACCAAGGAATTATTATTATTATTGAGAAACTGAAAGAAACTAAATTTATTTAAATCAATTGCAGGAAAATTTTTTGAAAACTGAATAATAAAGCCATAGAACAGTGTGAAAAATGTGTTGCAGTAAATGAAAACTGTGGAAAAATAATACATATATGTAATTTTATTATTTTAATGTAATATAATTTTTACAGTCACTCACTTTTGATTTTATATTAAAGCAGCTCTTATTTAATAAAATATATCTCAATTTAAAATAAAGCAGAGGTAATATAATTATGTCATGTTAAAATTCAGTGAAATTTTTAATTTTAATAATCTATTATTTATTACTTACAGGGACTTCGATCAGAATTCTCCCTCATTCAGTCTTGAAGCTGTTATAAAATTAAATTTGCAAGAATTTGCTGAGAGTATAAATGAAATTTCTGATGCTGCAACAAGAGAAATGCAAATAGAGAATGTAAGTTTTCTAAACATAAGTTCATGATGGAGTGCTTGATGATAATTTACTCTAATTAGTCTATACGTGTCATGTATTCAGCCCTGTAGCTGAATCACTTAGGCTCTTTCTTTCACAAAATAATCACATTTGAGAGTTATGGTTATTTTAGCTATGAATTTGTAATTGTAATTTGAGAGTACTTTACTATGTTTACAAAAAATTTTAGGTATGGATTTTTAGGGAATATCTTGTATTACAAATAAGCAAGATTCTTAGATTTTTACTCACACTTACTACTATTTACATGTTTTTCTTTAATAAGATTATTTAAATTACCATTTCTAATCACATGCATGAAAATTAGTACGTGTTGTAAAGCCATTACTAATAAATAATAGAATTTATTTTTATACTATTTTTGTGTTATAAATGTAAAAAAGGAGTTAGCATTGTTAGGGTTAAAACAACTTCCAAAATACCAATATTTATAAAAACAGAATATTTAAAAGAAATTTATTTATTAGAGAAAAGATAATCATTTTACTAAAAAAGAACACTCTGCAATAACCTTTATCACATCTCCAACAACCGATTTTTAAAGTTAACAGATTACCATACAGCTTTTAGATATGTATGATTTCAGTTTTCTATTCTTCTTGGAAACTATGATCTGTAATCTCTAATCTACCTGCTGTACGTCTGCACATTAGTGCCCTTAATCGCGGCATCATACCCTTTGTCACGTAATCTTCTTGCATAGTTGATTTTCTCAAATAAGATCTATTTCCTCAGTCACAACCATATCAAGATTATTTTTTGTTATATTTTTTATTTTTTAATACTTTTTTATAATACCAATGATAGCAACATTTAGTATGAATGTTTTCAACACCATGATGGAAGAAGATTGTTCATGACTACATGGTTATGAGTCTTTATGGAAATAAATTGTTGAGAAATAGAGCAGGATTTTGACAATGCAGAATATGATTTTTATTACTTTCCCAACTATGATTATGAAATTAACATACTGTTGAAAAAGTAGAGAAAATTCCACATGGCTCAATAAGTCAAGTAAAAAGAAAAGTAAAGGACATTGCGACAGTTAACTGAGTTACATCAGTTGAATTTATTCCAGAAAATATTATTTCAACTTAGTATGAAATAATAAAGTTCTTATTCACAACTTGACAGTATTTTATACTTATGTAAGAGTGCAGCTGTAGAAGAAATATTTGTAACATTACATTGAATTTTGTAAACGAATACTTTTTTAATTTTACTTGATTTATTGGCTATAGCATTTATATTAAGATCTCCTGCAATTATAAAATTCCCCACCCTTCTTATTAGTTATTTAAAATGCAATAGTGGTTTAAACTTAATTAAATCCTCCATTGGTGGTTTTGAAAATTTAATTTGGTTTCAGTTCCCAAATTTACATTTAAAGCTATTTCTATTTAAATTTCATTAGAAAAACTATTAATAAGATATAATACTACTTTTAGCATAAGTAGCTATGCCACCTAACCCAAAACATTTGCAACAAAAAACACTAGCTAGTTTGCAATTAAGAAATGGCTACTTCTACATTACCAGATTCTTTATTCAAGAGGCATTCTAACTCATAAACTTGCTTTCTAAAATCACCTATATTTATGTAAACAAGTATTAAGCAATTTCCTTAAAAATCTAAATTAAAGTTTGACATTAGAAATATATATCTTTTTATACTTATCACAGACATTAGGCCAAGCCTTTGCTAAATGTCTCTGTTAATCATTTCCCTTTTTTCAATTTAGGCTTAAAATATATTTTGTATTTATACTGTGTATGATGTCTTACATGTCAGAAAAAAGAAAACAACAACTTATTTGACAAATCACCTGGGATGTAAGCACAAGGACTGTCCCAAAAAGGCTGATCCTCCATCATGTATAATTTGTTAAAGGTTGAGGAAGGATCATAAGCACTCTGTTGATAGCAAGGAGTGTAGATCATATTTGAGAGCTGTTGAGATCTATTTTAATTCTCTTATTGGTTAGTTTCCATCAGTTGAATGCATAGGATGCTTATATTTTTCAAATCACATCAGGGGAAGTGGCCTTAGGTCATAACCTAGATGTTGTTTTGTTGCAGCATCTGTATATTACATCTGGTGACCTCCTGGTTTTGGCAGGATGGAAGCGATTTTATTGTGGTTCTGACAACATGTTCGTTGTTTTGTGCAAAAGAGAAATAAGTTGTGCCTTCTTGCGGCAGCTCTCTAACAGTAATGTTGTTGTTAAGGTATATTCAGAACTTACATCTATATGTTGTAAGTTCTTATTTCCAGTTTTAGGACCCTGCTGACCATCACCTTGAGGTCTGGGAGCAAATTCTTCAGTTTTCAGAGCATAGTTCTGTTGTTATTGGTCCCGATGCTAATGCTAAATCTCTTACATGACTAGGTGATTATATCGATGAGAGGGGTGAAGCAATTGAAGGTTTTGTCATCTAGCATGACTTAGAAGTTTTCAATGTTTCTGGTGAGCTGCCAACATATACTGGCATGGTGGACGGTAGGAGGCAATTTGTTGGCACCAATAATATTGATGTCATGGTTGGAAGATATATTGCCGCATGTGTTTGTGGTTGGAAGGTTGTCGATGATTGCTCTAGTGACCATCAACTTACTTTTCAAGATCACTGGTGGCCTGAGTGATTGATATAGGTATAATTTCCCAGTTCAGCAGGGGCGTTTTCTGCACAGAAAAGTCAATTAGCAAAGGCTTGTTACAATTCTTGATCTTGATTGGATATTCTTGATCTTGAAGACCAGGCAGGTCAGTTATTGGCAGCTTTCATTGATGCCACTGAGCGTTCCATTCCCCACAGTTTGGGTCCGGAGAGGGTGCCCTCTTGGTGGACACGGGAACTTACTGAGCTGAAGTCATCTGTTCTCCGTTTACGGAGGTCCTCTCAAACTGAGAGTACTCTGAGGGGCAAGCAGATTTGACTTCGAAGTATAGGGAGCTAAGCTTTCAATGTCAGGCCAACAAATACGATATGTTCAAGTTCAGAAGTACCTTGAGGTGTTCCTTAATGAAAATTTTTGTTTTAAGGAGCATCTGCAGTATGTCAGAAAGAAGGCCAGTAGTGTCTTTTTTTGTATTCAACGTGTGGTTAATATCTGGATTGGGGTCTGAATTTTAAGACCATGAATATTCTTTAAAAAGGTGTGTGTGTGTATGTGTGTGTGTGTGTGTGTGTGTGTGTGTGTGTGTCAGTGTCAGATAGGCCAAAATTTATAGCGGATGGGAACATTTTGTTGAGGGCCCAGCGCCTTTTGTTGTTACAGTGACAGGTGGTTACCATACAATTTCTCATGAGGCTACCCTGGTGATTGCTGGAATAAAACCTTATTGATGTTCTTGTGCTTGAGCGTCAATGCTATAAGAATTTGGGTCAACTAATTTCTGCTACAGTTAGAGAGATTGAAAATAATGGATTTCAATTGTGGCAGACTAGGTGGGATGAGACAGCTGATGGGTGTTACACACATGGTCTTTTCCCTGATGTGAGGAATCTGTGGGGTATCTCTTGGCATCTCTCCTAACAAGTATATAACTCAGTTTCTTTCAGGCCGTGGTACTTTTAGGGATACATTGGCTTATTTCAACCTGGCTGATTTAGGTCTGTGTCTGTGATGTGGCATATTAGTTGATTCCTTTCATGTTTTATTTGTCTGTCATCGATGATGAAACACGATTAGAGGTAGTGAGGTAGTTCGAGGATATTGGGTCTATTTTAGATTTAAATGTTAACTGGAGAAGCCAGGCTGAATGGTCCATTGTGTAGAACTTCATGAAAATTTGGTTCCTCAGCAAGTTGCGGAGGGCATGAGTGGGAGTTCCAGTTACCCAGGTGGTTAGGGGCTGCTTGGGCATTCTCTTGTCACCAAGATAGGCACTCCGTAGTTTTGTTTGCTTTTTTTGTTTTGTTTTTGTTCTGTTATTTTGTGATGTTCGTTTTATTTCGTTAATGGGGCTATAGCTCAAAATTTAAATATTTTATTTCTACTCAGTTCTGTTCATTTGAGTAGTTTGTTTTTGGTTCTGTTTTGTGATTATTGATAGTACGTTCTTACACCAATGGAAATGTCATTAATGGCATTTGCATCTGTGGCATCCTGATGGCAGCCAAGCTGTTAACTGAGAGTTATTATACAGTTTGTGGGTTCAGAAGATGACCTCTAGTAAAGCCCATCAGGACTAAGTACAGAGGGGGTGGCATGGCAACCGGAATTGTTACATGGCGGGATCTTCCCCGTCAGGATCAGGATGTGATCAACTAATGGCCTAATGTTATCTGATAACATGTTATCTGAAAGGCTTATGTTGGTTTAACAACAAAGAATAATCCAGTGAGTTTTTGCACATTTGTTGTTTGTAGTCTGTCACCAGACACTAATCTTGTTTTTTCCTGTTTAACCTCCGGGAATCTCCATCAGGTATTACTTCAGAGGATGAATGAGGATTATATGTATGAGTGTAAGTGAAGTGTGGTCTTGTACAGTCTCAGTTTGATCATTTCTGAAATGTGTGGTTAATTGAAACCCAATCACCAAAGAACACTGGTATCCATGATCTAGTATTCAAATCTATAAAAGTAACTGCCTTTACGAGGATTTGAACGTTGGAACTCTTGACTTCAAAATAGCTGATTTGCGAAGACATGTTCACCACTAGACAAGCTGGTGGGTTGAAGACTACTAATCTGGGATTAGTGTTATTTGAACTCTCTTACTTTACAATGTGGTATTTTAATAGATCGTCATTGTGGATGTTACCTCATTGGAAACTGCTTCAAATAACTATTGTCATCAGTTTGTGACAGACTACAAAATTATAACAATGCTATAGATAATTTAATGCAAAAGATTTCACAGTTCGGCTCTGAACAGCATTGTGGATTATTTGTATTTAAATAAAACATGAATGATTGCTTTGAACTTAGAGAAAAAGTAACCTGATTCCATTAATCACTTTCATCACTATATCTTGTCAGCTAATTAACAGATGGTTTCAAGTATTTCCTGCCATTTTTAGTTTTATTTACCATTCTTTAATATTTTTTTATTTCAGATAGTGCTCCTATGTTGTGTCTGAAATTTTTGTTAATATCCCAACTCTCTGATTTTAGCAATAAAATGTCACAAATTGTTTTTAATGGTCACAACTATTTAATAGTAATATACTTGTTACAGACATTATTACATTGTAATCAGAAAAAGCTCTTTAAAAATCAACATATAAAATAACTATTACACATTATGTTTCTGTTGTTAACAGGGATTGAAAGTAATTAAAGAAACATGGGACAATGTTGTACTGGATATGGTTCCTCATAAAGATAAAGGAATTTATCGAATTAAGGCTGTTGATGACATATTTCAAGCTCTGGAAGAAAATTTAGTTGCTCTAAGCTCTATGAAATCCACAAGGTATGGTTGCTAATCTTATATTTTTTCTGCATCAGATTATTATATATTCACAAAATGTTGAGTACTAGATAGATCCTTATTGAAAATACCCATGTGATCCAATTACAGAAATTTAGTAATGTTGATGTAAAAATAACATTTTGTAATATCAAGGATAAAACTGGATTTCATTAATTAAAATGATTTTAAGTTCAAGGACAGGACATATTGTTCAACAACTAAATTAATAATTTAGGAATGAAGTGTTTTTAAAATGTTTTTGTTATTAAACCATATTTTTATTACTGAAGATTAATTTGAAGGATTGTTTTTTAGAGGTCTAAAAATAAACTACTTTAGTTTATTGCTTGATGTAGGTAAAATTAACATAACCTGTAGTGGATGTATTCTAACCTGACATGACCAATCATTCTTGGAGCTCTGTGACAACTGTTCTGTGTTTAAAGAAGCATCTTGCATAACACTTCTTGTCTCCTCTGCTAGCCTTGGCCAACACTATATTTACAGTAACCTGAACAGACAACACAGGACTAAAGAACAGTGAAATGAAGTATTATTTGATCAAGGCGGCCAACTTAAACATTCAAAAAGATATAGAAATGGTAATGTGTAAATAAACAATTGATAATAAAATATTTTTCTATTTGAAATGTAGATGTCCATTGCTATTTTAATTATATGTAGATGTCCATATAGAGAAACTGATGGTTTTTTTTTACAATTTAGATGCTTTATTAAATAAAATAACTTTTATAAATTCCAGACTTCTAAAACACCAAACACAGTAATAGAATCTATTTTACTATAACCTAGTTTAATCTATATTACTGTGTTTGGTGGTTAAGTTGTTTTTTTGATATATATATATATATATATATATATAGAATAAAAAATAGTGAAAAGTATGAGACTTTTTTTATTTAAAGAAAATTACATGTAGTTAGCTTAGCTGTTTATAAATATATACAAACAAAACCAACTAGGGTTTATACTAGCATCACAGTGTACACCTTGTTTTATCTAATCTTGATCAAACTCAAATGACTATTGATAATAATATATCAAATCATAAGGGCTAGTTCCTATCTTAAATTCATTTATCAGAAATTAATATTTATTAATAGAAGGATAATAGTTAACAATTTAGAATTTGTTTAATTGGTGTTATAAATAAATTAGCTGATACAAATTGATATAATATAGTATGCCTTAAAGTATCTCATAAGTGTCGACTTAATGGATAAATTCAGAACATCAGATAAACAAAAACATTCATGTTGATAAATGCCCTATTACACTTTTTTATTTTCTTATCTTAATAATACATTAAGATAATTAAATGAAATTTGGCATTACACACTTCTGTTCTACACATCTTCTACTTAACAAATAATTTCAAAGATTTTATCTTTGAAAATTCCACAATGACTAAATGTTTTTAATCATTAATAGCTTTGTAAATATTAATAGCACTGTTTCTGTACTAATTATGTTTTATTAGATCAAATGTTAACCTTTTTATTTTGAACAAAATGACATTTCATTTATTCAAATTGATTGATAAACAGCTGAGATGAGTGAATGAAGTGAATGACAAAAATTGTGCAGTCTTGACAATGTTGTGCCTGTTTTCACTTCATAGTTTTATGTTTATTCCTCAAATATAGTCTTTGTGTACAACTGTTGTAATGCGAATCCAAGGACTTCTGTAATTGAATATCAACATCATTTTCCAGAAAGAAGATTGCAAATAAAGACACTTTTCAACTTTTCAAAATACCTTCAGGGAATTAAGAAAAACAAGTTTTTTTCCAAATGTCCATGCAGGAAGAAAAAGACTTTCTAATAGACAAGTTAATGTACTCAATTATGCTACAGATAATCCAAATGCAAGTATTAGAAGAATATCAGCAAATACATCAGAATAACAGAAATTTCAAATACTTATTATTTGTAAAGCCCAAATTTGGGGATTATTACCTCATAAAGGTTTGTAGACTTATCGCTTGGAAAAAGTTCAAAGTTTAAAGCCCCAAGACTTTAAAAACCATGTGTACTTCTGTTATTGGTTGCAATAAAATATAAACATATTATGACTAAATAAAATTATTTTTTCTGATGAGTGTCATTCACAAAAAATTGGATAAATGATACATGAAATTCTCATTCACTTTCCCATTAATATCCTCATATTGTGGCGAAGTATTTTCAAAAAATATTCAGTGTAAATGTATTAGCAGAAATATTAATGAGAAAATTGATTGTACCAAAGTATTTAAAAAATAGGTTGACAGGTTACGTTTACAGACCCTTTGTTGAAGAAAAATTACCTTCCCTCATTGGAGAAACAACTGTATTACACTTGTCTGATAGACACATAACCTAACAATGAACCGGAGGAAGAGGAAGAAGGGCAGTTATATATGGATTATTAGATAAATAATTATTAGTTGTATTACTGACAATAAGCAACTTTATTCAGTACCCCAGATATTGGAAATTAAGGAAATAATATTGGAGAATTGCACCGATGTATTCAACAACAGAGGCGGACCTTCATACAATGAAAATAAATGGAAAACTATAACAAAAAAATATAACTTAAACTTAAAGAAGAATAAATACAACAATTTACAAACACTATTCAACAAAATAATGACAGACTTGGACAGACTAGCTATATTGACGAAAACATGGCCTCATCAGATCCTAGAAAAAGAAAACTACCTGACGATATCTAACAAATACAAGACGGAAATCTATATTGCACCAAGACATTAACATAACTCGACTGATTTTGTAACCAATGGAAATAATAATGACGGGACCAGTTAACAATATAAAGAACATTGTAATGAACAGCTCCAGATCTGCTGAGGGACCTAGATTCTGTTTTCAAACTTCTGTTAGCGGAATGGGAAAGTTACTTACTTGGTGCTTGTGAATACGTCAAGTCAAATTATGCTAAAGATGATGACAATAACTTGGGTCCAAATTTTTTTTAAAAACCTATTTATTGCCATTTTACGAACTTTCACAATAAATATAACATTTTTGAATCACATCAACATAGCTTCAGAGACAATGCAAGTTCAGTATTAGCTGTTTACTTGCATAAAGTTTTGAAAAATTTGGTTACAAATATTATTAACCACACACAAAGGCTTTTGATTCTGGTAAACAGAGCATATTGTTAAGGTAGTAGCTTAGTTGGAGTAAATTTTCATGCTTTAAAATTATTAACAATATAAGGTCCCAATAAAGTGCAAAGTAAGTGTACTTCAAAACAACAGGAAAAGAATATTTTCAATATTTATGTATTTTAGGACATTTACTAATTTTAAAATATAATAGATTCTTAAAGTTGTTACTTCCATTCATAGAACATGTTTCAGAATAATTTTTAAAAAATAATCAAGCAGGTTTAGAGATGCTTTATTACATGACTCCCCAAAAAGGAGTGTAATGTATTTAGGGTGTATATACGTATGTTTGTCCCACCATAGCAGCTCAACAGCGGAACCGATTTAGATGTATAATCCTGTATTGGAATTCTTAAGTTACTGGGAGTGTCATAGGCTATATAAATATGTGTATATAACCTAAATGTAATTTATTTAAGTTTCTTTTTCTCTTGATTGGATAAAATTAAATATAACAAGACACATTTTATTTAAAAATATTATCTTTATTAATCTCTTGGGTTAGCCAATCAACTATGCAAACTTATAAATTAAATTCACTACATTCCACTTAGAATTTTCTAAACTTCCTCAGGTGACAATACACATTCATACACACAAATGAACAATTCATGAACAAATGAACTTAATATGCTATAAATGGATTCAGTAATAAACTCCCTATAAAAATCGTAAATTATTAATAAGCACTTTTGTTCTGTTTTCTGTATTCTGATAGTCATTTCTGCTTTCATGAAAGTAAATTTGGAGTTTAAAATGATAGTCTGATCAAATAAGTTTCATAAACTTGATTTTTCAACCTTTTTTTAAAGTTCACATTTAAGTGAAATTGTTTATTTTCAGATTTGTTGAACCATTTATAAAAACTGTGGATTTTTGGGAAAAAGGATTATCTTTAGTTATGGAAGTGTTAGAGGCTGTGTTAAATGTACAGAGGCAATACTTATATTTAGAAGTGAGTATTCATGTTTCAGTATTGAATTTTTTCTCTGAATGTATTAAACTGATTTCAGTTAACAATTATAAGTTGGAAATTATGTGTCTGCAGTAGACCAAAATTGAGAAAATAATAGTAATTTAACCCAAACAATTAAGTAAACTAGCAAGAATATTGAAATTACAATTATAAATAATTTAATTATACTGGATTTGAACATCCATCATGCAATATAACTGGCAAATAAAGTCTTGCTTGGACTTGAAAATTTATTGAATTTCCTACATGTGGGGTAGCACAGCTACTTATTCCTGATATGTGCTGTGTAATGTATTACGGACACTGACACAAATAAAATATTTATTTATTGTTATATTTATCTGGCAAGCAACTTTTTTACTCAGAAATCGCCTATTAAAAAAAAAAAGTAGCTAAAAAATGCTAGCTTGTGTTTGTTTCTTCTTCTGAAGGGTATAGCATTATCACACTATTGCAAAACAGTTTAAATTGAAACGTGTAATTACAAACTTACACATTAGTAGTATTTACGTAATAAAACTTTTAGGAAAAATTTTCATTCAATTGTTTTTGTTAAAATTTCTTATAAATCTTCAAGTTAAAAATTGTAGATTATAGAATTTATTAAAAAAAATTGATTTTAATGAAACCTTTACTAGGTTTTCCTCATACTTTTCAAATTGGACAATGAGAGAAAAATAGTGAAAGAAACTGTGAAAGACTTATAATTTAGCCTTTTAGTTAGTGAATATGCTATGAGTAATTAAATACAGATTGAACAATTTTTTGGTTAAAACATAAAATTTGCTACAAACGTGGTAGAAGATATTTGTGCTAACCTACTTTCATAACTAATTCTACTTGTGAAAATAATGGAAAAGTTCATATAAACAAATGTCCTAAAATGCTTCATTTACGAGTTGCGGCTAGTGAAAGGTTCACTCAGATTTCAGCTACCCTGGTGAAATGAAGTCGTACTGAAATTTTTAGGACATTAATTAAGGAGCAGAATTAGTGATTGGAATAGGTTATGAAGGTCCCAGGAGTACTTCGTGATTTACTCTGTATAAATGTTATTTATTTCAATACATAAAATTTTCAACATTTTATTCATCAATTGCCTTCTCCAGATCTATTAATGCCATTTATGTGGCCTTGTTCCTCTTATGCCTGTAAACTATCCTAATGAGTATTTTCTTAGACTGAGATGCTGCAAGGGTTAGCAAATAGTACATGTGTATTACAACTATGTTTAAGTGCTTTTACTTTCTTTGCTATAGTAGTAACACATTTTCTAATCCCCTAGTATGTTATTTCTCCAGAATCATTCAATACATACCAGTATATGTAGTATTTCCAATCCTGCCTTTCCTATTCAACATAATTGTACAAGTATTAAGGTGCATCATTTATCTATGCTGCCTTATTTTTACTGATTTTTAAATAATCTCCTTTGTTATCATTAGCTCCTCCAAAAGGCCGTTGCCACCTGCTAGCACTTTTACCTCTACTTCTCGCAAATTTTCTATTCACTCCTCTTTTATTAATGTAATTCAGGTTCATTCCCCCCCCCCCACCACAGTTTCCCTTATTTTTCTGTCTGCTACATCTACTTTTCCAGAAAACACTTTTCTTAACCTCACGTCTACATTCTTCTAATTCTTTACTGTTTAACTTTTATTTTGTTTCAAATGAACTTATATATATATATTTTTTAATTTCATTATGAATATTTATACTTCCATTAATTCTAAATATTGTTGGTTCATCGTTCTATTGTTACCCACAATTGTCTACCAACCTTTTCTGTATATAGTCTCCTGCCCCAACACTTTGGCTACTATGTGTATAAAATATGGCCACATTAAATTTACCTTTATGTATGATATTAAGACACTCAATATCTTCAAGGTAGCTATGAACAAGCTGTGCACAGTATAGCAGTGTTGAAGGCACATTAGACATATTTGCATGCAATATAAAGAGTTGTTATTATGGTATATGGTTAGCTCCCTGGAGAACAGTCATGAAAGTAAAATTCTCATTTACATAACCCACCAGGTAGTGAGTGATTAATATTTAGTGTATCCCTCTTAATAATTAAGTTTAGTAAAAAGAATAATAATAAAATACCAATAAAAGATACACTATTGTATAAGATAGAATTATGTTAATCTTGAATCAAATTTTCTGTTCAAACTAATCTGTTTTACAAATGTAATGTTTAATGTTTTATAAATACAATAAAAATTGAGGAAATAGAAAGATGCTCGCACAATTGCATTATCATTTGTTAGTAGAACCATTGAATGATGATGAGAATCACCTAGATCAATTAAATTAAATTCTGAGGTAAACCTTGAAGAAGTTACAAAAACTGATTTATCAGCTCTTAAAATTTAACATGGGATTACATGTGATTTTTGTGGACAAATCACTATTTGCCAAGACCTTCTGCAGCTTCCTGATGCAGAGTTGTGCAGAAGGAACATTTAGTTTCAGCCGCAATGTACTACAAAGATATAATATACTGAATTAACAATATTATCGATGATTTGACTGAAATTAATATTGCATAATTATCTGATCTTCCTGTAATCATTTAAAGCAAAGTTCTGAAAGTCTAGTTCCTTTTCCATTTCTCTGACCCAGCTGGTACAGTCCATTTTCCTTTTTTTCAATTTTCTTTAACAATCAAATTGTCATATTGACTATAATAATTCATTCACTGCTGCTTGTCATCCTCATTGTATTACATCCTATGATTCCTGGACCAGATATCTTATCTTACGTTTTACTTATTTCTAATTAATCTCTCTAACCTGCCAATTTCTTGCTTTAAATTTTCTATCCTACAGTATTACTTGCTGAGCTTCCACTTTTCACTGTCTGTCTTAAAGAATGCCTTGATTTCTACACCTTCAGGTAACATTTTCTCCCGCTATTCAGAGGTCTAATTGGGGATCTATTTTACCTATTGTAGACACATCATGATTTAAAAAAAATGGAAAACCATTTAAAACATTTCCTCAGGCAATACAGGTGTGGATTTCTTTTCATTTTAGCCTTAATTAAACCTAAATTAATTATTTTCAAATTTGTTTTTTAGTCATATCAACTATAATTAGTTTTTAATCTTAAACAACTACTGAAAGAACTGTAAAACCCTTTAAGAAATTATACCTTTGACTTTCTAATGTGTCTTAACTTTTATGATAGTGTTTATCGGGTGTAGCTTTTTGCTTCTCAAGCTTTTGTTTAAGGAATATATCATCTTATTTACAGGCAATCATTACTCATGTGTGATACATTGTTCATAAGTAAGGACATCTTGTGAGGACATTCTGTTACAATAAATATTTAAAAAATATTGATAAAAATTGTAAAAATTAGTAAATATTTAATTATTCTAATATTTTGTTAGAATAATTAAATATAACTCAATAATTTGTCATATACAGGACCGGGAGGGTGACGAATTATAGAAAATTTCAGGAAAAGTAACTAGAATACATTTATAAGTACTGTTTTTAAAATTTTAATTGAAAAATCTAATACATAACTTCTAATCTCTAAAAAAAAACGACAAAAACTTAAATAAAGTAGTTACACATAAAATTTTTGGAAAACATTCATTTTTACAAACCTTTTTAAAAAATATTGTATGTAACTTATAGTACATACCAACATATGTATTTACTGTACTTTACTTTAAATCTTGAAAGAATTTTAAAAATACTGTATTTTGTTTTTCTATGAGTATTAATTCTTAAAAAATTGTGTGATCATTTTTTGAACTATTTTTTTAAGTTGCACACTAATTTTGCTAATAGTAATTTTGCTTTAGTATTGCTAATAATTTTGAAATTTCTGCCTCATTTTGCTGTTCATACATTCAGTAATATACTTGTTAACATTTCCTCTACTTGTTTGAGATGAATTGTTTGAGATTTGATTTTTTTAAATTCTCAAATTTAAAATGACTTCTTTGTCATCATCATCAGCTTCTTGATTATTTACATCCTTATTCATTACTCATTCTATTATCTTATTGTCATTCAAAATTTCATATCCCAAATCCTAGCTATCTATATTCAGCTTGTCATTTACATCACCCTGTTCTGTTTGAAAAACATTGCATATTCGAGAAATTGTTGTTTCTTTGAAACAACTTGAAGCAGTTGTTTCTTTTGATGACTGTTCCTTTCATTCACTGCACCCGATGGCCGTATTTTGTTCCAGCTTTGAGGTAATATTTGATTTAAAACTTTATTCCATGCACCAGTAATGTTGAAGTTGCATGTGTGATTGTGTATTTTTTTCCAAAATGCTTCCAAATTTGAAACCATATCATGAGAAATATAGTTTTTAAGAAATATTTTCTGGTACTGACGCTTCAAATCTTCAATCACTCCCTGATCCATGCACTAAATCAGAGAGGTTGTATTTGCCAGAAGGAAGACATATTTTATACTCTCATAACCTAATTCATTCACATCATGTATTCAAGGAATCCTATTCAGCAGATTATGCCAAGAGGGAGGATGTGTTTAGATGATGTGTTTGTTGTGTCTCTGAAACTCTCAAATAGTTATAAATATATAGACGTTATTAAAGTGGTTTTTTCATAGTCCAGTTTTTATTATATTTCATATCCTTATTGTAGTAATTTAATATTATGTTAGGATCTGTGAGTGGATTAGATTACTCTTTCATTAAAAAAAATTAAAATTTTTAATTTTGGAGTTCTTTATGAATTTTCTATTGAATCTAGCATGTAAATAGGTTAGATATATTTTTCTGTTGTAGTATTACCAATTTGTACAAAAATTTGCTTGTAAGTTTTGTTTCTACTTCTCTTTTCTCTTCCAAAAATTAAGTCTTCTAAATGTGCTACATATGATTATGAAAACTTTTCACACGTTTATTTATATTACAGATTAACATTACAGAATTACTGCTTAAATAATTATTTTATTATATTTCATTCAACTTCTTATTTCTTTTCAAACATTATAGAATATATTTCTTGGTGAAGATATCAGGAAACAGCTGCCTAAAGAAGCCAGTGACTTTGATTCAGTACTTCACGAGTGGCGTGAATTGACATGCAGAATGAATGAAGACAATTATGCATTTAAAGTTGCTCATTATCCAGGTATCCTAACAAAGAACATATACTTGGGATACGATTAAAATTAATTTTAATAATTTAAAATTTAATTTATTTTCTTCTCATAGAGATTAACTTTGATGTAAAATATCATGAAGCATGCCTTGAAAATATCTTTTTTTTTATAGAAACATAATTCCATATCTCTATAAAAATGTCTTCTTCCCTGTGAAAAGACAGGGAATAACTGGATTAATCTTATTTGTTTATTTATTTGATGTTATACTGAAAGAAATCTGAATTTACAAGGTTATATATAATTTTTATTATCAAATAGAAAAATAAATAAATAAATTATTTTAAATTTATATAATATACAAAAAGAACAAAATTAACACAAATGAAATAGAAATTATAAAACAAAAATTGAAAGGAAAAAAAATGAATAATTACGACTGTTAGCGTTTATTGTAATATAAAGTATTTGTTTACGCATTAGAAAAATATTTCAAAAAATACTTTATTAACTCCTATCATTCTATGAAAATATAATTTCAGAATCACAGCCAACAATTTTTTCCTGTATTTTACAGTAATTAAAAATAATTAGAATCAATGTGGATTTGAATTTATCATTAAACACAAGTTCCCAGTGCATGTTTGGTTTATTATGAATATAATAAATAAGTGAGAATCAAAATTGGACCACTGAAGAATCCTAAACTTTATGAAATATTATGATAACTTGAAATTAGCACTAAGAAACAAACTGCTTGTTAAATATGAATAGAAGATTACCAAAAAATTACTGGAGAAAGTGAATGAAGAATGTTTATATGTATAGGCATAATTTTCATTACTTATAAGTAGTGATGCAAATTTTATGTGTACAGATATACCAGGACTTAAATATCAGGTCTCGGAATGATATGAATTAATAAGCTTCCTTTATGTACATCATTAAGCTTCCTTCACTTCCTTCAATGAAACAAAATTAATTGTTTCATACTTTGTATGTACAGACACTTCATCATTCTTTGTTTATACAAACAGAAATATGAAAACATTGATCAATAATTGAGTCTTTACATATGATACCCCACCAAAGATTTTACTATTCTCTTTTTCAAATGTAAATTAGAATATGAAATTGAAGATTATCTGTTTAAAATTTTTTATTGAAACTCCTCTTCAGGTCTGCCTTAGTTTTTTTTATGCAGTTTGCTGCACGTAATCATAAAGAAACTTGAAATTATCTTTTTTGAAATTATTCCTTCTGATTAATTAAATTTGTTGTTAACTTATTAAACTAGACTGAATATTAATACACAGCCCCACAGCCCTACCCTCTGCATCTTTTCTTCCCACTAGCTCCAGAACACTTTATATACTACGGTGTAGTAACTACACCAAGAACACTACACAAATTACAACATATACGATTACACAGTACACATCTTCAGAAGTTCTTCTTATACTTATACCTGGTGGCATTACAACTCCTTATGCAATGCAACTGTTGTTCGAATAATTGTACCTAAATCCACTTTCCAGTATTCAAAACTTATGCCGCTGGATCAATAATATCTTCAATAAATACTTTGTTAATGTATTCAATTATATTTTTATAATATATACATTTTATTACAGATTTAGATATAACTCATTTATTTTATTATTGTATTCGTAGCTACATTTGTTCACATTATTGAGATTAATCAGTATATAATGTACAATATTTATATTTGAAGTATTATATTTAAGTATTTATTTAGATTCATGTTTTTAAGTTACATTTTAAATAGCATTGATTTAACCATTAAGACATCTTTTATTGAACTTAAATATTTTTAAAGAAAATGATTTTACTGTAACAACATTTTAGAAGAGAGAGAAAATTTACTTTAATAACAACTTAAATGAAAACTACTTTAAAAATAGCATTATCAAGAAGAAATAAATACATTATAAAACAGCTGTTGAACTAAACTTAACATAACTTAACATAGTAAAGAGTTACATAGTTTGTTTATAAATTATAAGGAGGACATGAAACTGAACAACCATAACCCAAAGTGGACGCTACTATGCTGAAGGGTGGATGGCTCTAACAATGTCCTCTGGGCACTTGGGCAAACCTAGTTGTATTTAGCTCTAGCTCCCGTATGCATGCGCTCTGCAAGTGGTCCATTATATCGCAGGTATTCATGGGAACCACGGTGGTTGATGGTCCAATTGAAAAAAAAACCATCAAACACGGGAGCTTAAGGAGACTTTGACCAACATCAGTTGGGAATGTGTCTGGTGATGATGATAAAGAGAAATAACACAATGAATGCTAAAACATGAATAATACGTTTTAATGTAGTGAAATATAAGGAAGAAGGTAAATCATTTGCAAAGGTTTCACCTTTCTTAATACACAAGTGCATTGTTACAGCATGTGGATCTGTAAAATCAATTAAAAAATAGGAGTGGTGTCCTGTTGATTGAGGTAACTGATGACGAACAGAGTTGGAAGCTACTGGCCCTTAGGTTCATAGGGAAGGACAAGGTGATGGTGGAACCACATTATACCTTAAATTCCAACTAGGGGGTTATCTTTTGTCGTTACTTGGCTGGAACTGAACTCTCAGAAATAACAGAGGAACTGTCCCTGCTGTCACTTCTGTTCAGAAGGTAATGAGGAAGGAGAATGGAATTGATGTACCAGCATCTTCTCTGATTATAACCTTTACTATTCCGACAGTCCCTGAATGAATAAAAATAAACTACCTGTCTTGTCTGTGTGCAACAATATATACCAAACCCCAGAAGCTGTTTCCAGTGTCAGGGATTTGATCATACCAAAACTGGTTGCACAAAGGAACAAGTTTGTGTACATTGCAGCTGTGCAGGACATGATAACGCATGTACTGAAGCTGGAAAATGTGTAAAAATGTAAGGGTTTTCATTTGGCAAGGTCTTGGAATGTCCCATTTATAAGGAAGAACAGGCGATAATAAGGATTATTCTTTTTTGTGAAATGATGGGCATCCTCTACTTCGGTCATTTTGCCCGATGAGAATAGAAATTTGTAGCATATGAAAAATGCCATGCCTAACCTTGATTCAAACCCAGGACCTCTGCATGAATGGCTGAGATGCTACCACTCCACTATAGAGATTGAAGTGTCATTTCCTATGGCGCGTTGTGAATTCAGAAAATCCCTCAACATGAGGAATCCTGTACAGGCCGATGTTAGTTTTGTCCAGGCTCTTTCCAGCAATGTACAAAAGCAAACAAATATATATCATGTAAAGAACAGACCAAATTAGTCCAAGTATTATCAGAACAAGTAAAGACCCTCACAGCTGCAATTACAGCATTGAGCTCTGGCAAGAAGGTAACTTCTGCTTAAAAAACTGATGGTGGTTCATCTAACTCCATGTCGTTGTTATACCATCACAAAAAGTTCCTGCTGCATCAATTACAACCAAGATCCCTGTGAAGGGATCTGATAAAACATCATTACCTGGTATGGCATCACTGACCTCCTGAGTTTCCAAATTCCTTCCACCATCTCGAGATTTCTATAAGGATATAAGAGACGAGAACTTCTTAAATATCATAAGATTAAAAAATAAAAACCAGATAATATTTGATAAATAGTTTGCACGCAGAGTTTTTATATGTTACAGGAAATAAATTTTCCTATGGCTACAAATACTATTCCTTCTATAGGAAGAAAAATCCTTTAATACTGTGTCTGCAGGAGATTCATCTAAGTCCATAGGATGATATATCCTGCGGACTTGAGATGTGAATGGACCGGAATGAGGTTACATTCCCCTTGTTAGGTGACCTAAATTGGTCGACTTATTTGGGTGTAGGTCTGAATTTCTATGTTGTGTAAGGCATAATCTTGATTGGTATGAGTATAGCATTGATTTAACTTTCAATTCGTTCGTTTTCTGAGGCATTCAGTCACAAACGGTGCTCTCAAATCAGGACTAGGCGCAGTGTTCGCGTTTTTGATCAATTAGTTGGAGGGAATCATGTTAGTTTGGATGTGAAGATGTCCGTTTGAGGCCTACGTGAAGGTGAAATTTGATATGTATTTTACTGATGCAAATTTCTGCCGAGGCATTTACATCGGTGGCATCCTGACCGAGTCCTGGTTGATGACTGTGAGATGTAATCAGTTACAGGGTCTAAAGACTACCTCCGGTAAAGCCCCTCAGGGCTCGGGACAGAGGGGGTGGTGTAGCGACCGGTAACATCAAAAGGTATCTTCCCCCTACGGGGTTGGGAAGCGGAAATCATGGCTGAACAATGTCGATATCATTTCTCAGACAACTCCATCATCGGTTGTTTGGAGAAGGTACGGGTCGTGTGTGGATCAAGACAATCTCCACCCCCGATTGGACTAGAAACCAACGGCGTTCTCATTACCGCACCAATTGATGTGGTGAACACATTTGGTTACACCTTTAGATAAATTTCACTATCATCATCCTATTGTCCTCAGTTTATGAAATATAAGTTGCAGGTAGAAAGTATGCCTTTTATTATCAAAGATTTGCAAAATGAATTAAAAATTCCTTTTTCGCTTGATGACTAAGGTATGGGTTGAAAAATTCCTGTGACACTTTCCGTAGAAATGATAATGTCAGGTTCTGTATGCTATCTCACCTCCCGAATAATGCATTATGACATCAAAGATAAATCATGCCCTTCCAGTTATTGTCCTATATCCTTGACCACTGCCTTGTGCAAGTAGATAGATTGTATGATAAACCGTCACCTAGTGTGATACCTTGAGAGAAATTGTCTCCGAACAATGCGGATTCAGCTGTCGATCATGTAGCAGCCCTGGAATCTGTTATTCAAAACACCTTTCTACTTCGCCAACACCTGGTTGAGGTATTTTTCGATTTGAAAAAGGCATATGACACAGCTTTGAGGAAAGGAATGCTAAATACACTTCATCAATTGGATAGATATACAAGGAAATCTCCTTGCATTTATCACGGGTTTTTCAGCAGTCGGTCCTTTTGGAGTTACTTTTGGACTACTTACTTTACTTTGGAATTACTTTCACACTAGAAAACTGAATACCACAGGGAAGTGTCCTAAGTGTTACCTTATTTGCGGTAGCCATAAATAGTAAAAAAAAGTGAGTGTGAAAACCCGTTATGTGTTCTTTGTTTGTTGATAATTTCTCAATTTACGTTACATCTAGAACTTTAGCTGCTAGGGAGAGGCTGCTCCAAAATACAATAACCCGTTTAGAATCGTGGTGTAAAACGACTGGATTCACGTTTTCTCCGAAGAAAACTAAATGCGTCTGTTTTTCACACTTGAGGAAGATACTGTCCTTCATTGTGTTTACATAGTGAACCACTTGAAGCATTCACACGACCAACGACTACCGTGGGTAACACATTTAAAGGAACTGGATGAAGGTAAAATGTTTAAAAATGTTGGACATGTAATACTTGATGGGAGTATTACATATTCGAACATACATACACGATCGAGTATGCATATTGTGTTTCTACCAAGCTCTAGTCTATTCCCGCTTGGACAACAGCTGTGTGGCTTATTCGTCCGCTAGGTCTACCGCTCTTAGAATGCTACATTCCGTACATTCATTCATTCATCCGTCTTCTACAAGTGCTTTTTGTTCAGGCCCTGTTGTACATCTACTGGTGGAAAGTGGTGATCAATCACTTTCGAATAGATGATATCAAATGATCTGCACTTAAGTAGCTCGCATTAAAGCGCAAAGAAATCATCCCATGTTTGATGCGATATTTTCTAACCAACTGATTCGATAATAATAACAGGCATGATCTACTGTTCCTCTAGGATCAGAGCTCATCGCCTTTTCTCAGCACTAAATATACAATTATCTCTAGTCCTTACTATTGCTCCATTTTATTAACCCTCCTGGCGGCCTTTTCTCGTTAATTACTGCTTTGATCTTTGTTAATATAATATAAAGACACAAATCCGATTACTCTGCAAAATAAATTTTATATTATAAATAGCATGAATCTTGAATGTTACATTTTATATGGACGGCTCTAAAAACATTAATTCTGTTGGTTGTGCTTTAGTGGTAAACAGCAGAACATACATGTTCCTCCACAGCATCTCCAATATTTTGATTGTGGAGCTTTTTGCTTTTAATATTGCCTTAAGTATAATTAGGCCAACAATTCGACATGTACATGTTTGCTATGATTCCATGAATACATTACAGGCGGTTAGTGATGTTTACTCCTGACTCCCTGTTTTCTGTGAGATTGAATGTGCAAAATGACTAGACGTAATATCAAATTTCGCAAATGACTAGACGTAATACATAGGAATTTCAGGTAATGAGCGCACAGATTGACGCAAAAGAGGCTTGTTTTCAGTCTACTTTTACCAAGCGCGTAGCTTCAAATAATCTTGTCAGTTTCGTGAAGAGGATTATTCACAATGAGTGGTAAAGTGAATAGGATAATACCATTAACAATAAATTTTGCCCAATTAAGAAGCTCCTCATGCAAACATAGCTGTCGAGGAGGTTATTACTTCACGTTTGCGAAGAGAGCACACTACGATCACTCATGGATATCTGATGACGCAAAATCCCCCCTTTGTGCTCACTGCGACTGCCAACTAACAGTGCATTACATCTTTGTGGATTGTATCTGTTATGCGGCATTGCATCGGAAATTTAACCCAGGGGCTAACATACGAACCCAACTGGTTGGTCTAGTGGTGAATGTGTCTTCCAAAATCAGCTGATTTGAAAGTCGAGAGTTCCAGCGTTCAAGTCCTAGTAAAGGCAGTAATTTTTACACGGATTTGAATACTAGATCATGGATACCGGTGTTTGGTGGTTGGGTTTCAATTAACCACACATCTCAGGAATGGTCGAACTGAGACTGTACGAGACAACACACGTCATTTACATTCGTAGATATTATCCTCATTCATCCTCTGAAGTAATACCTGAATGGTAATTCCCGGAGGATAAACAGGAAAAAGAAAGAAAAGGGATTAACATGCGAACTATTCAAGGGGTTAATGTAATGTTAATATCATACGTTTTACGTTTTCTTAGGACCGTCAGTTTGCATTCAAGTATTTGAATTACTGTAGCGAGTTTCAGCTATTCTTGCCAATTGCAGTAAAGCAAGGGGTTATTTTTTTACGTTAATTAAGATATATATATATATATATAATGTGATATATCTATATATCTTTGTTTATTACAACAAATACATCATGTCTGGGTGATGATAATGTGGAAGCGTTTTTCACCCATTAATACCCATAAAACATGGTTTCCAAAAAAAACAATAACTTCAAAAAAATTGCCCTGAGAAAACTGAAAAATATATATTACTGTTTCTGCTTTTCATGAAATTTTGATTTTATAAATCTTTACCAAACTAGAACAAAATACTATTAACATAGTGACTCTAATTTGGTTTAGTCTTCAAAAAGTCAAACTTCAAAGAATTTAAAATATAGTTTTTAGTCAGATTTTTAGGTTATTATACCTTAAAATTTTTAATTATTATTGTTTAAAATTTGGTTGGCCAACAAAAGCTATTGATTATATGAATAATTGCTGTACTTGAAAGAAACACAAAGGCAAAAAACTGCATGACAATAAAAAAAATAAGAAAGACAAAGAAACAATGTAAAGACTACTATTGAGAATCAGCTAGGTTTTTGGAATGTGGAAATTCTTGATATATTTTTACCCTGAGATTTCCAATTAACTTTCTTAAATTTTCATGTAAAAATACTTTTAATTTTAAAATTATATTAGACAAGATATTGGTAAGCTACAGTAATCAAATACTAATCATTAATGATGACAAAACGTGAAAAATATCTCAAAAACAAAAATACAAAGTAATTTTTTGTTAAAAAATCTACTTGAATTATTCTGAAAAAGTTTACATTGGGACCATCCAAGGAACATTCTGTATGAAATAAAAAGACATTGAACTCATTCCATTTACTGAAAAGGTAAGGTTTGAACATAAAAATAAAAAAATATATATACATTGACCAAAATGAGGAACTCCTTCCTTTTGCTGAAGTTTAACAAAATTTTTTATTTGAAAATTGACAAAATTATTATTTCCTCCAGTGTACTACTTCAATTGTTGGAAGTTATATTTAAACAAGTGTAGTGTCATTGTTGTTCAAAATAAAGTACTTAGAAATATCAGTCAGTAATACTACTGAAATAATTTAACAAAACTAATATTTACAGATAAATGCATAAATGATTGAAATATTTCCATTGAAAAATACAAATAGATTTAGTGTTTTGAAACATATATACATAAAATAGTGGTTTTTTTTCAGGTTTATATGGAAAACTGGGAAAATTAGATGAAAAATTAGAAAAAATACAACGAGCTTTAGAAAGTTATCTTGAAACTAAACGGCAGATATTTCCACGATTCTATTTTATTTCTAATGATGATTTACTTGAAATTCTGGGCAATTCCAAGAATCCTGAAAAAGTTCAACCTCATTTTAAGAAGTGTTTTGACAATATTAATAAGTTGAAGATGAGTAAAAATGTAAGTAGTTTTTTTTGTATTTCAGTTTGTTTGTATTGTGCATAAAATGGAGATTCTGTTTAGTATTGTTAATATTAAATAAATAAATTTATTTTGTTGGACAATTTTTATAAATAATAAATAATGTTTTAAATTTCTCAAAGCTGGTATTTTTCTTTTATAAAAATTAACTGCAATGTAATTAGTTAAATAAAAATATAAGTAATCATATCATGTACCTCTGTTTGTATTGCATATAGCATGCTAGTTTTATAAAAGAGAAATACCAGTTTTGAAGGATTTTTTGTGGGTCACTTGATCTTCACAAGCAAGTTGAAGTATTTGCAATTATGATACATAATGAGCATTAGACTTTGTAGTGAGGTCTAACTTGTAGACTTCAACAAGCTCGTGAACATTCAATAACTATTAATACCCAATAACTTTTAAGAAAATTAGAAAGGCAGAAATTCTGTGGTTCTATATTTAAGTTGCTGATGCGGTTTGAGTGACTTGCTAAAAAAGCATTGATAGTATTCATAATTTTAACATCTTTACTTTTTAAGAAATAGTGTGATTATTATGTTGAAACAATTCCAATTGCATAATTCTCATAGGAAGTTGGTAGGTCATTGAAAATATGGTAAGCAAAAATAGTGTTTTGATTACTCTTTGAAATTTTGCTAGCCGGTTTGGAATTTAAAAAAGAGAAATTGTGTTGTAGATCTGTCATGCCAAAAGTAACAATCTCTTTGGGAGATTGATGAAATTTGAAAATATTTATTAAAGTTCTGTTGAAAATTTTGAATTCTTAACATTTATCATAAAATGATTTTGTACAGATAAAAATTTATCTATAATTATTTTTTAAGTTTAATTTTTATAACTTCAATAATTTTACATTTTCTGAGTCAATTTTAGACATTTAATAAGTTGTTCTCTTCTAAATTTTAATTCTAAACTAATTATGATAAAATTTTGTTGGTAGACCTAATTATTAATGTTTGCAGATGCTTCTTTTAGCATAACTGTTACTAACAATAAGTCTTAAGTTGTTGTAATAAATTTCAAACTTCTTGAATCTTATGATCTATTTTACTGTGATTTTAAGTTTGCTAGAATAGAGAAGGTTAAAAAATAAAAAAGTTAAAACTTTCAAAACAAATATTTCCCATTAGATTCAAATTGAAATGTAATCTGAAGTATACATTCTATAGAACATGTTTTGATAGTTACTACCAGGTGTAACGGTTATATAAAATTCTAAACTATTTGGAACACCAAACAAATGACTTACTAAAAATAAACTACGTAATAGGAGAGCAGCTAAATGGTGGGTTATTATTAGTAACTCCAACATTCCTTGCTCTAAAATATACATTTATCTTGTCATCCAGTGGCATTACCTCATTTCAAGTGTGAGTTTTTACATCACTATTTCTACTATTAGTACCAACGCATGATTTCTTATTTTTATACTACTGTTCAGTAAATCACATAAAATATGTCCAAAAATAATACTCAAAACAGTAAATCAGATTATGAATTGAAAACTGAAAATTAATGCAACTGAATTTTTGATAACAGACTATGATAACTCTTAAAATATTAAAGGTAAAACACTGAAATAATGAAGAATCTTAAAACTGACTAACAGTAACATTACATGACAGTAAATTTGGAACTTTTCTCTCCTACTGAAATTCTCATGTATATTATAATTTTATATCTCAGTCAAACAAGAATGTAAATATCATAATTCTGTCTGAGAGATAACTGCTTGCAAAATAATCTTTGAATATAATAAATGTTTGTATTATTAGAGGTAATGAGTAAAACCATTTTTTTCTGCATATAATTGATATGAACTTCATTTGAAATTTTTATATACATGTTGTCTAGGATAGAGCTGTGATCCAGTTGGCTCACGTTGATGAGCTATTGAAAATTCTTCTTTAAGTATTCAATACCACTTGAAAAACTGAAAGCATTTCCACCTAAGCAGTCAAAAATTGACAATTAATTGAAAAAAAGATTACTTCCTCCAGCTGTTTATTAGATTCACTGCATTAAGTTATAATATTTATTTTACTACAAAAATATTTCAATATTCAGTAATATCTATTTTACAGTTAAGCAAAATGTTGATTCTGGCAGTGTTATAGAGAATGTCTTATTTGATTTCTTGTACCTCTTACTCATACCTTTACAATTGTTTTAGATATTATTTATATAAACTGTCCACTGAAAATCTGATCTTACTTTAGAATGTTTTACTAACTGACTCTCCTCTATGAATCATGAGACCTTACCAATAATGAAGGATCTTGAGTGCTCAGTGATACAGAGTAGCTGAACCGAAGGTGCAACCATATCAGAGATGTATCAGTTGAAAGCCAGACTAAGGAATGATTCCTGAAAGAGGGCAGCAGCTCTTTCAGTAGTTAAGAGCATAGGTCAGAGATAGCCGTATCAACATCACACAGTCTTCTGAATACTGCACAGCTGAAAGCAATGGAAAACTACAGCTGTTCTTTTTTCCAAGAAAATGTAACTCTCTGCATTTTAATTTAACAAAGATGGAGGCGCCTTCCTTGGTAAAATATTCTGGAGGTAAACTAATCCCCCATTCGGATCTCTGAGTGGGCACTTCTAAGGAAGGAGTCACCAGAAAATTAAAAAATAACATTCTACGAGTTGGAGGGTAGATTGTTAGAAGTCTAAAAAGGGTTGTTGATTAGAAAATTTAAAGAGGGAAATGGATAGGTTAAATGTAGATGTAGTAGGAATTAGCAAGGTTTGATGGGAAGAGGAAAATGACTTTTGGTCAGGTGATTTTAGAATAATTAACTCAGCGTCAAATAAAGGGCAATTAGGAGTAGCTGACATAATGAACAAAGAGGTAGGGAAGAAAGTGGAGTATTTCAAAAAGCTTAGCGATAGAATCATTGTAATAAGGATAAAATAAAAACCTAAACCGACAACAGTTGTTAACATCTATATGCCTACAGCTGCCCATGAAAATGATGAGGTAGTAGAGTGTGTATATGAAGAAATTGACAATGCAATTAAACTCATAAAAAGGGATAAAAATTTAATAATAGTTTTAATAGATTGGAATGCAAGCATCGAAAAATGCAAGGAAGAAAATATTATGGGTGAATATGGGCTGGGCAAAAGGAATGCAAAAGGGGAGTGACTTATTGAGTTTTGCACCAAGTATAATTTAGTAACTGGCCAACTCCCAGTTTAAAAATCATAAAGAATATATACATGGAAAATATATTGCAGAATTATACGGAGGAAAAGAATTAGAAGAAACTGGTGTTGTAAAAGAAGAAGAGGAAGTCAAAGAAAATAAAAAGGGAGATACAAAACTGAGATCTGAATTTAATAGAGCATTAAAAGATTTGAATGGCCGAAAGGCTACTGGGATACAGTGGGATACGTGCAGAATTACTGTGCAGTGAATTGCGGTGCAGGTGAGGAAGCAATAAAGAGATAAATTATACAAACTGGTGTGTAATATTTATGAAAAAGGAGAAGTCCTGACAAGACTTCAAAAAGAGTGTTATTGTCATGATACCAAAGAAAGCAGGGGCAGATAAATGTGAAGAATTCAGAACAATTAGCTTTACTCTTGCATCAAAAATCTTAACTAGAATTCTGTACAGAAGAATTGAGAGGAGAGTGGAAGAAGTGTTAGGAGATGAAGACCAATTTGGTTTCAGGAAAAGTATAGGGACAAAGGAAGCAATTTTAGCACTCAGATTAATAGTACAAGGAAGATTAAAGAAAAACAAACCAACATACTTGGCATTTATAGACCTAGAAAAGGCATTCGATAACGTAGACTGGAATAAAATGTTCAGCATTTAAAAAAAAATTAGGGTTCAAATACAGAGATAGAATAACATTGCTAACATTTACAGGTACCATACAGCAACAGTAATAATTGAACAACATAAGAAAGATGACGTAATAAAAAAGTAAGTCTGACAAGGATGTTCCTTATCCTCGTTACTTTTTAATTTAACACAGAACTAGCAGTTAATGATGTTAAAGAACAATTTAGATTTGGAGTAACAGTACAAGATGAAAAGATAAAGATGCTACAATTTGTTGATGATATACTAATTCTAGCTGAGAGTAAAAAAGATTTAGAAGAAACAATGAACAGCATGAATGACGTCTTATGCAAGAAATACTGCATGAAAATAAACAAGAATAAAATGAAAGTAATGAAATGTAGTAGAAATAACAAAGATGGACCACTGAATGTGAAAATAGGAGGAGAAAAGATTATGGAGGTAGAAGAATTTTGTTATTTGGGAAGTAGAATTACTAAAAATGGATGAAGCAGGAGCGATATAAAATGCTGAATAGCATAGGCAAAACAAGCTTTCAATCAGAAATATAATTTGCTTACATCAAAAATTAATTTAAATGATAGGAAAACATTTTTGAAAGTACATATTTGGAGTGCAGCTGTATATGGAAGTGAAACTTGGATGATCAGAGTACCTGAGAAGAAAAGATTAAAAGCTTTTGAAATGTGATGCTATAGGAGAATGTTAAAAATCAGATGGGTGGATAAAGTAACAAATGAAGAGGTGTTGCAGCAAATAGATGAAGAAAGAAGCATTTGGAAAAATATAGTAAAAGAAGAGACAGACTTACAGGTCACATATTAAGGCATCCTGGAATAGTCACTTTGATATTGGATGGACAGGTAGATGGGAAAACTTGTGCAGGCAGGCAATGTTTGGAATATGTAAAACAAATTGTTAGGAATGTAGGATGTAGGATTTAGGGGGGTATACCAAAATGAGCTGGCTGGAGTTAAATAGGGAATCTTGGAGAGCTGCATCAAACCAGTCAAATGATTGAATACAAAAAAGCTACATTGTAAGTATAGCTTTCATGTATACTACATTTAACCCTCATGTTTGTAACCTTACATGAGGCGTAGAACAAACCTCTAATTTAAAGTACTGCATACTGAAGTTTGGATATTGACTACAGAAACACCTACAAGAAAAATTTCTTACATTGTACAGTACTTTCATTTTAAACATTATATAACTTTTCATAGTAATAAATACTTTTACTGAAAATCATCTTGCAGTTAAAATGTGTAGATATTTATGCATGTAAACAAAGAGTTCTTTTTACCTAATTATAGGCTTCAACAATGAAAATGGAAGGTTCTGGAATGTTTTCAGCTGAAGGAGAATTTGTTGATTTCATTAGACCAGTTATTCTGGAAGGAGCTGTAGAAATGTGGCTCTGTGTTGTTGGTAAGGATTTCATTATAATTTATAAGTAATATCTTGATATTTCAAAATGTTGTAAAGAAAAGTGATTACCTTTTTTTCTTGTTTTGTGATTATAGTAGTGCATTAGTAGAATTTGGATAGCTTTGTGGTGGCTTGTTGTGTCAATGTTTCTGCAAGGGGATGTGGAAAATTTATTCATCAACCCAAGGCAGTGTTATTGTATTTTACTTTTTTTACAGGTAGAGTGGTTTTTCCATTTTTTTATGAAAGGAGAAGGAATGAATCAGCTAATTAAAAGCAGTCTACTGAACATGTTACAATATATCTGCCAATTTTTTTTTTATAGAGATTGAATAAAATAGTGATTACTACATCTTAGAAACTTAAACTGGTTTTTTGTTTGGAAATGATAGAAAACGTTGTCATTCTCTCTCGGGTAGAGGAACGCAAGAAATTTAAAATTCCAACTTCATAAATGTCCAGAAAGCCTTTAACAAAGTCTGCTGAGCATTTGTGGGAGATTTTACTTAACAAAGGAAAACCCATATTTATAATTAGAACATTGCAGAATATGTATTAACGTACAGTTAGAATGGCAAATATTGTTTAACAAAAGTACCAAATGTTTGCAAGGAGTGGTATCCATTGTTGTCGCCTGTTCACTAACCCATTTCTTCCCGAAAGAACAATTTACAAAGTTTTCGTGAAGTTCCCTGCAAGTTGCGATTTTGCGTTAACGCAACGTTGGGAAATGATATAAACAGTAAACATACGACTGATAATTACGTAAAATCATTTTTTTAATAGTAATAATAATAAATATTAATAATTTCAGTTGACTCTATTTTCTGTAATATTTATAATTTTACAATTTTTTTTTGCAGCTGCCATGTGAAATTTTTTAAAACAATCCAAATATAAAAACAATTTGCACTTCTTAGAAATATAAACAGTTTGGCAATGACGCACTTGGTAACTTCGTCTTTCATTTAGTTTCATTTCTATCTATAATACGGTCAGTTTTGTCTTTATTGTCTGGTAAACTCGTTTTACTGCAGTGTCCTAAGAGTAAATTTCTGTCACTTAGTCAGGTTCTTCAATTTTCACTGATCGAAGTAACCACAAAACTAACTGCGATTTAAATTTTATCTGGTTAATTTTATTTCCTGTTGATAAAATATAAAATTTCCCCGGATTTTCTCTCATGAACGTTTTCGCTGAATGACGTCCAAAATAAGAGACCATTTGCTCGTCAATTGAAATTTTATGAGAAACACTCCATATTGGCTGAATTTGACATTCGCTTTATAATAATTTGGGCGGAGTTTTGAAAATTTGTGCGATTTTCTAGTTTTGTGTGGTCTGATAAATGGATGTACTTTTTAATTTTATCAAATTTATTTCGTGACTTGGGTATATGGATAAATAGACGTAGTACCTTTTTAACTCATGTTCAAGAAACTTCTACCAAAGCAGGAAGAATGGTCAAAAGCTTGAGCATGCTAACGAACATAGCTGGACCCTGATCATCAAGGTGAAAAATGTTCGCGCACCTGATCAATTTGGTGCTCCTCTACGGTGCACCAATCTGGGCTAAAGCAATAGATGTCGAACATTGTAGAAGAACTATGGAAGGGGTGCAACGGCGGATGACCCTTCGGGTGGCGTTCGCATATTCTTCAGTCTCAACGGAAGCATCACTAATTATAACGGGAATACTCCCACTGAAACAGTTGGCCAGAATGAGGTAAAGGGTGGCTGAAGGAGAACAGAGGAGCACGGCCTGGAATGACATGATTGGTAAGTGGAAAGCTAAATGGGAGTCACAACTAAAAGGGAGATAGACGTATCGACTGATAAAAAAGGATAGCGGCTTGGGCCGAGAGGGAATTTAGGGTGCTCAGTTACTGGCTTACTCAGTTCCTGACCGGCACGGTGGTTCAGAACGTATCTATTTGCGAGATATAGAGCTGAGAACGAAGAATGCCCCTATTATGGAGAGGTCAATACCGCCGATCATGTCATTTTCCAATGCCACAGGTGAGCGATTCAGAGGACAGAGATAGAAGGCATAGTGGACACGATAGATGCAGACAATGTTGTGGATAGGATGTTGACCGGTGAAAAAGAATTCCAGGCAGTAACCAAATATATCTCTGCGGTAATTCGGAGAAAGGATGAGGTGGCGAGGAGGTGAGGGATAGCCCCTTACAGAATCGTCGTCCGTCTGAGCTTGCTTGGGTGGGCGGTGGCTAAGAAGTAGGGGGGGGGGACTCCGGATCCTCTTCCATCCTAAAACTTCGGAGAAAACAACCTGGAATAAAAATAAAAAGACCCATACCGGCAGGGGCCAGAAATGGTGTAATCCCTGTTAGAGAGGGCTATGAAAAGACCCAAATCGGCAGGGGGCCAGTGCTGGCTCCTCCTGTTTGAGTGGACAATGAAAAGACCCAGATTGGCAGGGGGCCAGTAATGGGTATCCCCTGTTTGAGTGGGCAATAAAGTAACAAAAGATCCAACCGGCGGCCGACCCGTCACGCCGGACGTACAGCCGGTAGGCTGGAAGGGCCATTGAGTTTAAAGGACACGCCCCTGTATTGAGCCAAGCCTAATTACTGATCCAATGCAGGAGTGCAGGGGAAAAATCTATATTGTGGCATTGTCTCTCGTACAAGAGGTATACCTTTATCGCGTTCTTCACTCCAGTACATTTTACATTGGAAAAGCGAGTGCTAGCCCATCAGGATAATATTCCAAAATTTTTTTCAAGTCTGGATGAGTTAAAAGCTAGGGTTATTTTTCCCCTTAGCATATGAAATAAAAAACTCAATAATTTTGTCTAGAAACACATCATCAGAAATTAAACTGAATGTTTGAAGAGCTGTTAGACCACCGTATTGTTTATTTCTTCCAAAAGTTGACTTTTTTCACTATCATCTGGAATTTTTTATGTAGTTTGTAAAGAATTTCTTCAATTTGGACACAGTTTAGATTTCTTGACATTTTGTTTTGCCATTTTACGTTTTGTTGTTTTAGTACAAACAGAATTATTGACTTCAGAAGAACCAGTGATTTCCGAAGGAATGCGATCACCCCCATCGTTGATAATAAGTTTTTTTATCATCAATGTTTTCTTTGTTTGTATTTTCATCGACAACAGGTGGTATAATTGCTGCATCAACACCGCATGCTGCTTCCTCTTCCTCCATCTCATTAAGTGCTGCAAGCAGCTGTTTTGCTGTTCTGTAATATTCTTGCTGAAAACTCATAGCAGAATATACTGGTCAAAGTAATATGTCAATATTTGTATATTTCAATAATTGTCTAATAATTACGTCTTACTGTTGGGTGATAATACAAAATACACCCTAGTAACTAATAACTAAATTTATATTATGAAATAAAAGAGTTATTTATCACGCACTAAACTCTAAATACTGTAAATAAAACAGAAATATATATGTAACGTAGCTACGGTAATTATGGCAACAATTTGTTTTGGTTGAGGCACTACACATAGCAACTGTATCTCAACTAGCCATAAGTTCCCAACGTTGCGCCAACGCAACACTTGCAGATTCCTTTGAATAACAAAGAAACCCAAAGCTCAGTCTCAACAGAAATGACTCGGCAATAAATCAAACATAATAGGAATAACTGACAAAACAAAAAATTCGGTTTTAAGAATGAACATTATTTTATTTCTTACAACAAAAAAGCAGATTCTCAATGCATTGGTTTTTATTTATCCTCTAGGACAAATATTAGGATGAGATAAATGACAATTTTTGTAGTGTGTGAAAATGCATGCCTGACCGAGATTCAAATCCAAGGCCAATAGATGAAGAAAAATGTTTCAATACATATGCATCTTAAACGTTAGCTTTTGTTTGTTGATCATCTATGACATTAACAAAAGATTTGTTTGTAGATTCAGAGAACGACCTTCAAAGATCTTTATTTACATATTGCTAAATTTGACTGCATTTTATCAGAAAAAACAAAGCTAAAGTGATGGTTTTCAAGGAAGTGACTGTCTTGATGCAAAGTATTTATTAACTAGAGAGTAGAATGCGTTCACATAACTATGCGTTTACATAACTATGGCGTAATGTATCGTCATTCAAACAATAGCTGCTGAAATTAAATTAAACAATTTTTAGTGGTTCACTTTTTTTCATTAAAGAAAATGCTCATCAGTAAAGTATAAAAGGGGATAATTTTTAAAGTTTAAAAAACTTGCTTAGACAAGTTCTGCTTTACGACTTGAATGCTGGCCTTTTTTTGTTTTCAGTCATTTGACTGGTTTGATGCAGCTCCCCCCAAATCTACTGGCAGTAGATTCCCAATCTACTAACAATTTCCAATTCCCTAACAATTTGTTTTACATATTCCAAATGTACCTGCCTGAACAATTTTTTCCTTCTATCTGTTCCTCCAATATTAAAGCAACTATTCCAGCATTCCAGCATGCCTTAATGTGTGGCCTATACGTTTCTACAACTGTGTTTCTATAACTATATGTAGTCTCTTTTTTAACTATATTTTTCCAAATGCTTCTTTCTTCATCAGTTTGCCGCAACAACTCTTCATTTCTCATTTTATTCACCCATCTGATTTTTAACATATTCCAAACATTGCCTGCCTGCACAATTTTTCCCATCTACCTGTCCATCCAATATCAAAGTGACTATTTCAGGATGCCTTAATATGTGACCTGTAAGTCTGTCTCTTCTTTTACTATATTTTTCCAAATGCTTCTTTCTTCATTTATTTGCTGCAACACCTTCTTCATTTGTTATTTCATCCACCCATCTGATTTTTAACATTCTCCTATAGCATCACATTTCAAAAGCTTTTAATCTTTTCTTCTCAGTACTCTGATCATCCAAGTTTCCCTTCCATATACAGCTGCACTCCAAACATGTACCTTCAAAAATGTTTTCCTATCATTTAAATTAATTTTTGATGTAAGCAAATTATATTTCTGATTGAAAGCTTGTTTTGCCTATGCTATTCAGCATTTTATATCGCTCCTGCTTCATCCATTTTTAGTAATTCTAATTCCCAAATAACAAAATTCTTCTACCTCCATAATCTTTTCTCCTCCTATTTTCACATTCAGTGGTCCATCTTTGTTATTTCTACTACATTTCATTACTTTCATTTTATTCTTGTTTATTTTCATACAGTATTTCTTGCATAAGATGTCATTCATGCCGTTCATTGTTTCTTCTAAATCTTTTTTACTCTCAGCTACAATTAGTATATCATCAACAAATTGTAGCATCTTTATCTTTTCATCTTGTACTGTTACTCCAAATCTAAATTGTTCTTTAACATCATTAACTGCTAGTTCTGTGTTAAATTAAAAAGTAACGAGGATAAGGAACATCCTTGTCAGACTCACTTTTTTATTACATCATCTTTCTTATGTTGTTCAATTATTACTGTTGCTTTATGATTCCTGTAAATGTTAGCAATGTTATTCTATCTCTGTATTTGAACCCTAATTTTTTTAAAATGTTGAACATTTTATTCCAGTCTACGTTATTGAATGCCTTTTCTAGGTCTATAAATGCCATGTATGTTGGTTTGTTTTTCTTTAATCTTCCTTGTACTATTAATCTGAGTGCTAAAATTGATTCCTTTGTCCCTATACTTTTCCTGAAACCAAATTGGTCTTCATCTCCTAACACTTCTTCCACTCTCCTTTCAATTCTGTACAGAATTCTAGTTAAGATTTTTTATGCATGACTAGTTAAGCTAATTGTATCTGCTCCTGCTTTCTTTGGCATCATGACTATAAGACTCTTTTTGAAGTCTTGTCAGGACTTCTCCTTTTTCATAAATATTACACACCAGTTTGTATAATCTAGGACGCTTCTTCACCTGCACTGCGCCATAATTCTGCAGGTATTGCGTCTATTCCTGGACTCTTTCTACTATTCAAATCTTTTAATGCTTTATTAGATGTCAGTATTGTTTCTCCCCTTTCATCCTCTTTAACTTCCGCTTCTTCTTTTACAACACCAGTTTCTTCTAATTCTTTTCCTCTGTATAATTCTGCAATATATTCTACCTACCTATCTACTTTTCCTTTCGTACTTTAAATCTGTGTACCATCTTTGTTTAACACATTATTAGAATTTAATTTATTACCTTAAAATTTTCCCTAACTTTCCTGTATGCTCCGTCTCTATTTTACCAATGATCATTTCTCTTTCCACTTCTGAACACTTTTCTTTAGTCCACCCTTCATTCTGAAGTTTCCACTTCCTGTTTATAGTATTAGTCGATAGTATTCCTGTTGATAGTTCCTTTTACTTTCTTCATCACTAGTATTCTTATATTTTCTACATTCATTCATCAGCTGCAATTTTACCTCTGATTTCCAAGGTTTTCTACCAGTTCTTTTTGTTCTACCTAAGTTCGGTCCTGCTGATTTAAGAAGGTCCTTTTTTAGGAGATTCTCCCATTCTTCTTCTATATTTCCTACCTTATCATTTTTACACTGACTTCTTGTGATGTCCTCCTCAAAACTCTTCTTTACCTCATTTTCCTCAGGCTTCTCTAAATTCCACCGACTGATTCATCTGATACCTTATCTTCAGGGTTTTAAACCACAATCTACATTTCATTATCACAAAAATTATGGTTGCTATAAATGTCTACTCCAGTATATGCTTTGCAGTCAAGGAGTTGATTTCCAAATCTTTGTTTAATCATGATATTATCTATGTGATAATATATTTCTATATCACTATATTTCCTTCCTTGCCTTTTCCAATGCTTGTATTCCAATCTCCGACTACTATTAAGTTTTTCATCCCCTTTTGTGTGTTTTAATTGCTTCGTCAATTTCTTCGTATACACACTCTACCTCATCATCATCATCATCAGCATGGGCACTTGTAAGCACATGACATTAACAATCGTTGTCGGTTAAGTTTTGATTTTATCCTTATTACAATGATTCTATCACTATGCATTTTGAAATACTCTACTCTTCCCTATCTTCTTGTTCATTATGAAACCTATTCCTGTCTGCCCATTATTTGAAGCTGAGTTAACTATTTTAAAATCCCGTGACCAAAAGTCTTTTTTCGCTTACCACGGAACCTCGCTAACTCCTACTACATCTACATTTAACCTATCCATTTCCCTGTTTAAACTCTCTAACCTACCAACCTTTTTTAGACTTCTAACATTACACGCTTCGACTCATAGAATGTTATTTTTTAATTTTTGGTGACCCTCTCCTTAGTAGTCCCCACCCGGAGAACCAAATGGGGGAAAAGTTTACCTCTGGAATATTTTACCAAGGAAGGCGCCTCCATCTTTGTTATATGAAAATGCAGAGAGCTACATTTTCTTGGAAAAAAAGCAGCTGTAGTTTCCATTGCTTTTAGTAGCACAGTACTCAAAAGATTGAATGATGTTGATATGGCCGTTTAAGTCGTCCTGACCTACGCCCTTAACAACTACTGAAAGAGCTGCTGCCTCTTTCAGGAATCATTTGGCTCTTAATAGATACCTCTTCGATATGGTTGCACCTTCGGTCCAGCTACTCTGTATCACTGAACACTCACACCCCCTCACCATCGGCAATGTCTCATGATTAATAGAGGAAAATGTTGGCCTTAACAGCTAAGAAAAAATAAAGATTAGTGGTTGCTGAAATGAAGTCAATGAGAGACTTCTGTTGCTCTGGCAGAGGTTGGCTAGGGACATAAGTAGGTTTTTCTTACTTAAATGAATATTTTTTATTACTCCTTTAAACATGATATAATAATATTATTAAACATTATTATAATATAATGTTTAATAACTTTAATTATCAGAAATTGTTATTTATGACACTGTATTTACTACAGATTTATTGAATAATTTTACAAATAAGAATTTGTGTTAATGATTTGCACTTCTAAAAATAATACAATTTAGGCCATATAGGTCATTGTATTAAGTGAAATAAAGGTAATAAATTAAGATTAAGAACCTAAATTAAATTTTATTAATATCTTTAATGACTGCGTAGGATCACTTTAGTCAGTCCGTTATCTAAGTCTTTTCGATGGGACTGATTGGGCCTTGCGTTCCTCCCAGTATCTTGTCATACGTTCCGATTTTTGTGCCCTTTCAATAGTTGAATATGTTCGTGTTGTGAATTTCCTTGTGAGTCTGAAGTGAGTGTTTTTGTTTTTGATTTTGTTCTTTAATTTTATCTTATCTGTGGTGTCTTTTTGGTGTAAGGCCAATTTTCTTCAGAACATTCTTATTTCTCTGATCCATCTGCATCCTGTCTTGGTTTTTTTCTAATTGAATTGAGATTGTACTGTACTAGCTGTTTCAAAAGTCTTGAATCTTGCATCCACATGATATGTCCAAAGAATCCTAGTCTCCTCTTACTCATGGTATCAGTGATGGGTTTTAACTACTTTTACTCGACTTTGTAGGGTATAATCCACCACTGCCTGCCTTTCTATTACATTTTATTGATGCAGGTTCTTTCAATTTTCTGGAGTTTTTCTGTCTTTGATTGTTTGTTAAGGTAGAAGAGTATGCTGCATAAGTGGCTTTTGGTTTTATAACTGTGTTGTAGTGTCTTATTTTTCCTTTTATTGATATCATTTTTTATTTTAAGTGTACCAGGTTAATTTTTGAGCTTTGGCTAGTTTGTCTCTTCTTATTTGGCTTGAGGTTTTTTAGTTTGGGTCATTTGTTATTATTTAAATTGGATTACCATTTTGATTTTATTACCGTTTATATTTGTCTTTTAATAATGTTGGTTTTTGGAGCATAATTTTTGTCTTTTGGAATTATATTTTGAGACCAATTTCATTTATAATGTTTTGAAGTTCTAACATTTATTTATTTATCTTCATCGATGTCGTTTTCTAGCAGTGCCAAGTCGTCGGCAAAACCAAGACAGTTTGTTTTGATTTTTCAAAGTATTTTTACTTTTGGGTCATTTTTTGACCCATTTCCTCATTACCATATCTAACAGCACAGTTAAATAATAGCGGTGAGAGCCCATCGCCTTGGCACAGTCCTGTTTTGATCTCAAATGGTTCTGAGAGCTTGCCTCTAACTTTTATCTTGTCTTAAGAGTTTGTGAGTGTCTGTTTTATCATGTATATTAATTTGGTAATCCGAGGTATCATAGAATTTTTAGTAGAGATTCAATTTGGATGCAGTCATAAGCTTTCTTGAAATCTACAAATGTTATCACCATGTCTCAAGTTTCTTTTCCTGTTGTAATCCTTTATTAGCTTGAGACTCATGATCTGGTTTGGACAGCTTCTCCAAGGTCTGAAACCTACCTGGTATTCTCCTAGTCCTTTCTCAATTTGTGAACCAATCCTGTTGAGGATAATTCTTGAAAGAATATTGTATGTTGTGTCTATGGTGAGGTTCCCCTGTAATTATTTTGGTCTGTTTTGTCCCCCTTTTTTGTGTAACGGATGTATAAGGTCTGTCATCCAGTGTTCTAGTAGTTCTTCTTTGATCCAAATGTTGACAAGCTGTTGATGAAGGGCAATTTTTGCTGATCTCTCTGCATGTTTCCAGATCTCTAGAAAAGTCTGATCTTCTCCTGCTGCTTTGTAAATCTTCATCTCACCCAGTGCTTGATAGACTTCTTTTATTGTGGGAGGGTTTATGTTTTCTGGTGGTGTTGTTATTGGGGTGTTAGTGTTGAAATTTAGTAGTTCTCTTGATTCTTCACAATTTAAAAGTTTGTTGAAATACTTGACTAGGATTTCCACGTTGTCCTCATTGTTATGGGCCAGTTTACCGTTTTCATTTTTTATGAGTAGGGTTGGGGATTCATATTTTTTGAGCTTATTTTTTAAGGTTTTTTAGTAGTCTCTTGACTGTGTTTTATTAAATTCTTCTTCTATTGACTTAAGTGTGTCTTTATAGTATTTTCTTTTTATTCTCTTTAGGATTCGGGTGATTTCTTTTCTGTTTTACTAGATTTTGGAAGAATGTTTCTGATTTTTTGGATTGGTTAAATAGCCATGTTTGATATTTTTTCTCCACTGTTTTGTCATATTCAGTGTTCCACCATTAATATCTTTTACAGGATTTTATTGGGGCTAATTCTGATGAGATTTGTTTAAGGCTGTTATGTAGATCTTTGAGTTTATCCAAGTTTATTATTTTTTCATTTGCTTTTTGGTAATTTTCATTCTTTATTAGTTGGGTAGGACCCATTTTTCTTTTAGTTTTAGGGATTTGGTTTTGTTGTTCCTTTCTTTAGGGAGTAAATTTAATTTCAATTTCGACTACATAGTGATCTGAGCTTGTTTCTACTCCTCTGAGGACTTTTACATTGTAGATCTTGTGTTGAAATGTGTCCATGAAGAAATGGTCTTGTTGCCATTCTCCTTTAATGTAGTCAAAGTATTTCCAAGATTTCAGTTTTTGAGGTTTCCTCTTGAAATATATATATATATATATATATATATATATATATATATTAGAAAAAAAATTGCCAATGGATTTTTTATATATAAATGTCCAGCTTGTAATACAAGCTAACCCTTTCTGAATGTTTTATTGTAACAAAAGAACAAGTTTTTAACTTGTTCTAATAGTAAACTGTAAAAGAAACAAGAGACCCCTGAGATCACAGAACTGCAGGTGTAGCACTCAACATGTTAATAAAAGACAGTCAGCTGCGCTCTGGTTAAGATAGTCAGGTTCTTAGACTGAAAGAACAAATCCTCATCAGTACGTCAATTTCATCAGTACATCATTTGTGTACCTATTATACACAAATTGATATCTGACACATAATAAAGAAAAACAGAAATAAACATTACCATAATAAATTTCCCTTACTGATTTAAGGAATTACATATTTTACATGTTTCGCAATAGAAAGGAGTATAATTTGTTGCCTAAGATTATACCACATTCTTTGTTGGACGGTAATACATGTAAAATACTTGAGGAAGAGGAATCAGTCAAAATTACTTTTTCTGGGAATAATAGTGTTCTCTTAATATAGTACTATGTCTTCATTAAGTTTGTGTAGTAAACAGAGTGAAAGTTTTACAATTGTAGCCTTCACATAAAGATGTGCACTAGTATACTTAGTTCAATGAAGAAAACAATGGGAAACATTTCACATGACTGATAAGTGATACTCAAAATGTTCGAATTTGGGGATCAGAGAATCCACATATTACATTTGACTAAATTAGAGATAGCCCAAAAACTAATGTTTGATGCAGACTGCTTCACAATCATGTGATTGGACCTTTTTTCTTTGGGAAAACAACAGTTAATGGAAATATCTATCTGGACTTGTTAGAAGGGCTTGTTTACACTCAGATTGAAGTGTTACAACCAAAAATCATATTATTCCAACAATATGGAGCGCTACCACATTGGGGTTTATTAGTGCGTAAATCCCTCAAAAACACATTCCCAAATCACTGGATTAGAAATGATGAACCGATTGCTTGGGCACCTCAATCACCAGATGTAACTCCATGTGATATTTTCCTACTGGGTTTCATGAAAGATAACGTATACAAAACTCATGTGGCGAATATTGATGACGTTAAGGAAAGGATTGTTAACGCATTTGAATTCATAAATGTGGATGTGTTACAATGAATATGGCATGAAGTTGATTACGTTTGATATCAGTTGGATATTTTGTAAATTAGTAATGGTGCACACATTGAATGTCTTTGATTACAAATAAAGTGATGTGCACTGGCGCTAGTGCTGTAGACTCCATCAAGCTTTAAAACTTATACTTTTACTTGGCTTGGCACTTCTCCCGCCACTCTCGGATCACCGGACTGGCCACTACCTAAGGGTCCGTCCATTGGTCAATGCCGCCGTTGGACCCTATCACAGCCAGTCTTCTGCAATTGAACAATTCTGGCCGAATTGTTCAGCCACCAATTCCACCTCATTTCTGTTCTCCATTTGCCATTCCAACCCCTGCAAGGCAGCTGCGCACTCGCGCCGCAGCATGTGCTGATCCAGGTCCTTTAGCTTATAGCAACCAGAATCTGGAGCTCTTAGACCGCCTCCGTAAACGATCTCATAGATTATAAGCCTATGATCGCTCACACTGGCCTCAGGCCAGGCAGTCCAACTATTTTTACTTCGCAGCAAGTCGCCCTTCACCAAAGTGACATCGATATAACTTTCTTCCAGTTCGGAAGAGAATGTTGACGGTTGTTCTATGTCGTTAATTAAGTAGAAGTTCCTGGCTTCCACAAACTGTTCGAGATCAGCGCCTCTGGGATCAGTGAGTGGTGAACCCAAGGCGGGAGACTTGGCGTTAGCATCCAGATGCCTGGAAGATCGTCCAGAATCCTGCCCAACTTCGCCAGCAATCCATCGAAACTGCATCCAAGCTGGAAGTATCCCGACACCAGCGTACCCCTCGTGATTAGCATGACGGTGAATTCCATCAGACCAATGGGGCATCCAGAAGACGACACCCAACGAATCTGAGCCAACCATGATGGTGGAGAGCGGCCGTCCCCTACGAGAATGAATAACATCTACCTCGCGGAACCCGACCACCCTATCCCCGACCGCGTACGGAGCTCCTGGACCAAGTGAATCTCGAGGTTGTACTCCTTGGTGTTCACCAGCCACCAAGACCTGCCGGATCTTAGACGAGGTCTCTAAAACCCAGTAACTCTTCAGGGCTTGCTTCTTCCCCATCTGCCAAACCACCTTGATTTCCCTAAGAAAATCCTCGACGGCCATATCCAAGATAGGATTTTGACCGTGCACGGCTCTGACGATTTCGGGCTCCTGTACCCTTATCGCCCTTTGCATATCGAATACTAATATTTGTGGCCTCCGCTCGTCCAGCAACTGAGCCTTTAGCCCGTTCTTCTGCAGAACGTTGGCCTCCAGACTTTGGACCGCATCTCCTCGATCCGCCCGATGCAGTCGGATCCGGAGCTCGTCTGCCTCACAGCAGACTTCACCCCGGGGACCTCCCGCACCGCCGAGCCGATCACCATCTCGCCGTATCCCACTTTTCCCGACTTCGTGCGAAGCCGCCCTTCGGTCTTGGCTCTCCCTCCATTACCGCGCATTCCCTGCATAGTTCCAGCAGCAGCTTTTCCTGAACAACTCGTAGTGGTGGTTTCAGCAGGATTTTTAGTGCAATCCGCTGATTCACTTAGGCGTAGTACTGTCTTCGTGGAGACCTCCTTATCAGAGGACCGTGATCTCGGCGGAGACCTACCGAGTGACCTTCTCGGCAATAAGGGGTCTCCGGCAACCAGGTCTTTGGCTATGCCAACTAGGTCCTCTAAGCAATCTCCCCCAGATTGTTCCACAGCGTCTGAAGAATAAAAACACCGACTGTACTGCCAGGCATTACAGTAATAGTGTGACTGTACCTATCATCTAACACAAGGCAAGGTGAGCGTCCAGCAGTGAACTATCCCGAGCGAGGCTACTTGTTCTCACGTAGCCCCGCTCGAAACGTCAAAAGCTAAAAGCCCCTAGATCAGACCACAGGCGAGGTCTGATCTAGTTCGGGAACGAAAATTGCTTCCCGAAACTGCCAGACAATCGAAAAGATTATTGACTTCATGAACCTGCATGAGCCTTCAGGGTTCATGAGCCTTCAAGAACGGGGACACGATGCAGCACAAAGGAAACATCCTTACTTAGACGAAAGTGGCACTCCTGCAACACACTACGCAGCTGTGTAGCCTAAACTCCACAGAAGCGCAGGTTGACTGACAGCCACTGATCGTTGTCAGACCCGACAACGTGAACGTAGGAACTCTGACACTTGTAGAAACAAATCGTTACCAGTAATAGTAAACACAAGTTATACAGCATGAGGCCAGAGGCCGAGAAGCGATACTTTTAGACTTGTACTTTTCAAATATTTTTTGAAAAATAATTGTGGTTGGATACTTTTTTAACTGACCTCATAAATTCAATACGTTTCATACTTAGTATATCCTGGATAGGTGTCTTTGCCACTTCAAGAAACTGCTGCCAATAACTTTAGCTAAAACCAAAGTTCAAAATAGCAGCCCTAGTAGTGTCAGTGAGGAAGGTCATATGGGTGATTGAAAGCATCATAATAAAAACAGAATCTTTGTTTGTAGTAAATTTAGATAGTTCATCAAAACTGACTGTTCTTTTTGATCTTTAGTGAAGTATAAAGTCACTACTTATATTAAATTTGGCTTTGCAAAATTCCTTATAATTTTTCCAAGAACCCTCAAAATGTTAAGTTTTAAGTCTGATCAGAAAAAAATGAATTTGTAGATTACATTCATTTTTGATAATTTGTATAAATCAATCTCCTGTGATTACAGAAACTTTAATGAGAGTAACTCTAAAAGATGAACTGAAATCTGTGCGTGCAGCGCTGAGAAAAAATTTGAATAAACGTGACAAGTGGATAAAAGATTGGCCTGGGCAATTGTGTATTACTGCAAGTCAGGTACTGGAATTGATTTAATCTGTATTAATTGATTTACCTGTATTTAACTAGATTTTGAAGTCATAACTATGTTTTACAGCACAAATATTTTATTATACTAAACTGAACTAACCTTGAAAAACTGAAATTATTAGTCTTGAATTTGAATTTATGTTCTCTATCACTTATAAATTTTATTAGATTTCTCACTTATTTTTTATTTTTTTATTTTTTAAGCAAATAATTCTACATACTTCATGGGAGTACATAAGCATGGGAAAATTTCACCATAACCATCCTCTGGATATGATCTATGAAATAATATTTCATATACATCAAATTTTTTTGGAAGATGCTTAAGATTAAGCCTTTTTATGTATATTTTTATACTGTAATAAATAGTTATAAAAAATGAAACCCCATCAACAATCAAATTCAAATAATTATTTATTCTTATTAAATATTTGTAAACTTTTTATCATTTTACTTTTTTAATAATTTATTTTTTTTGTGTTTTTATGTAAATAACAGCCAATGGATTTTTTATGATACTGATACAGTAAACTACATCGTGTAATTCCTTAAAAAATTTAATTTGTGTCTGTCATGTTTTTTGTTTTTTACATGTTTTTGAGTTACACAGCTACATTCATTGAAAATACAATTGATGGATCTGTAGAAGAGAAGGAGAAATATTATTTAAGCTTTAAAACCAGAAGTGAAACTGAATTTTTTTTTTTTATTTTGGATCTAATTATAAATATTAATGATAAATTATAAGAATGGGAAATAAGTATAAATTTAGAAACAAGATTATAGACATTCAGTAGAAACTGTGTACCTAGTAGTAATGACCATAAAAAGTACATGTTGATAGTAAATTATGAAATATTTAAGGAATTAACAGTACAGTCAGTAAAAGAAAGGCTGAACTTGTCACCTATCATAAATTCTACTCTTGCAGTTATGTAACAGAGAATCTTGTTTATTGAAGCATGTGAAGTGTTGGAAGATCCATTTCAAAATGCAGTTCCCCTTTCTGCTGGAAAAATTTTAGTTTGTTTTAAACTAAAATTAGTTCCGATTGCATTTTACTTACTGAACTGTAATACCTTAGTTTTATCTATAAGTATAAAATTTATTTTACAGGAATTTAATTTTTTACAGAAAATATAATTTACATTTTTCATCGGGCCAAAAATCAGTATGATAGTTTATGAGAAATGTGAAAAATGTAATATTAAAGAGATAATTTCAAAGCCATATCTCAATTTTAATATCTCATATTTTAAAGTAGAGTTAGAATAATCTTAACAATTCTGTTTTGGCAGTTATCTGCAGAATTAAACACAATTTTTAAATGAAAATTGCACATGATTTTTTTTATATTTTCACTATAAAAGAAACATGTAGTGAATGGTTAAATTTTTATTATAGATACAATGGACTCTGGATTGTACTAGGACATTAATGGCATGCAAAGCTGTAGAAAGGAAAACACCATTAAGAAAACTACGAAAGAGACAGGTTAGATTTTTTTTTAATAAACTGACAACTTAATACATAAAAATTATTATTAGTTGTATAATTTTCCACTATTTCATTACATTTGCTGTTTACTGATAAATATTTGTAAGTATATGATATAGCAGACTAATAAAATACTTAACATCTTAAGTACAGGAAAGTAGTTAAAGAAAGACTGATTTTAAAAATAAAAAAAATGAATGCAAATTTGTTCATAGCTAAAGTTAGTGATCTGTGGTATAATACTAGACAAGTTTACTGAAAACATTTGGAAATATAACTTAAAATTTTTTACCATTTACAGGAAATATCATTTATAATCTTCTTTTTTTGTGATTGAACGGTAAAATAGTAAATTTTATTCATAAATGAGGTTAGTCAAGTGTTCAGGATGAGAATACCCATTGGTAAACATTATTAAATAAAAGTTAATGCATTTTGAATCCTAAACCTTTAAACTCTGCATGGTCACATTTTATTTTTTGAGGCTGGAAAAAAATAAAAGAACTGCATTTTAAAATTATAAATTATTATGAATTACAAATGATATACTAAACTAGCAATAAAAAGTTAGCAAAATACTATGAACATAAAATGTCTCAAACCAACAAAAAGAATCTTTTGAAGTATAACTTCAAAATTACACATAAAATTGCCTTTGATGTTATGTAAATTGGAAATCATCAGACACTGTAAAATATTTTTAGTATCTTTAAATTATGAATGCTATTAATTTTTATTGTAAAAAGCTGACAACAAAGTTCCAATAATTTATTGGCATTGGTTATGTATTCTTATATAGTGGAAAAATAATTATACTTGAAAAAATTTGCCCAAGATTTTTTTTGGGGTGGTAATTTATGTTAAATTTTATTGTAAAATTATTATTATAGTTCTGAATAAACCATAAACCTTTACTGCTCCCTACCTTCAAAATCGACTTCCAGGAAATACTTTTTTATGTTGTCGATGTTAAATGGAAGAAAACTAAAAAAAAAGTAAAAAAAAAGTAAAAAATGTACAACAAACTAAAGGTTGCCAAAAATTTATTCTTTTGGGGGGTTAATTATAATAAAATTTTAATATTATTACTAAAAGTTTATTATTTAAACTTTTGATAACATGAAAAGTTCAAATAAACAAAAACACTTTTCAAAAAATTATTAGTATAATCAGTTTACATGCACGCATGTACTGAGCTTAATATATAGTGGGGTTATGTTTGCAAAGTTTTGAGAAAATTGAACTCCAAACCCCCTCCACCCTTTTGGGATACCCTTTTGAGACATTGACCCCAAAATTGTACCAACAAATTGACCCATCTGTACAAGATTTCATAATCTATTTATCCAGTCAAAAATTAAAAAGTTTACACAAGTACATATGTACATATATTTTAACATTACACCCATTTTTTTTTTTGGTTTTTTTGGGGTTCTTGGGTCATGAAATGCGAAATAAACCATACCCCATACCATACTTTCCTTCTTGCAACATAGCTGTAGAGCTATGATGCCAGGAAAGGAAAAACATACTAATACAAAATAATAAATTTCTTAAAACGGATCAAAACTGTTCTTAGGAAAACTTGGCAAATTAAGTAAAACATACGCAACAAACGATTTGATATTATTTTCTAGAATATGTAGCAGGTTAAATTACTACATTTATTTATTTAGCGTATGGCACCAAAACATAACTACAGTCACAATTACAAACAAAGATTTAACAAACTAATATATGCTACTGATTCTGGAGTCGCCATCAGGAAATCTTCAGGATTCCCTTCATAAGCTGTCCTAGCGCAAACTTCTATGATGTGTCTGACAGTTTGATTTTGACCACACTCACAAAGGGCATCAGTGTTTTACCCCATTTATACAGGAAATAGGCGCACCGACCATGCTGAATCCGTATTCTGTCTAGCGTTGACCATGTCTTAACGTGGCAAGTCAAAACCCGGCAGCCTTTGAGTAATACATGGGATTTGGTTATTCTGTTTTGTGGTCCATTCTCGATGCCAGGCGTCAGTTAGGTTAAATCCGCTCTCTGTGGCAGCAATTGCTGTTTTGATAGGTGGCTTTCTAGAGTGAAGGCGACCACGAGTGACATCCTCAATGTCCTCATATCTTCCTGTACTCTTACAAGAGCGTTCATACGGCGCAGGTTCAGGGGCGGTATGTGGCTCAATACCGGGAGCCATTCCACGAGATTAGACCTGATAACCCCGGCATTCATTCTCATAGTATTATTAAGTTGAGCATCAATTCTACGAACATAAAGGCTGTTAAGCCACACTGGCGCATAATATTCAGCAGCCTAGAAGACCAGGTTCAGAGCCGATGTGCGCAAAGTGGAAGCCGATGCTCCCCACATCGTTCCACAGAGCTTATGTATGATGTTGTTTCTCGCTCTCAATTTCCCTACAGTTTTCATTAGGTGCTCCTTAAATGAAAGCGTTCTATCAAGTGTCACGCCTAGGTATTTAAGTGACTTACTGTGAAAGAGCCATGTATCCTCAAATAGAATTTTAAGCTCCCTATTAGCAAACTTGTTACTGAGATGGAAGCATGACACCTCTGTTTTACTAGCATTCTGTTGGAGGCGCCATCTCCGGGTCAGCCATCAGGACCTCCTCCGACTCTTCAAATGATCCACATTTTATTGTTAGCACCCAGTCATCGGCGTAGCCATGCTTTTTAGATCTTGTCTCTGGCATGTCTGCAACATAGAGGCTGAAAAGGGGAGGCGCAAGTACCGACCCTTGTGGCAGGCTGTTCTTGAGTTTCCTCGATGAGTTTATATCAGATCCCACGATAACTTGGAACATTCTGTCGTTCAACATGTTATTAAGGAGGCGAGCTGTTAGTTTGCATGGGATTACACGGAGGACCTTACAAATCATGCCTTCTCTCCAGACAGTGTCGTAAGCGGCTGATAAATCAACGAATGCAGCAGAGGTATAACATTTCTTTGGAACCACGTTTCAATGTACGTTGTGAGCGAGAGAACCTGGTCGGTGCAACTTAGTTTTGGCCTAAAGCCTGCTTGTTCAATTGGTGTAACACATCATATATCCTCTGACAGATTCTGTTGTAGATAAGCCTTTCTAGTAATTTATATATTACTGATAGCAATGCTATAGACCTGTAGCTCTTAGGTAAGTTTGCTGGTTTCCTTGGTTTTAAAATGGCTACTACCTTCGATCGCTTGAACACTAGGCACGCTACCGGTCTGTATTATGTCAGTGAAGAATCTGGCCAGCCAAAATTTTGCGTATTTTACGGAGTTTAATAAAAATTCTGGATTGATACCATCGAACCCTGGTGCTTTCTCTGGAGCAACATCTTTGAACGCCGACTCAATCTCTTCAAGTGTAAAAGGGTGAGCTTCCTCCTCAAGTTTCTTAGTTCATGTTTTATCTCAATTGTGTGCGCCCTGTCTCTTGGTGCTTTGGATGTTGCCACTATGTGGGATGCCACGGTGTTTGTGGAGACACCTGCTTTTGGTCTCTGAATAGGAGATCCGCTTCCTAATTTTCTTAGCAGAGTCCATGCAATTACTAAATGAATGATGTGAACTAACATTAATCAATGAACGAGTTTTTGAACCAGAATAACAAATAGAAGTTGGCTTCAGTGTTAAGAAAAGAATAGATTATGGGCATATATCTGGGCTCAGATTTCAGTGTGTTTGATTACATATATAAAAATTAAAAACTAAAGGAAATAATACATAGGAAAACCAGAAATGTAGAACATAGCTTTACCTTTAGGAAATGCAAAGTTCATGAAACTTTTCTAATTTGAAAATATCTACAACACTTTTCAGTAAAACTGCATTTGTAAAGTCTGTTGTTACTATCATCCCAGTTCCTTAACTGGGATAATATTATAAAATAATATTGCTTTATTGCCTAACTACTTTATCAAACTAGTTTGTTCTATACAGTGGAGGAAAAATGGGAATGTTTTAAAAAAAGTAAATTTAAAAAATTTTTGGTTATCCTGGTTTGATTAAAAAAGAATAGATTGCTTTATTATAATTAATATTTGATTATGACTGCTCGTACTTCTGTTAAACTATTGTTTTATTTACAAATCAAAATTTATAATTTTTTTTGTCATTCAACATTCATAAAATGCATTACATAAAACTAAATTACAAAATATCATATTATTACAAAATATGCAATTTTTAAAATTAAAAATATTACTTTTAATTTCATATGACATTTAGGAAATCAAAGCAAAAAATCCCCTTCATTTCCATTATAATATCTGAATTATTTAATAGAAATAATCTCAAAAAGTTATCAATCTATTTCATTAAACTGTATATAAACCTGTATTAAAACTGTATATAATTGTAAATCAAAATTATTTTACATTAAGTGATTATGTTTACAAAATGAAAGTTTCTTTTCCATAGGGGGAGGAAAAAGCTCTGCCAGCTGCCGTCAGGCTCGCAATGACGGCAGTGCAGGCCTGGTGTTAAAAATGAAGCAATAAATTTCCTCTAAGTAGGTGTAATGTTCAATATTTTTACATAACTTAGAACAAACAAGGTTTGTAATGTCAGAAATGCCCATACACTAAAAGTTAGGCTCAGATATAAAGGTACTTGTAATTAATAACAAATACGTTATTTCAAAACATAAAATAGTAAATTAAAAATAAAATAATTTCTATATAAATTGTGATAATCATGTGGAAATAGAAAGTAATTGCAGAGAAAATTTCAATAGCAAAAAATTAAAACAAACTAAAATTAATAATTTATAGAATACCAATATTTATTGTTGTAAATCACAACAATAAAAAAATATTAATATATCCTTACCACCAAATAAAAAGTTTCAGTCTTGATATAGTGTATGTAGCAATAAGAATTACAAAGAGGTTATAAATTCAAACATGAAAGCTGAATAATTAATTGAACTTATAATAGTGGAAAAAAGTTAAAACAGTAAAATAAATATACTAATGATATTGCTTTGTTAATAATATTTATTGCTCGAGTAATATTGCTTTATAATAATAATATTGGGTAATATTGCTTTAATAGATAACTTTAATTGCTGATAACTAGCAAGATGAAGACAATTATTGAGAAACAGTTTCTGCCATCATTTTTCTTGTACACTTTACATTAAAATTATGTCCACCTTTGTATTTAAAAAAAAATTTGATTCAAGATGGTGAACAAAAATTTCAAACACCATAAAGTAATAATGTTGTAAATACGTAGATCCACACTTCATAACAATTATTATCATCCCTCAGTTGAAATATGAAGACATTACCTAATTTAATATCACTGTTAACCTAAATTCTTTACATAAATGTCACTAAAAACATATGTAAAATTGTTATAAAACTCTATTGTTATAAATCAGAAAATTCATTTTTTAAATAATTCTTAAATAAAATTAAAATTAAATAAAACCTAGACATTTGTTTTTATCAGGAAAGATATATCAAAATACATCAGGAAAGATATTTCTTTCCTTTATTTTAATCAGATTTTTAAACTTTCTAATTAGTAGAAAGTTACTAATGATACTACTTTCTTAAGTAGTATTAGTTGAGACTCTACCGTACTTGTTAAAAATACACTCATTTTTTTATAATTTTAGCTTGAGTGTAATTTTTCTGATCTACATTTAACAAGACGTTTGACTGTATTTATTGCCTGTGAAGTAATGTACCTGTTTTGTTTTGATAAAATAACAGATTTTATTTATTAATGTAGTAGGATATGAAACAACTGGGTACCAGTTATTATATGCTGTCACCAGAAAATAAAAACAAATTTCATTTTTGAGATTACTTTGTGTAGGTCCACGTTATTATTCATTTAACTAAGTTGTTGTTTTTATCATCAATAGATCTAAGCATTCCCAAATTATTTCCCTTCCATCTGCATAATGATAAAAGATATCATTTTATTTTATAAAGATTTTCAGAAAAAATATCATGAGATTCAAACTGAAACATTTTTTTAATTTTTCTATAAACCAACCCTTTGTTTTTATTAATGTTAAGTGAACATTACAAAAATTGTGAATACAATTATGCGAGTTGGCTCAATTAAGATTTTTGCAGTTCTTGTTAAATTTGTTCTGTTAAGTAATCATTGGTAACATTCTTGGACTATTTTTTTTACAGAATCAGGTCCTTTCAAAATTTTCAGAAACAATTCGTGGAAGTTTAACAAAATTACAACGTTCAAAAGTGGTCGCACTGGTTACAATAGAAATACATGCCAGAGATGTAATTGATAAGATGTACAAAGCCAGTAAGTAACTTTTATCATAATGTATTTTTAATCATTTTGTTAGCTATATTTTAATTAAATGACTGTTTATTTTACCATACTGTATTTGTATAGCTGCACGCTCAAGATATCTTTGTATGTAAATCACAATACATAGATCTAAAATTTGACCTTTTATATATAAAAAATAAGATGTAAATTAAAGCATGAAATATGTTTACTGTTATTTCTTTCCCTTATTAATTGTTTGTTGAAAAGTCAAAATTAAATGAAATGAGAAGTGATTGATTGCCAAGGTTTCGAAGATGACCTCTGGTAAAGTCCATAAGGGCTTGGAACAGAGGGGCTGGTGGAGGATATCTTCCCCTACGGAGGGTCAGGGTGTACCTTTTTATACTTTTTTTCTTTTATCTCCAAGTTTCATTTTAAATATATTTTTTTAAATTTATTACTATTTAGTGAATAGATCCAGATAAATATACAGTATATCTTGATATAACATTATTTACACACTTAATTGTATAATAAATTGGTTTTTTAAAATAAATATAGTCATAATTTAAACTTTAGAAAAATAAAGAATTTGAAAAATGGACTATATAAAGATTAACTAATCTACTCATTACCTCATCAGTAAATGTATTAACATCTTTAAAATATATATAGGTAATCTAAAGAATTATTTTCATGCAGATTGGTAAAATCTAAAGATCTGATCCTAATTAAACAATCTGCATGAAAATAATTCTTTAATCATCAAAAAATAAAAGTTAAAAATAGATGCTGGCTTTGAAAAGTTGATTTTCAAGGTTTGCTGTTACTTCAATATCAAAACCAGTTGCTAAAGTTGCATCTATCTTAATTTCTACATTCCAAACAAATAAAATTGCTAAGTTACTGCAATAAATTTTATAATTTGCTAATGAATTCTATAAATGATTAGTTTTGTCTCAAATCAAGATCAAGTTTCTGTGAAGAAATTTTAGCAGCTGAATTGAATTTTATCTGTAGATTGTATATTCATTCTGAACTCATTAAACCATAATGATACAAAAATATTTTAAATAGGATGGTAAAAATAAAATAATTAAAAAGTATGTCTTTCAATATTTGTTCTACATTAATTTATTTCTAGATTGTTTGGATATATCAGCATTTGAATGGTTGTCACAGTTGAGATTTTACTGGGATAGGGATGTAGATGACTGCATAGTCAGACAAACTAACACGCATTTTATGTATGGATATGAATATCTTGGTAACTCTGGACGACTAGTGATTACACCATTGACAGACAGGTATTTTTATAAAAATTGATTTAATGTGCGTTTGTGTATATATTTTTTTTCAGGAATCATTCATATTCCTCTGAACTAAATAAATTATATTAAACCAAACAACCCAAGTACAGAATTAATAAAATTACACCTACCTTATTAAGTAGGATGTACACCACCTACCTTATTCCATAATCCAAGCAAGAGCACTTTCACAAGTACCTCATACCATCAGTTGCTCTATAATTTTTCAAATCTTTCATTGCAAATTACATATTAAAATTAAAATTGAGATTTAAAATAAAAACAGAAATAAAACTTAATTTTTTTTTATATACAAAATTTTAAATTTTAAATCAAATTAAAAATTAAAAATTTCATATATACAAAATATGAAGTTATTAATAAACAAAATTAAATTATAGTCAAAATTAATAATAAAAATAAAATAGAAATCGAATAAAAAAACCTAGTTTTATTTCTGTTTTAATTTAATTGGAAAATGATGTTTTTAACAATTTTAAATCGCAATTTTATCTTTTTGTCTGATTACCCCCAGTAGAGAGGTAATCTTTCTTTAATATGAACATTTGTTTTTTAAGTGCAGTTTATTTTCAAAATGTTGCACCACAATTCTTGTAAAAATTTACCAGATAAAAGTTTTGTAATGTTTAGGGTTTTATTTTTAAGTTTTTTTATATTTACAAGGCTATTGTAACAAAAAAAAGGAAAATTTTTTTTATTTTGGTTGTAAAATTAAAAATCAAGCTAAAAATTGCACTACTTTTGTCTTACAACAAGAAACGTATGTTGTCTTCCAACATAAAATTAAAATATGTCGTTTAATTGATTTATCTTAATACAGCCTAAAACCAGTTTTAGTTTACAATTGAAATAGGAAGCTATCTTTCCAGTTACTTATTCAGTTTCAGTTAAATAAAGTTATCTTAACAAAGATACCATTCTGAATACAATTAATTACAAACACTTTAATTGGCAAGTTTATGGGGTTTGAAGGCTGTGCTTATATTAATAAGTCATAAGGTGGTTTCACAAACAATCCCAGTATTTATGTTTGTGGGATACAAAAAATCACAAAGAATTTGTTAAAAAAAACTAGCTAAAGAACTTTTGAACCAGGTTATCAAAATGTCTCTTTTGCACTCCAGAAAGAATCATCTTCTTCTGCATCACATCAAGTTAGGATTGATAAGAAATGTAAAGGCTTGAAAAAATTTTGTAAAGGTTGAGTAAAGAAGGAAAAGGCTACAAATATTTAAGAAAACCTTTTTCACAATTGTGTCAAATTTATATTTACAGGGCCTGGAAAATGATTCATAATTCTACTTTTGAAGGAAAACTAAAAAAAAAAACAATTCGCAACATGGAATTCATTTGTAAAGATTGTAAGGATTTTTTCAATAATAAAAAATAAGAGAACTAAATACAAGAACTTCTTAAGTCTTACTGCCGTGGGATAAATGTTATTAAAAATACATTTTTTTTTCATTCTTGTTTATTGCTTTCTTTTTGGAAAATTTTGACAGTGATGAACTAATAAATTCCATCAGGACATGAGGACCATGGAGATTCAATTCCAAGGCTACTGAGATCCAGAGCAATATTTAACATCCTTTTTTTTTACATAGCCTAAGGTATGCTTATGTAGTTAAATAAAATATTATTTCATGATAAACAAAAAAGATTCTTAATAAAACAAGTATTCCATTATTATTTTTATTTTTTTTTGACATATACAACATTGTTCATGAATTGTTTTAGGTACTGCAGCTTTATTTGCAATTATTACTTCCTTGTACGAAGTAAAGAAAGTATGGTGATTGTGAAAAATTTCAGTTTTCAGATTTCAACAGAAATATCCATTTTAAATAAATAATATATATATATATATATATATATATATATATATAGTTTATAGTTTTTAATGAAATAAAATTTTATATACTTTTCATTTTAAAAGTGTGTAAACGTAATTTAATAGGTATACAAGGAAGTCATGTGTTGTCCACATCAGATATTTTTTTTCTTTTAATTTCCTGATGTAAATTAATTTCAATAATGTTACAAAAAACATGTTTTATTTGTTATGGAAGCCCTTTGCATTCCCTTCATGATTATCTGTAAAATAAATATATTGACAATTTATTTAGTAATTTTTTTTTAATAGATTTCTATTCTCATTTTCATTTCATAAATTTTTCAGTTTTTTTGAGTCCCCTCCTTTTATGATCTGTTTCTCCAAATATCACTTGTTATTTTATGTTTTATAAATAATGTTTTAGTTTTATTTCAAAATTTTATGGCATTTTTATAATTTAGTTTTATTAGAAGACAAGCACTGAGAAATATGAATTTATTGGGCAATAGTAACCTCCCAATATAACTGCATGCGCTTGCCTTTTTAATAAAAAATGATATGAATGGTTACTTTTTCTTTTTCCCATGTCTTATGGGCTCAATAATTTGAATTTTATATCCAGAAGAAAACCAGTGGCAGTAGTAAAAGAATGTTCACACTAAAATACTTTTCTTAAAGAAATCTTTTTATAGAATGTTACAATTTAATTTCATTGAAATAGTAATTTCTGTAAATATTTTAAAGCATGTTTAAATTTGTAAAAAAAAAATTGAAGTTGGTTTTAAAATATTTTACAGATGTTACATTACTCTTACTACAGCACTTCACTTACACAGAGGAGGAAGTCCAAAAGGCCCAGCAGGAACTGGTAAAACTGAGACTGTTAAAGATTTAGGAAAGTCTTTAGCTTATTATGTAATTGTCATCAACTGTTCTGAAGGTCTTGATTACAAAAGCATGGGACATATGTTTGCTGGTAAGAGTTTTTCTGAGTTTTGTAATAAGTTTTAGTTTACTATAAATTATAATGGTAACAATATAGAAAATTAATGGGAAAGTAGTTTTCCATTAATCTTGTTAATGGAAATTAATCATGATCTATGGAACTCTCTGTATAGAGTAAACATATGTAAGAAATTAAATAAAAATATAGTTCCCTTCATTTTTTTAACTATGATACAAATTCTTTGTTACCTGCTTCTTCTCAGTAAGCTTGCATTATGGCTTGCTAAGAAGATTGTTAACAGTAATTCCATTATGTGACTTATGTTTTATTAATGTGTGAGCAAAATATTCTATGATTAAAGTGGTTAACCATAACGTTGGAGAGTATGGTTGATTTATATCTTTGATTTGGCTTTAAAATTATTACTCCAAGGCTTAGTTTTCTAGATTTTTAAAATTATTACTTTCTGATGAGGTTTTGATCTGGAGCTTTGTAAATCAGTTTAACAGATGTACATGTGATAACTGATGTCATCAGCTGTCACTAACTGCACATATCTGTACTGATAACATAAGTCTGTAATGTAGGTACACCTCCATTATGTTTTATTAATACTGCAGCAAACAAAATTACTTAAAACACTGGAGATAAAGATATTAACAAGATATTTATCAACTTTAGTATCAATATCACTCAACTCTGATCAAAATCGAAACGAGAAGAATTTCAAATTCCAAGATCATGTGCAATTTTACTTTTTTGACTGAGGATGAAGTAATAATTCATAAGTGTTCCAATAGAAACCTTATTTTTTGTTATTAACTAGTGGATACAATTTAAAATTAACCATATAATTTTTGTTAACAAAGTCTAAAAAAAGTGTATTTATACATATCTCTCAATATACCTAAATTCCCTAGAAATGCTGTTTATTGTACAAAGTACAGTATAACCCTCAACACTTAAGAACAACAGCATAAATTCTTCAATTAACAAAATCATCAAATTAATGAAATTCTATACATATGTGATTTTTGAGCTATCTGCTATTTCTAAATAACTGTCACCAATGGGAAACCAGTGATGTTGAAATCCATTATCAGCATCTTGTAGAAGCAGTAAACAGTTTCCAATGACTTAATCAAACTGTTACAAATCTATTGCAAAAGCAGCACATCATGGTCATCATTCAACTCAGACAATCAGTATTAGTATGTATGAAACTAAAATTCCAAATGTGCATGATACATGATTTGGACAAGGTTACATTAGAATGATTTCAGTACAATTCAATATTCTCACCAGCATCAGATAATCTCATCAGCATCTGTTCATGACTGTAGACATACCAAAACTGATTTTCTTAATTAACACTTTATGAAAATGTTGAATTATTATTCAGTTGTCATTTACATTATTACTGAATATACTCATGAAGAGCAAAAAATTATTCACCATCTCATAACTGTTTGTGAATCAGTGCCATCAAACTATAGATAAAAGTTAATTGTTACTCTGAACACTCTGATCAAATCATAATATATACTAGAAGAATGAATGTATAATGTTACACATCTGCTAATTTCATACCCTTGCTAATTTATTTAAATAGGGATAAATATTAAAATGTGTAATACATTCCATTTTTATAACTTTTGTTTCATAGATATTTCAGAAAAATATTATATTAGAAATATTGAAATCAGTGAAGGATATATTACTTAACAAACTCTAAATTGAAATAACAAACTCTCCTAAACTGCATGTTCACAGATTTCTGTGAACAAAGTACCCTTTACACCCTCAATCATGTTTTTCTTAAAACATTCAACTCAACATGCTCCAACCAATGTTGGCATGTACCATCATTTCTAAAATAACCCCTACATATGTAGGTGGGCTATTAAAAGCTAGGTCTCTTTGGCCAGTTGTTGCACCAGTACCTCAGTTTCTTCAATTCTAGTTCTAGATATCTTTGGGATTTTAACTAATGAGATAAAATATTGAATTGGCTACAAAATTGCTATCTCATATACCACTAGTCCTGCATGCTACGGAAGGTTTTAAGTAAAAAAATTGTAGAAACAGCTTTAATTGTAAGATCTTTAGAAGCCTGCTGGGCTGAACTAGTGGCTAACTTGTCATCGCAAATCAGCTGATTTCAAAGTCGAGAGTTTTAATAGTTACCCAGAGGCTAAACAGGAAAAAATTATCTTTACTATTACAATACGTTCTTTATAACAAAAATAAACATTTAAGAACATGATTTGTAACAATTTATTGGCATAAAAAAATCTGCTCGTATGATTGAAGATCAGAGAAATATTGCTAAACTGAATATTTGGTGTAATCATCATGGCTTTTTTGCCTTTTACCAAATTAATAATAATAGGTGACATGTGCTTGGACACAGGGTGCTTTTTGTTTCATTCCATGTAATGTTCAAGCAAAATAGTGTACCACCATATTAGGATTAATGGTTTGAGATTTCCTCAATATTATTTCTTTCTAACTATTGACTGATTATGATGGACCAACAATAGTAATTCATGTCATCTTACCTGACATCATGGATTACTAAATTAAGGAAAATTTAAATTTAAATCTAAATTTTTTTTGAAGGTAGCTTAATCAAAAGGTAAATAATTTTTAATGAAAATTAATAACAATAATTTTGTACATAATAATAAGAGAAGCATTATTCTTATTTTAGGATTAGCACAGTCTGGTGCCTGGGGTTGTTTTGATGAATTTAATCGTATTAACATTGAAGTACTGTCAGTTGTTGCACAGCAAATTCTTTCCATTCTGTCAGCATTAGCTCATAATGTTAAATCATTCACATTTGAAAGTAGAGAAATCAAACTTATTCCTACATGTGGTATTTTTATTACTATGAATCCAGGTAAGAGAAAAATATTATTTTTAAAATTTATTATTACTTTTAAAAACTTGTAAATAACCAGAAAACTTACATGTGTATGACATTACTGTTTGTATTAAATCCATAATGAGTGTTAATTTTATATTTTTTTTTTAACAAGAAAGGTTTATTTAGTATCCTTTTTATCAAACTGTTTTAATCTTTTTATCAAATATTTATAAATTTCCATTCAAATCATTGATCAGTACAATAATAACAACCTTATCAAAGACAAATTTAGTGAGCAAGGCTGAATTAATTAATGTAATTATTCCAGATGGGGAATCTTACTCTTTAATATTTTGGGGGTTAGCGTCCCCATATACCTAGCCTTGGCAGCTTTACTTCCCACTACACACTGAGCTGCTAAACCTTTTACACCAAACACACACAATTTACAACATTTACCCTTACATGACGACATCTTACACTTAAACTTGGTGTTGTTGTGACACTTAATGAAACATAACCGTAACCTGAAGTGGAAACTATTGTACCGATGGGTGGATGGCTCTAGTAGTGAGTCTCAAACGATGCCCTCTGGGCACTTGTCCAAATCCAGTTATATTTAGCTCTAGCCTCTGTACACATGGGCTCTGCAGAGGTGGTCGTGTAATTCCCTGGTACTTATGGGACCATAATTAAGAGTCTTCAGAAAAACCCTATGATGTTTGGTAGTCCATCTGAAAAAACCACACCACACAATGTCATGTGAAAAGATCTCACTCAGCTTTGTCTGATGAGGATAAGAACTCTGTAAAATATGTTAAATGGTGATGGATACTGTCCACAGTATAGTTATCCAAAACAATCAGGAAGGTGGCTCTTTCCAAAAGGTCTCACCTTTCCTAATAAAGTAATAACAGATTCAAATGGTTCACCAAAAAAGTCAGGGAATTATGAGACGGATCAGTACAAGTTGATTTGTTCTGACTAATAGAGTTGATCACTCGTGTGCCTTACCAATATGGGGGGCATCAATATAAAAGTGGTATGCCAAAAATCTTTGAATAGCAGCCGAGGTGTAGAAGAACCTACTTACTCCCTCTCTTATACTAACATTCACCCTTTCCATACCACCATAGAAAATAAGAGTAGGTGTCAGTTTGTGTACGACCATTCATCCTTAACCCACAGAGATGTCTCCAATGTCAAGGATATGGCCACACTACAACATGCTTGAAATCTACAGTATATGCTTGACATGCTAAAAAGGGTTACAACGATATTACCTTTCAAGAAGGAAAAAATGTGCTAACTGTGGTGGATCACATTCTGCCCACTCACAAGATTGCCCAACATTTAAAGAAGATAAGACAATTCTCATAATTCATATCGTGCAAAAGCTGTCTTTTCCAACTGCACAAAGAAAATATAAAAAAACACTTCACTCCCAAAAACCTTGTTAAACCAGACATACATCTCTTTTGCCACCACTACATCAGGACATGCCCCAGCAAATGTGGGTTAACAGTACAGATTCTGCGGTAAGTTAAAACAGCTTATTCAGATGTTATCTGATCAGGTTGCTTTGCTCATAGCCACTATTTCCGAGCTAACTAGAGTTCAAACAAGAAAGGTATACTTGCTGGAAAGACCAGCAGTGGTTTACTGAACACCACATCAGACGGTACACCAACAAATAAAATCCACACTGCACCAGGAATGCAGCAAACTACCAAGATCCCTATGAAGGGTTGAATTAATAAATTGTCGCCCGGTATGGTATCTCTGACCTCCCAGACTTCGAAGTTCCCATCACAACTTGAGCTCTCTACAATAATATGGAGGCTGATGAAGTGCCTGAAGAAGCAAAGCAATTTCAAAAAGTTTTTAATAGCAAAAAGAAATACCGGATAGTATTTGAGAAATAATTTGCACGCAGTTTTGTGTATAACAGGGAAAGAGTATTTGTGTGTACAAATGTTATTCAATGGAATATTTGCAGTCTCCGTTCTCGCTGTGAGGCATTGAAATCCTAGTGAAGGAGGAAAATCCTTTAATACTGTGTCTGCAGGAGATTCACTTCCATCTCCAGGATGATGTATCCATTTGCGGATACATCTGCAAATAAGCAACTATCAAATTCAGGGCAGAGGATATTGAAGTAGTGGCCATATTCTTGAAGGAATCGTAATAGCTGCCCATATTCTGCAAGCGACAAACATCCCTGTAGTCTCAGTGAAGATATTTGTGCCACTCAAAATGAATTCTGCAACTTATACCTTCTTCCAAATTCTGATATCAGTAACGATGATCTACCTAGTCTGTTTGCCCAGATTTCTTTATCGTAGTTGCTATTTACTTGTCGATTTCAATGCCCATCATTATTCATGGAGCTCATCAAGTTCTTCCCAAGGCACTATAGTTGATTGACTTTGGTAGATCTCTCTCATCTTACCTAGCGCATTTCCAAAACTTCTTTGGAAGCGATCATAGACAGCTTGTTATCTCAGCTGATAATAGTGATTTGTCTCAAAAATCAGCCATGGCTGGTTTAGAAAACAGACTGAATTGCCTTGCCTTCCCAAGGCAAGGCAGTCTGCTGTTCCTTGGTGGGATGAAGACTGCAGGCTCACTAAGAGAACGTCGCAGGGCTTTGCATAAATTAATCGAAATGCTACAACTGAATTAATTTGCGTCATCTGCAATTTGGGGGCAGTTTGCGCCAAGTGATTCAGTGTGCTAAACGGAAATCATGGGCGAACTATGTAGAATCCACTTCATAGACATCGACTGTTGTATGGAGAAAAGTTCGGGCCATATGTAGATCACAGCCGACTGGACTGGAAAATAATGACATCCAACTGACGTGGCGAACAGGTTTGGAAACTCGTTTAGGTCAGTTTCACACAGAAAATATCCTATTTGTGATTGAATGAATTAAACATACCTTTCTTTTTTTATGAGCTGAGATACCCCTTGAATAATTTACATGACAAGTCCCCCTGGAAGTGATAGTTCAATATATCACTCCTCCCAGATACTGCATTACAACATCTTTTGTTCTTCTACAATAAAATATTTTCTGATCAGGTTTTTCCAGATTCTTGGGCAGAAATATTGGTACTGATTCCCGTACTGATACCTGATAAAGATAGATCATGCCCCTCAAGTTATCGTCCTATCTTCTTAACCAGTATCCTGTGCAAGTTGATGGAATGAATGGTAAACTGTCATTTAGTGTGGTACCTCGAGAGAAACTCCCTAATTACCCCCAAACAATGCGATTTCTGCCAAGACATCTATTGATCTTTCAAACGCCTTCCTACTTCGCCAACGCCTCGTTGCTGTATTTTACGATATGCAATAAGCGTATGACCCAGCTTGGGAGGAAAGGAGTCATAAATAAAATGCATGAATGGGGTATACAAGGAAATTTCTTTGCATTTATCAGGGGTTTCCTTAGAAGTCGGTTCCTGCGAGTTAGAGTTGGAGTGACTGTATCCGAAAATTTTACACTAGAAAACGGAATACCTATTGAAAAGTATTAATTTGTTTTCCGTAGCTAGAAATATTATAGCAAACTGCATGCGAAAACCCGTTATGTGTTCTTTATTTGTTGATAATTTTTCAATTTATGTAGCATTCAGAACTTTACCTGTTAGTGAGAGGCTGCTCCAAAACACAATAACATGTTTAGAATCTTGGTGTAAAACATGGCTTGATTCACTTTTTCTGTAGAAAAAACGAAATGCATTTGCTTTTCATGCTTGAGGGGAAATGTTGACCCTACACTGTTCATGGTGAACCAGTTGAACATGCACGCAGGTTAGATTTTTAAGAATGTGGTTTGACCAACGATTAACGTAGGTAACACATTTAAAGATATAACATTTGAAACAAAACAATTTAAAGGTAACACATTTGAAGGTATAATGTTTAAAAATGTTAGACATGCTGAGATTTCTGTCTAATACACATTGGGGTGGTGATCAAGTCTGCATGTTGCGATTCTGCTGAGCTCTAGTCCGTTCTTGCTTGGATTACGACTGTGTGGCCTATTCGTTCTCTTAGTCCACCGCTCTTAGAACACTGGATTCCTTCAATCATTCATTTATTCATCTCTCTACAGGTACATTTCACTCAAGCCTTGTGGTAAGTATTCAGTGGTGAGCCACTGTCCATTGGTGAGACATCTCTTTGAATAGATGAAACCAAAATGATATGCTCCTATGTACTTCATATCAAAGCGCACCCAAATCATCCTACCTTTGTTGCAATATTTACAAACCAGCATGTTAATTGATATGATGAGCTGCTAGATCTACTGCTCCTGCAGTTACCATAGCTCATTGGCTTTTCGTATCTCTAAATGTACGATTGCCTACAATACTTCTTGCTACTCAATGTTATTATCCCCTTGGCAGCTTAGTGTCAGTCGATATTAAAAAAAGGACACGAATCCGGTTATCCTTCAAGAAAGAATTTGTAATATTGTAAGTTGCGTGAATCCAGATGCTATAGTTTATACCGATGGCTGTAAACATGATAATTCTATTGGTTGGGCTGCTTTTGTAGTTGCTATTAAAATATATATATTTGGACTTTCTAGCATCACAAGTGTATTTATTCGTGGAGCTATATGCTATTAACTAGGCCTTAAATATACTTGCCCAACATTCCGACACGTACTTATCTGTTCAGATTCAATTAATGTCTTGTAGGGTGATAAGTGGTGACATGAACTCCAGTCACCCTATTGTCTGTGACATACAGTCAGTTATCGTTGAAATTACTTACCGTAACACCACCATGAGCTTCTGCTGGATCCCTAGTCATATTGGAATTTCAAGCAATGAGTGTGCTGATCGTACGGCAGAAGAGTGTTTTAGCCCCCTTTTACTAATCGTATTATTTCCAACCATTTTGTTAGTTTTCTGAAGAGGGTGGTTGATGATGAGTGGCAAAGTGATTGGAACGTCTATCATTAACAGTAAACTTCATATATTTAAGAGCACTGTATCACTGTGGGGCTCTAAATGTAGGCATGACCATCGTGAGGAGGTTATTATTTGCCATTTACAAATAGGGCACATTAGGCTCATTCATGGGTATCAGATGATTCAGACAGTTGCACCCATTTGTGTTTGCTGACTCCCAACTAATGCTTCAACACATCCTTGTGGACTGTGTCTATTACACAGCATTATGTCAGAAGTTTAAATAGGACCTATCATACAGAATATCTTAGGCAACAATATATTGATATTGACTAATGTCTAATGTCTTACAATTTCTTAAGCCCATGCATCTGTATTCAAATATTTGATTAAAACTATCATGTTTCTACCTTTTGATGTTTGCCAATTGTATTATTTTATGTTATTTTTAATATTGTTTTTATGTATGGTTTTATTTCGAACGTAGCATTCTGCATAGGCGTTTTACATTTTTTTTAATTTTTAAGGTAATTTTAATTGTTAATTTTTAATCATTTACTATGGTACATTTGTGTCCGGGCGCTGATAAAAACACCTCATTAAGCGCCCTGGGAAAAAAAAAATAGATTAGCAGTTCTCATGCTGGATTCTAGATCTGCTTATCTTGGATTTGATACCTGGCAAGGCATTTTTTTCTGGCATTCTTTTCACCTGTCATTTTACCCCCCATTTTTATCTTTAAAATTCACTCAAAAGCATGTCTGAGGTTTTTATATTAAAAATAGAAATGGATAATTTAATAAAAGGATCTCTATTCTTAATATAAATTTTAAGTGAATATATCTTCTAAGATAATTAAATAAGACTTATGTTGAGATAAACAAGGGTGCACTCATAAATATTCTAGTACAGTAACGTTTGATTTTGTATTATGGTCACAAGAATATGGTCCAAACTCAGACTGCATGAGAATGTAATAAAAAAGCTCATTCATTTCTATGTTTACACTGATAAGAAGCAAAACTTGTCTTTTTCATATAAAATTTTTTTAGCCTTTTCATGAATTAGAGTTTTAGCGACTTATTTTGTCACCATTTGCCTACGAATATCCAAAAGAAAGGATCATATTTGTCAATCAAATCATATTTGATTTTTTATAATTTATTTTTTTTTGGCTTCAGCTAAAATAAATTTTATATAAAGAATAATTTTTTATTTCTTCCAAAAAGAAATACTGGAATGGCATTCTTGCACTGGTGCACTCTGGAGATAAATGATTGAGGTAGCTTGAAGCAGCTTTTTTTTTCTTTATTATCCAGAAAAAATATTAGACATGATATATTCATCTTAACAAGATCTTTTAAATATGTTTGAAGATTTAAACCACTCTAATATTGCAATTTAGTTTTTGTAGCAATTACAACATAGGTGGATAGAACCAAGTTCAAATTTAAAAAAATATATATATACAGCGTGGGCGAAAAGTCCCTTTACATATTAATAGCATAGTACAGTTAGATATGTAGATAAACACTGTAATGAATACAAAAAGCATATATTTCAACATTTATGTGTGGTTAACATTAACATTTATTGTTAAACACATTGTTACAAAGGTTCAAGATTCATTTATCAACAATGTCAGTGTGTACTCCTCCAAGTTCAATGCAAAGGTTGATGCGTCGCCCTGTTCTTGTGTGCATCTGCTACAGCACATAAGGGTGATCCTTTCAAATGCCATGTGAACTCTGTCTTTCAACTGATTATTGCTTACAAACGTCTTCTTTTATTATCACCCATACTGCATTGTCTGGTGGAGGCCATTGCCATGGCCTCCACGAATTCACTGAGGATGGCCGAAAACATGAAACATTCAAGTCTTTCCACATGTGTCTTGCATAGTCGATCATGGGATGCTTAATTCTGCAAACTGCTTGTGGGTTGACTTCATCGGCGATCGTTCAGTTGATTGCGCCACAGCAACACAATTTTCAATGCTAGTTGTAGGCCTTCTGCTACGTGATGCATCGTGAACAGTTCCCGTCACAAAGATTTTCTTCTCTCATGCAAATAACGTTGGGCATGATAGTGGCGATTTTCCAAACCACGCAGTGAAGTCTCGCAAAATATCTGTTATTGCCTTCTTTTTATTATGACGTACATGAACCCACACAAAAGCCACCAAACGCTCCTCTGCAGTGAAAGCACTTGTATCCCCCATGGTTTAACTTGATTCTGTCTTGTCCTTCCCACACTAACCGAAGTGACATGTGCAGGACTCAGCTTATTGTGGGAAATAAAAAGTCAATCTGCTCAACAGAAAAATAAAAATAAATGAATAAATAAAAAAAATAAAAATACAAAAAATATACAGTTTTTTGTATTGTTTTACAAGTAACATTTATGTAAGTTGCATTCTACATAAATTACTGTCACCCAACAACCATCATCTGTTATTGTTTGTTAAGTATCTATTGTTTTTTTATGTCTCTTATACTAGGATTTTTTCATAAACTAAACTATCAGAACTAAAAAAATAATAATAAAAGTATTAAGTACTTCACTCTGCTCCTTATAATTTTATTAATTCTTCTTTATCATTCATTTACACATATACATACATCATTCTAAGTTTCCTACAGTACTTGATATCAGATATTACCACCATATGCTATTTCATTTCTTCATCTCCAGCAGCATTAGCCTCCCTCTAAATATCTTCAATCATGTGGATAATCATTCAATCATTTTTTATTAGGTTTTTACCTGTTATTACAAAGTAGTTCATCTCATTTTCTTACAATCATGTTTCCAACAGCCTGTATACTGTTCAAATCAGCGCTTCTCATTTTACTATGAGCCATATTCTAAATATGACTTTTTCATATTGCAGAAATCATATTTTTATATAAATCACATTATTCATATTAACAAAAAGAAACAGCTTGCTGTTATTACATTAGCAGTACTCAACTTAATTTTATGAAAATTCTTCCTGTAAATCTTAATCAAGATAAATGAAATGTTTTATTTTTTCAATAACTTTTCCATTTAGTTTCTTGCTCTGATTTTGGATATTTTATAAGTCATTAATTTGTTTTCATTATACCAGTCATAGACCTAGTTCTTCACTATTTTCTTTTAGGTCTAACATTACTCTTATTTCTTCTAAGCTCTTTCTTATCAATAAAATAATTCTACAAATCTTAAATTGTTCGGCCAGATAATATTTATATTTATATCTAATCCAACCCAGTATGTACTGATAAATGCACTTCCAAAATCCTGTCAAATATTTTCACTGAAGGCACATCTCCTTGTTTTAGACCTCTTCTATTACCTACTTATTACAACTGTGCTCAATTTCTCTTGAAATTATTAATTAAATAAATGAAGGTATCATTTTTCGCAACTGATTTCTCAAATTCCGTAATTTTACTTTCAGTCTTCAAACCATTGAAATAAACTATTCAGTTTTCAAACTATAAAGGTCTATAAATAAAAATATTAGCTAAAACTTATCACTCAATCTTTTTATCAAAAGTTGTAATGCAAGATATTTTTTAATACTGAAAAATCTTTTCTAAATCCTATTTGGTTAACTGTGACATCCTCCTTTAATCTCTTTGTTATTATATTCATTATAGTTAATACATCATGAAATAAGCAGATTTACATTATTCATATACACTTCATTATTTTTCATTTCCATCCTATCATTTTTTATTAAATAAAAAATGATTGGACTAATTTAGCACACAGCCACAAGTATGAAATTTTCTTATGTAGAAGGAAGTAATCAATCAAATAAATCTAGCAAGTATGGTATTATCACTTGCTTTTGCTCCCTTTATTTCTTTGTTTGGAATCTACCATCATTTGTTCCAGATTCTAGATTGTTTATAGCTACACTATAATTACTCTTACAGCTTCACAAAATTCAACTGATTTTAATGGAATTGCATTTATAAGGACACCATACTATTTATCATACTGTATTTCTCCTTTATACTGTTTTAGAGTCTTATAATCACTAAAAATAACATCCTTTATTTCCTTTTTATTTAATAATACAAAGTCATTTTATTTTTTATTTGTCTATATAGGCTTACACATGTTTATTTATTTTCTAACTTATTTTGAATAGGTATTCATGATATACTTATATGCCCTTCATAATATTTCACCAATAATCTTTCTTGTTCATTCCTACTGCCTGTCCCATCTTACTGACTTCATGTGAATAGGTTTTAAATAAAAATATGTTCCTTAAAGTTGGTAATAATTAATAATTCCATACCACCTTCATCAGTTATGTTTAATAAAATAGTTTAATTTCTTATTTTCATATTAAGATCTCTCTCTCTCTCTCTCTCTCTCTCTCTCTCTCTCTCTCTCGCTTTTTCTTTCTTTCTCCCACTCATTTCTTACTTCATCTTACCCCATTACATTTCATATAATATTTTCCATTTCATTCATGTATTTTTTTAAAATAAAACATATTTTGTAAATACTCACTTCTGCATCATCTCATGAACTTAAAATGGCAAAATATATTGTCGACTTAGACTAACAGAATGTAAAACAGATATAGGGAGTTAAATTAAATTAATTTTTTTTACAGCCTTACTTCCCACATACGTACATGTTACCAAGAACATGTTCACGTGTCCTACAAGTACCTGTTTTGAAACTTAAATAGTTATATATGTTTATATGCCTATAACTATAAGCATAAATGATAACTCTTTTTCCTGTTAGTGTAAATATCAAATAACTCGTAAGTTTCCAAAAAAATATTCTCTTCAACAATAAAAGAAATTTTTATAGAAATAAAAATAACATTTTTTAATAATAATAAAAATTGAACAGCAAAAACATTTTTGCCCCAAAATGTAATATAAAAATTCACAAATTATCAGTAAGTCTTTTTTTATACACTTTTTCTTCTTTTGAATATTCTGTAAACAAAGAACTGATAAAAATGTAATGATAGAATCTAGACTAAAAATATCATGGCAGTAGGTAAGATGGTTAATAATAATAAAGATTTTTCTTTATAAGTTTAACTCTGCACTTCAGATAAATCCAGCATATCTAAGTTTTTTTTTAATTTTAACTTCTGCATAGGACATTGTATTTCTATCAACATTTTCATTCATTTAATAGGTTATGCTGGCCGTACAGAATTGCCTGATAACTTGAAGTCAATGTTTCGTCCTATCTCCATGATGGTTCCTGACAGCATGCTGATTGCAGAAATTACACTTTTTGGTGAAGGTTTCAGAGATACTAGAAATCTTGCAAAGAAGGTAAATTAATGATTTAAAAAAACTTGTTTTTTTCATTTAAAACCAATGGAAATGTTTATGCTTTAAAATAAAATTTACTACTTCTACAGTTTCTTATTTACTATTAATGATACACTACTAAGTAGTGTAAAATAATGGAAAAAAATATGCCTTAAAAAAAGAGTTTATAAAGGCAATTTTAACTGATAATTCTTTCAATTCAGTTGATAAATTCAACTGATAATTTTCCTCAAAGAACTTAGTTTTATTATTATTTTCAGGTAATTGGTGAAGTGAATAAAACCTAACAACTACGAGCTAGCATCTAATAGATAGTTTTAGCTTTTTCTCTAATATAGTTTAAAAAAATGCTGGTTCTAGCTAGAAACAACTAAGTTATTTTAGAAGTATTCGGGAAAACTTAAGAAATTTTGTGAGTTAGCATTTGCTAAGCTTAGCTACAGTTAGGTATTTTGGTTTTCATCTCGTAACTTGTCTGTCCCTACTCCTCTTTCTGTTATCTTTACATAGCGGTCTAATGACCGGCTCATTCATATCACCTCGTATTCATCCAGATTGTACAACACTTGCTTTAACTATTTTATTTGTTATTTGATCTCAATAGAAGAAATGTCATCTAGTGATAAAAATGATGGCAATGAGAAGTATTTAGACAGATCACTATTTATTAAACTTTTAAGAGAACATCCAGTAATAATTGAAAAATCAAGATTCCAATGTCAGCTAAAACCAAAAAAGAAGCTTGGAAAATTATAAGTGAAGAGTTTCATCAGCTGTTGGTAAGGAAGTGACAACTGTACAACTAAATAAATTGCTGAAGAATATGAAGAGGTGTCAAAAAGAACTGACAAAACTACAACAGGCAACAAGTCTATCAAACTAAAAAAGTGAAAAAAGAATTTTATAAAATTATCAGCCAAGATAATAATTCAGTATTTTGTAAAGTGCCACGCAGTCTGTCTGTTGGAACGGAATGTAAACCACTCGCTTCTGCTGTAAATAATGTCATGGACAGTGATGATGATTTTATCAACAATTCGGAAGAACTTAATGATGATGCAAACCAGTTTGCAACTAAAATAAGAAAAAGTGCTAAAAAGGTTTCGGCTTATGAAAGTGATGAGCGAATTGATCTTTCAACATCGCAGATTCAGTGAATTGTTTTACTGCAGCAAATGTAAATCAACAAGATGAAACTTGAAAGAGAAAATTAAACTTGGAACTATTAAGAAAACATCAGGTGTATCTACTCAAATTGATTTAGAAAGCTATGTTGTTTACTGACGTTTGTAATAAAACAAATGTATTTTTTTTAAATCCAATCCTTCTTACCATCAATAAATATAAAATTTAAAAACCAACATAAAAATTGTAAAACATAGGTGTACATGACACTGTGCATGTACTAACATGCATGTTTGGATGTGCATGTGAGTTTATTTATTTTTTTAATTTTACATTTATTTTTTAATTCGTACATGAAAAAATTTATAACAATAATACAATTCAATAAAATATAAATTAATGCATTTAAATAAAACAATTTTTATATATATATATATATATATATATATATATATATATATATATATATCTGTTCTTTTTTCAATCATTCAAAAACATCATTATGTCTTGATGTTTCTGCTGCCATTCAAGAGTTGTGGCTACATTTTCACATTGCTCTTTTTCAATTTCACCCTCATGTAAGACATTATGGTCAATTTTTCAATGTTGTGTAAGGCAATGCAACATACCTTGGGCACTTTTTTCCAAAGATGCATGGACACAGTTTCCCAAAATTGGAAATTTTTTCAGCTGCCTGAAACACCTTTCAATGATGACTCTTTCCCTGGAATGGTGCAAGTTGAAATTTCTCCCTGCTCCATTAGCAGGTGGTTTGAATGGTGTTATTAACCACAGAGATATTCAATAGCTGGAGTCACCAAGTAGACATGCTCCACCATCAAAATGTGACATAATTCCCCTAACAGGGCTTCTGTGCCATATTCGTGCATCATGAACACTCCCTGGCCAACCTGCACCCATACTAATAAATCGTTCAAGGGAGTCACGAGTACCCTAGGTGTTAATACTAACATATCCCTTTTGATTTATATACTCATCCCCAAGTAACTTGGGTTTTGTAATTTTCATGTGGGTGCAGTCCAGAGCACATTCGGTAAACAAAAATGTCTTTGCCAGAGACTTTCGCTTTATTTACTTCTGCTCTTGTTGCTGGAAAGTGAATCCATTTAGGAGAATTGTAGATTATTCGATCCATTACATAATTTATAGTTTTACAAGTCGTAGATCTGTGTACACCAACATCTTTGGCAATCCCTGACTGAAATCCTGCATTTGCTGGCAACAAAACATAAAAATATGTCAATTTCCATTCTCCAAGAAAGAGCTCCTCCATGTGTGTCTGTCTCATTTAAGAATTTGGTGGGTAATTAATTCACACTATCAGACTCGAATCTTAACAATTCTTTACGATTATGTGTTTCCTGGTGAACAGTATACTCCTTTTGTTTCTGCACATGCATAAATTCCACCATGGCTCAAATAAAACTTAACGACTAGCTCGAAAGCTAGCATGCTCCTGGCATGACTTAACAATCGCTTAGAAACTGCTAAGAACAAAAGTTCAAAGTTTCTCTTTATTCACACCAATTTTAAAGCTATAGCTAGAAACCCCAAAAAACCTAGAAATGACTAAGCCTAGTTACATCTAAGCTTTTCATTTACTAAAAACTTAGCACTTTCTTAGAAAAAGGTAAGAGTTAACAACTGCTAGATTTTATTCACATCACTAAATACGTTTGTAAGGCAAGGCACCAGCTACCCTACAAGTATGAAATTGGGATAAGATATAGGACTGGCGACAGCAGTATTTTTTACAAGAAAAAATTATTTGTTTTAACTATATTCTAATTGGTATTTCCAGTTAATAATATAGATAATTATTAAAATAATTTTAAGTTTTTAAGATTTATAGCAAAATAAATAGTTCACTGAAAGAATCTATCACATTAAGAAAATTATAATTATATATTACACATTTAATTATTTGAAGCCAAGTTTTCTGAAACAAAGAGGTGAATCATGACTGAAACAGAAACAATTATTGTTATTTTCTGTGCATTCAGCACATCTCTCTTATTAACAGATTTAAAAAAAAAAAGGTGGTTATCAATTGGACTATTTTTTTTTTTTTAATGTATGTTGTGCGTGCAACATTAGTAAACTAATTTTGATAATTTTTTTTAAATCGAAAGAGTATACTTTCACAGTGGTTCAATATAAATTTTTAACAAATCCGATGATAAACTTAAAAAAAATACAAAAAAAATTGAACGGCTTGACACCCTTAGCTGCTGACCACTTGCACCAGTACAGTGTTGCTCTCTGTTCCTTGTAGAACTTCAGGAAGGAGGAGATCGCCCACACATAGTCATACTCCACAATTGCTATGATACAATAAAATACAATACATCATAATATACATCTAAGTTCATACAACTAGATACATACGTACAACAAAAAGCAGCAAAGACCTACAGAATGAATTCACACTGTAATCAAACAATCATGTCAATAGAAAAATATCATCAATCTCTGTAATACAAAACATCAAAATAATAAACACCATAGTTCATACCACAAATACATATTTACAACAGGAAGCAGCGAAGACCTGCTGCATCAATACACACTACATACAAACTAACATCAACAGTATAATACAGTACATCATAATATACACCATAGATCATACAACAAAGTATGTACTTGCAGCAGGAAGCAGTGAAGACCTGCAGCATCAATACACACATAATCAAACAGTCATGATCAGGCACCCTCGTGCACAATCTATATCTAACAAGTGATAAAGTCATACCCTATCAGCCATAAACAGGCAGTTGAAATTTGATCTTTTGATAAGAAAGATGGAAATTTAGATCCTACCTTCAAGATGTAGAACGCAGAGAGCTGCATGAAATACTCCTACTTCTCAGTCCCTTCATTTTTTTACTGTTCATTAATGATCTGCCTTAAAAACTCAACCCATTCATAATTACATTCTTCACAGATGACACGTCTGTATTGTTTGAAGGTAATTTTTTAAAAGAACTGAAAATTTTATATTAGCTGTTAAAAATTATTTACTGGATGGATTGTAACCATCTAAACTCTAGATATGAGTAAAACCACTGCATTATGCATCTCAGATAGACCATATTTACTAATTATATAGAATTCCCATTAATATAATAAGAGTAGTATTTCTGAATCCTGTAAGGGGAAATTTCTTAAAGTTTTATTTCATGAAATTTTGTAGGGATGATCAAAAACTCATTTCAACTAAATAAAACTGTACTGTTTTTTCTCAGAAGTGCTTTAATAAAATGCTTAGAATATAATATTAAATATTTCTTATGTTTATATACAATTATATTATTATCTGAAGTATAATATCATCTCTTGAGATTAACTCAAAATGTAAGAATGAGTCTTCAAGATAACAAAAATTATCCAGTAAGTTGTAGTTTGGCATTCTAAGTATGAAAAATGTGGATCAATATTTCGAAAACAAAAATTGTTCACTTACCCTTGTGTTTGTATTTATTAATGTGCAATCTTTGTTTTAAAAAAAAATCACTTATTCTGAAAAATAACAATTTCCATTTCCACCAAACCAGACAACAGAACTGTTTACTTGTAACTGAACACAATCCTTCAGGTTATGAGAAAGGGCCTATTATTCTTCTATTGTCATTTTTAGTAAATTAACAAATCATTTTTAAAAAAATCTTCCCATTAATTTATTTAAGTACGATATAAAATTTTCTTTTATCAGAATTATGATATTACTCAGAAATATTAGTCAACAAAATAACAATATTATTCTGTTAAATTTTTAAACAACAATAATTAAAAACTTTTTTAAATCCTGAATTTCATCTCATTCAATGAGTAAGTAATAATCTATTCAAATAAATTTCAATAATAATAATAATAATAATTTGAGTTGTGAATTAATTTTAGTTAATTTTTATATTTAATTTCTTCACATATTTACTGACTTTACCTTAATATTTGTTTTGTGATTATGCATATCTATTTTAAATAATTAATATGGACTTGTAATTACACCAATTTTTACTTTCCCGTCTATATAGCAGCTATTGCGAAGCTACAGCTTTATAGTGTGGTGATCAGTCAAAATTGGGCATATCTGGGTTTCACCAAATCTTGACGTATTGACCCCTAAGAACCCTAGAAAACCCAAAAATGGCGTCGGTCCAAATTGAGTATATCCAAAATCCCGAATCTTGACACCGAAGGACCCCAGAAAACAGATAATGGTATCGAAATTTCCGCGACAAAACGTGCATGTGCAAATATGCATGTATGTATGTTGAGATGTAATTAGCCTTATATCTCCAGAAATACTTGACCGATTTTCACCAAACTTGGCTATAATATTTCTATAGTAGGGGCATTGATGGTATTAAATGTTCAATTCGTTCAAAAGGTCAGGGGGTGGGGAATACAGTGGGAAAACAAAATCATCTCCAGATTTTGCATAATTAAGGTTAAATTTTTTTTTCTTATAATTTTGAGAATATTAATATACAACTTTTGTAAAAAAACGTTTTGCTAAATTTGACCCCCACCACTAAAAATGGTTTTAATTTTGAAGTGTTATAGAAGGCAGTACAAGGCGTATTTACGTTGCATTTTTTTCTTTTTAATATTTTTTAGAAAGAATATAAAAAAACCATCTTTTGCATAAAACTTTTTGTCAGATTTTTTTGTTGCAGTTCTTTCTATTAGCATCTTGTTGGATCCACAAATTTGTTCCTCATCAAATTGGGGTCTTAACCCAGCCACCCTCTCGTTACACACCCCACATCACACTTAGTGGGTGGAATATTGCTGTTGGCTGTTTTCTTACTTTCTTTATAGCAAGGATATGCCTTTCTTGTAATAATAAAATTATTTAAAAATAAATTTCCTTTTTTTGTCAATAGGTTTCCACTTTCTGGTATGTGCCTCAGACTATTTTATAGGTTACTTTTTTGTAAAGTTACATTTTTGTTAACAGGTATATACTCTGTTTTCTCTGGCTAGACAGCAGTTAAGTAAACAAGATCATTATGATTTTGGTTTGAGAGGAATGGTATCATTGTTACGTTATGCAGGTCGCAAAAGAAGACTGCTCCCCAACATGCCAGACGATGAGGTTTGTTATTTCTGTTACAAAAAGTTTGCATTTGTAATCATTTTTAAAATTATATTAAAAATTCTATTCTACTCATATGTACATATAACATTATAGTATGTATGGTATGTGTATGTGTATATACAGAATGATTCCACAATGCACTGCAATCTCTCGGCAGATAATTCTACAACAAAATATAAGAAAAATAGTTAAAACATAAAGTCATAAAATGGTTCCTTAGAAAGTTTCAACTCGCAAAACATTTAGCCCTGCTTTCTGCTCCCTTTGTGAAATTACATCGTATGAAAATTCTTGGGTACAAATCGAGGGGTAAATGTGGTTTTCCGTTATGGTTTTTGGAACAAGAAATTAAATAAAAGTGGCCCGAGACCTATATCTCAATTAGGTTTTAAGGACTAAACTTTGGAGAGATGAGTTCGAGAAATAGGTATGCTGAAACCACAATCATTCAATGCTAGTCATGAACATTTTGTGAGAAATGCCAGTGCTGAGGAAGCAATATTGAAAATAAAAGTGTATTTTCTGACATAACCTTTTCGTGTTTTACCTAATTTTTTTTTAAACCTAAGTGAAATAGATGTCTGAACCACTTTTATCCAGTTTCTTAAATGAAAAACCATGAGGAAGCACCAAATTTACCCCTCGATTTATACTCAAAGAATTTTAGTACAGTTTAATTTCACAGAGGAAGCAGAAATCAAGGCCAAATGTTTAGAAAGTTGAAACTCGCTAATGAACTGTTTTCTGACCTATGTTTGTATGAACTTTTTTCTTATTTTTGGCTATAGAATCATCTCTCAAGAGATTGCTGTGCAATTTGGAATCACTCTTTGTGTGTATGTATAAAGAATGAATTACATTATACATATACAGAATATATATACATGTAAACTCTGTATATATATATATATATATATATATAAAAAACCCATCCAATGTGGAAAAGAAACTAGCTAGACTAGTTGATTGTGTGAAGGTCAATAACATTAGTGTGAGCTTGTCTTACATTGTAAATATTGTCTACAATCCACATACCACTGGTTTTTAATACAAGTGTAAAAATGAAGGTGCCATTGTAAGATTGCAACATAGAGACCAGGATTTAATTATTTATTTTTTGTTCTCTGAATGCATAAAACCTGCCTATATTTTTCGCTGAATGAATGCACAGTTTGATGTGAACTTCATGAACAATGCAAGTTTTTATCATCTTTTATAACTGCATAGGATCACTTTAGTCAGTCCATTATCCAAGTCTCTTTGATGGGACTGTTTGGGCCTTGCAGGTCTCCCAGTACTTTTTCATACATTCTGATCTTTGTGTACTTTCTAGTGTTGAAAATGTTTGTGTTGTGAGGTTTTTTCTTGAGTGTGAAGCAAGTGCTTTTGTTCTTGATTTTCTTGTTTAATTTCATCTTATCTGTGGTGTCTTGGTGTAAGGCCAATTTCCTTCAGATCCTCTCTTATTTCTCTAATCCATCTGCATCCTGTCTTGGTGTGTTTCAGGTCAAGATTGTACTGCACTAGCTGTATCAGAAGTCTTGAATCTTGCATCCTCATGTTATGTCCAAAGAATCCTAGTCACCTCTTACATGTGGTTTCAGTGATGGGTTCTAACTCTTTGTAGATGAATTTGTTGGGCACCATCCACCACTGCCCATCTTTCTAGTACCTTTATTGATGTAGGTTCTTCAGTTCTTTTTTCGATTTTCTGGAGTCTGTCTGTATATGACTATTTGTTCAGGTAGAAGAGTGTTTCTGCTGGAAAGTAGCTTCTGGTTTTTTTTTTGTGTTGTAATGTATTGTTGAAAGTATAAGAACTGTGGTACTGTGTAAATGTGCTGTGCTGTTGGTCTGGTCTGCAATTTTTTGCTTTTTTGGATGGGTTTTTTGAACTTTTTTTGTGATTTGGACGACTGGAACTGTTGGCTTACATATTAGTGGATGTGTTTTAGTGATTGGTAAGAATTTTGGATAACGGACTAACGTTTTTATTGTTTTTTGTTATAACGACCTTATTGCTATATGCAATAAGGTCCTGTAATTGAACGTTTCCTTGCGTTGCAAATTTCTACAAGCAGAGTGTACACATAAACAAGGACTTTTAAAATATTTCGTCTTTACACAGGTTAGTGAAATTTTCCTAATCCCAAGACAGATTATAAGGAGAACACCTTTTCCTAATTTTATCCATTCCCTTTCACCCCAGCCCCAAATCACCCAGATCCCTCCAATTTTTTTTATAGGCATACATTTTACCCCACCAAACCCCCCTGCGACCACCTGAATGACATCGTGTGAATTGTTGGAAAACTTGGAACTGGGCGTACAACACCCTGGTGGTAAGAGGAACTGAATTCAACTTCATCTGAGGCATGGAGGAGAGAAAAACACGTATGGAAGAAGAGGCATCAGCTCCCACGACTTGGTCGATGAGGCCGACCAAGCGAAAAAAATCAAAAATGACAAAGGCAGGAAGACACCGAAGCAGTAGTCAACTGAGGAAGAAGAAGCCCCGTCTAAGAACCTTAAGACTTGACAAACAGACTGGGCTTAGCCCTATATGTACTAAGGCAAAATTATGGAACAAAACTGAAAGATTACATCAACACATGAAAAAGAACTGCTGGCCATACTGAACTGCTGGACTTGACGGAAATATCGGCACCGTTAAATCTAATAACTCAAGCAAAGCAAACTGATGAACCGAGAGAGTTTAATATAAAGAAAATTCTGGATAAACAGCTGACAGATGATGAGCTTATTGGCTTGGAAAACAAGAGATAGTCCATAGACATGACACAGTATGTTCAGCAGGTGGCTAGCACTGCGCAGACGGAGGGTGACAGTTGTCAGTTTAGGAATATTGAACGCCGACGGGGATCCATTGGAGCGGCAACACAGGTTCCTGAAATAAGGTCGGGAGATATTATAAAAAACGAATCAGTAATCATGGGCAGTAGTGAAACAAGTATTATACGAGGGAAATACAAGATATTTTTCAACGCGGCGAGGGAAAGGTTAATGCTTTACTCACGATCTTAAAATCAGTTAGGAAGGTTGTGGAGATATCGTCATCACCCACATTTCTTTTACCAGAGGGGAAGCTGGGAGCGGCCATTAACCTAGGGTACATCTTGAGAGGCAGAATCGATAAAATCAAGATTGTGATGACACCGGCGGCTGTAAACGAATCAAAGGACATGAACATGCTAAAGGACTGAAAACAGTGCTACTTGATGCAGCTGTAGATCTGCAAATCGACTTAAAAACGAGAGGCAGCCGAAGGACAGTGGTCCATTTAAAAGATTTGGACACAACGGAGGCGGAGGTCAGTGACGCGTTCGCTCAGGTTGTAGAAGACCAGCACGAATTCAGGGTCTCCTCTATCCGCCCTGCCTACTGGGACATCCAGAATGCGTCCATAATCACAAGTTATAGGGCGTCACAATGAAGCTCATACAATGAATCACAATGAAGCTCATACAAGCGAGAATACGGGTAGACTGGGTTTTCTGTAGGGTGCAGATTAGACCTGACACACATTGTTTTAGATGCCGGGAGAGCGGAGATACCTCCTCCCAGTGTAACGGACCGGGTAGAACTGGGAGGTGTTATAATTGTGGTGGTTTGGGCCACAAAAAGAGGACTTGCAATGAGCCCGCAAAGTGCATAAGTGCAGAATAATTAGCCATCGGACAGATAGTGCGCCTGTAAACAGCCTGGACGATGAAGATCAAGCAGGTTAATACCAACTTAAACGCAGTGTCGCACGACCTCATCTGGAGAATTTATATGAGGAAATTGATTTCTGACCATTGCCGAGCCAAAAATGAGGAGGGTGGCGGCCCACGTATAGGAGGAAGACCGGAACGCGGATGCCGCTATCTTGAACATCTCCAGTCGATACGCATAGACTCGTGTTACAAGAGGTAATGGAACTTTAGAGGTTGAGTTGACGGACCACATACTGATTGCAGGCTATATCCCACCCAACTCAGCGATGTAACGATTTCAGGAATTTGTGAACGAGCTGGAATAGTGTATCAGACGTTGCATGAAGCCTATTGTGTTGACGGGGGAGTTAAATTCGGAAAATCACGAGCTGGGTGGCAAGAGGATATGTGATGGCGATCATGTTTTCAGCAGTTGGACTTGTGTGGAACACGGGCCTCGTCCCCACGTACATTAGCAGGAGGAGGGGCTCGGTGGTCAACGTGACGGCAGTATCTGACAGGACCGTGGCGATGATTGATGATTAGAAGGTACAGCATGATGCTGGCTATTGATCATAGAGCTATAACGTTCTAACGTTCACGGTTGAAAGTGTCCGGCCGGGATACGCGCGCATACCTCGCTGGAAGCCTAGCGAAAGAAAGCCAAAATGGTAGTTGATAAGGTTTCAGGCACGTTTGACAGGAATAACCTGATCACGGCTGAAAGTTGTCAGAGGTCTTGAATGATGTGTGTAGAAGAGAAAGGTTGCAAGACGGGCCGGGCAAACGCAGAGTATGTTGGTAGTCACTAGACATAGCTGAGAAAAGGGCTGCCACACTATCCTGTAGGCAAAGACTCCAACGTGACACTAGAAAGTAACGGGAGAATAGATGAGGGGTAGAAGGAGGCATACCGCACTGTAAGGAACCCACTTAATCTGCGATCAAGGCTGCTAAGGCCTAGGCCTGGGATAAGTCAATTTCCGGTTTGAACGACGACCCTGGGGGATGCATATAAAATAGAAATGGAGTTTGATTCGGTTGAACATACGATTTACTCGTGTAATAGATGGGATGAAGTCAGACAAAATCTGAGTCTGGCTAGGCTAACTCCGGAACAGACGGTAATGTTCATGATGATAGGAAGGCATTATTGGGAATTAGTGGTAAACATAGTAACTATAATTATCGGTACTAAAGAAAGGGAGATTAGGGTATGGGACGGCGAGTAGGAACTGTTGGGTAGGGATTTCCTAGGGGTGCCCTGCTCAGGAGATTGCGGCTTACCGAGGTGGACCGCTTTTGATGAATGACCAGGGGCCCCTTGTGTTCAGGGAAAACAAAAGACCTAGTCCGGGCCGGAGCCCAACCTCATGGTAGGGTGATGGTTATAGGTATGACAATAACAAAGGAGCGAGTCCCGGCCAACCAGGGGCGACTTCTGTGGGGCACAGCATAGCCAGATCCTGCGGAGTCCCCGGGAGGTTTGGGGCAAGCCACCTGCTGAGGTTGCGCAATGCTAGAAAGCAGGACCAACCTCAGTGGTAAGGGGCAGTGAGAAAGGAGTTTTAGTCCATGTATGCCCACTTGTAGAGGGTACTAATTACGTACCCCACTTGTAGAGGGTACGTAAATAGTATTTCTCAGACACATTGAGAACAAACAAAAAAATTGACACAAATAATATTAATCATGATATACTTACCCCTAAATCTTTATGAATTTTTGAAAATTAATTTTTTTTAAATTCAAATTTTGGCTTCAAATAACTCTGATGGGGCTGGTGATAAAAATCTCAAATTTGTACAAATTATAGTGTTTTTGAATATGCTTATGGCAAATAAAAAGGTTTCTTGTGTATTGTACTAATAACAAAGTTATAACCTCTCAAAAATCATGAAAAACCTGTTAAACGCAAGACCATTTTGTCTCGCTAAATAAGTGCTTCAAGGGACTTGTCTTCTTGGGACTTTAATATTTTTATACTTATTACTATAGTTGAAATAGACTTGCTTGAACCATTCAACTGTAATGTTCATGTTATAATCTCCTGTTCAAGTTGTAACAGCAGCTTGAAGTCATTTCTAGTCCTCAGGAAAATTCATGTTGCAACATGCTCATTCATGCTTGTTGCATCATTTACTTTTGCAGTTACAGACTGGTCAGTTTGACATTAGTCAGTAATCTGTTCACATCTTTAACGAGTGTCTAAAATTTCATCCTGTGTTCAGAAGTGTTTATAAAATAAAAGTTTTACTTAATATTATATTTGAAAATTTGAAAATTGGTTAAATTTTTACATTATTTTCAAGTAATTTCACACAAAACAATGGAAGAACTATGTTCAATAGGAATTTATGTGAATAAAGAGTGACATAAAACAGTGTATGGTACAGTGCCAAAAGAACTCATTAATTTATGTGAATTTGTGTTGAAAACCAACAACTTTTTTTTTACTTGTTATTTCAGATGTCAGTAGTGTTTGTAAATATCATGAAAAAAAATTTTTGTCAAAATACTGGAAAGTATCTTTGTGTAACTGTTAAAATTTTTTTTTCTCAGGAGATCAAAAAACTTTACGAATGCAAAGACCAAGAGCACAATACATTGCCCCACATCACAGTATTGAACAATTTGATGCTGCTTGTAGTATTTTGGGTGTATCACCTCCATCAAAATTGAAAAAAGTTAGGCACAGATCAAAGGTCATCAGCATTAAAATTTAAAATAAATAAGGTATCTGAAAAATTATAAAAGAATCTTGAATTGTATTTTGACTCAAATGTTTCTGAAAATGAAAATCCAGCTCAATCTTCTTCACATGAATACGATGAACTTTCTTTAAAACTAAAAGAAAAATGTGCTCTTGCTTCTAAAAAAGATAGGTTAAAATTATCAGTTTACTTCCCCAATATTGGATTAGATCAATAACATCAGAGTTAAATGCGTCTGAGCGTTTGGTTAGACTTACTAGAGGATTAGTTAATGAGCAAAGCAATCTACTGGAGTTAGGTAAACGACATAAAACAGGAATTAGTAATGACATAATCCAAAAAGTTGTGTTATTATATGAAAATGACAATAACAGCAGTCTGTGTCCTGGTAAAAAGGATTGTGTTAATGGTGTCAAATGCATAAGCAAAAGTGCCTTGTTCTGATAAACTTTAATGAATTGTATGTCTCCTTTAAAAGTGAAAACCCTGAGAAAAACATTGGAAGCTCAAAGTTCTGCGAACTCCATCCAAAATGGTGTATCTTGGCTAGTGCAGCCGAGACTCATACAGTTTGTATGCCCCCACCACCAGAACATCAAACTCATGATTGATGAATGTTTTTTCAGACCAAAGATGGGGTTTTCTGAATAATTAGTGGAAAATGGGAAAAGCTGAAAACTCTCAATTTCATGTCAAAATTTCAAGCTCAGCTTTTCAAGAAGAAAAAATCAGAATTAGGTGAAGATGATATTAGGTATATTACAGATGATGATATCATGAATTAGGTGAAGAAGAATTTTTGGTGTTGTCAGACTTGTAGAAAACATTTCATTTCTTGTTCAAAGATTGACCAATTGGGTCAACCGCCAAGCCACAGTTCACCCTTTTGTGTTTTATTTCAAGGTAAATGATGTATTACAACACAAAATTGTATGTGAAGTGATCACTTGTAACATGATACAACAACATTTTATTGCTTCTAAAACCTTTAACAGACCATATCAAGGAAGTACATCAGAACATTAAAAAACTCATCTATTTCACTGATGGTGTTTCAGATCAGTATAAAAATAAAAAGAATTTTGCTAATTTGTGCGGTCACAAAAAAAGACTTTGACCTTGAAGTTGAATGACACTTCCTTTGGATCATCCTATGGGAAAAGCGCCTGTGATGGTGTGGGAAGAACAACAAAACAAGAGGTGGCAAAGGCCGTTAAACAGTCAGTTACTAAATATTTATGAAATTTATTCACTCTGTAATCACATGCTGAAAAACATCAAGTATTTTTTTATTAAATCAGATGAGATAGCTAAGATTTCAGAAACTCTTAAAAATCATTTTGACTGCTGTGAAAGAGTTGTTGATACTAGAAGCTACCATATGTGTGTTCCTGAGTCAGAAGGCATTGTAAGATGTTACTTTACTTCAGACTCCAACGACTCTGAAGACCATCCTGTGTCAAGTATTGTATCACTTTCACTTAAGGAAAAAGACTCTATTGCATGTGTGTATGATGATCAGTGGTGAATAGAAGTGGTAGATATTAGCCTTGAAAATAACAATGTGCAGGTTAATTTTTCGCACCTAGCTGGACCATGTACATCATTTCAAAATCTCAACAAGACAGTGTGGGTACCGATCTGCAAAGTCCTGAGAAAGTTGACATCACTTGAACTAACTAGTGATGGGTTGTTCTCACACAATTTCAAGAGAATTATCAGAAGAGATATCACAGCTGTTGGTTAAGCACACTAAATAATAAACTTTCTTTCATTGCTACAAAAACAGGCTATTTCATTGAAGAATAATTAAAATTTTGCAAAATTTATTTTCTCTTCGATAGTGTACAAAAATAAACCATTATAAAAATAAAAATGAATTCTTGAAAAAAGATGTTGGTTTTTCATTGAAATCTCAGTTTGGATAAGTTTTACAAGCATTTTTGAATCAAAATTGTATTAGGTTACTGGTATTGGTTAAATTATGACCTATCATTAATCATTTTAAAAATATTGAAAATGCCAACTTCAACAACATAGGGGCTAAATAGTAAAAAAATTTAAAGTGCAAAAAAGACAAGAAACCCCCTTCGAGCACTTATTTAGTGAGTCAAAATAGTATCACTTTGAACAGGTTTTTCATGATTTTTGAGAGGTTATACCTTTTTTATTAGTACAATACACAAGAATCTTTTTTATTTGCCATAGATATCTACAAAAACACTGCAACTTGTGCAAATTTTAGATTTTTATCACCAGTCCCATCAGAGTTATTTGAAGCCAAAATTTGAATTTAAAAAAAAATTTGTTTTCCAAAATTTATAAAACTTTAGGGTTAAATATATCACCATTAATATTATTTGTGGTAAAACTATTAACAATATACCTACTTATAAAAAATATTTCAAACTGTGTATGACATCCCTGCCTCTTCAAAAAAATTAACAAAAATGAAATTTCACTTTTTCATGTTTAACTTTATTGGTAATTTTCTCGTACAAAGAAGAGAGATACATAGATAAACCATTAGACTAATCTTTTACCTTGAGAAAATAAGATTAAACTGTTAATTTTTTAGTTATGATATTTTCCATAAACCCTTACAATCACACACGGTAACAAAAATGGCCACCACAGATAAAAAATAAATGTTAACTCTTACTGGAGATAACCACCCCATATAGAATAAGTACATGCTGCTGGCATTGAGATATTGCCAAAGTAATTTCACTTGTAAACTTACCAAGAAATGCAGTTATTACAGTGCAGTAAAAATTAAAAAACTTAAGTTACTTTAATCCATTCATGCTATTGAAATTAATGTGTATTATCAGTAGTTGTCTTTTGAAAGGTGGTACTACTTGCTATGAGGGACATGAATGTTGCTAAGTTAACTACAGATGATTTGCCATTGTTTTCTGGAATTACTGGAGATTTATTCCCCTCTGTTGAGGTTCCTGCTGTTGACTATTCCATTATCTTGAAAGCACTTCAGAAGGAAATGCAAAGTAATGATTTTCAGGTTAGTAGAGAATAAGATATTTATTAGTCATGATTAACAATGTCATTCAACAAGACTAATTAAAATACAGTAATATGTGTAGCAGTTGTTAATGCATCCCTCTTGACAGGTTTTGTATTTTTTCACATGCCATAAAACTGATTTTTTGTTATGAATATACATTTTATTTTATTATATATATTATACACAGTAGTCATGACTTAAGTGTTTGCTTTTTATGTAAAATGAAGTTTTTCTTTTACTGTTTCTCTAAACTTCATTAGATTCAAGCCATTTAGCTTCCAGAATATTTTATGTAATACAGTAGCATCCCTTATGCATATTTTTACACAAAACTTTGCTGAAGTTGCACCTTTCATTGTTGCCAGTATACAATTAATTTGTATGCTTTGTATTTGGATCTAATGCTGCATTTAAATTTGTATTTATTCAAACAAGTATGTTGTTGTAAAGAACAGAATATGTATGTATTTGTCAAGAGCAGAATCTAGTTACTGAGACCAGTGAGCTGAGTTTTCTACAGAACTGTTACTGAAAGTTGATGTGCACAGGGTGAATTATTTTCTCCAAACAAGCTTTTTTAAATAAAATAGTAGGAAATTAGACATATATATATTTTTTATGAATACATTTTATGTAATTTGAAAATAAGTTTATTTACCAGTCAGTATGCTATTTTTTATCATAAATCAATTTAATACATCCTTTTGAACTGTTGTTATCAGACCACAGTTATAGTTTCCTATAATTTCCTATTGGAAAGTTTTAAGATAGGTATCGCCACTGCTCAGTAGGAGATAGGTTTGCCTGTAGATGTGAAGGGGAAACTTGATTTGTCCTTAAAACATCTTGAAAATATCACCACGATATCTTTGTTCAGTAGAGAGTGGCATCCTGGTAAGTGAAGATGTGTATTCAGTTCTCAGCAGATTATTGATCTCGCAAAATGGATGAAAAAATGGAACACTGATTATGTGTCAAATTTTGTTTGAAAACCAGGAAATCAGCTTCAGTGGTTTATGAATTACTACAAGTCTTATAATATAAATCTCATTTATTAACTACAGCCTTCAAGCATAAAACCGGTCAAATGTTTTTATCTGGTTCAACAAATTCAAAGATGACCATGAATCAGTCGGAGATGGCCCTGATCTGACCAGCTTTCCACTTCAAAAACAATGAAAACATTTAATGCAGTCTGACCATAGACTTTCAATTGAGAGATGATTAATAAACTGAATTTAAGATGCGGCTGTCAGTTTGAACTTGAATCGAGTGTCAGTGAAATTCATTAGCAAAATTGTTGTCAGACCATGTATTGTGCATCATAAATTTGTCCTTAGTTGGCTGGAACACTATAAACTGGAATACTATAAAAGTGTTCTTCAGCATTTGTGCAAAAAAGTGCAGAAAAAAAGGCCTGCACTCTGGCAAAACAAGAATTGGGTCTTCCATCATGACAATGCACCGGCTCATCATGCATTCTCAATTGCAGAATGTTTGGATAAATGCCAACATCCAGTGCTTCTGTAACCCCTTATTCCCCTGATGTAGCCCCTGCTGTGTTCTACCTGTTTCCTAAATGGAAATTTTTGTTGAAAGGAAACCAATTTTACTCAATTGAAGACATCCAAGCAAATATGGAGAGGGTCCTTAATACCTTAAAGAAGAAAATTTCCTGGAATGCTTCTAAAATTGGAAACACTGTTGGGGGTCAGTGTGCTTAATCAGAGGGGGGACATCATTGAAGGAAATCCATCACAATGGCCTGTAAGTACTGTCATTTTGAAATTACAAGCCCAGTATTAAAACTTTACAGTCATACCTACTATATAAATAAAAAATAATACTTACTGGTTTCTCTGAAATTATGACAGCTTTAAGACACTTTAAATGGGGGGAACCTTCTCCTATTCTTCGAGGATATTAAAAATATGGTATCTAAATTTCTTTCCAATTGCCCCATTATGGCGACAAGTTTTTAAAAGGCAACCCTTACATGCATTTTTGGACGGAATTTCAATTCTTGATATTCATTTCCAAACTTAGAGCAATTAAAAAAAAATTTGTTTACCACTTTGGAAAAAATATTGACATAACGCCAATTTTTTTATTGAATTTTTGGAAAAGACGTGTGACATCAGGACTATTACTTTATAAAACCAATGGTAGCAGGTGCACAGTAAGTAAATGTGGCAAATATTTATTACTTTTTATATGTGGGGGAGAATATTTATATTACCAGTAACTTCAAATCACAATGGAGATGTAATATGGAATATTATTTTTTTCTATGAAAAATCTTTCAAGTATGGTGAAAATAAATTAAAAGACTAGTCGCAGTCTAGATGCAGTTTCTAAAAACATTTTATTGATAATTAGCTAATTATCCTGCACACATTTATTCAAAAACAAAAGTAAACTAATAAATAATATTTTATAACATTATGATTTTACTGCTATTTAAAGCTGCCAGAAAGATAAAAATTCTCTCTGTAAATCTGTTAATGAATATTGCTAGCTTTAGCAATGTTTTGGATTTAGGAAGAAATACATAATAGTAAAAAACCTTAAAAATTAAGTACAACCAAAAAATTCAATAAAAAAAGAGTGTAAGTTTTTTAAATTGGGTGTAACGCTTTAAGGGATAGGTTTAGGAAAAATTTATCAAGAATAAAAAAGTCTTAACAGGGTGTTTTCTACTAAAAAATTATTTACCACCATATTGGGAAAAGAAAAGATAACAGAAATGCTGATATAGATTTATTTCTCTAAAAGAAAATTAAGGTTTCTGATTTAAAATGTACTCAGCTCTAGATGTCATTGATGGATCCTTTAAATGATCATCCTTTCATCCTAATTAAGACTATTTGTGCAGGTAAAACTATCTTTATAAGTAGAAAAACTGTACTTGTATTTCTTAAAGATATAAAAAATATAATTTAAATTTGTTTAAAAAATACTAATTGATACTTAACTTTTATTTACACCTGTTCCTTAAAATTAAACAATAAAAACCAAATTGTAATTAGAAATTTATCCAAAAATAAGCTAGCATTTTTGAAAGTTTTGTTAAATTTTTATTAAAAATAGCTTTTTTACAAATTGAGTGAATTATCACAATTGCACATTTATCACTTCATGAATTATTTGGCCAAATGTACAGTCCCACAAGAGGTGACACTGCAGCTTACAAGTTTATGTAACAACTTATTTATGCAAATAAATATATCACAACCTTGCAAATCTGTACATTTGAATAGGTTAGTTTTAAAGTTAACAATATTTAATTCTTCTCTCCAAAGAAGAATCCAAAACCGAAGAAACTTTGGTTTTAAAACCAAAGCCAGTGCCAAAGTGCATTGGAAGATGCACTTCCATTAATGGAAGATGATTCCCAGTGGATATGCCATTATTTTTCTGAAGAATTATTAATACATACGATTTTTATAATTTTGTTACATTAAAATCTTTCTTCATTTTTAATTTGCAAAAATGGTTCATGTACTTTACCAACATCTTTGTAAAGTAGTAAAATTAAAATACTATCAATTTTTTTTATTACAGTTCAGAGATTAAAAAATTGAATAAAGTTTTTCGAAAAACCTGCTCACATGGTTACAACAGGTTTTATTCTTTGATACTGATAACGAATGGCAAATTATTCAAACGCAAAATATTTTATTTACTCAATACATATGCTAATACCATTTATCCAATCTAAAATTAGAAAGAATTTGTAAGGTAAATAAAATATTTGTTCTTCAACCTTAGTCAAAATAATCAATAATTTGTAATGACTAGGTTTGTTTTTTATACATTTTCTGCAATTATTCCAAAGTTATTCATTTAGAATTAACAATTTTGCATATAGGTTATAGTTACATTATGTAAAAATAAATTTTAACTGGTAAATGGATTTTGTTTTTAGAAAATATGAAATTTATTACTGGTTTTTAAACAATTTAAATTAAGGTCTAACTTAGCATTTACAATTTTAAAATGAAAAAAATTAATAAATTTTTCTATGAATAAATGTTTCTTATATAATGCCTGAGAGCAATAAAGAACTTACTAGTAACAATATATCCAACCCAAGACAGAAAAACGTATGAACTAGATTGACAATGGAAAAATTGGTCTCCACCATCTGTCTGTGACCTCTGTATGTATGATTTTTACAGTGTGTAGAAATTGAACATGTAAAAATTTGGATTACCTTGTAATATATTTTGTCTTGCATGAGATCAGTAGATATAAAGCAAGAAATATTAAAAATACCACCAGGTAGAAATAAATATTAAACTCTAACTTTTGAGATTTAGGATGATGAAAAATGTTTGTCTGTAAATATGAATTTACATTTGGTTGCAATATTACATCATCTGCAGCAGGAGTTGTATAGTGGCTTGAAGAGTTGTGATATTTTGTCTGATCAGTTACATACTTAACAACCTATCGAGTTTGTCTAGTGGTGAACGCGTCTTCTCAAAGTAGCTGATTTGAAAGTCGAGAGTTCTAGCATTCAAGTCCTAATAAAGTCAATTACTTTTACACGGATTTGAATACTAGATCGTGGATACCGGTGTTCTTTAATCGTGGATACCGGAAGTTGGGTTTCAATTAATCACACATCTCAGGAATGGCCGAACTGAGACTGTACAAGACTACATTTCATTTACACTCATATATATATATATCATCCTTATTAATCGTCTGAAGTATAATCTGAATGATAATTACCGGAGGCTAAAACAGGAAAAAGAAAGGAAAGAAAGTTACTTAATTAAAAACATTACACTAGTAACCATAAACAGATAAAAAATTTTGTAATTAATTTATTTTAAATTTCTAATGTAATTAATTTTCTAATTAATATTCTGTGCATCTTAATTATGTAGACTAAAAAAAAAATATTATCTTTTTACTTCCTTGCTTGAAGTAAAGGAAGTATTGTGATCACGAAAAATTTTGGTTTTCAGATTTCAACGGAAATATTCATTTTGACCACCCCTGAATCCATATTGACTAGTTACGTCATAATGTCTGTACGTACATGTGTATCTTGTATAACTCAAAAACAATTAGCCGAAGGATGTTGAAATTTTGGATTTAGGATTGTTGTAACATCTAGCTGTGCACTCCCCTTTAGATTGCAATCGACTGAACCAAAAGTGTCCAAAAAAAGCCCAAAATCCAAAAACATTAGGATTTTGGAATTTTTCTTAATGGCAGTAATAAGCCCTTATTAGGCGTTTTAACAACATACCACGTACTTATTTTCATTGGTTTCAGAGTTATAGCCAAATTAAATTTTAATTAATGAAATATTTGGATCTTACATGGGGAGGGCACATCACTTTGAATCAGACTTCATCTCCTTTTTTTTTTGTTTAAATATATTGATTTATTAATCATTATAGCCTCTGATTGTAAAAAAAGTTTTACGATAAATAATAATTCAATAACAATAAAAAAAATTAAAAAATATCAGAAGTTATTAATGAAATAAAATTTTATGTACTTTTCAATTAAAAAAAAATGTGTATATGTAATTTAATAGGCATACAAGGAAATTATGTGGTTATTTTTTTATAAATATGGTTTGGTGAAAATGACAAATGTGTGTTATGAATAAAATTGTTACTTAAATTTTTGTCTCTATAGAGTTGACCTGGTAACCAGTTAATTTCTCCCAGTCTCGGCTAACAATTTCTGAAATAGTGTCATTAGCTGATCAACAGCAAAGTGTAAATTAGAAATTTAGATACAGTTAAAGATACCAAATAGTTCTGTACAAGGTGTATGTATGTCTTTTTTTATACCTTGTTGAGTATTTTCTTTCTGATAATTCTACTGTAAACATAAATTACATACTAAAACTTGCAATAATCTACACTATATAAAAATATAATGTAAACCATAAAATCCATTCTTTGATTGCATGCAAAGTATATTTTTAGAAATTGTTATTTTACAATTTTTGAAAAAGCCATTTCTTGCAAATAATGTAATCATTTTGTTTTTATTACAGTCTGTTTGCAGATACAGTATAGAGTGTAATAATAATGTTTGTTATTTACTGCTATTTTATGTTTTATATAGGAAATACAAAGCGGCATGACTAAAGTTTTACAGCTATATGAAACTAAGGGCTCAAGGCATTCTGTTATGTTAGTTGGTAAAACTGGATCAGCAAAAAGTACCACTTGGAAGCTTCTGAAAGATACTATGACATCACTCAAGAAAGGTGGAGTTGCTGGATTTGAATCTGTTACCGTATGTAAACATTTTTACGGCTGTTTGTTAGTACTGTAGTTTTTTTATATTATGAAACTAAGGATTTGTATCTCTTGTTTCTTACCAAATAGAAAATAAAAATTATACTATTAGATAGCGGGCCACAGAATTCTTTTAAAATGCAGGATTATGAAAATTTACACTGTTGTATAGTGTGTAGAAACATTTTGTAGGTTTTTAAAGATTTTTGTTAGAGGCATTAAAAATGATTAAATATTATTTTTTAGGAATAGATTAACTATAAATTTTCTTTTAATAAAAATTTCTTAAAAATCATACTACAGAATTTGTTTGAGAATAAAGCAAGGTGAAATAGATATTCACGCAATAAGTTATAACTTGTGTTTATTGAAATTATATAACATATATACAGCATAAGAAACAGCATGTCGTTTAAGTTTACGTTTAGATTTAAGAAATACGTTTAAATTTACGTTTAGAATACATTTAGTAACAGCGCTGGACTGTCATTTAGTAACTGGAACGCGACCGATATAACAAACAGCATGTCGTTTAAGTTTACGTTTAGAATACGTTTAGTAACAGCACTGGACCGTCCGAGTCGGCAACTGGAACGCGACTGGCCAATAGACTGCCCCCACTCCCTCTTGAACAGTTAGCAGAGAGGTCGATCCTATAGAAACGCTTAACAGAATTTGTTTTGATATATTTTAACTTAAATTGCTATACTTTATTTATAGGATAATTTATGCAACAGAAAGTGATGTGTGATTGATTTATTTGTTGTCACTATAGTATTTATTATAGCCATTTTAATTACAGCACAATCTAAAGAAAGTAGTAGATAATAGCTGCTTCAGAATAATCTGCCTGAAGATGGTGTTGGGAAGAAAATTTTATTAATATCCTTTCAGAAAAAGCAAAATAAACTGCCTAGGGATATATTAGGAAGTCAGATACAGGTTATGTTTTAGTGGTTTCTAAACTTATGCATACATTGCAGTGCCCAGTTATTAGGATAAAAATGCTGACATCAGTCATTGGTCTGGTGTTATTGTTAATATTTGTCGGAACATATGCATTATTAATGATTTAAAGTAATTTTTAACATTGATGAAAGTGTTACAATTGTTTTATTGCAGGAATATGTTATTAATCCAAAAGCATTAAACCTTGGAGAACTGTATGGTGAATTTAATTTACAAACAAATGAATGGTTAGATGGAGTCCTATCATCAATTATGAGAAAAACATGTTCTGATGAAGGGACTGATGAGAAGTGGATATTGTTTGATGGACCTGTGGATGCTGTTTGGATCGAAAATATGAATAGCGTAATGGATGACAATAAAGTATTGACACTGGTAAACAGTGAACGTATTACTATGCCAGAACAAGTTTCACTTCTCTTTGAAGTTGAAGATCTTGCTGTTGCCTCTCCAGCTACAGTTTCTCGTTGTGGAATGGTATATAATGATTACACAGATTTTGGTTGGAATCCTTTTGTTTATAGATGGCTGAAGAAATTTCCCATCAAGACATTTAAAGAACTGGTAATTTCAAATCAAAGATTTTTTATTTATTTCTGCTGTTTTTAATTCATTATATTTGTAATTAGTAAAAATTAATTATTATTTTAAGTACACTATTATTACTGTAGTAATAAGAAGGTGGTTCAAATATAAACAAAAATTTTGTTCCCTTTCTTGCTGTAATACATATGAAATACAATGCATGTTATATGTCCAAAACACCCTTTCACTTGCAAATTGTATTCTCTAACTGTACCTATTAGTCACTCTTAAATGTTATAAAGAAAGAGAACTAGTATTTTGCTCTTATGCAAGAGTTTCTTGTGAAAGCCCCATGCTCTTTTAGGCCATAATAGCATTGCTTGAGCTAACTATCAAAAGGTTTTTATAGAAAATTGGATTTTATTTTGGAAATTTTGAGAATATGGAATCACTGCACATGGAATCTCACTGCTAAAATGTTTTCAAGATTGTTTTCTCTCTTCCTTAAACCACATCATAACGAAAAATATTCAATATATCTGTGTTTCAGCTTCTTAACATTTTGAAAGAGAAGGAAAGAAATTTTTTAACCACAAATAAACATATTTAATATACCATAAAATTTTTATTATAAGACTTTTGGCAGATATTCATGTTTTATTCACAAATCAAACTGGAATCGTGCATTAACTCTTCTTCCAATACTTTTCAGTAGGATAGATCATGACTAGTCTATTCTGGTATTCAAAGCTTATTGTTTGTGTAAACTTCCCTACTATCAAAGAAAATATTGTATCCAATATTATTCAGAATGAAAAAATTGAACCTAGCAATCTGCTTTGCATGGAGTAAAACAGGTTTCAGTTCTCGTACTATTTTTCATTTTAGACAGTGGTTGTTTTCATACTGCTGCTACTTTAGCAGTGGTAACTGTCCAACAGATCAAATTGCATACTCTGACTTCATCCCCATAAAGTTCTGATTTGGTTCCATTTGATTATTATATATTTGGACTATTGAAGAAATTAAGGATTAAAGATTTACCAATAATGCAGGGTTATTACACAGCCAATTTTAGAAGCATCTAAAAGACTGAAGAGACTGGAATTAAGAAACTTCCTCAACGTTTTTGCTTTATAAACGAGAACCACATTATAACAGAAATGGTTATAAATTTATGTTGTAAAAATTAAAGAGAAAAATCTTATTTAATTATCTATTTATTTAAATAGCCTTTGACATAATACTAATTTATAATGATGACGACAAGCAGTTTCAAAAATAAACACAAGGACTTCCTCAGAACAGCCTTTAGATGTCCAAACAGGATTGGACATATCCTTGGTTGTTTCCTGACAAACCCTATGAAAATATTAGAATATATCCTTAATATTGTCGCCAAATGGCTTCTACAGCACGTAGCTCTTATAACCTTATGGTGGCCCTGAAAAGGGCTTTTTTTGTCGTCGATTGGCTTCGACAGCTCATTGTAATTGCTAACCTTATGGTAGCCCTGAGAAGGGCTGTCGTCGTCTAATGGCTTCGATGGTTCGTATTTCATAGCCTTCTGGTGGCTCTGAAAAGGGCCGTTTTTTGCGTTATATCTGAGAAGAGCTGTTGGGTCTGGAAACTGGTCTCCGGCGAAGTCAGAGAGTTGCTGCTCGTACATTCAAGTCCAACCGGGCTTTCCCTCAGCGGCAGTTAGGTCCCCGCTACAGCGTGGCAGTGGTGGCCCCCAGAGCGATCCCATGCTTAGCCGGCTCCTGCTGCTGAGTCCACCGGCCAGGGCGATTGAAGCCCGGCGAGCTGGAATAGGAAGGTAGCGTCCGCATCCAGCGACTCCCTCGGCTGGCTGGCCAGGCCTGCTGCTCTGGCAGGAATGTTGGCATCCGCCGGGAGGTATCACATTGAGCCGGCCAGGAAGCTTCTTCTGTCTTCTTCCATCTTCTTCTTCTTCTTGGTCTTTTCCAGGTGGTGGTCAACGATGAATTGCCTTCACTCTCATGGTGCACGCTCTTTTATTGGAGTCTGAGAGTGGTGGGGCTGTAGGACCCACCACCAGGTTAAAAACATGTTCAAACATCAACAACAAACCTAGAACAAGAATTTGAAGTGAAAACTTCACCCATGGAAAAATAGAGCAAGATGTTTTTTACCATTGTTTTATTGAATCAAACGGTAAAAAACATTTATAGAGTGTTAGATGACTGGGTTTGGCAAAAATGCTGTCAATGGTTACTTCCCAAACAATAATATTGATATGTTGGACAAATGAAAATAAAAATTAATACTTTTTGGAATTTTTTGTTAAATTAAAATTCACATATCCAATAAAGTAAATATTTTTTTAAAGTCATACAAGGTATAAAAGATTTAAATATTCACCTTTTTATCCACTGTCATATAAGAGTAGAGATGTACAAATTTCCCTATTTTCCTGGTGTTATTTTATTTTATTTAATCTTATCGTTTTTATTTTTCATAAAAGAATAGAAATCAGAAATTTAAAATTTGTAGGAAGTCATACCAGTATCTTGTTTATACTGCATTTATCAGCCTACATCCTTCTGGATATCAGTGGGTACTTTTAACTTAGTGTTCAAGGTGGATATGAACACAGTGGTAATTTTGCATCAACTGAAAATGTGATAAAACATCAAAGTGCTTGAATTTTTCAAGGCAGTGTTTCATACGCATCCACCCTATGATGAGGATGCACATATCAAATACCTAAGTTAAGTGGTATGAATTTAGGCCAGTACCTTAACTGTGCTTCATCCAGAGCATATATCTTCATAGGAAGTTACTTTTGACTTAAAGATTTCTCTTTAAGACTTTTTATTTAAGCGCTAATGATTATCTGAATATTCAGAAAGAAACAATTTTGTTACTTTAGATAAGTAATAAAACTCCAAAGTATTAATTATATTAACATTTAAATAATATTAAGAATGTGCACCCTAAATGTTTTAGTTTTTTGTAGATCATTCATGAGTAATCATAATAAAACAAATACACATCATCAGGTTTTTAACAAAATTAAATTTTTTTATAAATTTCTAAATAATTCTTAAACAATTAAAAGTAGATCAAAATGTTATTTTAGTAAAGTAATTCCTTTGAAAATATAGTTTGTTACTTAAAAATGTCAATGTAGATTCTTTACAAACGAACTCCCTTTTTTTCATATAATTAAAAAAAAACGAACATAAAATATTTTTGTATATATATATCATTAAAGGATATATATTATTTCATTATATTAAATAAATTATTAAAGATGATATTAGGTATAATTTAATAATATTTTATTTTAATAGAGCGTAGTAGTATTTCAACTCAACTTACACCAGTGCCCTTGAGAATGCCAATCGGCATTCAATTTCTTTCCACATCCTTTACAGTACAGTAGATGGAATGGTCACTTCAGCTATGATTATCCTTTCCTGGGAGAAATTTCAAGTAGATTGCATTCTTCACATATATCCACTTAAAAAATCCCTTTTGGCACACCAGAAGGCGGAGGAACATTTCACCAATGCTAAGTAGGAAATCAAAAAAAAAACCACCTTAAAGTTAAGAAAAACTCCAAATTTACTCAGTATGACAATGGTTACATGTGAAAAAAGTTTTGCATATTTAGCATACGACAAGCCCCATCTTCTTACAATTCTAGCAACATTTTGGTCATCCCTTGCCATAAGGGTTGCTCATATCAAAAATTGTTACAGACAAAAGTTTTAGGTAATATTTAGAGGACTAACAACCACTTTAAACAGATTTGATACTGTGCCTATTAAGGGAGATATGATTTTTTTCTTCAAAACCCCATTTTCCCCCCTCCCTTGGTCAATGGTTGGTGATATCAAAAAACTTTACTTAGATAAATTTAGCCCCTTATCAAAAGAATAGTAGGAACTTTAAACAAATTCGATATTTTTCTTAATAAGAAAGTTATAGCGATATTTTGTTTTTTTCAAAAAAGCCCCTTCATTTCCACCTCCATGGTCCGATTTTGTCCATTAACAAACTTGATCGAGATTTTTGGTGATTATATTTTATGTATCATTTTACAAGTGATTGGCACAAAATTACAGCAGCCATGGTGGTTTTGGGGTCTGGGGATGTGAAATGCCTTCGCATTTTTCAAAAAGTTTCGCGTCAAAATTTTTCAGAAGTTGAAACATGGTACCCATTACAATAGGTAGCTTTCTAATAAAATTTACCTGAAAACCAAGTATCTGTAGTAATGTCTGTAATAAGTGGATAATGGTCATGTGATGAGCTCTCTTCTTCCAGTCTACCTGTTAGGATATCACACATTTAACATGCCATTGACACAACATTATTGTGAAAAAATTAATCCAATACAGTTGGATAATCCAATTGTGGAAGGATAGAGTTGGCACTGTTGTGGAAAGATATAACTGTAATTATACCATTAATAGTTTCTTTTTTCTCATAAAATTAATTGTTTCATAACATGGTCATATCAGTATACATCAGAAGGCATCAATGAAAATGGCATTTTGCAAGAAATCCTCATTCTTATCAAGTTTGTTTAATTTATTCACTGCAAATTTGCATCTCTGAGTTTATAGTAGCTTTAATTTTATGCAATATTTATATTATGTGTCTAGGCACTTGATCAACATACTTATACATAATGTAGGAAGTCAACATATATATACACCCTTACTCGTAGAGTATAAGTAAGCGAAATGAACAGTTGTTTGGATTGTGCTCAGTCAGCCTTATCTAATATGTTAATGTTATTTATAGTTAAGTCATGTAATACATATGCACATGTGTTAATTTGAAGTTAGAAGAAATAAAAGTTCTTGAAAAAATAAGAAAGTGTGGAATTATCAAGAATGTATGAAGGATAAAAGAATACAATTGTCACCAACAAAAGAAGATTTATCACTAAAAGATGTTATTTGCTAAACAATATGAGAGAAGATAATAAAAAAAATGGAACAACAATTAGGCAACTCCATTGAATGTTGTCATATAGACATTGGAGATATATTAAAGAAAATCAACCAACAAGAGAAACAACTTAGTATATGTTTGGAAAAAATAGAAGCTCAGTCTCTCAAAATACTCACTTTGAAAAAAAAAGTGTTAGGGCAGAATGTTTCAGACTTGTTTCTAACAACAAGTTTCTAACAAAAATTGCATCGAAATACATAATTATCCTGTAGAACCCAATGAAAACATTGTCAATGTTCTTAAAAAGGTAGGTCAGCCTTGGATCATCTGATACTGTTCAGCAAATTGACTATTGTCATTGACTTCCAGGATAAAGGGAAAATATTCCGCCCATAATATTAGTTAAACTGACAAAAAAATCAACAAAGATCAACTACTGAGAAAGAGGAGAATAAAACCGAGATTTCTCAATGTGACATAAGGATCTCCCTACTGATGCATCCATCTACAATAACGAAACCCTATCTATGGAAAGACGAAAAATTCTTGCTGCATATAAGAAGATGAAAAAGAAAAAGGATTTAAATATTTCTTCCCATCTGTTTCCATAAAACAGATGAGGATGTTTGTGACAGACTTCTGCAGATAATCCGGAGTTAGGTTTCCAAGAACTGGGCGAATTCACTCCTCCAATTCATCAAGAGTTTTTGGTTTTTGGTTTTGGTTTCCTCTTTTGCCCACCCCCAGAGGAAGAAGTTACAAGGTGTTAGGTCAGGACTCCTTGCTGGCCATTCAATGGTGCCACAACTTCCCAACCAACATCCTGGAAAATAATTGTCAAGCCATGCATGGACAGTACTTGCGAAATGAGGCGAGACCCAATCTTGCATAAAGATTAGGTCGTTGTAATTGTCCCATGTGGATACAATATCGTCAACATAATCTTCAAGCATATCAAATTACTGTTCTGCATTTATTGTGTTCCAAATGAGATATGGAACCACAACTTTCGTGAATGTCATGCCACACCGCACTGTGACCTTTGGGCAAAGTTGGCTTTTTTCAACAACTACTCTTGGATTCTCTGTTGGCTAATAATAACAAGTGTGCCAGTTAACAAAACTCCCCAACATGAAACACGGCTTCATTTAACCACGTATATTACTGAAAATATTGGACCAGTCTTCATACCAAGCAAGCATCATCTCTCATATTCTAACCAATGATCACAGTCTTCCAGCAATAATCCCAAGCAGTAATATGGTTTCCATGAATAAAAATTCAACTTTCTTTAGAACAGTTCAGATTGTGTGTTGGGTTAAACCACTTTCGCAAGATGCCAGTGTTTGTGATTTCTGAGGACTTGAGTGAATATTTCCTGAACCACTTGCACATTTTCCTCCGTCCCGGATGTTGAGGGAAACCGCATCTCCTAACATCTGATACAGAACCTGTGTCCATTAGCTTTGAGTGGCAATTCCTTATGATCTTTGCATCTACCGAGGCATGAGGTCCTTTCACACTTTATCACCATCTCTGTACCATGGATGCCATACTTCGTACTGGGATGCCAGCTGAGCCTGCTCACACAAGATTAGACATTGCACCATTGTTTGCCACTGATACCTGCAATAACATAAATGAGATATCATATAATAAATTCTACTATTGTAAGGAACAAAATGATTTTTATTTCATGAAAACAGATTTAATTTGGTGTCAAAAGATATCTATTTACAGGAATTAGAGAATTATTTTCTAGTAATTGAAATAAAAATAGTTTAAATTAAAAAAAAAAATTATAAAAAAATAAATAATAATAATAGTATGATTGATGATGCAATAACTGCTAAATATTTACTTGCGTTGCAAGGTCATGGTTTTAATTTTTTAACACACAGTCCTGCAAGAGTTACATCTTGAATGTTTATAGACCATGTGCTATCAGAATAAGGAAACAATTAAGTTGTGAAAATTATGATTTTTAAATTCTTGATATAAACATTACAGATCAGTCACTGATAAGAGTAATACTTCATAATTTTTTTTTAACAAATAATAAAATGAAGGTTAACATTAGTAAAGTTTATTTGAACATTGATAAGCTAAAAGAAAAACTATAAACTGAAATAGCATTTTCCAATTGGAAGATGTGGACAGTGCATTTAACTTATTTTTTAATGTCCTTTCTGAATGTTTAAATTTGGCAAAAAGCACGTATACATGTAAAACTAAACATAATCCTTTAAAGCCATGGATAAATTTTAATCTAGTACAAAGAATTGAAAAATAGAATTATTATATAGACAAAACAGTATTCATATAATGTAAATATCAAAAAGTATTATGTAAAATATAAATATAAATTAAAAATTGATTAAGAAATCGCTAAGATAAATATTGTAAAATATTTCTACCTTTTAAAAAACTTAGCAACCTGCCCTTGAGACATCTGTATATTTTTAGAATCCTAAAAAATGTTTATAAAAGGTGTAATATGTATAGAGTAACACACATATGTCAATAGTAATTTTGTAGAAATGATAAATTTGTGTTATCTTTGCCAAAATTGGAACTGTAAAAACATTTTTATTAATTTGTGGCTCTGAAGTTGTACAAGTTGTTTTCTAATAACAACGGAATCAAGAAACTTTAAAGACAATGCTTTGTTATTTGTTTGGTTACTAGAAATCAATGAAATTGAAAAGTTATTATTCTGATTTAATTACTGAAGGAAGTGTTAAAAGAAATTACTACTTTAGGATTACAGTATTTTTAAATTATTATTAAGTTGCTGGTGGTGTATCTCAGAATTTCTGTTTCACTTTATAAAATGTTATGGGAACTCTCAACACAGATTTATCTACAGAGGGTACCTTCTGTAGAGAACTTGTAAAATGTGTAACTTGTTTAAAAATACAAGTTACACATTTTATGTTATATTGCAGAAATTGCTTTATTGAATTTTTTATTTATTATTATTATTAAAAATAAAACATGTAATTGTGTTTGGAAAAAATATATATCATACTAAAGAGCATTTCTATGTATGTATTAGGTATGAATTCCTAATTGTAAACTGTACTGTGGTAAATGACTAAACTGGTTGTAGCTAAACTGGTGAACAGTCTTACTTGAAGACTACCAATACATTTGCAGCAAAAGTTCTATTGTACAGTTACAATACTTTCAATAAATATTACAGTACTTTCAATAAACCAAATTATAAACGTTTTCAGCTGAAACATTGCCATGATTCTGTCTGCACAAATTCTTTTGTGATTCTTATTAATGTTATGTGGGAATGTCAGTTTTTTATAGATAAATTTAAAATTCATATGATAAAAATATTTGAATTTACTATTACACTAGAACAAACAGATCCTTTATTACCTCACATCATGAAATTTTAAAACCAGAAGTTGGTACTACAGATACCATATAATCCAATCTTGCTTCCTTCCATCAAGTTCCTTTTTTCATTAAACAACAATATGTAATCCAAAATTGCCTAACAGCAAATCTAATTGATTATGATTTTAATTTAAAACTATATAATTCCTCACACCAACAAATTTTAAGTTTTAAATTTATTTATAATTTGTCCGATTAGCCTTTTTAAATGATTTAATAGTAGTGCATTAAATTCTTCTACAGCTTTATGAACATGTGAAACAATATGTGGGTAAAACTTTGAAATTTATCAGTGAAAACTGTGAAGAGACTGTTGCAGTACCTGAAATTTGTCGTGTCATGTCACTTTGTAAAATGCTTGAAGTAATGGCTACTCCAGAAAATGGTGTAGTAAAACAACCAGTAGATATGGATGCTTATAAAACATTGTCCAAACTGCTATTTCTATTTTGGTAAGTTTTCAACTCTATTTGTTTAACATTTCACTACTGTGTATTATGCATTTATTCAGTAGCTGAAATGCTACTGAAATCCAGTAAAGTTTCTTACTGAAGTTCAGTAGCATTTCAGTTAAACAAATTCAATTAATTTTGTTTTTGAAAAAGCAAACATTTGGTCTAAGTAAATTACACATTGTATTTAATCTTAATTTTATGTGAATTGTGAGTACAATAACAATAGATTACTAGCAATCTACTGTAAAATAACCTTTAAATGTAAACTAAAAAATGGGATTATCAATCGAGATTTGGTAATAGGGTGTCCAGTAATAACAGGATTATTCCTGCTCAGGTGTGGCTGTAGTAATAATTTAAGTAGATCTAATTGAAGCTTTTTAATTGTTCCACATTCAGCTCTCATGCAAACTTACAAAGATGAAGGCAAATATTGATCACTTATGAGCTCTATAGAAAAGATATATGCCAAAACTATCTAGGATTCAATGTAAAATAATATCCTCCATTGTTTTTTTACCTTCCAATTAAGATTCAATATTATTTTAATGAAATGAAAACAGAAATTTGATTGAGCTTCCAGAAGATCGTTTTAGTGTTAAGTAGATTGTAGCTCCTTCATTGATCAGTTATTGGTTTAAAACTGCTTAAAAATCATTATTTTAAAACAATGTAGTTTCAGCCATTCATTCATTTATTTTAGAACTGTGGAAAATTTGATCATAACTTAGTTGTATTGTTAAAATAAGTTAATTTATGAATATTAATTATAGTTACATATTATATTCTTGTATTAAACAATCTATGAATTACAGATTAACATTATAGTTATTTTTTCACAGTTGAATAATTTCTACCTTAGAATAAAACATTAAATGAATTTTCTTTATTTTTATAATTAAAAGTTATAAATTTTGTTTCTAAATGAATTACTGTGACTTGTTTTTAATGCCCTTCAAAATCTGATTATAATGAATACATTGGTAAAATGAATATAATCACATTCTTTCTCTAGATATATTACATAATTTATTTTTGGACATAGTTCCCCCACATTATACTTGACAAGTAACTCATCAATATTACTACCATCTTAAGAATTTTATATTGAGTGTATCTCTGAGGATTAGTTTCATAAATAAGAATGAACTAATGAAAAAGAAAACCTTTTAGTTTTTACTAAACGTAATTTAAACCTTAAACTTGTTTAGAAAATGTGTGTAAATTGAGAAAGTACATGAAAAAATAAGGAATACGGTGAAAACTTTATAATTTTGATACCGCTTTTAGAATGTTTGAAGTGATTTCACTATGGTTGTCTGAAAACTAGTTTTTTATGTTGAAAATTAATTCCTTCTCCAGATATTCTTTTAGAAAGTTTTAAAATTGCTGATTCTATTTCCTGCTTTATTTTTTTAAGAATATACCTAACTTGTTAATTATTAATAAAGATTTTATACTACTGTTTTTTCTTAAAATTTTACATAAATATTATTAATTGTCAATTTCGCTATTTAAAAAGTTTGATTCATAATTGTGGATTAAAATTTCATATTTGTTTAATTATTTTTATCACTAAATATTTGTATTAGTTTATCTTTTCCATAATACTCAGTTTTATGAAATAATACCACTTTCTCTCTTTCCTGAAACGGTACAAAGAATCTGTACTTAATGAATTTATACCCTACCAATGTAAATTAATTTTTTTGTATTGTATAGGACATAGCAGAAAAATTTTTGAAATGAAAAAAGAGAATGATAATTTATTGGCTAATTCCTAACATGAGTTAACCAATTATTTTTGTCAGTCATGATGCTCAAAAATTCTGTTCTCTTTACCTTTTTAAGCAGTAAATAGTGTAATCCATATTAATGTTTTCCTCCAGTGATACGTAGTCTGTTTCAAATTTGATAAAAATTATAAAGAAAGCAAAAAGCTATGATCATTAAAGTTTATAAAGATATCAGATTCTGTTACTGAAAAACCCTTGAAATTTATGTAAGTAGTCATATGTAAAAAAATTCAACTTTCATTTGGTGAAACAAGGTTAATTATCAGTTAAAAACTTCTATAAATAAAAAATAGATGAGATCCAAAAGGGGGGAATGGTTAACCCCAATCCTAACTTCTGAACTTTAAATCTGCATTAGTTTTATTGAGATAGGCATATAAAATATCAACATATTGTCTCCTGTTTTGAAGATAATTTGTAATCATCCAAGACAGATAAGCAGATCATCCAAGGTAGGTATTGATCTGTACAATGCTAATGGACAGAAGTTTCCTCCAGAAAAGATTAAATGCGCGACTTAGATAAAACTATCTAAAGTTTGTTTGTTAAACAATTAAGATCTTACTTTGTACTTCTTTTGGATCTGAAGCTAAATAGACTACCAGTGATATTCCAGAAATTAGAGCAACTGAGAATAAATTACTTATTTATTACAATACAATAGGCATGTAATTTTTATTCAAAGCATCATTTATCATGAATAATTTCAGTAACTTTTAGAAATCTGGGCATGTACCCTCTGATAAATGCATTGATGATAATTCATCAGCGGTTCAATAATATATTAAATACATTTCTAAGAAACATGGGAATATCTTTAGGTGCTGATGTGAAGAGTGTTTAGGCTGAAAAATTTTAATAGCTGAAATACTTAAGATATATTTCAGACTGGCAATCTAAGTGAAAATTTCAATGAGATCCAATAAAGAAACCGTTAATAATTGAAATTATTAACATTTTTGAGTTTATATGCAATATCTATATTTACAAATCATATAAATTTAGTATTTTTTATTGATAGATAATGGATTATTTGCTTTATTTACGATGTTCTAAACTATTGCAAATTTTTATTCTTCATATTGTCTTATATATATATATGTAATATGTTCTTTTCCCAAATACATTGATTTAGCTTGTTTTAAACAAGTTATTTTTAGATAATATATCAGAAGGGTAGCTGAAATGTAATGCACAGTCACTTATACAATCACAGGAACACATTTCTCATTCTCATTTCATATGAGCCACTTTTCTCATTCCATTAATGAAGTTTGCTAGCAGTTTGATCTGTGATCCCAGTGCATCTTTCAGTTCTTGATCCATTGTGAAATGAATACCCTTATTGCAGAAAGAACTGAAAACTGAGAGCCCAAATTCTGGTTAGTATGGATCATGTGGAACAGGTTCAGATTTCAACTCCACAAGAGCCTCAGTGATTCCAAGTGATGTGTGTAGCCTAGCATTATTGTGCTGTAGAAATTGGCTTCATGGATTGTCACCACAACACACACACGTCTTAAGTTCTTTAACATCTATAACACAGAATTACCGCCGACCCATCTTCCAGGTAGTCAGTCTTATACATGTGTCTGGAATTCCAGAATACTATCAAGAAAATTTTTTTTTGATTGTGGCAAACTAGTACCGGTATTCCATGCTTTGCTTTTTTCCACGAGGGTCATAATGATTAACCAAAGTTTCATCTCCCACTGTAATATTGAAAAAGAAGTCACTTGCGTCATTAACATAACATTTCAAAAGTTGTTCACAACATTCATTCTATAGTTTGTCTTTTTCTGCGAGTTTGCATGGGTCCATAGTGAACAGATTTTATGGTAGACTTTTACTGTCTCCTATTTATTCATTTAATATGATTATCTGGGTGGCGATGCGAATGTCATTTAAAATTAATTCATTCACCTCCTTCTGGTAGGTACTTCCCAACAGAAATGATCGACCAGAAACTGGTAGATCATTGAGAGAGTTCATTCACTTTACTATCTTCAAGAGAGTGCTTAGCAGAAAGGCAGTGGTGACTGTGAATTTCCCTGAAATGTGCCTCTTCGTGTGAATATTGTTGTTCTCGTGCTAACAGTTCCAGTTCCATTATTGATCAGTAGTCAGGTTCTCCGTTGTCTCAAATCTTCGTGGCATACTCTGATAATCTGTGCATGGACATTCATCATTTCCATAACTTTCAGTACCCAATCATGAGACACACTATAAAAGACTTTCTTGTAATCAATCCAGGCCACTGCCAAGTTCTTTTTCTTTCTTCTAGTGTCATTAGTAATAGTTCTGTCCACAAGAGGCAATTCCTTACATTCAGAAGATCCTCTTTGGCAGCCTTTCTGTTTTTCTCACTTCTTTCTAGATGTTTATTTATCTTATTTGAGACAATGGACATGAATAATTTATACATCAGTAGCAGACATGTTATAGGCCAATAATTTTTCAGTAATTCCCCTTTTCCTTCTTTTCCTTTCAGTGTGATGTATGTTATGCCTGCCTCATCCACTATGGGTTACACGAAGATCCCTTCAATACCTCTGAGAAGACTTAAGCCATCTTAGCATGCAGGGGTTGTAATCATTCAAACCAGAAGTTCTGTATTAGTGACACATACAATTTTGTATGTGTAACTGACTGGTTCTTCATTTTCTTCAGCTCATCTCATGCCTCATCACCAATTATATCATCCTGTTTCACATGGCCTCCAGGCTGCAGTTACTTACATGCAACTCTTCCATACTTACATTGCCAGCTTTCCCATTGTTCTTTCCATTAATTTTCCTATAGAATCACTTAAGGTTCTCTTGGAAAATCAAATTGTCAATCTGGAAGACTACTTTCTATATGTTGGTATTATTAGTATATTTGTAGATATTTGCTGCTTGAGAGTCTGTATAATGTTGGTATGGTGTAAAACCATGTTAATTCCGTACTTTTCCTTCAATTTCCGTATTTGCTCTCTCATTCTTATTGTTATGCATTCCTCCTGTAATTTCATCATCAGCTAGTTGCAACAATTCTTTCCTCAATTTCTTGATTCTTCAGTTCAAACGCCTCATCCATGGTTGTTCTTCTCCTGACTTGTCATTCTTTTACCTCTTCCAACTGCCTCTCCAGTTCTCCTTGTCTTGCTGCTTTCTTCATTTTTACTTTCATTCTCTTCTCTTGTACTTGGCTGACTATCTGAGCAGCTGCAGATATGAGATCATTGATCTCTGTTATTTCCACAGCTGCATATTTCATGCTATGTCCTGTATTATGAGATTCACTCTACCAAGTCTCTGTTAGATTTGATTATTCTCTTTTATCTTGATCAGTAGTAGTCTTTCTTGAACTTGCATGTTTGTCACCTCATCATATTACAGTGATAAGCAGTCCCTCATCCTCAACAGCTCATCATCCGATGAAATGTTTGCTTCTACCTCATTTTCCATGCTATTTACAACTAAATCGTTTGATCCTTGGTCTCAAATTTCTTGATCATGCACTTCCTGCTCAACACGTTCTCTTTTGTCAGCTCTCATCTTGAGCTTGTATTGCTCTCCTTAATCCCATTTGAATGTCTTCTTTGTGCCTCACTTATCTTTTCGCTTTTTTCAGTTTTTCACCTTTGGTTATATACTTTCTTACTATCTATATTGGACCTCAACTCTTGATTATACGCTCTCCATAAATTCATTATTCTCTTTTGGTTCCCCTCGATTGCATCCAACAATAATAAAAGCATCACATCACTTGTTTGATATCAGCTCCTGACCAGGCGTGCCTCGTGGTCTGCATGCTGTCTGGTGTGGTGCATTCTCTTTTGCAGTCTTAAGTATTCAAAAGTCTTCCAAAGACCCATCTCCTGAGTAACTCTACCACCCTGGTAATTAACATAGCTTTGTTTCTCCATTTATTATTGGACCTCAACTCTTGATTATACGCTCTCCATAAATTCATTATTCTCTTTTGGTTCCCCTCGATTGCATCCAACAATAATAAAAGCATCACATCACTTGTTTGATATCAGCTCCTGACCATGCGTGCCTCGTGGTCTGCATGCTGTCTGGTGTGGTGCATTCTCTTTTGCAGTCTTAAGTATTCAAAAGTCTTCCAAAGACCCATCTCCTGAGTAACTCTACCACCCTGGTAATTAACATAGCTTTGTTTCTCCATTTATTTCAATGGGTGATGCTAGATAAACTCCAGCTGACGTATGGGTCTTTGACACCCTTCTTGTCATGACAACTGTCTCTAACATAGAAATCAGATGCTGACCAGAACGCCACTAGTATGGTTGTAGACGTGTCAGGATTTGAGTGCCTGTGTTTGGCTCACGGGTAGTAATTTATTTCCCATCTACCAGGCATATCTGCCGAGAATTCCCCCTATCCACCACCTGGGGACGTGAACAATGGAGGACAGACAACCCTGCACTTTATTATTATTATTGGGCGCACTCCAGACCGCAATGTGGAGTGCGCCCAATGAAGCTCAGCCAAGCGATGCATAGGGTCAGGCCCTGGTTAGACAACCATGGGTTGTCCCTAGCCCCCAGAAAGACGGTGATCGTGGTTCTAACGAATCACCCTCCTTCTCTTGCGGGCCACTAATTACCAGATATGATAATTGACCGAAAACTCAGCTTTGCTAAACAGCTACAGAGAGCCACTGACAAAGCTGCAAGAGCCATAACCGCTTTCAGCTGACTCATGGTGAATTTCGATGGACCGAAGGTCAGCAGACGGTGACTGCTGATGTTCATTGTGTATTCCGTCCTGTTATACGGGGTGGAAGTGTGAGTCCAGGCATTAAGATTTGAGAGAAAGAGGATGCGATTCGCACAGGTGTAACGCACCGCTGCCTTGCGAGTTGTCTCCGCATATCGGATGGCTTCCGAGCCCACCATTCTAGTGGTCGCCGGCGTTATATGATTTGATTGCCTTTTTTGGCAAGGGAGCGCCAGGAGGCCACGGGCAGATGAAAACCGAGAGACCATTGCCGCGGCGCTGGGGAGGAACTGAGTTGCACATTCCTCGCCTGGCAGGAGACCTGGGACCGCGAGACCAGAGGACGATAAATCGCAAGAGTTATCCCACTGAGCAGACCATGGACAGAATGGTGGCATGGTGAGGTGAAGTACTATGTGACCCAGTTTTTAACTGGTCATGGGTACTTCCACGCCTATCTCATGACATAGGGAAAACACCATCTTCCAACTGCTGCTGTTCTCTGACACCATTCTCAAATGTGCTCGTTGAGCGGTAGATCGAGGGATACCAGAAATGGATCTCAGAGCACTGATCCCCACAACATCGTTGCGATTATGCTGTGTGATCTGAGTAGCTTGAAGAGTGTTGCCCGATTCGTCGGTAGCATTCTCAGGGCCAAGAAGAGTGACCTGTATAGTCCTGAGCCAAATTAATACTAGGTACCGACCTCCTCAGGCTGGGATGGAGAATGTGGCCGAAGTAATGAAAGTGGGTTAGTTTTAGTTGGTAGTACTGATGATAGTTTTGTACCACAAGTGAAAACCCGGCACTCTGTGCATAAATCCATTCTTCCTTTCCAAAAAATAAAAATTATAATAATTGTAATTGTAAGATTTAATTTTTTGTATTTATATGATTTAGATATTACAGAAACAGTGCTTTTTAGTCACATTAATAATGGTTGATAACGTATTATTATAATTATTTTTTTATTTATTTAGCTTGACTTGGTCTATTTGCTGCACTGTTGATTTAGAAGGTCGTAGAAAAGTGGACACATTTATTAGAGAAATGGAAAGTTTGTATCCTTTGACAGATTCAATATATGAATATTATGTTGATGTGGAAGATTTGTCTTTTAAACATTGGGAAATGTTGTTGGATGCTAACTGGAAGTTTAATCAACGGTAATAATATATTTCCTTTTAACATGATAAAATATCTGATGCACTTTAGCATTTAATGTTAGTTTTTGTTGTATTTAATTTTTTTGTTATTTTTTGATAATTAAGGAAGTTTTATTTAGCTGGAATAGTAGAGGCTTTGAATGGGTTGAGTGAATGTAAGGAAACAGTAGTACTTTATTTGAATGTATTTATCGTAATTTCTTACAAATTAACTCAATCCTAATTAGATATAATGTCTCTAATGGGATCCTCGTAACATTAATAAACTTCATATACTTGGCAATTCATCTAATATTATGACTGATTGTGGATAAATTATATAAAATAAGTGTTATATGCTTGTTTGTGTGTGTGTGTGTGGGGGGGTGTGTGTAATACTGATGTTTTATTTTAATCGCCCCAGGCAATTTTCTCATAAACTACACACAACACAAAAAAGTACCTTTACAAAAGTTACTCAGATTGAATGGAGACACCTCATGGTGACCTTGTATTTAACCTTTACTGTTATTTCGTGGTTGATACAGTTTTTTCAAATGAAATGACCTATTTTTGACCCCACCAATGAAAAATGGAAAAATTTCACTTTGGAGTACAGTTTGTATCTTTTTTTAAAGTTGTAGTCTAACCATTAGTGTTATATGATAGTAAAAAGTCATTTTTATGCTCTTTGTCTTGCACACTCTAGTCTAGTCTATCCAGCCTAGTCTTGTACACTCTCAGGTTGACCATTACTGATATGTGTGGTTAATTGAAACCCAACCTCCAAAGAACATTAGTATCCACAATTTAGTATTCAAATCTATATAAAAGTAACTTAAGGAGATGGACTTTCACCATTTCTATTTAACTGTGCATTGGAAAAAGTAATTAGAGAATGGTGAAAAGAAGAGAAGCAAAAGGGATAAGATTGAATGCCAAATATAACATCACAGTAGATTGGTTAGTATTGGCTGATGCTATTGCTCTCCTCACAGAATCAATAGAAAAAGCACAGCAACAGTTAAAAAAATGACAATTGCAAGCTAGAAAAAGTCCAGACTTTAAATATGTATACACTTTAAATATATATCCAAATGAAGAAACAGCAACTAACACAAGAATCGAAAAGATGATGTAGCCTTCCATCTAACTAAGAATACCTATAATAAAAAATCATTATACTGGAGTGCTAAGAAAAGATACGATCAAACAGTGATCTTTTCAGAAGCTCTATATGCATCATAAACATTTCACTATAACAAATGAATGATTGGATAAGATAGAAATAAAATTTTCTAGAAAAATATATGTGGCCCAAAGCTAAGTGATAACTTTGAAGCAAAAAATAGATAAAATGAAGAAAGACATTCTAGAATAGAAAGGATTTCAAATACAGTTAGGAAACGACGCTTATGGTTGTATGGACACATTTTCAGAATGGACAGTGATATACTATCAAAACAAATTTTTGATAAAATAAACTAAATAACAGTTCTGTATGGATAAAAGAAGTTAAAAAAGAAATTGCAGAATTAAATATTAATTAAATGATTAATGATAGAGATTCCTTCAAATAATACATTCAAAATTATAAAGGTTTTCCAGAAAAAAACAGAAGAGTTGACAGAAAGCGGTCTGAAAATTATAAACAATTTGAGTTACAGACAATTAAAAATACTGGACCAAACATAAACATCCAAAAAAAAGAAACAAAAGAAGTGTCTGTTGTGTATTGATTAACATAGTCTCTTAAGAGCTTATTCAAAAACAAATATATATATATATAAACAGTTATTAAAAAAAAAAGAAAAGAAATATTTAAGTGAAATTAAATTGATTAATAAAAATAAGTCCAATGTAAAAGATTAATAACAAAGTTGTTTATAAAAGAAAATGTGAAAAACAAAACTGCACAACTTTTTATGTAGATATGACCAATTGAACTTTTTAATACAGAGCAATTCCAAATGATAGACTCAATTTTGTAACTATATTTCCTGAACTGCACATTGTGTCCGACTGATCTATGTAGTAGTTGAGAAGTAGGTCCGAATAACATCGCTGTAGTGCATGTAGTTGTGTAAACAATCGCTAGAGTGCTGGTGCTGCCATTACAAGCCAGTTGTGAAGAATAAGATGGCTACAGTCTAACCAAAGGTTTTGTGTTTTCTTGAGTACGGCAAATCTCAGTCGGCAACTGTAATGCAGCATGTGTTTCATCTCCAATTTAACATTGACTTTCCAACAAGGAAGAGCACATGTCGTTAATTTCTCCAGTTTGAACAAACAAAGTGTCTCTAGAAAGGCAAGAGCACAAGCAGATTGCATGTGGTAGAGGAGAACTTGAGACAATTGAAGAAAACTTTGTATGAAGCCAAAGAAAGTCAACCCAAAGAGCAACCAGAGAACTTTGAATATCTCAACCAAACTTATGTTTTTGAGGCGTCATTTAATTTTCAGACCATACTTTTACAGGCTCATGGAGGTGACAAATCAAAGTGTGTTGAATTTTATGATAAATGCTTGAAAACATGGAGGATGACACTTTTCTTCCATATTGAATTTTTAGCGATATTCTCAGTGGATAAGTGAAGAGATACAATGCTCGCAAATGGGGTCTACAAAATCTTGATTACCAACTGCAATGTGAGAGACACTCCCCCGAGGTTAATGTGTTTTGTGCCATACTGCAAACAAATGTTTATGGACCATTCCCTTTCACAGAACTCATGTTTATTGGGTTAACATAGCAGGACATGCTCGAAAACTAGCTTTTCTCTCAACTAAATGAAGATTTACAAGACTTCATTTTTCAACAGTACAGAGCTCCACTCCATTGGCACCTAAATGTTCAAAGCTACATGAATCTTTAACGATGGATAGAATGCATTGGGAATAAAGACCTGGCTCTCCAGTTCTGGCCTCCAAGATCACTTGATTCAGGTGAATGTTATTTTGATCATCTGAGCAGGTGACCTTTTTTGTGGAGGTTTGTGAAAGATTAAGTTTATGTTTAAAGTTTATGTACCATCTCTATCAAGAAATCTGGCCAACTTGCAGAACTGTATCACAATGAACTCAGTAATACAAGAAATGCTTCCTCACATATGGGACAACTTCAGCTGCCATTTAGATGTATGCCAAGCAGCCAGAGGGGGCCACATTGAACATTTATGAATTCTATCTATAAACTTCATTCTACTATCAGATGTAATTTACTTCACAATTGTCATTTGTTTTTAATTTGGAATATAGAGTTTAAAAATTGAGTATCATTTTGAATTACTTTGTACATGTTGGTAGTAACATGACTTTTATGCAAGTATGACAAAAAATTGATTATGCAGAACATATTAAAAATTAAAAGTCCAATTTTTTGTATTCCTAATGCATATCTTCCAATCTGCTTTTGAGAACTAGTAAAAAGTAAGCAAAAGCAACCCCATGGCTCCATGACATGAAATGTAAATGAGGTGTAACCTTGTACAGACTCAGTCCAACCATTCCTGAGATGTTTCGTTAATTGAACCCCAATTACCAAAGTAAACCTGTATCCACTGTCTAGTATTCAAATCCGTCTAAAAGTAACTTATCATTATTCATTTTTGAACCTCACCTTCATTTGAACCAACCTAGAGAGTATTAAAAGTTAGTATTTATAAACAATTTAAATGATATAATTGTAAGAAATTACACAAAATAAAAAGTAACAATTAAAATATAATAAATGGACAACTAAAATTTAGTAATTCATTTAACCAAAAAACCACATTTAAAAAATCCAAACTTTAATAAATGACAGAAATAAAACCAGATGTATTTTTCTAAATTTAAATTTAATGATTTTTAAGAAATATTTGAATTTTAAGAATAAACTCATCTGATGACATTAGATTCCTACAAACGTTCTCTTAAACATTTAAAAAATTTAAATGCAGTAAGGGAAGTTCTTGATCAAAATAATTACTTTATTGTCATATACCAAAGCATGCAACCAAAAATAAAATAAAAATTTTAAGTTTAAAAATCTTAACCAAGATTGACTTAATGGACTATCAACTGGATGAATATAAATAACAGAAATTTAAGAAATCCATCATTCATTTCATGAATAATCATGAAATCTACATGTTTTACACTAAAACGATAAAAATAAATTTCCGGTCTGAATTTAGTTTGTTATAATTTTAGTTAATTACTTTATTTTGGTCTCTTATCTGCTCAAATATTAATTTTATTAAACAAAAAAAGATGCAAAAAATAAGTAACAAAATTTTGGTTCGAATTATGTTAAGAAATAATGTTAATACATAAGTTAAGTACATGATCAAGGGACGATCTAATTTTCTTCTTATAGGACTGATAACTAGCAGTTTCATATCATCACTTAATGACAAAAATCTACATTTGAACACATTATCATTACTATCAAGCAAAATCCTGCTAAAAATATAAAGTTTATTAACTGATACCTGAAGTAAATTATTTTCTTATTTCAAGTAGATTTCACATGAAATATTTATCCATAATTCAGACAAAACAATAATATGAGAACAATTTTTAATTAATTCCATTAAATTTTCTATGGCAAAGTTTCTTCTATTAAAAATATAAAGATGTTGATGAATTAAGAATGATGACTTATCTACCATAAAAAAATAGTATAAAAAAGATAAAAATAAATCTATTTACCTTTTTAAAAAACATTACACAACTGATGAATATGTTTTTACACTATTAATCACTATAACAAGAGCTTTAACTACTGTATGTAAAAACGTTTTTCACCTCATATCCATTAGAACATTTTTTATATCATCGTTCACTGTTGTTCATCCCTCTCATATCATCAGATTTGTTTTTTTTTTTTGACAAATCGTCTATTTAGCTCTCAAGTTTTCATTGACTATTATGTAATTTTGAAAGCTGAGTTCCCAAGTAGAAAAATTCCATTCTACTTGTCTTTGATTTTGAATATTCTCTTTAATAAACCTACTTGTAAACTGAGCTATGAAGCCTATAAACCATTTTCTGTTAAATTTTTAAGGGTGTGGGATACCCACATAGCTTTCTGCTATCAGGCGATCCAATGCTTTAGCAACATTGCTATTAAAATAATCTCGCCAAAAATTTTACTCTTTTGTCCCGATACACCATAGATATCAAAATTATTTCTTCTAGAATATTGGTGCATTCTTTTATAATTAAATTTAGATTCTTTATTTTCTGTGTAATTAATATATTAAATTCATTTGATTATGCATAAATTGTGGTTACACTTTTTGGTCATCTTGATTTTATGGTTAAATACTCATTTTGGGAAGGCAAACATCAAAAGAATTACTCAAATCTCTTTCAATTTCTTAATTTTTCCTTCTAATTTTATTCAATAGCTATATCCTTCATTTTAATGCATTTTTCATCTATAGCATTTTCCAATGCAACACTTCTTCACCACTCTTTCTCACAATTCCAAAGATTAATTTCTTCTTTCAAGAAGTTAATACCATCTTGAGACAGATTTACACACTTACAATGAAACTTTCCATGGCAGTTTATCCTTCTTTGAGATCCCTTTACAGTTTTAGAACACAATGAACGATACATAATAGTGCAAATTTCAACCAACAAATTTTTTACATAACAAACATATTGCACTAGTTCTCAATCATAACTCAAGAGGTTAAATCACTATATGTATAAGGGTTTCAGGGTGTGACAATAAGGTAATTAATGAATTTTAGTTGACTATTAATGAAAATTTGTCATACGGTAAGAATATAACCGTTACATAAGAAAATTTTATTATTTAAGAGATTTCTGTATAGTTCAAATATAGTTGAATTAATAAAATCTTAGCAGCATTTGTATTTTAATAAAAAAAAGTTTATATAAGGAAAATTTTGTGTTGTATAAACTGAAAAATAACTATTCTGTAGAACATTTTTACCTATATTACAACTAAAGTGTTTAACTTGTTACCTGAATTTGTCAAAGTATGTAATAATAATAATAATAATAATCTGTATGGAAGGATTTTAAAAGATTGGCTTCTTCTAATTATGAAAATGTAGAATGCATTTTTTTAAAAAGTGGCATGATCTCTTTTTTATAATTATGTAAACAGCTTATTTTATTTTATTACAAATTTTAAATTAAGTATGTCTGTGTGACATTGTAATACACTTATAAAAGGTAAAAAGAATTATTCCCACTTACGAATCATCAACAGATTCTTTTTATTATTGCAGGTAACATTCCTCATCATACATTCTAATGCTACATTGCATTTGATAGTTTCACAATGATTAGTTTTTCACTAGATGATGCTTACCTCAACATGATTAAAAAAAAAGGCCATACTAGATAATGTAAGGAAAAGTATTAGAATTGAATCATATTTAATGTTTGACAATTCTATTCATAGTTTGCCCATTATATCAGATTTAATAGAAATATTTTAATTTTAATAAAAATATTTTATTTTTACATTTATTTTTTTTTAGCTTGCCATTTTTTAAAATCAATGTTCCAACTGTTGATACATTAAGATATCAATTTTTAACAAAAGGTCTTATTGGAAAGATGTTTCCTGTTCTGCTTGTTGGTGTTGATGGTACTGGAAAAACAACCACTGCTTTGTCTGCCATGGATTCATTAGATATTAGCAGATATACAATTCTTACAGTGAACATGTCTGCACAGGTTAGAATTAAAGTGCTATTTTTGGTCATAATTTAGATCATTTACATATTTAATGGGATATTAAAAATGTGATTTTGTTACCAGTTTAACTTATTTATAAGGAAACTAAATTATTTTTTTATTTTTTAATTTTTCATAAATCTGCTTCCTCTTAGCCCTCTCTGCTTATGAGAAATGTAATGTCATACGATTGTTCAGTTCAACTCTGTAACAAACTGAAGTTCAATGAACATATAGTGCTGGATTGGATGAAACAGGTGTAGGAACAAGAAAAATCTGAGTTTTTTTGTTAAGGGAGCTCATAAACACAATTCTGTAAAGGTGTGCTATGAGAAATGGTGGCATGAGTTGCTGTCATCAGAAATTGTTCTCATTCATGATAACACATGCCAATACAATGATGCCTGCACTGTTAGGATTCAAATTTACAGATGGGACCTTTTTGAAAACCCCATTCAGTCCAGATTTTGCACATAGTTGTGTCAAAAAGTTTCACAAAAATGAGTGACCTGATTTTTGATGGTTCAAAGGCAGTGATAAGTATTAACAACAGTGTTCAACTCACAGAAATCTCATGCAGCAAATTTGAACAAATAGGGTGTTAGTTCCTTGATAACTAAAAATTGTTTAGTATACATCATATTATAGCTAACATTGAAGAATTGGCATTCATAACTTGCATAAAAAAAGTTATAGATTAAAGATTTATTATAAACTGGTAATTGTAATGCGGAAGTAATTGTTTGATGCCAATAGAAAATTATTTTTTTATTAAAAAACAATTAACATGATAAAAATTACAATAGTGTAGTTATGTGTTAAGTGTTAATGTTCCATTACTCTGCTAACAGTGAGGGGAAAAGTGTAGTAAATGTTGTAGTATGCCCGTACTGTTTGAATACTTGCACACTTCAATGTTGTATCTTGCTTCATTAGTATGTTATTCTTTATCATTGATTTTTCAGTGCAGTTTTTTTCATACTATTTTTATTGTAGTGTTTTTCTTTAATATTATAAAATAATTAAAATTATTAACATTCAGTTAATGAATAATTAGCCAAAAAGAAAGAAATCAGTAAAGCCATTTACTAATGCCATTGCTACAGAATATTTTGAGCTAAAAAAGAAACACAAAATGCTGTTCTATTTGAATCCTGATCATCTAACTATTTTTTTAGACAGGTTGGTTTAAAATTGCATAGTAAAATTTCCTATAAACGTATGTTAGGAAACTTGTTTTTGAATTACAACTTGTGAAATATTTCACCCTGATATCTGGAACAAGAGTAAAATGAAGCCCTACTAGATATAAAATTAACCTTTTACTGCCAAAATTATACAAGCTACCATAAAAAAAATATTTTTTGGCTAATTTTAATTTATTTTTATATCATTAACTAACTATTTGATACACTTTACAGAAGGTAAGACCTTTACAATCTGGCTTCTTGCATTGTCGCTGGTTTTTATCATGCAAAGGCCAATGACCAATCTGGTCTCTCCTGAATCTTTCTACAAGCATTGCCGCTGTTGAGCCCCTTTTTTCTGTTTTAGCTGTAAACTTATTAGATCAGTAGAGGGATAACCATGTTTTTTTTTTTTCATTGGTCTTTCCTTCATTGCACAAAGCAGCTGCTATTTTTGTACAAAATTCCATAAGATCTATTTTCTGCAAAAATTCATTAATTTCGCAGTGCTTTCAGTATAAAGGGTTGACCTCCTAGGCAAACACCACTCATGAAGATGTTATATATTTTTATAAATTTTGGGCAAGGTTATCTGATTGTTTGATGGGCATTTTGTTGACTTTAGGTTTCATAAAAATTTGTTAATTTAATTTAATTTAATTGATAAACAAAAATTGATGAAATAAAGTAAATAAGAAGCAATACTAGTTTCAAAAATGTGATTTCAATTCAGAACAAAACAGACCAAAATATGGCAGAAGAATATTAAAATTTTAAATGGAACAAAAATATTATTTATAATTTTTTTTATTAAAACCTAAATCTTAATATAAAGGTTTTTAGTTGTAGTAATTATATGTATTATTCTTTTTGCTTTTGTTGTAGACTACATCAAATAATGTTCAAGAAACTATTGAAAGTAGAGTTGAAAAGCGAACAAAAGGAGTATATGTACCATATGGAGGTAAGTGATTTTCTGTTACTATGATAAACTAGTGTAACAAGAATGTAAGACAACTTTGGACAGTAATTTGGTATATTAAAATAAGGAAAAATTCATATAAACATATATCTAAAAAAATCTTCATTCATAAATTCATAAGTCAAGAATGGAGACATACTCTAATAAGATTCTGAATTTATGTTTAATTAATTTTATTTTATTTTTTTTTACTTTTCAAATAAATCTTCTTTTTTTTAATTTTGCATATTTATATGCTTTAATCATTAATATCTTAACCTGAAATCTAAACCAATAATTTAAATTAAACTGAACAACCTTGAGTTCATTTTCTGAACTCTGAACTGCTTTCATGAACATTGTCAACATAGGTAAACTGGACTTTAGAATGCTAAAGTACTTTTGAGAATGGAGGTACTCCGAAACACGTCAACTACAAATGTTAAGCTGTTAATGCTATGAAGGACAGAAATGACACACAAATCAATTATGAGAATCCTAGAAGAAATATAAAATATTGTGACAATAATAAAACCGTGGTTATTTGATATATTATGATTATTTCAGACTATTTAAACTGATTTACTAAAGTTTTTTTTGAGTTGACATGCTCAGGGATAGTATATAACATGATTTTTAGAAGAGTTTTTTTTCTGGGAGCATGAAGAATATTAAAGGTGACTTTTTTGAAGTACATAAAGCATTTTAGACCTTTACCAGAAATCTAAACAATATTAAACCATTACAAGGAGAAATAAACAAAATAACTATATTGTTCTCTTAGAATTACTGTTTTTGTCTTAGTAACATAATAAAAAATTATACATAATTGTGGAGGATGTAAGACCAGAATATTTACATGTCTAAAACTTTTGTATCACAAAAAAATGATGTTTAAACATATTATGATCACTGCCATCTTTAAAATGAAAAAGCTCCACGTTGCAACTTTGTTGTAGTTTTTTACTACATGTGAGCATTTTAATGAACATGATCATTGCAGTAATCTCCCTCCCAGATCAATCACTCTGGTCTAAGACTAGTTCAGCTATCTTCCTTATTTTGGGTTGAAGCTCTCCCTAAAAGCAAAATCTTTATTATTATAAAGAGTAGACGTAACATCTCTACCTTTTATTGGGAAGGTTTTGGGTTAAAATCTTGCATGTAATTTTTCCACACACTACATAATATTCTCATCACAAAAAAAGGTTGGAATATTTATATGAATGTAGGTCAGTTAAATATTAGAGAAAGAGTGCATAAATTTATTCAATCTAAATAAAAATCTTATAAGAGAATATTTATCTTTGAGACTAGATCTTATTGATAATTAATAGCAGAAAAGATTAAGATGATTAAAATTAGACCATTACTTTAAAAATCTAATATTCATTTCCTTTAACAAGCTATTCTATAAAACGTTTTTGTCAGGATCAAAAATCATTTATTTGAAATTAATATATTAAATTTTATACTTTTTTTTTGTAGGAAAGACTATGATTACATTTATGGATGATTTTAATATGCCTGCAAAAGAAGTATATGGAGCTCAACCTCCTTTAGAATTGATTAGACAGTGGATTGATTACGGATTCTGGTATGACAGACACAAACAGTTTCAGAAATATGTGAAGGTATTATTTCATCTATATTTCAAGAAAAGATTTTAACGTAATGTCACTGAATTAGAGAACTGTAGTTGATATTTTGAAAAACTTAACATTGTTTATAAATGTCATTTATTATTAAAATCATCAACTATTATCAAATGTCAAAATATTAGATGTCTAGTACTGTAACATATTGACCTTTAACAATGGGAAAAATCTGAAAAGAAATCACCCTACAAGAACTTATTTGTTCATCATATTTTTAATGTAATCAAAATCCTCTTGCCAACCAACAATAATATTAATGTGAATGGTGATATTGGATATATAATCTGCTAAAATTTTTTTCTATTGTTGTAATAATATTGTTTAAAAATATTGATTTCTTTTTTTTCAAGTCCTGGAGTCCTACACTAGAAGTCCTAATGCATGAAAATAAACAAGAACAAAACAAAAGTAATGAAATGTAGTAGAAATAACAAAGATGGACCACTGAATGTGAAAATAGGAAGAGAAAAGATTGGGAGAAAATAGGAAGAATTTTGTTATTTGGGAAGTAGAATTACTAAAGATGGACGAAGCAGGAGCAATATAAAATGCCGAATAGCACAGGTGAAACGAGCCCTTCAGTGAGAAATATAATTTGTTTACATCAAAAATTAATTTAAACATCAGGAAAAAATTTTTGAAAGTATATGTGTGGAGCTTCGCTTTATATGGAAAAGTGAAACTTGGACGATCAGAGTGCCTGAGAAGAAAAGATTAGAAGCTTTTGAAATGTGGTGCTATAGGAGAATGTTAAAAATCAGATGGGTGGATAAAGTGACAAATGAAGAGGTGTTGCAGCAAATCAATGAAGAAAGAAGCATTTGGAAAAAATTATAGTTAAAAGAAAAGACAGACTTATAGGCTACTTATTAAGGCATCCTAGAATGGTCACTTTAATATTGGAGGGACAGGAAGAAGGAAAAAATTGTGCTGGCAGGCAACGTTTGGAGTATGTAAAACAAATTGCTAGGGATGTTGGATGTAGAAGGCGTACCAAAATGAAACAACTAGACTAGATAGAGAATCTTGGAGAAACCAGTCAAATGACTGGACCAAAAAAAAACACAGATTGACCAGTATTCACAAATTATTCAAAACATTTCTGTATTTCTTCTTTAATTAAATTAAGCTGTATTTCTATATATAAATATTTTACTTCAATATCATTACTTGGCTCTAAAATTTCAACACTTGAAACTGTATTTTCAGTTTGTAGAAAAACCAGAAATCACAGGAAGCAATTTCATTTAAATTCAAGTGCATGGTGAATCATATTTTTAATTAAAATTTCTGACGAAGGAACAGGAAGAGACATTGTTTTACGGCAATGCTTCTCTCAAGCAACTGCAGGTCTTGGCTCTTGTAGCAAAACAGCAACATGAAAACAATGGACAATTTTTAATAAAACTCATTTGTTTGCCTGGAAACTATTTGATGTACAACTAAACAATAGTATTAAAAAAAGAAGTAATGTTACTAAATCATGTTGATCACTTTCCATTGCTTTGGCTTTATCTTGCTTAATCTTTAAACAATTACACCTTGCTTTTATTTGTGCATTTCTCATTGTAATCATCAAATGCTTGGAGAAATTTCATACATTTTAAGCTTGAATATTTCTGAGCTTATTAAACTTAATACTATATGAGCTGACTCATATTGAACTATAAATATTATATTATATATATATATATATATATATATATATATATATATTACACATATATTATATATATTATACTATAATAAATTGAACTATATGAGCTGATAAAACTTGATACTGTAACATTTTTTTAATGTCTTCTCTCATCATTAAATAAATTATGCATTTATTACAGTTAAAATGGTCATATGCAAAGACTGTGGGGCAATGCCAATTTACTGGTAGGCGTAAGAAAGACACTTATGCACAGCAAACATTTTTCTACCTCTTGAGTCCAGCTGATTCCCAAGAAAAAATGTCAGATAACTTTTACACAGGACTTATTAAAGTTGTAAAATTTATACTACCAGAATTCCCATTTTTTGTTGCTATTGTATTTTGACAAAAAACATTTTCAGTTTCAATTAAAAGTGTTCAGAATATTACAGTTACAGCATTACAGTTCAGCTTATTATTTCATCAAACAAGCCCTTGTGTAGATTTTATAATGTAGTTAATTTTTATTATTTTTTTCCAGCCAGGTTTGCATTTTTCACATGGTACAAAAATTCATCTCTCATCAATAGCTATTAGATAATTAGTATTAAAAAATTAATAAAATAAATGTAACTATTTTTTTTTAAAGTTTCAATATAGATTATTGTATTACAGGAAATGTTACTGGTGGGTGCTATGGGACCACCTGGAGGTGGTAGAAATATTATTTCTAATAGGCTTCTTAGTCGGTTTTCTGTAATTAATCTAACTTTTCCCAGTGAAAGTGATCTGATGCAGATATTTTGTACAATGCTGAATCAACATATTCATGACTTTGATGATTCCATCAAACAAATTAGTAAGTATTATAAAAATAAAATTCTCATTTTACGTACTACTTAAAATTACTTTTTCTTTATGTTAAACGTTTTTGTTTCCTAAATATATTAATTAATTTTTAAACTATAAAACTTATAAATATTGACCTGACTAATAAATTTTAACACAGAACTTTAAATAACTGTAAGAAATTAATAAAAAGTAAAGATGTTTACTTTTTTACTTTTACTTTTCATCATCAGCTCCTGCATTCTCTGGCTATTTAAAAAATTATTGAAGATAACACTTTTTTTCTACTTTTAGTTCATTTTACAAGTGTTGATTGCTATAAAATTTTTAAATTTCTATCTATTTTTATAGAAGTAAATTGAACAGTTTTTAAACTATTAATACAATTTTTCTATTAATACAAGATTGTACTAATTAGTCGATTATTAATAACTTCTTTTCTTGCTTTTACATAGCTGTTTATATTTGCCATACTTTCTTAATACTGATCTCTAATAGGACTGAAGCTGGTTTGAATAAAAATATTTAACAACTTGAAACTCACAAGCAAACCGTAAAACATTCTAAATCAAACCATTTCTGCCCAAACATTATACTTTATCATTTCCTTTATTTTTATGCTGAATTCTTTTCTATCAAATAATCACTTCAATTTCAAAATTAGAATTACTCTTATTTTTTTCTGCAATTGACAGATACTTTCTTGATATTTAATTTTATTCTGCCATTTTAATTTTGGCAACAGTGGCACTATGTATTTGATTTCCTCCTTTAAAATTCTTATTCTGAATTTAACTGCAATGAGAAAATTATCAGAAAAAGGAACATTACAAACTTTAGTCAGCTCTACACTCGGAGATGATGTAACAACATAAACAATTACTGAATTTTCTTTACAACCAACAAATGTAAATTCCCAGGGTAATCAATTTTAACTCATTCATACAATGCAATAAAGCTATGATCATCAAAAGAAGACAATAAACTTCTACCAACAGAATTTATTACCTTGTTCTTTGACAGCCTCTTGAAAGGATACTGTCTACACCAAACCTTTAAAATTTAGAGAATTGTATATCTTTCTTGAATGCTGGAAATTAGCAATAGTCTCTTTGTCCTGAAGAAAGTGAGTTTCACAACATTAATAATTATCAGCTAGTATCTGTACTGTGCATTACATTTAAAGTATTTGAGAAGATTATCCACAGACATTTGTATGACAAACTCAGTAGTACCACTGATAATAGGCAATATGGAAAAGAGGTGTACCACAACTAATTTGAATCTGTCATCATTTGATGCCTAGAATTTAAGAACAGAGAACAGATTACTTTGATTTCAGTAAGGCCTTTAATTCTATTTCACATAGGATATTGCTTTAAAAACTTGCTTCTTTCGAAATTGCTGGTAAATTGCTAGAATGTGTAAGGTCTTACTTGGAAAGGAGAAAGTTTGGAGTCAAGGTGGCTGTTGAGGAGTTATCTGATGAATACAGTGCTACCTCAGGAATCCCAAAAAGGTTCAATCTGGACATTTGTATTTTATTTATCACTGACATAATCGTGAGTATTAAGAATAATTTCTTTTGTTTTCCGATGATATTAAGATTTACAATAGTAAATGAATAATTAATAATCTGAATAATTATTCAGATAGGAAAATTCAGTAAGCTATAGATTGAGTGCATAAATGTTGACTTTCAACAAGATGCCCTTAAACCTCGATAAAACAGTTGTAATGACATGCTCTAGGAAGATGATGAATGTTAAATGTGGGTATTGGATTCGGTAGCTACTCGCATATAGGCGCTGTGGAACTGCAGCACCCCCTATTTCTACTTGATATTGATCAATAACATTTAATAAAATGAGTCTCTCTTTCTCTCTTTCTTTATACTTGTACAATATATAATCCTTAAGCTTAATGTCAGTAGCCATTCTCCAGTTTATGAAAAAGATTCAAAAATCTTTGTATGGAACTGTGCGCTTCACAGTTCTGGTGGCATGGTGTTTGGCTTTTGTGCACATGCGCACATAGGAATCTGCATGCAAGGCTGTGAGGGAGAGTGGGCTCTTGCAGTGCCGACCCTGGCGTGCTGGTGGAAGGAGTTTTTGTATCGCCGTGTGTGTATGGAATGTTCCTTGTTCGCATTCCCTTTTCTAGTTTAGTCAGTGGAAGGAATATGAAAGTGGTTTAGTTGTTTTTTCAGTTGTGATCAGAATATGGCAGAAAGCAAGGGCTCTTTGATTTCCAAATCTGTCCAAAAACACGCGGAAGGGTGAAAGAGAAGGTATTAGTAAAAACTAATTGTGTATTTATTTCTGTGTACATAGAAATTTAAATTAAATACCATCGGACTATAGTGTTTTTAAGCAAACATTATATTAATTTATTATCTAATAATACTAAAAAATATTATCTGTATTGATAATTTATTATTTTTTCGGTTAAACCAAATACAGTTTTTAAGCACAATGTGCTTAAAACCCATGTACATATTCTTGAATGTGATAAAGTGTAGAATTAGATTATTATCCTGCTTCCAGCTATTCTATTTGATTAATTTTTTTTTCGATTCTTTTATTTGGTGGAAGCAAATTGTTGCGTCGCTTGCATAAGATCGAACTATTCAAGTAGAGCCACTCAGTAGCACTACTGTCTTGTACACCATGTGATACAAAATATTAGTTTTACTTCTTTTTTACATATGTTATATTATTAGTTTTACTTCTTTTTTTTACATAATGTTTTTCTTCCTAATTTTATTCATTAATTGTTAGTGCACTAAGAGAGCAATTAGACAACTTGGCCAAGTCACCAACTATTATGTATTAATATTCTTTTGTTAAAAGTGTTAGTATCATTTCTTGTTAATAAAGTTGTTATGTTCAATTCAGTGTTTATTCTACAGTCCATTAATCAAATTAATTTTCAATTATCAATACAATACATATTGGTCCACCGGGCCGGATATTTACCAGTGAAAATACGATTCAACAATGATGGAACAATGGCTATGAATTAGGACTTATAAATAATCAACGATCTGAATGCTGTATTTTTATAAAAATATAAGAATATTACGAGGTGTTTACTGGTAAGCTGACTGTCACTCTTATTACAATATTGTTAGTTGTTAAGCCTGTTTATACTACGTTAATTATCAAATTACAAATTATTAATTACAAACTACCTAACTACCAAATCTACGTGGAAGTGGAAGAAATATTTCTTATTCTTAAATCAAAGTTACAAAAAATCTTAAATTCTAACTGCAGCCATCATAAAAAGCAACTATACGGGCCTGGGAATCCACCATATCGACTGATACCTTCCCGGATATCGATCAGTTTATCAGTTTCCTAGAAAGGCGCAGGCAAATCTTAGAAAGTTCTGTTTCAGAGTCCCAAGGCAACAATTCTCAAAAATATTCAGTAGATTCGCGTTGCACGAAACAATACAATCAATTTAAGCGAGACAAAGACTTTAAGTCTTCCCAGAAAATTCATGCTCATGCAGTTAGTATAGCAAACTCGGAATGTCCTTACTGTAAGCAACCTCATTTACTGTACAAATGTATGAATTTTCTTAAGTTGCCAGTAAATGGTAGAATATCATTCGTCAAAAAGCACAGATTATGTTTTAACTGTCTCAATAGTAACCACAATGTCAAAAAATGTTATAATTCTCATTATTGTAAATACTGTAAGCGTAAACATCATTCAATCTTACACGACAATGCATTCTCCCAAGTTAAGGAATCTAACACTATTTCTAAGGATAAAACAGAAGACACAGTTAAAGGGATAGCTCAGGTTTGACCCAAACGTATGCAGTAACTATTGCAGTTTAAAGATTCAGAGCGCAGCACGAGTTTTACTAGCCACTGCTATAGTTGGTGTCAAGGATTCACAAAAAACGCTACAACCTTGCAGGGTGTTGCTTGATGCAGGCTCGCAAGCTAACTTCATTACTGAAGACACGGTTCAGCGTTTAAAATTAAAGCGTGAACGGGAAAATCTACCAATTCATGGAATAAATAACATTTCAGCCACCGTAAAATACAGTGTTACCATTCAGTTACATTCAAATTATCAAGAATATGCTACTACAATTAAATGTTTTATATTACCTAGCATTACAAGTTCTATGCCCTCCGAACCCATCAATATGAGTACTTTGAGAGACCATACTATCTACCACATCACGCAGTATTCAAACAAACCAGTAGTACCACCAAACTACGAGTCGTATTCGATGCCTCAGCTAAGGCTGACAATGGAATATCCCTTAACGACACGCTCATGGTAGGTCCGACTGTGCAGCAAGACTTAATATCGATAGTATTACGCTTTAGAACACATGTATACGCTATGACCGCCGACATTGCGAAAATGTATAGACAAGTACTGGTTGATCCAAGGGATTATGATCTTCAAAGGATTATATGGCGAAATTCTAGTGAAGAAGAAATTGGCCATTACCAACTAAAAACAATAACATATGGAACAGCATCCGCGCCATTTCTCGCCACAAAATGCATTATACAACTAGCCAACGAAGACTCAAAACAATTTCCTAAGGCTTCTGAAGTGATATGTAGATGACTTACAAACTGGTACTGATGATTTAACTGAGGCCATGCAACTGCAAGGTGAAATAACAGCGATTCTAAAGCAAGCGGGATTCAACCTATGTAAATGGTGCTCTAACAGCTCAACTCTCCTGGAATCCGTATCCGAAACCAATGATTCAAACCATACATTTAACTTTTCTAGCGAGGGAATCAACACATTAGGTTTAATTTGGAACCACATTCAAGATACGTTATGTTTTTCAACTAATGTAAAAACCGACAACTTATTTACTAAAAGATAAGTATTGGCCACAATATCTTCAATATTCGACCCCCTTGGTCTGTTAGGTCCAATTATTATGCAGTGTAAGGTATTCATGCAACAATTATGGCTCCAAAATCTAGAATGGGACGATAAACTTCCAGAAAATCTTCTTAATAAATGGTCTAACATTTGTAAAAAAACTTCCATTCATCAAGCAAATTAAGATTCCTAGATTAGTCAAGTGTACTGGTAAAATATTTGATATACAGTTACATGGATTTTCTGACGCTTCAAAAGATAGTTATGGAGCTTGTATATACTTACGTTCAGTTAACACCTTTGGAAATATATCAGTTAAACTTCTTTGCTCTAAATCACGGGTGGCTCCAGTAAAACAAATATCTATTCCAAGATTGGAATTATGTGGAGCACTCTTGATGGCAAGGTTGCTTAACTTTGTAAACCCTGCACTTAAATTAACTATAAATAAAATTTATTTATGGACTGATTCTACAGTTGTACTTTCCTGAATATCAGCATTACCAACAAAATGGAAGACCTTTGTAGCAAATCGAGTTTCAGAAATCCAAGACTTAACCGATGGCTGTGTTTGGGGACATGTTTCTGCAGATGAAAATCCAGCTGATGTACTTTCTCGTGGAAATGACGCATTTGAATTACAGATCAATCAATTACAGTGGTATGGGCCTTCTTGGCTTAACAAACCGTCAGAATATTGGAATCATAAACCTTTTGATGAAACTAACTTAGAAGCTGATTGTTCAAGTAAACTTCGCAATGCATCTACTTCATTTGCGGTAACCTCAAAAAATGATAAATACGCTTTTTTATTGTATAAGATTTTTTAAAATTTTGAAAACTAAAGATAATAGTATCAACAGAGGAGATGTCTTATCAGTTAAAGAAAAGGAATCTACTTTGTTACGTTGTATCATACATACCCAAAACATTAATTTTCAAACTGAAATCAAGAAATTGACCACCAATTCAAGCATCTCCAAAGATAGTAAATTGTATTCGTTATATCCATTCCTAGACAGCACGAACTGCTTAAGAGTAGGAGGAAGATTGCAACTAGCTCAATTGAATTTTGATGGCAAGCATCCGATTATTCTTCCACCCAAATCTAATCTAACTAAATTAATAGTCATAAATGAGCATTTGAGAATGTTACATGCAGGACCGCAATTGGTTCATTCTCAATTACGTGAGAGGTACTGGATAATAATCCAGTAAAAATGTCAGCATGGTAAAAATGTCATCAGATCAATTTTGCACAAGTGCCTATTATGCTTCCGGTTTAAGGCAAAACAGTCACAACAATTAATGGGTCAATTGCCGAGTCATCGCACTCAGGTAACATACAAACCATTTATGAACTCTGGTATAGATTACGCCGGACCTCTGACAATTCGGCATGGTGGGCGGAATTCAAATATAAAAACAAAATGTTATGTCGCTCTATTTTTGTCTTTCTACAAAGGCAATACATTTGGAATTAGACAGCGATTTATCAACTCATGCATTCTTAGCAGCACTGATGAGATTCACTTCAAGAAGAGGTCTATGTTCAAACATTTATAGCGATAATGGAACGAACTTCGTGGGCGCAAATAATTTGCTTCGCTCGATGTACTCATTTTTAAATACTAGCCACGTGAGACAAAAAATAGTAAACTCTGCATCTGAAATTGGCATCCAGTGGCACTTTATACATCCCAATTCCCCTCACTTTGGAGGCCTTTGGGAGGCAGCTGTAAAGTCAGTAAAATTTCACCTCCGACGTGTGGTAGGAAATGTAACCTTTACGTTTGAAGAGCTCAATACTATTCTGACTCAGATTGAAGCTTGTCTTAATTCTCGACCTTTATGTGCCTTATCTTGCAACCCATCCGACCCAAAACCTTTGACACCTGGACATTTTCTTGTAGGCGGCCCACTTACTTCCTTGCCAGATCATAACCTAACTGACATCCCTAAAAAAAGGCTTAACAGGTGGCAGTTAGTTCAGCGATGTGTTCAACATGTTTGGCATCAATGGTCCGCTGATTACTTATCTCAGCTTCAGCAACGCTCTAAATGGAAATCCGAATCACCATTTCTGAAACCTGGAAATCTGGTGCTAATAAAATAAGACAACATTCCTCCTCTTCAATGGAAGCTGGGAATAATTGAGAACGTTTATCCTGGTCCAGACAATCTAGTTCGTGTGGTAACAGTTCGAAACTCCTTAGGAGTGTTTAAAAGGCCAGTGACAAAATTATGCCCGTTACCCACCAGTGACTAATATTATGTTAAACAGTAACTTTATTTAAGTGAGAAATCATATCGATTTCTGGTGGGCGGTATGTTGCGTCGCTTCCACAAGATCGAACTATTCAAGTAGCGCCACTCAGTAGCACTACTGTCTTGTACACCATGTGATACAAAATATTAGTTTTACTTCTTTTTTACATATGTTATATTATTAGTTTTACTTCTTTTTTTTACATAATGTTTTTCTTCCTAATTTTATTCATTAATTGTTAGTGCACTAAGAGAGCAATTAGACAACTTGGCCAAGTCGCCAACTATTATGTATCAATATTCTTTTGTTAAAAGTGTTAGTATCATTTCTTGTTAATAAAGTTGTTATGTTCAATTCAGTGTTTATTCTACAGTCCATTAATCAAATTAATTTTCAATTATCAATACAATACACAAATTTTTCGGTTCTTTTATATGTGGAGCAGCACCCACACTAATTTTAGCTACAAGCCGCCGACTAGATTGCTAGTGAAAATATTAGAAGAGTGACCAGTATATATGATCTGGGTGTACTTTTTGATATTAAATTGTTATTCATTGGCCATGTTGGTAATATTGTCTCTTAAGGACAGAAGAAATTTAGGATTGCAAGACGATTTTGCACGACAGTTACTCTACTGAGAAGACCACTGTCAGACCCATCCGTGAATGGCTCCACAGTGTGGAATTACAATTGTGACTGCACTATAAACAAAGTAGAAGTAGTCCAGAGATGATTCCTCTCAGAATTGCACTCTCGAGGTTTGTGTGAAAGGAGTCCATCATATGAAGAAGATTGTCAAATGTTGGGCATCTTCACTTTACAAAAGAGAAGGGTTGTATATAACATATTTGTATATAAAATATTTAATGGTTACGTTGATGTTGATAGTTCAAAGATTGGAATTTTCCAAAGATAAATGTAAAAGAAGGAACTTCATCTGAAGGTACAGGAGGGGCTGAGTCCACTTGAGAAATGTGTTCAAGATTTTACTTTACAAAAAACTTTAACCATGACCTTGAAAAGTCCCAGAAAATAAATTTCTGGAGCAGCACCCCCACTAATTTTAGCCAGAGTGACATAGTTAGTCACATATATAGACAGAATGACATGGATATTTTTTTAATTCAAGACTCAGTGAGTTTGAGAGGAGGATGTTTGACAAAAATTTATGAAGTGATTAAATAGAAATTACAGGTAATAATTTATTTTTATGTCATTTAGGTTAGTGATTTATTTCTTTTTTCTAGATTTTTTTGGGGGATTATTTTTTTCTAGAATAGTTTTGTTGCTAATATTCCTTTTCCAATAGGTCAAGTTTAGTACTTAATTTTCAACTATCCTATTACACTGCACATTATTTAGGTCACTCTCCTTCTCTGTTTAGAGTAGGTACTCTTCTGTGGAGGTCGAGGTGGCTATAAGAGGAGATGGAAAGGCAATCATAAAAAAACATTATTTTATTATTATCACCCCTTAACGCAATATTCATTTTTTTAAATGTGGTCTACATTCAAAAAAAAAAATCATACAGTAAAGGCCTCTACCACATGCCCCCTAAATTAAAAAATTGAATTACTGTGATACACACTTTTTAAAAATGTGTTTACCCCAAAAAATTTTAAACCATGCAGAAGAAGAGGTTTTTAGGGGATTTTTGTCCCCCTCAATTGAGTTTGTGATACTCAATCCTTTTTTTTTCTTTTTTTAGATTTAAAATTTTTTCTCACTTCAATAAAATTAACAAACAACTAGGAGAAGTGGTTTAGACTTTCTTGCTCCCTTAGGTGCTCATGCTCCTTAGCCCTCCATAGTTGTTATCAGAAAATAAAATATTGCAACATAGGAACTGGTTATTTTCAAAATGTATTCAACAATAATTCACAAAATTTTAAATGTATAAATATGTTTCAAGAGGTTGTGCCTCTTTTATCTTATACATGGGATCAACCCACCAGCTCCCTAAATTAAAAATTGATGTATTTACTGTTAATTTTTAAAATTTCTTCTAACAAAAAACTACCACCCAATTATTAAAAATCATAAAAAGATGAGTTTCATGATTTCTTGTCCCTCAAACAGCTCATGCCTTCTTAAATTAACAGATATTTAAATATTATTATAATAAATCATTGGTTTTTTTTTAAATGTGTTACACCTACTGCAAAAATAAAATAAAAACAAAATGTTCATTTCATCTTGCCATCTAAGAACCTTTTAACTTAAAATTGAAAGCTTTTAACTCAAAAATTGAAAATGTTGAGACTATTCAGTTTCATTTTATATATTTTTATTGAGGCAAGAAAATACTTATGCAATTGAAAATTTGAGCCATGTTGCCCACCCAGCTTAAGTTAATTAAGCCAAAAAAGAATTTTTTTGATATTCAAACTTTATTTTCATTTACAACATTTCTCAAAAACATATGAAAAGTTCATTATGTTGAAGAGCAGGCGTTGAAGGGGCCAGGGAATCTTTGTCAAGTTGAGTGGGAGTTCTTGTTGCAAGAGGACATGTCTTTATCACTCTGAGGTTTGGATTGGTTTTCTGGTTTTTTTTTCTATTCAACTGGATGTTTGGCAAGAACAATGGTTTATTATTGGTCATGTTTTATAGTTTTGAAGATTTTGGTGGTGGTGGCAGTGGAGGTGTGGGGTGTGTGTGTGTGTGTGTGTGTGTGTTTTACAGTGGACAATTAGAATTTTATTTCTAAGAACTGGAATTTGTTATCTACGTTGATAATATTGAACATTGAGCTGATAACATAGCGTAGTTAGAGATAATTTAAGTTTCATTTGATTACTGATAACTGAAGACAGTTGCTTATCATAGCTTGATAAGAGACTTTTATAGCTTTGTTGGTAAAGATATTGTTGTAATTAATTGTAAGTGATTTGAATTGAAGTATATTGAATTTATTTTATTTTATATTAAGTTGTCTCAAATTCACCAGAAGAAGCAGAAATGGAGTCTGAGTTTCCTTCTCAACAAAGTCAAAAGACAGCTAGGTCACCTAGGTTGGTTCTGGTCAGTGAGAGAGCAAGGTATGTGGAAATTATGATGAAAGAGCTGTATGCATTATCGCATCCCAGTCTTAAAAAGACTGGTACGCAGTAGTGGTGAACCATTGAAGGATGCGGCCACACAAAATACGAGAGCCTAAACGAAGAGCTGTTGTCACAGATGGAGGAGGTGTGCCAGACAGGAGGTGGTCAGGGGAGTTCTTTAAAAATTGTAAGGAGGTAAAGGGGTCCATCTTTGAGGTCAGTGGTGATATTTTAGCCACATATGACTTAGCAGAAGATGGCAGGACAAGCCATGGTAGGAAACTGCTGGACAGGGTCCAGCATAGGCTGGTGAGGCAATCTAAGCTGAAGAGAGGTCAGCTAGTGGAACAAGGCCTAGCAGAAGTGTTGATAGGGGACATCAAAGAAGATATCCAGGGCAGGGTGTACGTGGTGGTAGTGGACACTAGGGCTGGAGAGAGAGGTTGCAGAGGAATTACACAGAGCTGTAAAGAAAATGCAGAAGATTAATGCCAAGGTTAGATATGGCTCAGTGACGAACAAGTAGACGTTCTTCTTAAGAAAATGCTAGAGTATCATGGTAGAAGAAATGGTGATAATAGGGTTGTGAATCTGGATGAAACGATAGCAAACGGGGCGGCGAGTAAACGGCTGCAGCAGCCGACACAGCCCACCAGTACACTTGTGATTAAGGCGGAGGGGGATACGTATGCGAACCTCCTCAAAAAAGTCAAAAATGGTGTAACCAAGAAAGAAATTGGGAACATACTCTCAGTTAGGAGAGGTGGTGGGGAATCCTTGCATATGAAAGTGAGGGCCAACAAAGAAGAAGCTGTAGGTTCAGAAGAAGATCTCGAGTAAACTAGAGGGTGTGAGTATCACAAGTGCGTCGCGTAGGAGAGGCCTCATTATCGTTAAGGATCTTGAGGAGGAAGTGACGGGAGTGGAGCTTCTAAACTCCAGTGAGGTCATTGGTGACAATGGAAAAATGGAGGATATGAGGGTGACCTCCTTATGCTTGACCTTTGGTGACACGAAGAGAGCCACAGTCACGATGTCAGCCCTGTTGGCGACGGTGTTAGCGGCCAGGAGAAGACTTTGCATGGGATGGATCCACTACAGGATGATGTTCCTGAGTATGGAGGAGCCACGGTGCTACAGATGCTTTGAGGTGGGGCACATGACGGCCAGATGCAGTGGCCCTGACAGGTCAGCCTTTTGTCATAACTGTGGTGAGGAAGGGCACCAGGCCAAAGAGTGCAAGGTCAAGGCAAAATGTTTGAGGTGTGGTGGAACTAGTCATCGGATTGGTAGTGCCCTTTGTGATAATAGGAGCGCGTCATCACATGATGCGCTCGTGGAATTGGGAAGGCGGAAGGCAGCAGACCTTCTGTTAGTGTCTGAGCCTAATTTCAGGAAAGTGGGGAAGACAGCTGGCCAGTGGATGGGCTGAGGAGTGCGGCAGTTTATGGGAGCGGTGTGCCGATCCTAACTACCGGTGAGAGAAATGGATTCATATAGGTGGAACTTCCAGACGTTGTGGTCTTTTCTGCTTATATTTCACTGAATTCTGGTCTGTATGATTATGAACAATGCTTGGAGGATCTGGCCGGTGTGATTCACCCTCTTCAAAAGGATGTGGTCATGGTTGGTGATGTTAACACAAAGAACGTGACATTGGGAGGACATGTCACGAACCATAGAGGGTGAATTCTGAAGGAGTATATAGCCGAATTGGTTTGGTGGTGCTCAATAATAAGATAGTGCCTACCATGGTGAAAGTAAATGGATGCTCGTTTGTGGATATCACGTTTGTCTCACCGAGGTTGGCAGAGGGGTCATGGAGGTGGGAGGTACTCACTGAAGAGGAGTCGTTGAGCAACCATTTCTTTGTTTGGTTTGAGATTGGGGACAAGGGGTCTTATAGCGTGGTGGATGACAACAGGAGATTATGTTCGAAAGAGGGCCTGGCTAGGCTTAAGAAGTTGGTGAAAGAGCGCCTTGGTCATCTGGAAAACGTCTTCCCCAGCTACCTGACGAAGGTGGAAGAGTTACTGGATCAAGAAGTCTGCAAAGAAATGAATATTGGTAGACTGCTTGGTTGGCAGAGGTGAGAAGGCAACAGCAGGCCAGAAAAAGGGGGTATTGTGAGAACATCCTCTCATGTGGAAAGGAGTCGGCTGAAAAAAGGAGTGCTTACAAAAGTGAAATGCTAGACAGTAAGAAGAGGAAGTGGAGAGAGCTCCTGGACAGGTTGGAGAACGACATATGGGGTGACGCCTTCCAAATCATAACTAGTAGATTTGGTTGGATGTTTTGCCAATGATATCTCCATGGTATTAGTCGCCAGAACAGAAGAGGAGATAATCAGGAAAGGTGAACGGGCTGTTCTATTATTCGATAGATGGTTGACGAACCACGCCTTATCCTTGCTGCCGAGAAAATGAAGCTTCTGATGATGGCCGGGAGAAGGCGACTCTCCCCCATCAGGCTACAGGTAAGGAGGTTCCTAATCGAGCCGATCAGTAGAGCTAAATACCTGAGGATTTTGCTTGACAGCCAGAGAGCCTTTCAAGAACATGTCAGGGAGGCAGTCGACAAGGCAGGTAGAACAGTATCGAATGTCTCAAGGCTCATGAGCAAGGTTGGTGGCCTGACCTCATCAAAGAGGAGGATGCTTGTGGCCGTGGCTCGGTCCGTTGGCTTGTATGTTGTATCGGCGTTGCTAGGGCTTACCGAACGGTCTCTACAGAGACAGTTCTGATGATCACCTCGCTCCCCCTTATGGAGCTCTTGGCGGAAGAACAGGTGTGAAGAAGAGAAGAAATGACAAAGAGCATGGCCAGGGAGGATATGACAAAGCGCTGACAGGAGAGATGGACTGATTCAGAGGTGGGTCTCTGGACGAAGAAATTAATACCGGACATCAGGCCTTGGCTCACACTAAGCACGGGGAACTCATGTTTGAGCTAACCCAATTTTTATCGAGGTATGGTAGCTTTAATAGCTATCTATGCCGCAGGAGTAGACGGGATACCGCAGAACATACTGTCTTCCAGTGCCCAAGGTGGGGGGAAGACAGAATGATGATGTGGACGCGGTTGAGACAGGTTACCGAAAATAATATAATGGGAGATAATGCTTCATGGTGAGCGGAACTGGTCAATAGTCAGTAAGTTAATAGGGAACATCATTCGAAAGAAGACCCTGGAAGAAGTGGAAGATGGGTGAGGGGTGTTATCATTAGGGTAGGGAGGACAGCTCCGCTCAGGAGGAGTAGGATGCTCCGGTGTCCCACTTTCAATTATTGAATGGGGACTCCTAGGGTCCTTAGGTGGGGAAAATAAAGACCGAGATCCAGCCTAGGGCCTCGGTAGGGGACCCCGGATTAGAGGCAGGCGCTTATTAATAGAGACCCAGCCACTTTGAGGGGGGGGGGTGCTGTCAGGAACGGCATAGCTGGGTCTGGCATGGCCACCCAGGGGAGTAGAGAGGCAACTGGCACCCTCAAGGCCATGTTATACGGGATAGTGGATCGGGCCTTGAGGGAAAGGAAGTTGACAACCCTCCTTTCTCAACCCAAGCCTTTATTTAGTGTGGTTTTAAAGTTAATTAAAATTGAAATTATTTCTTGTTTTTTTATTATAAAAATTAAAATATTTTGAATTTTCTTATAATTATTTTTTCAAAACTTGTATTTTTGGAGTGTGTAAAAATTCATTTTGATCAGGACTTGGTTGAACATTGAACCCCCTCAGTAGTCTTAAATTCTGTTGAGCCTCAAAATATATTTATTCCTAAAATCTATTTTCCCGGGATCTTGCATCTTCTCTTGATATTTAATTCTATAATTACATTAAAATAAATTGTTAAATAATTTGTGAATTTTGAATTTTTCTTAAACTATTATGAATCTATTTTCCCGGGATCTTGCATCTTCTCTTGGTATTTAATTCTATAATTACATTAAAATAAATTGTTAAATAATTTGTGAATTTTGAATTTTTCTTAAACTGGACAGCAGAATTTACATATTCATCCATAACTTCATATTTATAAAATAGTAACTGGTAGATCCGGTGACTTAACTATCCAGCCCGTAGGACCATAAAACGTTGTGGTAGATTTTAGAGCAAGTATGGACTGTATTTGATAATGAAGAAATGAACAACTCCTTGTTGCTTTTGAATTATTATGTTTAATATGTCGTTACTCTTGACATAATAACTAACATTACAAACTAAATTAACAATAACAAATGCTAACATGACTAGACTTTTTTTCTTTTTTTTTTTTTTTTTTTTTTTTCTCCTACTCCCCCGGGCCGGTTATCCAATTAATTATACGCAGCCCGAGGGAGTGTCCTTTTACTCTAAGGGGGCCCCACCCACCGGCTGTATGTCCGGCACGGCAGTTTGGCCCCCCCGGTCGGATCTTTTCTTTTATTATTGCCTGCCTCAAATTCCCAGGACCAGGACCGAGTCCGGCTATGCCGTCCCCAGCCCCAGCCAAACATGACTAGACTTGAACATTATCAAGTATACTATTAGTAACACTAATTGTCCATTCGGACAAAATGAAAAATACGACTGCTCTTTGCAGGATTCGAGCACAAAGTGAATACAGGTTACTTATATGATCATGTCCACTCTTTGCAGCATCATGACATAGAACATCCTACGATCAGAGCTTTTCGGGAAGCTCTAGCCCTAGACGGCTAAAAGTGGAAAGTAACAGTAACATTTTCAACAAATTCAAAAAACACTTTATTTTAATGTAATTATAGAATTGAATACCAATTGAAGATGTGGGATCCTGTGAAAATTGATTTTTAGAGTTAATATACTAAGTTTAACCTAACTATTTAAACTTTCTATAACTAACTTTTGTGTATCTCTATCAATGTTAGTCTATTGTCTTATGACGTCTTGCTGTGAAAAACCCACACTTCAAACAGACTTGGCAGCACTTTCTCAACATCATTTCTCTCTTATTTTTTTCCATCAAGATGTAAATGCAGATCTCTTTACCTTTGCAGTTCTTTTGAGCAGCATTTCTTTCATATGATCATTGTTTTTTTGTAACCCTACCCAAACTTTGAATGAAATTAAAAACTTAAAAGTGAATGAGTTTTAATAACAAAATAATTTAAAAATAATAAATAATCTTTTTCTCAATTAATATGTAGACTTAATGAAATTTTTACAAAATTAAAGGTTGAGAAGTTGTTAGTAGTTGTTTGCTTCTAATCTGGCGCTAATTTCTAAAACTCAGATTTTTAAGAAATGAAAAACTATTATTTTTAGTTTTCTCCAAGTTGTTTTATTTTTAAAATTTTAAATTTAATAAATAGTTTTTTAAAAGTAAAATTAATTTTCTTTTTATGCAGTTAATATGGCTTTGTAAAGTTATAATCTTTCATCTATAAGATTAATTATTGTAATACTTAAAATAGTTAATGTTTAAAATAAATAATAAATAATTATAATTTTAAGGTTCAGAAATTACTTCAATGACCATAGATTTATATGGAGCTGTTATTGCAAAGATGCTTCCAACTCCTGCTAAAATGCATTATCGATTTAATTTGAGAGATATATCAAAGGTGAGTATATATTAAAATGCAAGTGTCTTTGAATTAATTTTTTAATAAGCTTTCATCACCTGTTAATTTTTGTTTTAATTGTTCAAAAAGTAATTTTTTCAAATAACTTTTATCATAAGAAAATTATTCTAAGGCAATCTTTAGAAAATTACAGCTACTTACTGCATAGTACAAGTAATTAAGCATTAATTAGTAACTATGGTCATTCATGATTATCACAAGAGAGCAATTATATTGAGAAAATGGCATGAAAAATTGTTTTAAAATTTTATATTTAATCCATTATTATTTTATTCTTTTTCTTATGTTTCATGGTAGTTAATTAAGCTTGGAAGAAAAAACATTTGAAAAGAAGTATTTTTCCCAAGCTGTATTTGGTATAATCAGATATAAATGTCTAAACTTCTAAAGCATTCACATTGGTACTTCATGAAAGCTTTTATAACTGTTCAGTATATTTTAGAATTTAGTAGAAACGAACTGCATGTACTGTAAAACTTGTAACTTCTAATATTTTGTAAACAAGGACTAAAAAACATTTATTATTAATTAATATTTAAATTTATGTAAATATTTTTCAAAAGTCAACCTAAAACGTTGTGTGATTATGCTCTTCTCAGGTATGATTATTTTACAGGTATTCCAAGGTCTCTTGAGGAGTTCTATTGATTTAACAAATAACAAAATGACATTTTTGAGATTGTGGGTGCATGAATCATATAGAGTATTCAGTGATCGCCTGATTGATGAAATGTAAGTACAGTATTAAATTGATAATGTTAATTATAAACTTCTTTATTATTGAATTTATTTTCTTTTTTTCTTTTAGAAATTCATTAGATGTATATATCTGTCTACATGAAATAAATTTTACTGCCCATGATCATTAACCTCAACAAAAATTTCAAAGCATCTTGTTAACTGCCCCCAAATTTCTTATCTTTATTGATCAATGACAGCCAGTTTATTAAAGTTGTTTTTTGCTCTGGCATTTTATTTTACTAAACACTTTCCAATTTTGAGGACGCTACTTAGTAGTAAGTTATTTCAGATACTGTAGAACCATCAGATTCACTGTTTCAGTCAGGACCTTTTTCTCTATTTGTGTCCTTCAGTGAAGCTTAGCAATTTAAATGTTAAGTTTTGAAAATTGTTAGAAAATGACTCAATATTTTTAAGAGAAAATGTAGAATGTTTTGTACATAACCAACAAAAAAAAAAGCAGGTGCCACATTGTAGCAACTAAATACAAGGCAGGAGGATTATTATTATTCATACAATATTACTTAACTAGTTTTCTTATTATTTTTTTAAGGGATCAAGACTGGTATTTCAATCAGTTAGGTTTCCAGTTGGGAAAACATTTTGATTTGACATTTAACAGCATTTGTCCTGGAAAAGAACCTCCAATATTTTGTAAGTATTTAAATTTTATATCTTTTTGTAGTTTAATTCTAAGTACCTTTTCGTTTCTCCCCCTCCAAAGATTTACAAGTTTTTCACTTCGAAATAACTCAAAATAGCAGGAAATATTGATGTTAACAATAAACAGATTGGAGAAATAACCTAATAACCTGATATAACCAAACTCCAAATAGCAGAAAATATACCGATCATTTAAAACATTCTCCATATTAACATATTTTACATAATAAAGATATTAGCATTATTGCTTATTGTTATATATATAAAGTATAAATATAATCTAACCAAACTTAATCTACATTCGCTTCGCTCGCTAACCTTTACTAATTAACAGTAATGTTTTTTATTATTTAAAAAATAAATAATTACTGAATTTATTATTTAAGTACTCAGAACATTACTGTTAATTAGTCAAAGTTAGCGACCGTAGGTTAACTTTGGTTTGATTATATTTATAAAATAAATAAATGCTTATAAAGATAGTGATATAAATGGTATATTTTGGGTTATTTCTCCAACCTGGTTATTGTTAATATCAATATTTCTTGCTATTTTGAGTTATTTTCAGGTGAAAAACTTGCAAACTTTGGGGGGTAGAAACGAAAAAGTATCTAATTCTAATATCATTAGAAAAGAATTAATTTGCTTACCATTAAATTCAATCCATCCAAGGTTTGTGATTGTTCTGCTTGTGGATCGATGCTGTTAATGAAGAATTCCAATTAAGTGATAACATTAGTTAGGAATGGGAAAATTTAACTAGAATAATAAAGAAAGCAGCTTATGAAGCCCTTGGACATTGGAGAAAGTCCAGAGGAAAAAGATAAATTTATGGAGTGAAGAGATGAGAGTGGTAATACAGAAGAAGAAAGAATTATATTTAAGGTTATTAACAAGAAAGAAGGAGGAAGATAGAGACATATATATATATATATATATATATATATATATATATATATATATATATATAAGAGGAAAATTGTTAAACAAATTTGTAAAGAACAACAAAGTATGAAGTGGTATTCATTCATAAGTAGAATCAAAAACTATGTCCACGGGCATCAAAATATTGCTTATAAAATTATGAAGTGCTTAAGAAGTAAGGAGAAGGCTCATGCACAAATTCCATTTGTGGACACAAAGAATTTCTGACTTAATTGTAACAGCTTTGTTTAATAGATGATTGTAATGAAGAAAATTTGAAAATGATGATAATTTAGAGGAAATTGACAAGTTGGAAATTTCAGAATTAAAAATGAACTTATAGAGTTAAGAATAGGAAGGCTTCACCAAGTGATGAAGTATTTATAGACTTAATAAAGTACTCTTCTGAGAATTTTAAACACAGATTCTTGAGATTTCTAAATTTATGCTGAACTGAACTCAAGGTGCCAGATGAATGGAGAATAGCAATTATCATTGTACCTATTATTAAAAAAGGAAACAGAAGTCAGTGCAGGAATTATTGGCACTGGTATTTAGCCTTCTAAATACAGGTTATAAAATAGTCTCAAGAATAATTACTTAAATTATTAAACGTATTACGGGAAAGAACTTTGAGATGAGCAATCGGCTTCAAGAAAGGAAGTTCTTGTACCAACAATGTCTTTGCTTTAAAGCAAATCATTGAGAAGCACCAAGAGTGCAATTGCAAAACACATATACTGTTTGTAGATTTGAAGAAAGCCTTTGATAAAGTAAACAGCATAAAGTAATGGAAAAAATTAGAGAAAAGAGGAATACCAAGATGACTTATACGGATTGTGCAGGAAATGTACAACAGTACAGAAATAGCCATGTCTGGAGATAAGAATAGTAAATTGAGTAAATTTAGGTGTTTGTCAAGGATTTAGCTTATCACTTCTTCTATTTAATATATATATTGACAATCTCCTTCAGCTTTGGATAAGTAAGATCAAGAATTAAACGCATGATCTAAATTCAGAGAGCTTTGCTTTCTCAGTGCTCTTTGCAGATGGTTTGGTAATAGTTACAGATTGTGAAAACTCTTTGCAGAGGGGAGAAGTTGAATTTTGTCAAATCACAAAAGACTATAATATGACAGTCGCAGTAAATAAGACCAAGGTTATGGCTTTCAACGGTAGGGATATTATGAGATCAAAAATTTTCTTTGGAAAAGATGTAATAAACCAAGTTTGTGATGCATTATTTGTATGTTTGGAGAGTCTGATGTGGACAGTAAAATAGAAAAATTCAATTACCGTAATGGAAACATAAAAAGAACTTTGAAAAATAAAGTGAATAAAGATACACTTTTAAAATTTTATAAAGTAGCTTCTGTTCTGGCGTTTACATATGGCTTAGAAACATTTTACGTTACCAAACAGATGGAAAAATGTATCCAGGCAGCAGAAATGGACCACCGGGTTGGTCTAGTGGTGAATACATCTTCCCAAATCAACTGATTTGAAAGTCAAGAGTTTCAGCATTCAAGTCCTAGTAAAGGCAGTTACTTTTATATGGATTTAAATACTAGATTGTGGATTCCAGTGTTCTTTGGTGGTTGGGTTTCAATTAACCACACATCTCAGGAATGGTTGAACTGCGACTGTACAAGAATACACTTCATTTACACTCTTACATATCATCTTCATTCATCCTCTGAAGTAATACCTGAATGATAATTCCCAGAGGCTAAACAGAAAAAAGGAAAAAAAAGGCAGCAGAAATGCGGTCTTTAAGGAGTGTTGCTGGATATCATTTGAATGACAGGAAAAGAAATAGTGAAATAAGAATTGAGTTGAATATATTTAAATTAAATTAAATTAAAGCACTAAGAGAAAATTGGAAGACCCATGTCGATAGAATGCAGAATGAAAGGTTACATAAACTATTCTACAATTATATATCCCACAGAAGAAATGTGGGTCGACATAAGAAACTGAGATCAGCTTCGGGATATTGATTGATTTGTGATTGTTGTAATGGGATTAATACCCAATACATGAAGAAGATGAATTAATTTGTATTACAATGAATATAATCCTATAATTACAAGATGTTCTCTTGTGACTATTAGATCCAAAAGCTGAATGCAGACATTCTGTTACAAAATCATTAGAAAACATCATGGAACAAATCTTCTTAAACAATTATAATACATACATCATTACATGCTATGTTTTTGTCCATGATGTTTATGATGCAAATTATTTAAAATTATTAATGTCAAATAACAAACAAAGTCAAATGTAATAAAGAAATTTGTCTGCAAGAGCAACTGAAGAGATTAGGATATAAGTAAAAAAAAATGCAAGAAAAAATTGCATCATGTTTTCAGTTGTTCTAAAAGGCATGGTTCAGTATTCTGCCATGGTTACGATACAACGCTCTTGATATATTAACAATTTGATATACATATACATCTGTATAAAATATTGAAATGTTTATGTAAATATTTACAATATAAAATATGTAAATATATTTATTATATAAATAGCTTTTTTTATATAAATATTATATGTCTTTATATGTACTGAGATACAAAAGTTAATTACTCTGCCACAGTGTGTAACAAAGGATGCCTACTAGTTAGTTTATTATTAGACAGAAGAATAAAATTGTCATTGGTTTAATCATTTAATGGAATTAATTGTTTAAAATATTCAGTTCAAATTAAAAGTAATAAAAATTACCCATTTCTGTTAGTAGTGGTTTGTAAAGCCCCCAAGATTTTATTTGCTGAATAAATGTGAATTACAAAGAATCCAGATGAAAAAGTAATTCTGGAGTTTAGTGTATAATATGTCTCAAAATAGTAAAAGAGAAAAAAATTTAATTGGAGTCTTGTCTTGAAGAGAAATCACAATTAAATTTAAAAAATCAAATTTCTGACTGATATAATTTGTTCACTGAAGTAAGTTAATAAATTATTGAAAGATCGTAATTACATTTGACTAAAGAGCAAAATATTTAACGAGTTTTTCCATCACTCTGCAGCATTATTTTGAATATTTTTTGGTGGCTGTTTTATCTGACATCCAATCTTGCCTTTAAATGGTAACATAAAATTAATTCTAAACATTACCTTCTCATATGCACCAACAAATATTATGAATGGTTAACAAAGAACAATTTGCTAAAGCATACTGTTTATTATACTGTAAAATACTTTTAGAAATTAGTGCGAAAGAAAGAAAAGGAAAAGGGGCAAGCCAAACACAAATTAAGCACACACACCTTATCAGAAACATGAAATAATATATATTTGTGTTTCCAAGTTCTTTCATTTAAATGCAATTTCGCACAGATATTAGTTATGAAAATTTATTTCAGGCTTTCCATGTAACTTGTAATAAAGATAAATGTTAAAAAAAAATGATTGTATTTCAGGTTTATAATCTGAAGTTAAGGAAAACTTTTATAAAGATATCATATAAAGGATAGATATATACAAGTGTCCCAAAAGGTCCTGCACCATAGGGATTTTACTAATTTTGCTCTGTTTTTTAGTTGCAGGACTGAAAGATGTTAACCATTGAAGAACAGGTAGAGATTATCCTCCTTTATGGAAGAGAAAAATTCTCTCATAGACAAGTTGCAGATGTATTTAATGTAAGGCATCCTCAACAAGTGCGAGTGTCACATACAATGGTTGGCAGACTGTTAGCAAAGTTCAAGGCTACAGGTAGTGTAGCCGATGCTAAAAGATCTGGACGTCTGAGCACGTCAGAAGAGATAGTGGAAAGGATTTTGGCAAAGGCAAGTCCAAAAAAATCAATTTACCAAACAAGCTTGGAAGTGGGCATTTTTGATCATCATTATGGAAGATCTTGCAAAAAACAATCAACCATACAAGTTACAAGTGTTACACCACATGTCAGAAGACGAGCCTGATCGCCGTATGGAAATGTGCAATTTGTTTTTGACCCAGTTGGAGGGGGACCCAGAATTTTTGTCTAAAGTTATGTTCTCTGACAAAGCCAAATTTTACGTAAATGGTGAGGTGAACCTACATCACTTACGATATTGGTTTGACAGTAACTCTCACTGGTTTATCAACAGTAAGGAGCAAGGAGCTGATCACATCATGATTTGGTGTGGTTTGTGGAAAGACCCTATTTTTTTGACACAACAGTTAACAGCAAAACCTACTTGGCAATGTTAGGAAATGAATTACTGCCTTATTTGTATTTGCTGGGTTCTGGAAAACCAAAATGGTTCATAAGGATGGTGCATCCCCCCACTATGGTACACAAGTTCGTGATTCACTACATGAACACTTCCTCCTGGATCAGTCCTAGGGAATGAGTGGAATGGGTTCCACAATTCCCAGATTTAAACCCTTCAGGGTTTTGTAAAATCCCAAGTTTACATAATCAAGATCAGGGACAAAAACCATCTGTGAAATTGCATCACAACTGTGTGCCAATCTGTAACGCCTGATTTGGTGATCAACATTCTGCGGAACACAGGAGACTGATTTCAATTATGTTTCATCTTATATAGAAACCACATTGAACAGATATTGTAAAATATTGTGTATATTCCTATGGTTCAGGACTTTTGGTACAGTGTATTTTGTTTACAAATTGACTTTCAAATTGATATGAAAGTACTAAATGTTTTCTTGAGCGAAAGACAAAGAAATACTTAACATTCAAATACAGTATTTGGCTGTTAGAATGAGTATTTCAGCTAGTCTAAAATAAAAAAGAGAATACACTTGTTCTGAGAATTCCCCATTCTTTCAGCAGTATGGTGCTCGAGTAGAGCCAAGCACATTCCATTGAGTAAGTGCAAGCAGTTCGATACATTAAGTGCCTCTGCCACCACCACATTAATTATTTATTATTTATTCATTAATTGCATGAGTTGATTTCATGTGATTCAATTATTTTTATCTAATTATTATTGAACTAAACTGTATTCACTTGATCTTGATAAAACAACTCATCTACATAATAGTGCATTAAAATCGGACCATTAAACTGTTAAGTCTGTATATTTATCTATTTATTAGTTAAGTCTGTATAAGTTGTTTACCTAAATGATATTACTGCAAAAGAAACTTTTTTAAAATATTCTAGGTGATTACTTTAATTCTTATGGATTTTACGAAGATATTCAAGATTTTGAAAAGATAAGAAATCATTGCCAGACTCAAATGGGGGAATATAATAAATCACCAGGTGTTATCAAAATGGATTTAGTATTATTTAAAGATGCTGTTGAACATATCTGTCGTATCTCTCGAATCATATCACAGCCTAGAGGAAATGTATTGCTCATTGGAATAGGTAATTTCATTAAACATAATCTATTACTTATTACATGAAATAGGATTGGCTTTTCAACCAATAGTTCACAAACCGCTTTTGGCCCACAATGATGGAACTGATGATCCACAAACAGACTGAAATTAAATTCAAAATTATTTTTAAACAAGAATTACACAGTTTTGGTTTTTGAACGTGTGATACCTAAAACAATTTGTTTTTTAAAGCAAAAAGACTCTGAAGTAAGAATTTTTCCATCACCCTATATTTTTGAGAAATTTCAAAATTTTAATTTTGAAAATTTTTTATATATGATCCATGATTACATATGTACATTTTTTATTTTATATGATTACTTTATATTTATGTGCTAGTATATATATATATATATATATATATATATATATATCTTTAACTCTATTCAGTTGTTAACCACGAAACAATAACTTAAGTATAAACTAAAATATCACATATTATGACAACATACCTCTCTATTGAAGCGTAGATGAATAAGATAGATAGATATACATATACAGATACATATCTGTACAATTCAAAACAACACAATGCTTGCTAGCTTTGTTAGCATACTGCTTTTAGTAGTATATCTTGTAGTAGTCAGAATGAAAACTGTATTAAGCAAGTGTACAGTGAAGTCTTATAATGTCTCATAAATGTGTAAATGATTTGGACAATTTTTGTTATGTGTGTGATGAGTTCACTATAAAATCAAATAAGAAAAACAGTACTCCTTTAATTAAAAAAGCTTGTAAATTATACTTTGACTGTAAAATCAGTGATCAGGATAAGACATAAGCTCCATAATAAGTAGTAACTGTGCTGCCAAGTTAAGAGGATGGCTAAGAACCACATGAAAGGCCTTGCCATTTGGTGTCCCTGCAGTTTGCCGTCAACCAAAAGATTACTTAACCAAATGCTATTTCTGTTTAACCTAGTGTGTCTGGAATAATTCTAAGAAATCTAAACATACTATTTTCTAGCCTTCATTGCTATCTGTACACTGAAACCTGTACTTCACAGTGAATCCATTCCAGTTCCCAACCTCCCGGAAAACTTGTTTCATGAAAACAGTAATGAAGAATTGGACATTATAGAAGAAGTCAATCATGATTCAGACTTTCAATTACAATCCAGTGAGTCACATCTTACATTACAAATTGTACTGAATGACGCTGTTATAAATTTAAACTAATCAAAAAAATGAAGCTGAACTTTTAGGCTCAAACTTGCAAGATTGGAATTTGATTTTTTTTAAAAAATACAAAACTCGAGCTACCAAAGCCAACAGAAAGATTTTTCTCAATACTTTGCTGAAGAAAATTACTTAGTTTACTCCACAAATATTGATAAACTTAAAGTTATAATTATAGCAAGTTCATGAACCTGAGGAGTGGTGCCTTTTCATTGATTCCTCGAGGTATAGCTTAAAGCAGTTCTTCTTCACAATAGTAACAAATTTCCTTCTGTACCAATCTGCTATGGAATTAATATTAAAGAAACATTATGAGAACTGTTATTGAAATAAAAAAAAAATTGTTTTATTTGTGAATGAGGCAGCAAATCTAGAGATTAGCATTATGTAGTAAAATAGTAGAAGAAATAAGAGAACTTAACTTCTGATGAAAAAACATTATTCATAAGCCTTTATTAAACTAGAAAAAATATTTATACTGGCCTTTATACAAAACGGGTTAATAAAAGATTTTGTAAAAGTCATGAAGAAGGACAGTCAAGGATTCTTATACATAAGACAGAAATTTGCAAAATTAAGTGAAGCAAAATCACAAAATTTTACCAGAGTATTGTAGATAAATAAATAAATCATGCAAAACATGATGTAATATGCCACTAAAAGTCAATTTCCTGCATTTACATCTTGGTTTCTTCCTACCAAACCTTGGGACAGTAAGGATGAACATGTTGAATATTTCCACCAAGATATTTCATTGTTGGAAAACGATTGCAAAGGCAAATAGAGTGCTAATATGGTAACTGATTACTGTTGAACTTTAATTCAAAATGTATCTGAGGCAACCTACAAAAGGAAAATACCTGCTAAAAGGTTTTAACATAACAATATGACATCCCATAACATTAGTTAGATTAATTTTTACAGACCTTTAATGCACCATTTCTTTTAAACTGAGGACGACGAAAAAATTCTATTTACAGATCTGTAATCCTTGCAGAGAAAGGTATTACACTTGAGAAACATTAAAAAACTAAGTAAAAATTGAAATAAAATGGATACTTAAAATAACCAAGCTTTCTAATTTCCTTGATCATTTCAATGGCCAGATTAGAATGTGGTATATCCAGAGTGTGGGTAAGATCATAATTGGTAGCTGCAGACTGAAAAATAATGTGGTTTTAATGCAAACAGAAATTTTAAACATGATTTCCAAATAAATTGTATGATTGTGGATTTACAACCCATTTCAGGCACACAATTACAAGAAAGAATTTTCATTACTGAAAAAGGAATGGTTAATTGATCTTTCAAGTTACATTGGACTTAAATCTGTGATCTTTGACCAAATTTTGGACCCCACCTTCAGTAAAAGGGTAATTTACAAGTTACCTGAAGAAGCACTGAAAATCATCATGCAGTTTCCATCAACCTATGTTTGTGATAAAGAATTTTTAACACTCCTTAAAATAAAAACAAAATATAAAAATTGTCTTAATTTAAAAACAGACCATTGATTGAAGTTGACCAACACTGAGCCAGATATTCAGGAACTCTGCAAGGACTGAAAATCTCAAACATCTCATTAAAAGTAATGTAATTAAATTGTATGGTATTATTTAATAAAAAATAAAATCTTTGTTCATTAATTATTCACTTTTAGTTGTTTACTTGCAGTATAATTATTTTTCATATATATTCAAAATGTGTTTTTAGATTTATATTGTTATAAATAACAGTATATCCCAGTTGTGTTAGTAATACTTACACAGGTCAAAAAAATGAGGCCTATGTAACTTAGTGGTCCATAGAAGTTTGTGAGACATTCTACTGGTCCTTGGGGATTAAAAAGATTGAGAAACACTGAAATAGGATATTGAATCTGAAAGCTCAATTGTGATAGTACCATATTAACCCAGTGAGTGCATATACAGTAGTTATCAGAATATTTATAATCTTGTTATACTGCCATCTGCCTAATATTTTATATTAAGTGCTACTGAAACAGACTACTGTGATACATGAATCCTCTCATTGTCACTACTGCAGTATAATGGGAGTAGTGTGATTTGTTTATTTTCCAGTAGAAGAACACAACACCAGTGAGATTAATAAGTCATTGAATAGTACGAGGATCGTCTCAAAAGTAATTTCACTATTTTAAAAAAAATCAAAAACATTCAAAAATTTAAAAAAAGGGTATATTTTGAAGAGTAGATGTAGTAGTTATTTTTCTATGTAAAATCCTTGAATCTCAATACATTTTTGGTACAGTGATATCAGTTTTTTAATCCAGTCTCAAACCACTCTCCCACCAAACTGGCTAGCTATTTTTCCACTTATTGTTTTAATTCATTCTCATTTGCAAAGCATCTTTCCCTGAGATGTTGTTTTGGCTGTGAAAAAAGATGGAAGTCATTCGGTGCAAGGTCAGAAGAATAAGGTGGATGACCGAAAATATCCCATTGAAACTGCTCAAGGGGCTTGAGTCTCACGAGCAGCGTGTGAAATTATTCCTTCTTTTGTTTTTGAATCGCCCATCTGAGGTTTCTCAATACCTCACAATAGCGGGCAGCTGTGATCGTGGTCCCACAGGACAAGTAATCGATCAACATTACTCCCTTGAAATCCCAAAGACTGTTGCCATGACCTTGCCAGCAGATTCCATAACTTTTGCCTTTTTTGGCATTGGCTTGTTCTTTCCTTTCCACACCAAACTCTGTCTTTTGGATTCGGGCGTCCAGTGATGGATCCATGTCTCGTTCCCTGTCACTATTCGGTCGAATAAACCGCCTCCCTCGTTCTCAAAAAACTACAAAAATTTAATGAAGTAACAACTCTCTGCTCTTTGTGTTGTTCTGAAAGCAGGTGTGGAACCCATCTTGAACACACTTTTGATAGATGCAGATCATCAGAAATGACCCTGTGAAGTGTTGCATGGCTTATTTCAATATTCGGAGGAAGTTAAGAAATAATTTCATCAAGCGTAAGGCACCGATCGGTGTCCACGACCCTTCAGACCTTGTCAACAACATTCAGAGCGCGGGAAGTGGAGGGTGGGTCGGCCGCTTCGTTGTTAATCGTCTAACTTTGATCCTTTCGCAAACGTTGATCCCCTCCGTTCAATGAATGATTGATACCAACAAGAAACCATTGCCCTTGTCATAACGTCTTCATCGTACACACTGCACAACTCGCGATGAACTTCAGTCGCACTTTATTTTTTGCCATAAAAAAACTAATGACAGCACGAACTTCACAATCAGCGGTAGGAGCAAGTGGAGTCTTCATAGTTACTGGCGCATGACTGTCCGAGCGGCAAAGCTAGATACATAGAAAGTTTACAGTGCTACCATTACATCCAGACAAACGTTTTCTGCAACTCCCAGACTTTTCCGCCTACCGCGTGGATTTAAAAAAAATAGTTTAACTTACTTTTGAGACGACCCTCATATAATAGAGTTGGCTATTTTGGTGGTGGAGGTTTTCTACATTCAGTCATCCAAAGAGCTCAGTGGTTATATCTGAAGATGATATGACTTTTAAATGAAAATTGTTACTACGCCACTGAAAATTGTTATTATATATTAGAAACAGAAGTATGATTTTATTATTTGAACTTTTGGCAAATAAACAATTTTGAAATCAGTTATAACTTAGAAGAATAAACTGTATTGTTTTTCTAATTTCTTTTCTATTTATTGAAAAATTATTTACAGATACTGAACACCAGTAAAATGATAAGAATAGTCAGTCTTGGTATTAATTTTGTGAAGTTATTAGCAATGGTTTTAAAATTTTCTGTAAACTTCAGAAATATCAGTTGTAGAATATATTTATAATACATAATAATTAACTATTCTCTCATGGCCACTGTAAATGGACACTGTCCATTATAATCATCAATATTACTTTAATTCCTATCTGAATATAATTTTTATCTAACATATCAATCAATACAAATATTATTAAAATCTGTACTATTGAGATTAGACTTGATATAGTCCTTGCAGACAAACAGGTTCATTGTACATTAAGCATCAGTAGTGTGTTCAAGTTAAGAAATTAAAGATTTATTTTCTGATTTGAGTTGAAAGAAAAGTGTGTATTTTAAATTTATTTTTCATGACTAGTTTCTTTTATTGTAGGTGGAAGTGGTCGCCAATCATTGTCTAGACTTTCTGCATGGCTTTGTTCTTACAATACTTTTCAAATTCAAACAACAAAAAATTACAAAGTAGCAGAATTTAAAGAAGATCTTAAAAAGCTTTATTTCTCAACAGGAGTTAAAGATATAAATACATCATTCCTGTTTAATGATAATCAGGTAAGGTACTTTCATTACGGATGAAAGTAATGCTGTAAAATATATTCAGTATTAGTACCACACAAAAAGTGAGTGAATTAGTTATTTTTTTAATTATATTTTTCATTGATTATTTGGCAGAGAATTTATTCATATAACCCTTCTTTAAGTAACTTATTTTACCTTTTCTGAGTTTTTTATGTGTATGTATAAAAGTAATTAAAGATTACCATTTTTTGTAAAACCCTTGTAAATTCAGTACAATAAAAGGAATAGTACAATAATTCAGTACAATAAAAGGAATTTTTCCCTTTTATTTATGCTGTTTATTATTCTAACAATAAACAAAATAATAAACAGCATAAATAAAATGGAAAAATTCCGTTAGTGCTAGGCAAGACTGTAAACTCCAATTTTTACAACTTCATTCCACTTCTCATTCAATGTCTCAGGATCTGTTTCTTGAAGAATATAAAGCCAGTTATCGTAGCCATATTTAATTAAAAAATTCTCGTAGATTACTGATGCTAAATAAGATTATGTGTAGTTTACTATTACTTGTAAACTGTATGCTGTTGGAATTTTTTAATTATTGACCGTAATGTATACATCATATTATTTTAGCAAAAAACAGAATTTATTTTCTGAACTTTGTTTAAAATTTAGACAGAAAATGATAGAAATTTTAATATTTAATATAGTTCTCCCCCCCCCCCAAAAATGAGACAACCTGTCACAAAAAAAGCTTCAAAAGTTACTATCATTAAATATTGTAAAAATAAAAGAAAATTCAAACTCTACTTAAAATGTAAAACTATTGATCAATTTGCTAAGTTTTTTATTTTGAATTATCTGTATTTTTTAAATTTTAATTGCCTTAGAAATGATTTAAGTGATGGAATATATTGACTAAAACTCATACATTTTTTTTGGTGCAATATATTTCATTTTGATGATTTTTGTACCGTAATATAAGAAAATTTATGGTGACTAATTTTGTGGGAAATTCTGATATCTTAGACTAAAATTTATTGCTTAAATGGTCAGGATGATACTGATATTCTTGAAATAATTATGATCAAGGATTTATCATATTCACTACAAATTGTACTATGGAAAAGAGAGTTAAGGAAGGAACATGAAATAAGGAAAATTTAAGTCTGTTAAGAAAGTGCAGTTTCTATATGGTTCAGAGGTACAGGGTGATGACAAAGCATATGGAAGAAAAATTAAGTAATGCAGTAATGAACATATGGAGAGATATTGCAATATAACTTGGGAGTAGATGATATGGAATGGGGAATGTTGCAAGAAGGTTGAAAGAACTAGTGATATTGTGAAGAAGATGCAGTTGCAATAACCATATTTAATATGGTCACCTGAGGAGGATGGATAACAAGAAGCTAAACTTGAAAGTATAACATTTTGTCCCAACAAGAAAGAATTAAGGTTAATTGAAATGCATTGGAAAGTTAAAGTTCATTTTATGGAGGTCACTTATTTGCCAAAAAAAATCACATACAGATTCAGATATAATTATGAAGGTGTATATAATTTCTTTATAAAGTAAAAAATTAAGTAGTTCAAAATGTTTAGGTATCTGAAATTTCATAAAAAAATTCTGTTGTAGATTTATTGGCAGAGTGGGTGGCTTTTGGTATTTATTAGTGCTAATTAAAAAAAATAAATATTTTTTTGCATACATCCTTATTGAATCAACTAACCAAAAGTTTTACTTTATTGCACTGGTCAAATTTCAAAAACATTCAATTTTTTGTTCTTAGAACAATTTTTTTTAAATTGAGATATCCACACAAAATTTAGATTCATAGTTTTAATTGTAAATATGTTGAGCATGAATCTCTTTTGTATAGGCACAAATTAATTTCAAGAAAACACCCACTCTCACTTTATTGATATTACCAATTATTAATGAACTTCCTAATAGATTATTATTAATCAAAGATTAGAAAGGTAAACATATTACTGTGCAGTACTTCTACCTGAGTTCTCCAAAGTAGTATTAGTATGACTATTGGTGCAGTAGAAGGGAAGCGCATTGGACAGCAGGATATCATAGGAAGCAAAATTCAATTACTTAGTTGCACTAGTGTCATTAATTTTCCAATCTACAGGTCCACATTTTACAAATACTATTCAATACTTATCACCACTTTTTTTTGTATGCAACCTTCTTGTTCACACTTAGTTTCATAGAGCCTTTGGTTTTAAAAAGTGAAAGTAAATTGTATAAAATGAATGTTTCAACAAAATAACTGAAAAAAATCCAGAAATGTTATATTCAGAAATTCAAACTCATATGTTTGCCCCATATCTGCCTGTACACTGTATAAATTTGTGATCAGAATCAAATAAATTAGAAGAAAATGAAAAGTTCATTATACTTGTAAAATCATGTGGAAGAGTGAAGAAGAAAGCTGACATTGATAACTTTCAAAGAGATATTGTATACACAATATTCATATTAGCCTAAAATATTGCCCACTTTAAAAAAAAAAGGTGTACTGAGTTTAAAAGTAAAAGATTAAAAATAGTTTAGGAAACTTTTGCTAGAAAACACTATATATGTTTAAAACAAGTAAATTATTTTTAAAAATAAAAATTTATGGACATAAAGGAAGATCAATTATTTAACTAGACAAATTGTATATTGACTCAATACACATAGAAAGTTGTAAGCTATATATGAATTGATGACTATTTATGGCTACAAAAACCCATGTCACAAAGAACCAAAGCTGAAATTGTCACACTGGCAGTTCTGTCAGAGAAATTCCAAATGCACTTTTGATTTTAAAATCAAAATAAGCTAGGAGAATACTCAAACAATATGAATATTAATAAATATTAAAAATATCAAAGCTAATACCAAACCTTCCACCTTGTTCAGTTTTGGTAATTGACAGCTATCATAATACCAAATTAAAATTGTGGAAAGCAAGAACTGTTAGAATGGCTGCCAAGCAGAAATATTCTGTGCTCAGATAAAGAAGAAGAATTAGTATGATTAAATAGGCCCCTCTATGAAGAGTATATTAAGTTTGCCACTATTCTGTCCTGAATTTAAGAGAGTTGGTTTAAGCAAAAATAAAGACACATTGTGAAAGGAAATGCATCACATCAACAAAATATTATAAAAGAAATGGCCAAGAAGAATTTAAAATAGAACAGAATGATTATAAGAAGACTAGTTACAAATGAAAAAGTTTACAGTAGTTAACAGTGATAGTGAAACCAGAGATGATAGCACAGATGAATGTGTATTAGAAGAGAATGACAACACAGATGGCATGAATGGAATTAAGCTGCTAAATTAAAAAACATCCTACCCTTCTTTCCTACTTTTTCTTTTTGTTAGAATAAAAAAATAAAATATTTAAACCTACGAATAATAAATAAAATTAAGTAAATGAAAATATTTTAAAAAAATTATGTAAAGAATAAATAAATAAAAATATCATTAAGTTAGGTAATAAAGTGAAACAGACATGTTTGCCATACAATGTAAACTCATGTTCATGTGTCTATAAGCATTTAGAATGTGTACAATATTTTTCATGCCTTCCTACTTCCAACCATCCATCTCCATCCTGATGTGATGTCAAGTGAAGTTTCTAAACTTTTATTAGTAATAATAAATAGAGGTGATCACTAACTGCCCTCAACTGTTAAGACACCTATAAATCTTTCAATTGTTAGAATTTTTTCAGTATCTTGATTTTTTTAATAAGTTAAATTGTTACTGCATTAATAATTTAGAAATTAATAAATTAAACATGTGTTGTTTTCCTTTAAAGATATCACCCAAATATATATTTTATTAAATTCATTGAGATTCCATTTGTCTTATTCTTTGTAATTTTCTCTAGTTAATGGAAGAGAAAATGATTTGATTTCTTTGATTCTCAGATACAAATGAATTAATGTTGCACTATATTCAAATTCATTTTACTACAATACTATTTTATTTATTTTTATTATTTTTTTTAGGTGGCTGAAGAATCATTCCTGGAAATAGTTAATAATATTCTTAGTACTGGAGAAGTTTCTAATCTGTATAAACCTGAAGAATTAGAAGAGGTAAATACTTTTAGTATAGTACAGCATTTTCATTTACACTATTTAGTTAAGAGTTGATGAAATTATGATCTTTTCTCTGATCTATTACTTTACCACCCACAAGCATAATTGTATATTCTTTAATATATTTAACATAAAAATTGTTCGTGCTAAACAGTTTCTGAATTATCCTCAGCATCTTTTTTTATATTTGTTGTTTTGTTATTATACTTATGTACATGTACTTATCATACACATCTTATTATATACACCAACCTCTAAAGACATATCAGAAAATATCAAAAAATTTGAATAAATTTTTTTCTCAGAAAATAACTGTTGTTTCACTTCGGTACAAACTTTTTCCACCCTATAGTAACACTCCATAGCAAACATGATGAAACACAAAATGAGCTGTCAGTTTATTCTAACGAACATTAAATTAAGAAAAACAAATAAAGTGGATAAACTGTTTTCCATTTGCTGAAACAGGTCATTTGCCCAGCAAACTGTTGTTTGAACTGCTAAGATCAAACAGTTTAAAAACCAAATAAATTTTATTCAAATAAAATAATGATTAAACTGTCAAATCTAGTGATAAATTTATATATGATATTTGCTGGCGTCAACTAAAGCATTCTGCAGATTGGTGGCAATGCGTTTAGAGGAAATAATTTTAAAAATTATTAAAATGAAACTATTATTTTTAAACACAAAAAGAAGCAGTTTAGTAATGTAGTGGAAAAATAAGTCATGAACATTAACAGATTAATAATTCAACCTGTTTTTTCTGAACAATTTGTATAAACAGTTTTTTTTTTTTTAACTAATAGTTTGATTTCATTTGGCAGAAACAACAGAAACGCTCACCTTTACCAACCTCCATAGCAAAGGGGTAGTATCTTTGCCTTTCATCCAAAAGATTCTGTCAGGGTTACAGTCAGGCTTGGCATTTTTCACATGTTACAAGATTAATTTTTCACCATAAAAAAAATGGAGAAGTTAGGGACATAGCCTACAATTTCAAATAACTAAACATGTAGTTATCAAATAATAAACCTTTAAATATAACAACTTTAATTAAAATTATTGTTAAATCAAATTTTGTTTTAGTAGTTAAGAGTTTTATTACCTAAATCAAATGAAAATTATGGACCAAAACTGGTTCAAAATAATAATTAATAAAAATACAAAGATATTGTTTCATTACAAAATAAAAGGTTCAAATTAATATTTTCATTACTAGATTACTAAAAAAACCGAACACTGAAGAAGATACTAATAGAAAAGTTAAGCTCTGTTTTTAAAGAAGAATTCAGTTAAAACTAATTTTTGAATTGTAAAAAATAACTAAATATTTAAACTTTGGATAAGAAATAATTGTTATTTGTAGCAGTTATTGGCTGACATAAGATTTATGTTATGGTTCCTTGTGATTCACATGTCACAGATAGGTATTATATGTAGTATGGTATATGTAATGGTAAGTAATATAATTATGATAATATAATATACTATATAATTATATTAATATAATAATATAATGGTAATTAATAATGGAAACTATTATTGTTATGGCTTAAGTTACTTAGCTTTTGGATTATTATATACCTTTATGGATTAAGACTTTTCATTACTGATATTGCAGTTTTATTTTGCAACTATTATTAAAAATAAAAGTTATTATTCACTGAATTGTAAGTCAAATTTTCTAGGTTCGAAACAATTTAGCAGATGCTGCAAAGAAACAAGGAAAGTTTGCAGAGCAGATTTATGGTTTTTTTATTGATAGAGTTCGTTCAAATCTTCATATAATTGTTTGTATGAGTCCCATTGGAGACCAATTCAGGTAAACTATGTTACATAATTTTTTTTTGTTATCAGTTACATTATTGAATTTAAATGCTTCTTAATTCCCTCATACTTTTATTTATTCTTTTAGCCATGACACACTTTTTAAATCCTACATGTACAGTATGCTTTGTGTTAAATAATAGTGAAGCATAGGATAATACTACCTATAACTGTAAAATTATAAATTTGAAATACTAGATTACACCCCAAAAACCATTAGCTAAAACTTTTATTTAAAATTGTTTTTTGGAACTCAATCTTCTTTCCAGTTTATTAGATTAAACATTTAGTGCTGTTCTTTACTTTTATTGAATATATTTACAGTAATATTATTTGCCTTATGTTCTAATCCTTGACTTGTCTTACTACTTTCCCCTTCAACACTTTCTTTCATTTCTTACTCTAGGGTCCGTAATATGCAAATCAATAACCTAGTTTAAAAATATTTTTTTAAGATCTTATGAATAACAGATTTTTGATTTTTAAAGTCATTAAACCCCACAAATAGATTAGATATGACAGTTCCCAATAGTTATTCATAGCGGAAATAACCGTAGCTATTATTTCATAGCGGAAATAATAGTTAACATAGCGGAAAGACATTAGGTACCAGCTTAATTGAACTGTATAGTAGTTAGTGTCAACTCTGTTATTGGCTCATGAGAGTATCAACTATCTAATCATTCTTTAGTAACTGTACTCTATATTTAAAAATGTGTTTGATAATTATTTAGAAAGATGACACATATCCTAAAGTCAATAATCTTGGCATATATTGCTTGCACCACAGTGCAAATATAAAAAAAATGTTTTCTATATTGTTGTTTATTTTTTGTATAATTTGTATCTAATGTTTATAATTCATTTTTAAACATACTTCATTGAAATTTGTGTCGACTGATTTCAGTTACTGAGAGATTGTAATGAAATGCTAACACGATTAAATTTAAAAAATGAAATTAAATGAGTTTCTGAACTTTCTACAGTACATTACCAGTAAATGTAATCTAAGGCTCACTTCACACTCTGACCTTGTCTAATTAACCTTAAATAATTATCTGTTATTTATTCAATGCTTAATCTATTGATGTAATGCTATTAGATTTCTGGCCTTCTAGTACAATGTTCCATCAGACATGTTTCTATAATCAATCAGTTATTTACGTAGTCTTAAATGTCCCCAAAGATTTTCATCTTGCATGGATGTTCTATAAGGCAGTCATGACTTGTAGTCATCCTGAAGAGACTGTCATAGATTCTCTTCAAGGATTGTCAGGAATTATATTCTTGCCATTAATTATAGCTATATACTGTGAAACTTCCATCTCAGTTGTTAGTTAATTCAGAAAATTTAGTTTTAAACCTTTGGTTTATAACATTTTTAATGGAATGGTAAGACAACTTACATGCTTTAGTAATCATTATTTGGATTCCTCACTTCACCGACAAGTCAGCCATCACATTTCCTTCAATTCCAATGTGAGATGGTATCCACTGAAAAAAAACTAAAAATATTAACTTCACCCAATCTACCAACAGACTCAACATCCAATTTCCTCGGCTCACCTAAGTCCTGCCTAGCTTCACTGAAAGTTTGGGCATTCTGAAAGTTTGAGATTTTCTATGTTGCAAGATGGAACAAACACCTGCCTTATCTCCTTGACCCATTGTATAAAACCCTTTTGTTATTTTAGATGACATTTATGCAAAGCCTATCTATGCCAGTAGTTGTCAAAAGGCAGTCTAGTTAATTTCTTGTGCTGAAGAATAGCTAAGCATTCCACTTCCATTGCCAATGGTGGATTATTCATAGCAACCTGCAATACCAGGATTAATTTTGTTTTCACAAAAACCTGTTTCTGCACCCATTCTATCTCTAGTCAAGTTTGCTGATGTCAGCACCTCACAACCATACAGCAAGTGAGGTTTAATATAAATCTTGTATGTTAGGTTTGACATTGATAAAGACCATCCCTACTGCTTTAAATATATTTAGTCTATTCCTTACCTTTTTGGATGTCTTTTCAACATGTTTCTTCCCCATCATCTTGTATTCAGGAACAGACCAAGGTACTTGAAATTGCCATACTTTTGCAGTTGCTCATCCTCATACACCAAATTAATTTCTGAAAAAAGTGCATAAGAGAGAATACATTGTAAAAGGTCATCTCTGTACTAACCATCATGCCATTTTCATAGGACCAGTTTGCTAGAGTGATAAGGACTGCAAAGTTGGTATGCCAACTTGATCTTGATGCTGAACATGGCTGGGGCTCAAACAAACAGAAACAAAATGTTGGTGTTCCTCAGGAACACCAACATTTTATTTCGTAAAACTCAATAATGTACTCTTGACCCTCGTAGCGCAGAACTGTTGGTTGATGAACAAGTAAAGGTATCTCAACATGTGATCCCCTAATATTATAGTTTCACAGATTTTTGTATAACTTCATCCTCCAGACCTTTGAAATCTACAAAAACTGCTAGAGTCAGATTTATGACTACGATAGATTTCAGATTTACCAGATAGTTTTTTAATTTCTTAGCTAAACCATAAAAATTGTTGTGTGGTCAATCGATATTTCCTGAAGCTTGCCTACTCCTGATAAATAATATTCCTGCTTTCCAGGAAAGGTGAGCTGAGCATTCTCTTCATAGTTTTAGCCAAAACAATGGTCAGAGAAATTGGGAGGAAGCTGGAGAGAGCGTCAGGAGATAATTTGAGTTTCAGAATTGGTATAATTATTGCCTTCCTCCAGGATGTTGGAACATCTGATTTCCAAATTTGATTAAATAGTGACAAAAATATCCACAATCCAACCAGCCCACAGTTTCTGAGGAATCTGCCACTATCATATCGCAACCAGGCACCTTTTTGTTCTTCGGAGTAGACGGCCCCTTCAGTATCCTGCACGGTGAACTCAACATTATTGAAGATGTCTTTACATTTATTGCTTCATATATTTCTCCTGCCCCTTAAGTTCTTTTGGCAGCAGTGTGTGCTTTGTAAAGTATTGGTAAAATGCTTTTGCAAGTTCCTTCTCCTCAAGGATTTTATTCTGGCCATTAATAACTGGCTGCTTACATGATTCTTGACTGTCATCCAAGGAAGATATAAATTTGGAGACTTTGTTGGACTTGTTCCTATAGTTTAGAGTACCCAAAAGCTTGGGAAAGTTGTCCTCTTTTGATTTAATCACCTCTTGTCTCATTACTGCTGCCTTAAACCTCCACTCTGCTACACCCCACATCAGTTTGGTTCTCTCCATCTTTTTCCTGGCTTCCTCTCTTTCATTCCTGAATCTTGACAAGAACTCTGTTCAGAAGGGATTGTAATTGTAGACCTTATCTTTGGGTACATACTGTGTGGGTTGTCTTCGCCTTTGGGTGTTATCGTAGATGTTGCAATGAAATCAAAGTTGTCTGCATCTAACTTTTCTTCCAGGTGTCTGTCTTAAAATTTTTGCCAGTTTGGCCTCTTGAAATTCCAACTGTACTTACTTCCGTGAGAGGTCCTGTTGCCTTCCTCCCATTAAGCCGTACTCTTATAACTATTATGCGATGACCACAACCTGCTCCTCCAGTAATTTTTCTTTCTGCTCTGCATGGACATCAGTGGAGACCATGGTTAAATCTGGATTCGTTGTTGATCCATTGTAGTAGAAGTATGTAGATGTATCATCAACATTAAATAGAAGTTGTAAACAGTTTGTTGACGTAAAGTCTTGCCTTGCCAGCACCATTACTGTCTTGTTATCCAATGCTGGGAAAATGTACATTGAAATCACCTACAATTAAAATTTTATCATTTAGATTTATAAGATTGGTATTTGGTACATTGTTTAATATAAAAAAGTCTTTCCACCAATTTCTATAAAATGAAGATATTTTTTATTTTTTTGAAATTAACATTTATTTATTCATTGATTTGTTACAGTTTAATAGTAGTACTTAGTACCTGTTTTATATTAATGAAATTATTTTCACATAATAACTTAGAAAACTTACAAAAAATACCTGGATTTGAGTCTTAGCTCACTCTCAGTAGTAGTGTATGTTCACTGATTATTCTTTTTCCTTTTCTTAGTCTTGTAAAGAAACAGATTTCTTTTCTTTGTGTTCCTTTGAAACCAAGTCATATTTAAATTAAAATAAAATATTTTAAATAAAAATAGATAAATTAACTTGTAAAATAATTATATCTTAAAAATTCAACATTTGAAATTTATGCCAAATTTAGAGTTAGAAAATTAATGTTGTACTGACGTCACAAAAGATCGAAATTTAAAGAATTGAAGTATTAATTTTACATTTTTAAATCAACTAAAAAAAAGTGTTTTATTTAATGTTTAGTTTCATAAAGATGGTTATTTTATTTATATTTAATTATGCATACAAGGGGATTTATACATTATTCTACACAAGTGGATTTTAAAAGTCATTCCAGTGAACAATGGAAGCATGGTTTTAATATATTTCAAAATAAATAATCATTTTGAAAAAAATATTTTAACTTAAAAAACACTATAAATAATTTTTTTAAATTGTATATATATATATATATATATATATATACACACATGAGGTCTATAAATAAAGTAATGTGATCGGTTCAGAAAAAACTTTTTATTTACAATCCAATTATACATGGACTCTATCACCTTCCAAATAGTTCCCTTGGGAAGCCATGCAACACTTCAAATGGTTTTCCCATTCTTCATAGCAGTGTTGGAACTTAGAAACCAGAATATCCTTCAGATAGTTGGTTACATCTTTTTAATGTTTTCTACTGTTCCAAAATAGTGTCCAGTTGAGGTGGTTTTTAAAATCAGGGACAGGAAAACGTCACAGGGACTCAAGTCAGGTGAATAAGGTGGTAGAGGAACTACAATGTTAATCGTTGCCAAAAACTCATTAATTGAAAGTGCAGTGTGACAAGGTGCATTGTTATGAAGCAGCATCCAGTTGTCTTTGATGGCTGGTCTCACGTGGGCAACTCTTTTCCGCTGTCTTTCAAGAATTTCTCAGTAAACATATTGATTTAAAGTCTGCCCTGTAGGCAAAACTCCTTATGGAAAATTTCATTACTATTGAAGGAACAAATTAGCATGGCTTTGATTTGCCCATTTTTGCTTTTTTGGGATGTGGTGAATTTGAAGTGTGCCACTCCTTGCTCTGGCATTTTGCTTCTGGGTAGTACTCAGATATCCAAGCTTCATCACCAGTAAAGATATTTTTAGAAAATCAGAATTAGTTTCAATTCGCCCTAGAAGATTGCGGCACACTTCAATCATGTTCTTTTTCTGTTATAGAAAATATTCTATGTAGAATATGGAAAGAATTGTTATTTATTGTGGTTATGGATAAAATAGAGATGATTTCTGCTGAAAATGTTGTTGAAGAAACAGGTCAATGGTGTTAGCAAGTTGTGTGAAAAACAGTTAAAATAAGTTCAGGAATGTTTGAAAAGAAATAGTGGAGCAATGTTGAATGAAATTTAATTCTGAGAAATGTGAGGCAGTAAAATACTACAACTAGGAATGAGATTTAGAACTAAGGAGCATGAGGTACAAGTAGTAGTATTACAAGTATGGGAATAAACGAGCATGTGAAACAATGGTTAAAGAAAAATAGTTGAGGAAGGTGGATACTTTTAAATTTCTAGGAAGTATATTCAAAGAGTATATTAGACAAAATAGAAAAAAAAAACCTTAGAACATGTTCAAGCATTTGTGAAATATGTTAAAAGTTTGATCAGGAATAAGGAAGTGCCACAGAAAACTAAGATCAGGCTTATTCCAGGCCAATACTTGATACACAGCTGAGATCTATAATTAAGAAAAGAAAAATATAAATACAAGTATAAGTAAAATGCAGACCCAAATTAAATCAAATTCCTCAGAAGTAAAATGTCAATAAGAGAACGAAGAGAATTAAAAATCAATTATTCCAGAATTAGGTGTAGGAGTAACTTAAAATAGATATTTTATCTATAAGATAAAATAGTATGGATGAAGGTGATATAGTATGGAGTTGTGACGAGAATGGAGAAATTGAGTATACCAAGGAAGATATGAATGAGATAGGACAGTGAGGGACAGATAGCAAAAAGAGGAACTTGTAGAAGATAGGAAAGAAACAGAAGGAGGGGGTAGGATAGGAAGATTTAAGAGGAGTATGTTAAGATGCATGATGTGATTATCTCATTATAAACCTTTGTTGTGAAAAAATATTATGACTAATAAGAATGAGCAGCATATAAGAGCTCTGAACTCATAATATAGTTTTTGGAAGCTAGTTTTCTTAAAATGTACTTACTTTTTTATAAATTAACCTGTAATCATTTCAGGATCCGATTGAGACAATATCCTGCTTTAATAAATTGTACTACAATTGACTGGTTTCAAGAATGGCCAAAAGATGCATTATTGGAGGTAGCATATAAATTCTTAACACCAGTTGACTTGCTTGAAACAATAACAGGCTTACCTAGGGTGAGTATGATTACATTTATTTATTTAACCTGTGAAGTCATTAATAGAATTTAAGGTGAGATGGGTGAGGTTCACAGTAATGACATTACAATTTACTCTTCAGTAAATAAAAAAGGAAGAAATTACAGATGAATCATTCCAGAAGTAATGGCAAAATGTATCCATATGAAATGAAAAGGTATAAAAATGTCTATTCAGAGTTATGAGCAAAATAAAATCTTCATAACCAATAGATGATTTAAAAGTTCTAAAAACCATTCTGAAAATCACCAGGAGATGAAAGACTATTTGGATGCAAATCTTTTTTTGACAACCCATTGGTTAAGTGCAAGTTGATCTTTTCTATTGTATTGACTGTAAAAAGCTTGTTTTATTCATTTGATACTTTAAAACATTTTAAATACATAGATGTAAATTGCTAACAATATTAGTGATTACTATAAGTTTACGACTTTTTAACAATAATTATCAGTGAGTTTTAAAATTTAAGTCTATTAGAATAAAAATTAATGCCATTTATTTTGTAATTTATTGCAACTAGCCTACTTGGAATAATTACTTCTACCCTTGATGAACAATTACAATATATTTCCTTGAGTTTAATGTTAAGCTAATATGAGAATTTATCTAATTTATTCATCATCAGCAATGCCATGACTGTTCATAATTTTATAAAGGACCTGCATTTTCTTGTCTTTACACATGATAATATTTAAGGATAGAAAAATTCTTTAACACCAGCAGCATTGACAGTATTATCAAATTTTCTTAGATTTTGAAAATTAAATTTGTTGTATATGTTCCAAAATGTCAGTTAGTGCTATTTCATTAGACCTGTAGGCAGACTCAAACATGCTAATTTTATCTATTTACCAAGAGTGTGACTTTCTGGTTGACATCTAAACTACTAATTGACACTAGTCAAAATTTGAGTTTTACTTTGTTTGTGAAAGCACACAGATACTGGAATGAGGAGAATTTTAAGTCTTTGCCCAAAATATCATGAAACCATTTTCAAGCATTAGTAGTTCTAAGAAAGGTAGTAGAGTGGGAAGCCTATTAAGAGAGCAGAAATAAGGTACTACAAAAAATACAATTTCAAGAAGATATTCCACAGAACCTCTTGCATTTGGGCATGACAGAAAGTAAGTTCAAAATGATAACAGTAAGTGAAATCATCAGTGTGCAAAAATGAAAGTCCAGAAACTAAATGAGTAATCTTCTAACTTCATTGTTGTTTTTGGAATATTAATTAGTCCCATTTTTCAGGATTTACCAAAACCAAGTCTGTAACAAAGAGAACCTCCTACCAGTTTTCATAGTTTCAGGCCAAACTGCAGTATCAGTAGTCAAATACCCATTTAATTTCTGCAAACACTTATTTGGGAGAAAATAGAAGTTTGTATATTTCAAATTTCTGATAGAAATCTCTGTAACAGCTTTTCATATACCGCTATGAAAAGAGTTATTACGTGAATAAAAATTAATTAATAAATGACAATTCAAATATAAAATAAAATGAATAAATTCAAAAAATTTAAAGAAATAGAAATAGTTATTATATCATTTTAAATAATAATGTCAATACATTTTTGATAAATGTTTAAAAAAAAATTTAACTGATTGTAAAATAAACTAATTAATTAGTAAAAACAAATTTAATAAAAAATAACAATGAAAATAAAATTTTAAAAATATTTTAAAATGACAAATGTCATTTGACATTTTTAACATCACATTTGACATTCAAAGTTTGACATCACAAAACACATCAAATGTATTTTGATAAATACAATAGCTTCACTATCTACCAAAAGATTATAGTAGCAGTAGAAGCATGATAATCCATTTCTATGATTAATTTATATATAAAAATAAAAATATAATTTTAACCAGAAAAGAATATTCTGATTTTAAGATGCTATTTGCCAAATTTTTTTTAGTAATAAAATGTATAAAGAATGAAAAATCTGTAGCTGTAGATGAGTTGTTAACAAAAGTGATTAGAAAGGTAACATTTTTAGATGAAAATTGTAAAATGTTGTATAAAACAAAGGGAACTTAATAGAAAATGCACATGATTCTAGCTCTCAAAAATCAATTGATAAAAAAGTAAAGAGTTAAAGGAATAAATATTTTATAATTGAAAAAAAAAATACTCAACTATATCAACTGGAATAAACTAATAGAAATATGAAAAAGCTACACCTAGATTGGATAGAAAATTTAATTTAAAGAGTAGACATGAATTGGAAATCAAATATCAAGAGTAGTGAATGTAGAAATGCAGTAGTTTGACCAAAGAAGAACATAAAACAAGGTTGTTGCTTATCTCTAACCTTGTTTGAAACATATGTTGTGAAGATATCATCAAAAATACTCTAGAAGGTAATTTATCAGCATAGGAAAAGGAAAATAAATTGTATAAGGTTTGTAGATGACATAGTACTTTTAGAAAATGAAGAATAGGATATTCAACAGTTGATTTCAAAATTAGGAGTCTGATGACTGAACATAGTATGAAGATTGTTAGATAAACAGAATAAGAGTAGAGACTCTAAGCAAATGATTGAAGAACTAAACAAGTAGAAGAAGAAAATAAATGAAGAGCTGACTGAGCAAGTCGAAAGTACAGGTACTAATGAAGATTTGCAGAAGTAAAATAGAAATAAAAACAAGAAACCAATGGCTAAGACACAATTTAATAGAATGAAACTGTTATCAGGTAGTGAGATGATGTTATATTTAAAATATCTTGTTAAAGGCTTTTGAATAGGAGATTTTTGACGATTAAATGAATAGAATGAAAAATAAAGTATTGGAGAGTCTGAATAATTAGAATGGGGCTGCTGATAGACATGCCATAAATGGAGAAAAGTTACTAAAACAGTGACAAAAGGATCAGTAGAAAGTGCAAAAAAATGTTGGAAAAAAGTAACAGTTACATTTTTTATTTACCATAAATAAAAATTATCCTTTTTCTGTCACTCTTAAAATTATGTCCTTTTGATGTCTGTTTAAATTTATATGAGTTTAGAATAACTATTATATTTTACTTTTGGTCATTTTTCTCTAAGTGGTTTTATATTTTAACAAAGTTTATTTATTTATGTTTATACTTTCTTTCAAGAATCATGAGCAGTATCTGGTCAGTTTCAGTTAACTAAGTATTTTAATTTTTTTTTTTTATTATAAATTAATTTTTTGGAATGTTCTTTTTCAGTATATATTATCATTATCCAATTTGAAATAATAAAACTGCATCTACAACTTGTGTGTAAAGCTGTAGGATCATTACTGAAAAATATAATAAAATAAAAACTTAGATTTTGATGTATACCAATGTGTAAGTAATGTACTCCTCTCAAGAAATTCTGTTGAAAATGGTAAAATAAAAATAATTCACTATTTTATGTATATTTATTAGTGTTACTTTTATTTTACAGGAAGAAAATCTGGATGATAAAGTTGGTATGAGTAAACAGGTAAATGGAAAATACATTTAAATATTAAAACTAAATGGTTCAGTAATAATTGTATGTGATGGAAAAAAAGGTTTTTTATGTTTAAGTTTGTAATGATTTATTTATTTAATTATTCTGAGACTTCACTATGTCCGTCATAATCTAGAATTAGAAATTCTAGAAATTAAAATTAGAAATTTTTGTATACCAGATTTGGAATGTTAATATAATAATATTAGAAGCCTAAGTACCGCATAAATCTATGGCACAAAAATTGTAAAATATTCATTTCTAAAATTTAAATTTAAATTTTTTTCTGGTAAGGAGAGATTATACTATTATAGAAGTATAGCAGTGGAAATTTGTTAAAACTTGGTATAAAAAGTTATTAGAAATAAACTTTACTTTGAATGTGTATAATGAATTTGTTATGATTAGATTTAATAAGATCAAAATGTAATTTTTTGTGAATTAAAAATTTTTGGCTTCATTACGTTTATGCGTTCCTTTGATGCTATGGGCTTGCAATTATATACACATAAATTATTGTAAAAATATACTTCTACACTTTTTGTACTTTCTGCAATGCTGTTAAATGTAATTTTATTTTTAGGATCGTCTTCATCAAGCAGTTGCTCATGTATTTTCAGAAATTCATGTTTCAGTATCACAAACTTCAAGATTAGTGCTTCTTGAATTAAAACGCCATAATTATGTTACACCAACTAATTATCTAGAATTAGTAGCTGGATATATTGTGTAAGTATAATATTCATTCTTTTTTAATTTTTTTTTTTTAATAGAGGCAAAGGTTTGGACATAATGTTTAGGATCAGACTTTGTAAATTTTCTACAAAATAACAACTTTAACAAAAGTCAGATTGAGCCTCAATGAGGTGCACCGGATATATATGGAACCAGTAGGAGAAATTTGTCTGATGAACTGAATTTAAACAAACTCATCACAGATAACCTCTTTGACAGTCAATCATCATAGGTCTTTTAAGGAACACTCTACCAGCTGAACCAAGCAACACCAGAGTTCAGAGAAGGCAGCATTCGGATACGGTGGGCTGCCACTTAGAAGATAACATGCGATCGGAAGCAATGGAATTCCCCAACACTACACACACGAACCAGAAAAATACTAAGTCCAAAATCAAACCAAACAAATCACCTACATTTCCACACACATGTAAACTCGCTCATGCAAACTGGTAAACTAAAAATAATAACTAGCCTAATGGACCAACACAAAATTCTCATCATGGTTCTGCAGGAAATAAGAACACCTTGGAATCTCAAGGATATAGGCCCCTACAAAGGTATATCTGTGAAGATAGTGATGAAAAATGTCCCACAGTTTGAAACAGGCTTTTTAGTTAGCCTCAAAATAATAAACTCCACACAAGAATTCCACAATCCCCAAGAATCTCAACACTCACCCTAAAAACATCTTATAAAAACTGCACTACAATAAACACTCATGCAACCACTAATAAAAAAATAACTCCCTAAAAGACCATCTAGGATCTACTTGACCTGACTATAAATAACATCCCCAAAAACAATGTTAAACAATTAATCGAAGACTTCAGTGCTCAACTAGGTAGAGAAAGAAGATAACACGACATCTTCAGAAAATGGTCCACCCAAAATAAAACAAAAACAGACTCATTGATCTTTGCACAAACCACAACTTAATCACAAAAATCCACATATTTCAAGAGGAAACCTCAAAAACTACACAAGGAGATCTACAATGTAAAAGTCCTCCCAAGGAGTAGATGTAGGCTCATATTACTATGTAGTCAAAATTAAAAGTAAATTTACTCCCCTAAGAAAGCAAAAAAGCCAACCCTAAAACTAAAAGAAAAAGGGACTCCAATTAATCAAGAATGAAAATTACCAAAAAGCAATCAAAAAAATAACAATCAGAAATAAACTCGAAGATCTAGTCAAGAACCTTAAACAAATCGCAGTAGCAAAATCAGAACTGTGGATGTCAGCCCTCATCCATCAGCTACACAAAAAAGGGGACAAAACAGACCCTATCAATTATAGGGGAATCTCAGTCCTAGACACAACATATAAAATTCTTTAAAGAATTATCCTCAACAAGATTGGTTCACAACTCAGGAAAGAACTAGGAGAATACCAGGGACGTTTCAGACTCTGGAGGAGCTGTCCAGACCAAATCATTAGTCTCAAGCTAATAATGTATTACAACAGGAAAAGAAACAAGAAGCAAGGTGATAACATTTATAGATTTCAAGAAAGCTTATGACTGAATCCACAAAGAATCCCTACTAAAAATTATAACACACGTTGGACTACATACCAAATTAATAAACATGATAAAAGTGACCCTCACAAACAATCAAGTTAAAATTCAGAGGCGAGCTCTCAGAATTATTTGAGGTCAAAACAGGACTGCACCAAGGCGATGGGCTATCATCACTATTATTCAACTGCACTCTAGAAATGATATGGAATGGCTCAAAAAATGGTCCACAAAATTAAAAATAGGCTGAAAAATCAAAACAGTCTTGGTTTCACCGACGACTTGACACTGCTAGCAAACAGCAAATAAAATTGTAAATTGTAAATAAAATTGATCTCAAAATATTAATAGTTGAGAGAAAATTATGCCCCAAAAACTAACATGATTAAAAGAAGTAAACAAAAACGGTAATAAAACCAAAATAGTAACCCAATTTACATACCTCGTAGAAATAATAATAAACAACCTAGATGTAAATAAGAAGAAACAAACTAGCTAAAGCTCAAAAATTAAATGGTTCACTTATAATATAGAATGTCAATAGATAAATGTAAAAATAAGACAATGAAACACAGTTTTAAAACCAGAAGCCACTTATGCAGCAGAAATACTCTTCCACCTGAATGAAGAATCAAAGACAGACAGACCCCAGAAAACTGAAAGAAGAATTGGAAGAACCTGCATCAATAAAAAATACCAGAAAGACAGGCGGTGATGGATTATGCCCAATAAAGTCATGTACAAAGAGTTAGGAGCTATTACTGATACCATCTGTAAGAGGAGACTAGGTTTCTTTGGACATATGAGGATGCAAGATTCAAGACTTCTGAAACAGCTAGTACAATACAATCTTGACTCAAAAAATACCAAGACAGGATGCAGATGCATCGGAGAAGTAAGAGAGGATCTGAAGGAAATTGGCCTTACACCAGAAGTCACCACAGATAAAATAAAATTAAATTTGAAAGTCAAGAACAAAAACTCTCATTTCACACTTGCAAGAAAAACTGACAACATGAACACTTTCAACACTAGAAAGGACATAAAGATCAGTACGTACAAAAAAGTACTGAGGACCACAAGGCCCAAACTGTCCCATAGAAGAGACTTGGATAATGGACTGACTAAAGTGATCCTATGAAGTTATAAAAGATAGTAAGTAAGAGGTAAAGGTGGATTACTATGGCTAATTTTTAAGTATAACTGAACATAATTCATTTTGGCAGTGCATGCATGAGTATGATATATCTTTTTCCATCTTCAATGAATTATGACATTTTTTAAAAAATAATTTGTTTACATCAAAAATGAATTTAAATGTCAGGAAAAGATTTTTGAAAGTGTATGTTTGGAGTGTCGCTTTATATGGAAGTGAAACTTGGACGATCGGAGTACCTGAGAAGAAACAATTAGAAGCTTTTGAAATGTGGTGCTATACGAGAATGTTAAAAATCAGATGGGTGGATAAAGTGACAAATGAAGAAGTGTTGCAGCAAATCGATGAAGAAAGAAGCATTTGGAAAAATATAGTTGAAAGAAGAGACAGACTTATAGGTCACATATTAAGGTATCCTGGAATAGTTGCTTTAATATTGGAGGGACAGGTAGAAGGAAAAAATTGTGCAGGCAGGCAACATTTGGAGTATGTAAAACAAATTGTTAGGGGTGTAGGATGTAGGGGTATACCGAAATAAAACAATTAGCACATCTTAGAGAGCTGCATCAAACCAGTCAAATGCCTGAAGACAAAAAAAATTAATCTTTCATTACTCTTTTACTTCCTTGCACTCCTCATATATCCTTCCCTTCATATACCATTTCAAACCCTTCCTGTTAATTATTACCTATCTTCAGTCAACAACTTCAAACAGTGTGTAAGCTGAAATAATTGCATATATAATCAAGGGCTTATGGTTCAAGGTTCATTCCACGAGATAGTGTTAGTGTTTCAAAACTAACTGAAACTTTTTCAGTACATCTGAGGTTTTTCCTACATTTTTTATAAGCATATTAAAGTCAAAATGAATCCAATATTTGGCAAAAAATTTCTATTTCTAGTTACTCTCTAAGCATGCTGTAATTTATTCTCCCTATATATCACACTTTTTTGTTGTGATTTTTTACTTTTGTTTCTTTTGTCAGTTTTGCTACAAATCTTTCGCAATTTCATCAGTATTGTGATGTTTTGCTGGTTATATGTTTCGAGCAATGATAACCTATTCAACTATTCCCCTTTAAAAAAAAACTTGTTTGACTAAAGAAGTTGTACGACACAGCATGAAACGAGATGTATTTGATGCCTTCAAGAATAGATTACAGATGATCATAATATGGGCTTTACTCAAGGATTCCTCAGCAACCAAAATTTGCATATTATGAGTAAGGACAGCTGTTTCTTGGTCATTTACCATGGAGAATACTTTACCTCAGCTACTTTAGAGAATACTTTGAAGTGTTGGAATATTTCCTGTGTAAATAAATAATAAATATCCTGGAATAGTTGCTTTAATATTGGAGGGACAGGTAGAAGGAAAAAATTGTGCAGGCAGGCAACATTTGGAGTATGTAAAACAAATTGTTAGGGGTGTAGGATGTAGGGGTATACCGAAATAAAACAATTAGCACATCTTAGAGAGCTGCATCAAACCAGTCAAATGCCTGAAGACAAAAAAAATTAATCTTTCATTACTCTTTTACTTCCTTGCACTCCTCATATATCCTTCCCTTCATATACCATTTCAAACCCTTCCTGTTAATTATTACCTATCTTCAGTCAACAACTTCAAACAGTGTGTAAGCTGAAATAATTGCATATATAATCAAGGGCTTATGGTTCAAGGTTCATTCCACGAGATAGTGTTAGTGTTTCAAAACTAACTGAAACTTTTTCAGTACATCTGAGGTTTTTCCTACATTTTTTATAAGCATATTAAAGTCAAAATGAATCCAATATTTGGCAAAAAATTTCTATTTCTAGTTACTCTCTAAGCATGCTGTAATTTATTCTCCCTATATATCACACTTTTTTGTTGTGATTTTTTACTTTTGTTTCTTTTGTCAGTTTTGCTACAAATCTTTCGCAATTTCATCAGTATTGTGATGTTTTGCTGGTTATATGTTTCGAGCAATGATAACCTATTCAACTATTCCCCTTTAAAAAAAAACTTGTTTGACTAAAGAAGTTGTACGACACAGCATGAAACGAGATGTATTTGATGCCTTCAAGAATAGATTACAGATGATCATAATATGGGCTTTACTCAAGGATTCCTCAGCAACCAAAATTTGCATATTATGAGTAAGGACAGCTGTTTCTTGGTCATTTACCATGGAGAATACTTTACCTCAGCTACTTTAGAGAATACTTTGAAGTGTTGGAATATTTCCTGTGTAAATAAATAAGTCATGCTTATAATAAGTCATGCTTTGTGTAGACAATTTTGTAGTTGACAATCACAATCCACATTTACTACTAAACAATTACTTCACAATTCAGTTTAGTCATTAAATAGTTGAACTATGAATAGTGGGTTTAAATTTAAAGTTACAAAATCATTCTGTAATTCCTTTTTTTATTTACAAAACCCCAACCAAGATTATATTTAAATCAACATGAAATTCATTATCTTTCTGTGGGAAATCATCAAAATAATTCTATTCACATGAATGCATAATAAGGATTAATTTTTAAGAGAATGAAATATAACAAAATGTCAATTTTATGTGCGTGCTCAGTGTATAACATCAAGGGCCAACATACACTGGTGTTTAACATGTGTGGGTCTTTAAATAGATGTTTTACTATCATTACTCTGCTTTTCTCCAAGAAACTTCTACCACTTCATTGCCACCTCCAGGTGGGTGTGTGTAAAGTATTGTATAAAATAATATATTTTTTTAAACAACAGTAACAAAAGGCTTACACCCACATATTGTGACTGATTGATGATAATGAATTTTGTAACATGTGAAAAATGCTGTCTGACCAGGATTTGAACCCGAGATTAAAGAATGAAAGGCCAAGACACTACCACTCTGCCATGAAGATCACATCATAATAATAATAATTACAAAATAAATGAAAATTTCACTAAAGCACTTGTTAATGTAAGTGTTACATTATGTTTATTCATGCCACTGTATATAGATTACTACATTACATTGTGTGTGTCAATTGTTTATATGACACTTCCTTTTTCAACACTTATAAAAATAACACCCATTTTAGTTTTACAAATTGATTTGTTTGACATTAAACAAGTTACATTAATGCATCCACAGTTTGCAATAGTATGACATTTTGTAAACTCACAGAAAAAAAAATTAACATTATCTAATATTAATTAATAGTTAACTTATGTTTATATTCAATAAAAGATTATTTCTGTTCACTAGCAGTTTTGTTTTTGTATAGGATGCTTGCTAGTAAACGTAAAGAGCTGGCAGAATCTGCCAATAAATTGAGAAATGGTTTGTCCAAAATTGATGAAACCCGTGTTAAAGTAGAAGAGATGTCTGTTGAATTAGAAACTGCAACTATTCAAGGTAGTTACATTCATTTATTAATATATTTTGGATTTAGAAGTTAATATAAATTTGACTAGAAGTAAAGATTTATTACAGATGTATTTTTTTTTTTTATTACAGACTGTATTTTTAAACATTTTTTTTGACAGATTTGTTTCATCTTATTTGGTTTCTTTAGTTGAATCTTCCAAACAGTAGAATAATAATTTTATGACAAAGTATTTTCTGACTTATTGATTTGTGTTGTTCTCTCTAGCTTTTTGGGAACTAGTAAAAATTTTTATAAGTATGTAAATATTTATTTCTGTTCGTGTTACAACATAAATTCAAACAATTATGTTTTTACCTCAACCTCCTTTTTGAAAATTTGTCATGTCAATTATTATTTATTATTCTATTTTATTTTAAAATGGTTAAAGAATAAAAAAAGTTATGAACATAAAACTGTTTTACCTGGATTACATAGCTTATATATTGATCACTATGATCATAATCTCACTTTCTTCAATTCCTACATTGATTTTAATCCACTAAAATATGGTAACTGAAATTTGTGATATTCCCTAGTGATGTTGTAGTTTACACAGCACTACTTTTTCTCTTGGTCTCCATATTTTCTCTTCTGTTTGCTCCAACCAAATTATAATCAATACTAGCATTGTAAAGGAGTTTCAGATTTCAGTCAAATAAGTAGAAAAAAAAACAGAATATTTATTAAATGTATTAAATTTAATAAAATAACAAGTATAGAAGAACTTGTGAATAAAATTGGACTTAAAATTTCTTACGAAAGAACTAAAATGATGGCTATAGATCCTTTAGTTATTAATTCTGTGAATATTAATGGAAACAAAGTTGAACTTGTAGAAAAATTTAAATATCTTGGAGAGATCATTACTTGTAATTGTGACAAAAAACAAAATTGGACTGAAAGATTTAATACAAGTAACAAGGTGCTACAAGTAACCAAAAATACTTACAACAAAAAATCGCTCTCGATTAACACTAAAATTAGGCATTACAAAACTGTGGTTAAACCAGTAATTACTTACACGAGCGAGACTTTATTTAGATTAAATCAGAAAAATAGGACGAACCTTTGCTTAAAGTTGAACGCAAGATTCTTAGAACCTGCATAAACAAAAAATATAAACATGAAAATCAGTACAGATTATTGCCTAATAAATTTCTGTACAAAAACTTGGAATCCTTAATTGATACTATGAAAAAGAAGCGAATTTCTTTCTGTGCACACTTGTTAAGATTACCGCAGGATAGGATTACTAAGAGAATTATCGATCAATTTTGGTCTAAAAAATCTGCCATTATGGATCAAAGAAATTAAAGAAGACATGCAAGAATTAAATTTAACTTACGAAGATTTACTTAATAAATCCGAAAAATTAAAATTTGTTATTAAAGATCCAAATACCAACTTTAAAGTAAGAACTTTTAATTATACGTAAAAGGGTTTATTCAGAAGAGGATCGTAAAGCAAGATCATTAAGAATGACTAAATATTGGGAAAAAGTAAAAGCTAAGAACTTAAAGGCCAAAAGATCGGCAAAAAAGACTTGAATTATTTTGACTAAAGTGGACCTTTGCGGCCTTAAAAGTAAAAAAAAAAAAAAATTATAGAATATGCATTATAAGCAATATTGCTTAATATATTGAGATACTGTAATGTGAGATTCACATAGTTTTCTGAAAATTGTATTGAGATTTTAATGTGCTTTTTTTCTAGAAAACACATTAGTCTGTGTTGTTTGGTGTCTTTTTTACAACAATTTCTATTATTATGAAAAAATGATAATGCTCTTATATAATTTTTAAACAATATTTATTTTTTAATTTTAACAATTTTTTAAAGCTATAAGGAAATTTGTGCATTCAAAAGCTTTTTAGAGCTATTGGGTATAGCCCACCAGGCTGGTCTAGTGGTTAACTCAACATCACAAATCAGCTGCTTTCGAAGTCGAGAGTTCTAAGGTTCAAATCCTAGTAAAGGTTTTTTCTCTTATACAGATTTGAATACTAGATCATGGTTACCAGTGTTATTTGGTGGTTGGGTTTCAATTAATCACATACCTCAGGAATGATCAACCTGAAACTGTGTAAGACTGTACTTCATTTACATTCATACATATCATCCTCCGTCGCCCTCTGAAATAATATCGTTTGGTGGTGTCCCGGAGGCTAAACAGAAAAAAAAGTAGTTGGTTCATCAGTTAGTAAAATATTTCAATTTAATTGAAAGGCTACACAAATTATTAAAAAAGATGTTAACTAAATAATTACTACTTTAAGAATTAACTAAAATAGTATGGGGATACTAATTACAATATTCAAATTTTTATTCATACATAAAATCTAAGATTATAAAAATATTAAATTTACTAACTAAATTTAATAAAAACAACATATTAAATTTAACTGTAAATGCTGAAATGTTTGCATTTTTTAAAAATTATAATAAAAATTATATAATAATAAATTTCTGAAAGGAAATAAATATTCTTCTTAATATATTTCTTTAAACAATGAGAGGTTATTTTCAATAGATTTTTTGAAATAGGAACGTTTTTTCCATTTAAATGTTTTTATTTGGAAATGATGACATAATGCTTTATGAGTATTTATTGTCTATAAACTAGAAATTGAAGAATCTTAAAAAAAAATCTTTGTCTAGTTAGTCCTGAAGGGAAAGGTCTTTAATTATTTTGTAATAATTAAAGCTTTCTTAAAGTGATGTAATCGTTATTGAAATAGCTGTGGTTTAGTAATCATGAACCAGTTATTATTAATCAGCTTATACCACTAAGAAACAAAATTAAGTTTTTTATGGCACAAGGTTCGAAATATGTGATCCTAATAGAACTTTTCACACTGAATTCAAATATATGTAAAAAGATTTTTTCTCCAATCACCATTTTTTTTTTTATAGGAGGGTAAACTTTGAAAAAATTATTAGAATTTACATGCATGCAGGAAACAATTCAACTTCCCTAAAATGTGTTAGCTGTTTTCCTTTTGCATTTGTCATTTAGAACATCCCTGTTTAATATCCAATAATAATATGCGAGCATTCTTGCACTTCATTCGTATTGGTACCTGTTTTTCATTACTGAGATATGTTGGTAGAAGCTTTTTCTCTGCTCATAACTAAATGGCACCAAGATTGTCCAGAAAGAAATTCAGATTTAAAGTCAAGAAATGAAGTTTTAGATACATTACACCCCATATATCTGTTATAATTCATTCACAGTGTCACAATAGTTCAGGGATTTATGATATCCTTAAAAGTTTTGCACAACAATTTTAAATGACCTCCATGCTGTCTTTTCAACTTTGCTTAACATTTCTTTGAATTGTCTGTCATATCAAGTTCTTTGGCTAATCAAACTTCATATTTGGAGACCCATAAAAAACCCTTACTTTATTTTTAACATCCTATAACACGAGGAAATTTTTTTTTAAATAATGGGATCCAGTACTATTTTATCCACCAATTTAAAGTTTTTGATAAGCTCTAATTTTATGTAGAGTGGAAGCAGAATTATTATTTTTGAGAACTTGTGAAGGATGTGTAATATTTTTCTGTCCAAGCTTAACTCATTCATCTTTTGGTCATTCCTTCCTGATATAATGATTGTCTTGTCCCTGTTATTCTATTCTCACTAGAAACAACAAAATTCAGTATAGCCAAGCTTATTAATAACGCAATAATTTTTAAATCACAACACAAAGGCTAATGATATTTGTACTAAACCGGCCACAGAGGCCGGCTTTTAATTCACCTTGAATTATCAGATGAGGATTATAGGAAGAGGATTCTAGTTTAAAAGTAGGATCATCTTGTTCCTCATGTCAGAATTCAATGGCTACCTCATATTCAGATTCATCTTCTAAAGTTAAGTATGTTGGAAGATGCAGTAGGCAAATCCTCACCATTAGGCCCTGGCCTTATAACAGATGATAAATTACATGTTTGAATTTACCACTTACTTTTTTTATCTTTGTAATGCAGAAATAACAGTACAACAAATAGTATTGTGGTTAATACCACATCATCAGTATAAATTCATTAGAAATTGAATCGTATTCAAATAAAAACATCTTCGATGAATGGGGACATAATGATGAACTGGTTTTTAAGCTTAGATCATAGAATGGGAAGGTAACATAGGAAAGTCATACTATTCTTGGACAATGAAAAATCCTATTTTAGCTTAGAAAATGTAAAATTTATATTTATTCCCTTATATACTACTGCAGTATGTCAACCTCCACAAACTTCATACGTCCACAAACTTCAATTATGACATTGAAAATCTTACTGAACCAAATGAAGATTCTGTGGAATAAAATGAATTTACTTACAGAACTTACTAAACTATTTGGAAACTACAAAGTTTCCAAACGTCTTCACAAATGAGCTGATTTGGAAGTCAACAATTCCAGCATTCTAATTCTACTTTTGTACAGATTTGAATACTAGATCGTGGATAGCGGTGTTCTTTGGTGGTTGGGTTTCAATTAACCACACATCTCTGAAATGGTCGATCTGAGACTGTACAAGACTACACTTCACTTACACTCATACATATCATCCTCATTCATCCTCTGAAGTAATACCAGATGGTAATTCCCAGAGGCTAAATAGGAAAAAGGAAGTATAGTACAGTAATTTTTTTCTCTTATTTTATTGAATGATTACAGTAGTACAGTATTATTTTTTTATTAAAATATGAACATAGAGAACAGTGTTTTATTTTCAGAAAAACAATTTAAAAAAAACTTCATTTTTTATAGTCATTTTAATTAGCAACTATTTTTTGTTAATTTTAATTTACATGAAATAAATATGCAATACTGTTCTATTCAAATTGTTGTTTTATGCTGTACGATAAGTGAACATAATGCTGTGTTCACATTTTTCTGAATAGCGGATGTCTGTAAGTAACAGACAGATTGTTTTTTTTCCTGAGCCATGTCTGATATTGGGAACTTTTACTGTAACCAGTATTTAGAATTCTGCAAAAGCAAAACTTTTTGTTTTTAAACTTTTTTAAACTGTGAGTGATAGAAAAATTCTAATTGCATTTTTTAATTCAACATAAAAAATTACAATAAAAATTTTATGTGTCAGAAGCTATGATTATTAGTGTAGTTGGACGTGATTGTATTTCTCCCGTAGATTTATTCATTAACAGTGTTAAGAAACCAGTTTCTGAACTTCAGTTGACTGAAAATGTCTGTATTAAAATATTAGTTTTAAAGATTGATACATATTCATTTTTTCAAATAATATTTATCATCTTTATTCCAGTGAATAATATGACAGTAGAATGTGATGATTTCTTGGTGATTATTTTAAATCAAAAGAGAGAAGCAGATGACCAGCAAAAAGCAGTTTCAGCCAGAAGTGTACGTATAAAGGAAGAAGAAAAAGTCTGCCAGCATTTAGCAGATATTGCTTTGGCAGATCTGCAGGAGGCAATGCCTGCTCTTGAAGAAGCAATGTTGGTTGGTTGAAAATAAATCCTTAGTCACACAAAAATTATTTTTAATGATTATTAATCCTTAGTCACAATAATAAGTAACAAAAAGTTACTATTATTTTGTTAATTTATTTTTTTTCACAGATACTACAATATGTGATATTGTATTTAATTTTTCTCTTAGTCTTTAAAAAATGTTTTTAATTTTATAATTGATTTTTCTTCATTTGTGTGAGTCGCTACCAGAGAAAAGAGGAGAAGGACATTACAGTATGTAAGATTAAAATTAGTAGAATTTTTTTGTAATTAATACTGTGTCTTATGTGTGACAGTAACATATTGTAATCATAGATGATCTTCTTTTCATCTGCTATTTTAGGAGAATTTGTCTGGGAATTATATATGTACTATACCAAAACATAATGAAACTAGTAATAAAAATACCCACTGTCAGTAATAAGTACTAAAAATCTCAGTTAAATGTGCTATCAGCTAATTTGTTTCAGTATTTTGGATATTTTCAACAGTTCGAAATGATGACTTTTATACACTCAACTTATACCATATTAGTTTGTTCTGTGTGCATGTAAATGTTGGCATTTGTAATTTACATTTACATCCTTGGTTATTTATTGTATCATCATTATTTCAACTGTTGTTGAACCACTGCAGGATGAAGGTCTCTTCAGCACGTTTCCAATCAATATGGTTTTGTGCTCTCTTCTACCAATTCAATCCAATGTACTTTATAATATTGTCAATCCAACAAGCCTTTGGTCTTTTTTGTGGACGTTTAATATCTAGTGGTATCCATTCAAGTGCTAATTTAGTCCATCTGCCAACAGTTCTATTTGCTACATGACCTGCCCACTGCTATTTTAATTCTTCAACTTTCATGATGATATATATCATGTACTTTATCTATTCTCTGATCCATTTACAGGTCTTCCGATCCTGTCTGGTAACTCCAAGTGTACATTATTCCATATTTTTTTGTGCAACTTCTGAAGTGATTGAATGGTTAATGAAAGTTTCACTTCCAAAGTTAAGGATCAGCAGGATGCAGTGATTGAAACTTTCTTTTTAAGGCAAAAGGGGTACTTGAAAATGATGTTAAGTCTTCCAAATGCCTGCCACCCAAACTAAACTCATCGTTCAACTTCTTTGATTGAATCACCCTCAATTGTCATCTGTTGGGCAAGATATATGTAGTAATCTACCTTTAAAATTCTTCTTCAGAGACAAAATCTTTCTTTCATCAAATTTTGGTGTCAGCCACCTCCACTTCCTGTAAGTGTCTTCGTAATTTTTCTGGTACTTGTGAGAAGAGAACTACATCATCTGTGACTCTCATTTGGTTTAGATATGCATAATTTATTCATATGCCTTTCTCCTCTTCTTCCCATTCCAGCTTTCTTAATACCTCCTTAAGGCAGGCAGGCTGGAAAGAGCATGGGTGTTACAGTTTCGCATGGTTATACATCTCTTTGTGTATGTATATATATATATATATATATATATACGAAATAAGATATATTATATATATTATTATTATGCTTTTACGGCCAACATGGGACCACTTAAGTCAATTTTAGTTGGATCTTTTCTGAGAAAAGCGTGTTATTTTACTCTTCCGAGCTGCCCAGTATTTCTTCATCTGTTCATATCTTGCTTTCTTTTCTTCATCCATAAACCCCCTCTTTGTTGTATTTTGTCGTTTGTCTGTCTTTTGTTTAAATCTAATGCTTTTGTCTTTTAGCTTTGTAATTTTTCCAGTTTTATTCTGTAGGTCAGTCAGGGAAATTCCCAATTCTTTCATATCTTCTCTAATTTCTTTGATCCATCCTACTTCTAGCTTTTGGAACCAGAGCTTTTCAATGATATTTCTTGACAGTCTTGTTTCCAGTGTCCTTATGAGATGACCAAAGAAAGAGATTCTTTTTTTCCACATAGTATCAATAACAGGCTCTATTTCTCGATACACCACCTCATTTGGCACAATCCACCATTGGCCTTCTTTTTGGTGTTTTTTATTGATACACGTTCTGACAATTCTCCTCTCTATTTTCAAAATTTTATCAATTTGGTTTTTCTGAGTGATTTTGAAAAGGGTCTCCCTTTCATAGGTGACTTCTGGCTGAACTACAGTTTTATAATGTTTAAGTTTTGTTTTAGCAGAAAGGCATTTTTTGTTATATGTTGACCAAGTTAATTTTTGGGATTTAATCATTTTATTTGTCCTGTTTTGCAATGTCACTTTTTCATTTAAATTATAAGTTATTATTTCCCCTAGATGTTTAAATTTTTTTACCATTTCAATTTTCTGATTGTTTACTGTAATGTGCTCTATTACCAGAAGATCTATGGCCTTTAGTTCAGTTTTTCGAAAGAAATATGAAGCCCTATCTTTTGTGCTAGGTTTTTAAGGCTCATGATTTGTGTTTTGGCTTATTGAATATTATTTGCTAAAAGAGTGAGGTCATCTGCAAATCCTAGGCAATTTAGTGTGATGACATTTTTCTTAGTACCCATTTTTATATTTTTGGGATTTATTTCATACCATTTTCTCATGACAAATTCGAGGGCGCAGTTAAAAAGGAGTGGTGGGAGGCCGTCTCCTTGCCTCAATCCAGTTTTTATGTAGAAGGGTTGAGAGAGTTCACCTCTGAATTTCACTCTGGACTGGGTATTGGTTAAAGTTAATTTTATCATGTTTACGAGTTTAGGGTGAAGGCCCAGGTTTCTCAGAATATTCAGCATGGATGGTCGGTGTATACAATCATAGGCCCTTTTAAAGTCGACGAAGGTGATTATTAGTTGCTTTTTCCGTCTTTTATATAAATTCATCATAAGTTTTAGGGATATTATTTGCTCCGGGCAACCTCTCCATGGCCTAAATCCCCCTTGGTATTCCCCAAGTTCCAGTTCAAGTTGGTCTTTGCATCGGTTGTATATGATTCTCGACAGGATTTTGTATGCGCAATCCAGGAGAGATATGCCTCTGTAGTTTTCCGGATTAGTTTTATCCCCTTTTTTATGTTATGAATGAATGAGGGCTGTGGTCCAGTGTTCTGGAAGTTTTTCTTCGTTCCATATTTTCACGAGGCATAGATGTAGGGAAGTTTTGACTGAAAAAACTGATGAGTGTTTCCAGAGTTCTGCGAAAAGCTGGTCTTCTCCGCTTGCTTTGTAGTTTTTTATTTCATTTAAGACTGCGAGAACTTCTTGAATTGTTGGCGGGTTGATATTTACCGGTGAAGTTTTAACTGGAGTTTCAGTGTCAATCTCAAAAAGCTCTGGGGGTCGTCATAGTTGAGGAGTCTATTGAAGGTTTCTGCCAAAATTTCAGCGTGTTCTTTATTGGTGTGGGCCATATTTCCTTTTTTTCCTCTCAGCATAAGGGTGGGTGGTTCATATCTTTGAAGAGCCTGACCAAAAATTTTATAATAGTCTCAGGAGTTAGTTTTCTTGGAACTTTCTTCTATTAGCTGAATCAAGTTTTTTGGGCTTGTCGTTTGGTTCCTCTTATAATTTTCTGAGTTATTTTCCTTTGTTTGGTTAATTCATGGTTAGATTCTTCAGTTTTCTGGGTTTGGTGGTTGATCCAAGCCCGGTGTCGGTCTTTGAATGCTTTGTCACATTCTTCATTCCACCATTGGTGTTTTTTCTTGGGTTTATAGGGGCTAGTTCTTCAGCTATTTCTTTCAATTGGGATGTCAGTTCTTTTAAATTATTAGTTAATTTGATTTTTTTTTTTGTTTCGTCAAAGATGGCATTGTTTATTAATTTATGTGGATCATAAGCTCTTTTGTTTTTAGGTTGGGAGTTTTTCTTTTTATGCGGGGTGAATTTTATTTTAACTTTAATTAAGTAATGGTCCAATCCAGTATCTGTTCCTCTCAAGACTTTAACATTATAAATCTCCTTGTGATAATTCCGATCCATTCAAACATGATCGAGTTGCCATCCCCCTTTTTTCCAATCTGGGTGTTTCCAAGTCTTCAATTTGTTTTGGTTTTCTCATAAAATAGGTGGATTTTGAGATCATATTATGGTTTCTGCAAAATTCGACAAGTCTTTGGCTGTTTTTGTTAGTTTTCTTCTGGGCAGGCCATTTTCCAATAATATCATGATATCTTCGTTCTTTACAAAGTTGGGCATTAAAGTCCCCTATTAAAATCTTGGTGTGAGTCTTATTTATGTTGTTTGCAGTTTGGTCAAGAAGTTCCCAGAATTTATCCATCTCTTCTCTATCTTTTTTAAGATTAGTTTTGTCATTGGTGGGAGCATGGACATTTATTATGGTGTAGAATTTATTGGCTGATTTTAGGGTTAAGGTTGAATTAGGATTTTTTGAATATTAGGATTTTTTGTTTGTCCATTATGTCTGTTGGAGTTTTAGTTTGCCGGTTTGAGTTAGAGAATTAATGTTGTGAGTGGCAATGTAGTTTATTTGCTTGTGTTTTATCCTCAATTTTGAAGTTGTGTTGTTTTGGGGTGTTTCCAAATGCTCCAATTCGTTGTAATCTTTTAAGCAGCTGCTCACCGGATCCGAGTGCAGCCTTCTCTGGTATTTACCGGACGGTGGATTTTTTTTAAAGGACCTTCCATATTTGACTTTCAAAGGCAAGTCAGCCTTGGGTGGGAATAAATTCCCGAGTTACAACTCTGGATGTGATCCAGAGAGGTGATTCCGATTTAGTTCACCAGTAGAAATCTCCACATTTCTAACTGGTTATCCAGATGAACCAACGTGGAGGCGCGAATCAATTTTCTTAATTGAGATTTTAAGTATGGAGAAAAGTTTAAATCGGTTCTGGAATCATTTCGTCCATATATATATGGTTATTTTTACCTGATTTAAGAACAGAAATGGGGACAAATGTAACCAGTAAAAATATATCATTATACTAAAAGATATACTACATTATAATGAAATATGATGAATGTAAAATCTACTATGATGATGAAAGTTCAAGGGGAGTTTTAGTCTTCTCTTGACTGGGGTGATTTTTCTACCTGTAAAAAAATCGATTAAGAAAGAAATAGCAACCCGATCAAAGGTTCAATATTATGGTGGACCACATTTGCTGTTCTACATTATGACTCACACCTCTTCTTACCTTTCTTCTTAACTTTACATTATTCAAAAAAAAAAAAAAAAATATATATATATATATATATATAACATAACACTAATAATAACATTTTGTAAAACTCCAGTCATACTAAATTTAATATTCACCATTCATATATGCACTAATCTCGTACACCTTTGAACACCTCTGCCACCATTGTGGGAGACAGGCAATGGCAGGAAATAAGGGTTTGGGTGTGGGGCTGAAGTACAATGACAACTATGTATTCTCTTCAGGAACTCTTAGTCGGTGGCTAACAAGACTTTATTGAAATTATGCGATCCTAGCAACCCTGTAATTAATAAACTACATGCTTTAAAAAAAATCCTACAAAAAAATAAGAAATGAAAATTAGTTACGATTTTGAATTTTCAGACATTAAATGGGAAAGTTTGGATAGTTGCTCAGGAGAAAGAAAGTCATGATTGACATGTCTGAATAATAAGTAGATTGAAGTAATGATCTAGTTAAAGAAGATAAACTGAAGAAGTGGCTGAGAGACTACTTTTTTGGGCTACTAACCACAGTGAAGCAGAAGAACAACTATGAGGTAAAAAAGAGGAAGATTTACTACCTAAAGAGAGAAAAAAATTTAAAACTCTACCTTCCAGAAAGTAAGCAGAAAGAAGTTCAGGGGAGAACCATGATGTGTTTATCTGTTAATTATTTTTTTAATGTTCTTGAGAGAAACCGTGAACCAGATTGGAAAGGAGGCCTTGGAAAGGAACAGCAGTTTTTAAGGTCCAGATGATCAGTAGAGCAGTAGTAATAGACAATTATGATGAGGCAGTTGCAAGCGCATGCTGGTGACCTTATAATCAGGAAGGCTGTCATATAGTGTGTGCAGATGTACTGTATTAAGTGTAAAAATAGCAGAAGAAAAATCATATATGTAACAGAGCAATACCTTAAAACAGGAAACTTTGCTTCTCGTCCTTTTTATTTATACCAATGATGAACAAAATTTGATGATACTAGGGAAGATGGAGAAGGAATATTGATCTAGTAGATTATTTCAATAATGATTGACCCAATATAACTGTCAGAGTTATGGAATGAGATTTAATGTTTGATTATAAATTAAAAGCATGATGTATACCTGTATTAAAAGCACGATCAATACCTGAAAGATTAGATGAATTTACTTTTAGAATAGCTGAGAAATTTTAAACAATTGTTATCAACCAAGTTTCTAAGAAGTAAAGTAGATGGCTAGGAAGTTAGAAGAGAGTAAGGTGATTGTATGTATTCATGATAAAGGAATTAGATTTGGAGCAGGGATTTCTGGAAGAAAGAAAGTTTTCAAAATCAAATTTCTGATGAATGCAATTGAAATTTTAATAATAGAATGGATGAGAAATGAAAAAGTCAGGAATTTTATAATAAAGGATAAGCTTAAGAATAAGGATAAGCTTTACAATTAAGGACAGCTTAAAATAGCAGTCCAGGATAAAATTTTATAACCTTGCAAAAAAAAATAGAGGAAAGAGGGATACATAACTAGCAGGGTACATGAAATGGAAGTGGGGAAGAGACCAAGGGATATGGTATTTGAAGATGGGGCAAAAGAATGTACACAACACAGAGGAGAGTAGAAGGAATTGATGTGGAGGGTGTTATGTTACAAGCTGACCCAATCAGAGTTATGATCAGTTTTGTTCTTATTAATTTTCACTTTAATTATGTTGGTAAACTGTAATACAATATTACAACTTTGTTGAAAGTTATTTATTGAAAATTCCTTTTTTGATTTGATTTTAAGTATTGGAAGTTGTGTAATGTTGAGCTTTGCCTCAGTTTTTGAATACTTCTACCTTGTCTAGGCTCTGGAAGCATTAAATAAAAAGGATATAACAGAGATACGATCCTATGGTAGACCTCCAGCAAGAGTGGAAATGGTAATGGAAGCTGTGATGATATTAAAAGGAGTAGAACCAACATGGGCTGAAGCTAAACGTCAACTTGGTGATGTTAACTTTTTAAATCAGGTCAGTTTTTAACTTTTTGTGATTGTTTATTTTCTTTTATAACTGTATTGCTTGTAAAAGAACTTTATTGTTTTGAAATGTAACCACTGTTTCATCTAACAATATTTTGGAGAGGTTTCATTATTTGAAAAATAAATCATAGTAATCATGATTTAAAAATCAATTAATAGATTTTTTCCTCTGCCACAATTATTGACCTTAATTATTATAAAACCATATTATTTCACCCCTTTGAGCGTCAATTTAATTAGCCAAAGTGAGAATAGTGTCAGAACAGTTATCTGACCCATGACTCCAAAGAAAATGTAGAAATACAAAATTAACAATGGAATTTTTAGCAACATACTAAAAGGCCAGCATTTTTATAAATATTCCTTCTAATATTCTCCAAAGACAAATACACTAGTTTCCAAACATCTGTAAATTCTCAAGTGTTTTTCTCTTATAAATCTTTGTTAAGAGGTGCAATATGTCACATACTAATTATTACATAAATATATAAAATAATTATATATATATATATATATATATATATATATATATATATATATATATATATATATATATAATTAATTCATTTGAAGAAGATTTTCAATTTATATCATGATTTTTACCCTAACAACATAAATGTATAATAGGATCTAAAATTTTATAACTGGTATAGTTCTTGGAAAGCACCTTATGCTGTTGACTTGGCCATAATTTACTTAATGTAAGATTTGTTGATTCATTCATATTGTATCACTCTCTACAATGAAAGTAATTATTTATTTTATGAATTTATCAAACTATGCTTAAATGAAAAATAATTCATTTTAAAGCAGTTGGTTATGTAGTGTAAAAAATTTTAAATCACTTTATGCTATGTTTAGGATTACTGTACTGTGTGGTTTGGCTGCATTTTTTTCAGCTGAAGGATTTTGATAAAGATCATATATCAGATAAGACACTGAAAAAGATTGCAGTGTATACATCAAATGAAGAATTTGAACCTGATAAAGTAGGCATTGTTTCTGTTGCTGCTAAATCTCTTTGTTTATGGGTACGAGCTATTGAAAAGTATGGTAAAGTATACAGGTAAGATTGTATGTGTTTTTTTATATGACTGTTTTTTTCATTAGTATGTTAAAGGGAAGAAAATTAGCTTATTCTAGAATTATTTTTTCTTAAGAGTAGTAGTAGCTTTTGAAATGTGGTTAATACCACATGTTAAAAATCAGATAGGTTATTAAAAAGTAAGATATGAAAAATAAAGTGCGAAACTTGTGGAAAAATCATAAAAGAAACTTGAATGATAAGTTGAAATTTATTTTATTTTAAGAATAAATATTTTGCCATATTTTCTATTTTGTAATAAAGTATTATATTGGGGATAATTCATTTGAAGGAAGATCATGTTTAGAACACAAAACAAAAATTCAGGTTGTAGTAAACATTAAAATATTTTCTCAGAATAGAAAGGAATGAAGAATACCTATTGAATAGATAGTTAAATTATTATTACTGTCACTGTAGGAATAGTCTTTTTTAAATATCCTTCTAATGCAATTTCTTTCCCGATACTTAATTCTTACCAGTTTAAGTATGTTGTGATGTTTATTATAGATTATAATGTTAATTAAATTACATGTAAAAAGTGTACTGTTTAATTTTAAGACCGAACTGAAAATTTTGATGGCAAACAAAATCAAATTTAAACTACATCGAAACTCTCAATTTAAATAAATGTTTATTACGGATTAAAAAATCATTATAAAGAACCCTAAATTAAACAAAATTAGGAAGCTGTTTTTGATATATAATAAGAGTCATTTTTATATGCAATATGAGTACAGTTAAAAGCATATTGAAATTAATAAAAAATCATATTTTAAAATTTTGATTTGGTATAGTTTGTGATCAGAAGTATTAATTTTGTATAACTTTTACCACTTTTGACTACCAAGAGCAACAACAGAATTATTAAATGTCTTTCTGCTAATAGGATTGTAGCTCCAAAGAAAGCAAAACTAGATGAAGCTTTGAAATCTCTACATGAAAAGCAGGCAGCATTAGCAGAAGCTATGGCAAAGTTAGAAGAACTGCAACGCTTGTTAGAAAAATTAAGGAAAGATTATGAAGAAAAACTTGCAATGAAAGAAGAACTAAGACAAAAGGTATGGCTAAGATGTACTATAATAATTTGTGGCTATGTTAGTCATAGTGCCCTACCTATGTTGTCTCCCCACACACTCATAATACGCTAGTATACATACCACACATGCCCCTTTTTTCAAAATGTTATTTTTAGCTTACTATTTATATGTTTATAATGCAAATTTAATGAATGATATATCAGTTTTTAAGAAAAAAATGTAAATATTTGAAGGTGGTGTTAACTTTATTTTAATGATAAATATGGAGACAAAGTCTTTTAAAGGTAGATTTTATTTTTCATAATTTTATAAAAAAAAATTAATTTACACTACTTGCCTGCCTACCTTTGTAACCTCCATGGCATATGGAAATTATATACGTAGTATATTCATCTATCATTAAGAAAATGTAATTGTGTGCCATATTTTTATTTCTGGAATAAGTAAATAACAGTTCTATTTATAAAAGCTGTTTTTATTATATAAATTAATAGTAATTAAAAAACTTTCTATAATTAAACAGTAGAATAATTAATAATATAACAACAAATGTTCTTTTATGATAAGTTTTATACAGGTATACAAAATCTTACATAATTAAATTTTAATATACTTTTCTCTGTCTTATCTTTTATTTTATTTATTATAGGCAGAGTTACTTAGATTAAAATTAGAACGAGCTGGGCAACTTCTAAGTGGCTTGTCTGGTGAGAGAGTGAGGTGGGAACAAACTGTAGCAGATTTAGATCGTCAGTTTGATTTTCTTCCTGGAGATTGCCTTCTTGGGACGGCATTTGTTTCATACATGGGCCCATTTTTATCTCAATACAGAGAAAGACTTATGACTACTTGGAAAGAAACGGTACTTTATTTTTCAGTTCTCTTATTTATTTTTGTAATATAATAAAATTGTTTATTATATGATTGTGTTGAATTTATAAAACTTCATTAACACAAATTAATTGCATCCTATAACAGCTTCAAAAACTTATTGATCAAGCAGCTGTACATTTGGATGTCCTGCATGAGTATATATGAACATCTGGAATTCACACACCATTTCAAGAATGGTATATATAAGTATGGAATTATGTATAGGTTTCTATTGTGTTACCTTCATATATGAATATTATCCAGTGGAACATTCAAGATCTTCAATCTCACATTGAGGACATTAGAGTATTGATCCATGCTCAAGAACCTCTAATAATGTGCTTCTAAGTAACATTCAGGGGCTATTTCTGTGAGAGGTACGACTGTTTTATTGATAAAGAAAGTGGTGGGGTTGCTATCTTCATTCAAGACTAGGTTATCAGGTACAAGGATACCACTAGCTGCCCACATCAGTCACCATAAAAATCTCTATCCCTTTTCATCTGCAATATGTACATATCTCTCATCAAACTCCAAGTTCGTTGCACAAGATATACAAAATCTCCTCATCCAAATACCATCACTGTCGACAATAGTGGGAGATGTTAATGCCCACCATATTTCATGGGGCTCAACAATCTGTTCCCCTTGAGGAATTATACTTAAATGCTGGGATTATACTTAAATGCAATAAATACTATGGTAATTAATTAAAATAAACAACATGCATGGGGATGTATTTGTGTGTAAATATATATTTATGTGTATATTTGTGCAGTTACTTACCTTCATCTTTAATAAAAATAAAAAAATGTTTTTTTTCTTTTTAATGAGCACTTGTACCATAATAATGATGAGTGCATTCATTATATATGTAAATTGTTAGAGATTCTGTTTAATAATTAGTTTTTTAGCGAAATTTTCAAAATAAAATCTTCACCTTTACTGTCTGTGATCAGAATCTGTCTTAATTTATTTTTTTGTAGTAAAAAGCGTTTTGACATTCAGTTGACAAAGGAATATAAATTATGCTTCAAATTTGTATGTTAGCATCATCAACATAAGGCTAAAGACAACCTGATATGAAACAAATCATTCTTGCAAATATAGCCATTCTCAAAAATTACAAGTATCCTGGCTTCTGGGTTAGATGGCAAATTTCACTTATTTTGATGATAAAACAATGCCTGGAATGTTGAGGAAATAGCATTCTGGAAAATAAAGGGTGCTAAATAAACTAAAAATACTCCTCAAAGCTTTCTTTCTTTTTCCTGTTTATCCTCTGGTAATTACCTTTCAGATAATACTTCAGAGGATGAATGAGGATTATATGTATGAGTGTAAATGAAGTATAGTCTTGTACAGTCTCAGTTCGACCACTCCTGAGATGTGTGGTCAATTGAAATCCAACCACCAAAGAACACCAGTATCCACCATCTAGTATTCAAATCCGTGTAAAAATAACTGACTTTACTAGGACTTGAATGCTGGAACTCTCGACTTCCAAATCAGTTGATTTAGGAAAACATGTTCACCACTAGACCAAGCCAGTGGGTTACTCCTCAAAGCTACATTTAATATCTTTACTCTAGATCATCACAGAGTTAAAACAGTGCTTGTTATTGTTTAGTGCATAGCTAATAACCACAATTCAAGTAATTCATACTAGTGAAAATTTACAATAAAAAAAAAAATAATAAGATGTGAGTCATATACCAAACATACTAAGGAAAGAGGTGGGAAGTTAAATAATATACCTGTTGTCATTACCACTGATTTGATCAGTGCAAAAGCCCATCAAAAAGGTGTTGACATTCAACCTTACAAAATTGCGCTTCTGGTCACCAGTTCCATTGGTTGGTTTTCCTATGTAATAGCTATAAATATGACTAGTACAGAAAGTGTAAAACAAAAACATAAATATTCTTTCTGTTGTATCATGAAGCAATATACTATATTTATCATTTGTTCTAATTTAAACTTATAATTTTGGTATTAGAATGTGAAAATCTTTGGCATAGCTGCCAAACCTTGGCACATTGAATAAACCCTCTGCTTCAGCATTTCATAAGTTTTCATCTTTTTTAATATGCACTTTTTAGAAGATAACCATAATTCAGGTTGATTATTGTTTAATTATTTGTCAACAGATCTCTGAAACTGAAGTTGAGTGTTCACCAAGGTTTGATTTAATAGCTTTTCTGGTGGACCCAACTACTATAAGGGAGTGGAATATTCAAGGTCTTCCTTCAGATTCATTCAGCACAGAAAATGGTATTATTGTTACTATGGGGTCTCGTTGGCCTTTGGTTATTGATCCACAATGTCAAGCATGGAGGTGGATTAAAAACAAAGAAGGACCAATGGTGATTATAACAATATAAAGCAAACTACTGTTATTTTATAAGTTTTATTATGCATATGCATTTTTTAAAAGATTGTTTTTAGTTAGTTTAAGGTATAAAATTATACAAATAAGGTTGTAAGATTTTTTTGTTAGAATACTTTCATGTACTTCTGTCAGATAAATATGGTTATAGAAATTTACACCAATGATCTAAGCAGGGTGATTTATTTTAGCGTTCCTTTGTAGTTGGTTTCAGAATTTAAATGTTCAGTATTCCTCACCAGTGCAGTAAATTTTATGCTGAATTCTATGTCACACTTGTGAACCCTCATAATTTCATTGATACGATGTGTCAATTTCTGCTGAGATTCTGTTATCTAGAAATCCCAGGCAATTAGATTCAATGTAGCTACTAAGGAAGCTTGAATTCAGATGTTCATTATCAAATGTGTTACCTTACCTGACTGAATGAATGCCTAAGGTAAAATAGAATGAGTGGTTGATAATTCTCAACAGTTAGTTGTACCACATTAAAGCTAGTTTATTACTCTGGTAATTATCAGCGTAAGACAGTTACTGTAAAGAAGTATTCTTTTTTTTTTACAGAGTTAAGCTACGGATCACTGCTGTCTCCTGGTGATTTTGAATACTGTGTGTGCCACTCCTGTATAAAAATATGACACATTTTCCTTCATTGTGTTATACTCAACACTATCAAATTCCCTTTCAATTTATTTTAATTGTGCTTGTTTTTACTTAGACATATTTTTTTTACTTGCCCACGTGATGGATACTTTACTCATTTTATTTGATGGTAAAATAAATACGTTGACATATATAGGTAGAGTCCATGTTCAACCCCCTATTTTTTATTTAGTTTGTGTGCATTGCTGCTTGAAAATTTTTTTTTTTTGTGAAATTATCATTTTTTTCACAAGTATTGTAGAATCTATTGCCCTTATTTTTCCAATGGTAATCTTCCTAGTTGTTGACTCATAACAGTTTTAAAAATCATGCAACTTTATTTTCCTAAAACAATGTGTAATTTTACAACCTTTTTGAACACTTTGGAGGTTAAAATAGTCTTTCAGTGAATATTATAATGTACAAAAAGTTATTTTTTACTATTGGGATATTATTGCATTTGGAAGCAGCTGTCACTAGTCTGTACCTGACAGCACCTGTGACAAAACTTTTAATCACAACAATTTGTGATGAACGACATCTTTTAAGAAAGTTACTGAAACTCTGCTGTAAAGACATTTTAACCTGAGATGAGACTTATTGGAAATTTATTGTTAGAAGACTTTTTCACTGATAACAATTCTGCATGACTGTTATCCTCTACATCAAAGTGCCCATTTTGCCGTAATTACTTTTTAACTAGTTACCATAGTCTATATTATTCTTTTGAAAAAACTTTGGACTGATACAAACAAAAATAACTGTGGTAGCCTTAGAATTCAATTACATTTTCTTAGCAGATGAAATTTGTAGAATTTTTAGTAGTGAAATTTGTAAAATAATTTTCTCCATGCCCCTGTAAGCATCTCCTTTTTTTAACAGGACTGTCTCATGAGAGGCTGTCTGTGTTATTGCAGGCATTAAGCCAACAGATTCTTGACACTGAACGTAAGCAATATTATATTTCCAAGAAGGATAATCTTCTTACTCCAGAACATATGTGGGAGATTGAGGACCAAGGTTCTGCATCTTGGCAGGCCAGGACTCTCCTACTGGTTATTACATGCATGGTATATTCCCAACTGACTGATTTGTGTGTGGTTAGGTGGATTTCCCCCAATTGGTACATTACACAATTCCTTTCTGGGCATGGTGCCTTTAGGGGAAGTTCAGCTAGATTTCGTTTAATAGATTCGGGCCTGTGCTCGGATTGTGGGGTTGACGACATAGTGGACCATGTCCTCTATGTCTGTCCCCGGTTCGAGGCTTAACGTACCAGAGTAGTTAAGGAACTTGAGAGGGTTAACTCCTTTCTGGATCTCTGAGTTATAATTGAAAGGTCTGTGGAGAATGGTTGATGGTGACCGGTTTCCTCCTTTTTCTTGCATTATGTAGGTCGGCTGAAGGTGATTAAATGGAGTAGGTTCCTGGGTGGCTAGGGTCTCAGCCGGGACATTTGATTGGTCGGAGGTAGGCGTATTGGCAGCGAGTCTTGGTCAGTTTGGTTAGTACAGCAAGTTGAATGGCGGAGGAGCCGTTGTCGGCATGGGGGGTAACCCCACTACCGAGGGCATGGTAGTCATGTAGGGCATGTTGATAAACATGTGCTCATCTACAAGAGTTTTTCTGTATTAAGTATTCACCCAAAATTCATTTGTTAAGTAGAAAAAATTTTACTTTAAGTTTCTTCAATTATTTTAACACAATATTTACTGTCTTGAATTGTTTTATTTTTGTCCACAAATTCTTTAATTACAAAGTTTTATTAATTTTTTATTATGGATATATTATCACCTCTGGCCATTATAACTTGTGTTTCTTTCTTTGCTCTTCACAGGGGTTAGTAGTCTTAGACCTTAATCAACCCAATTATCTGAAAATGTTAGAACAAGCTATTACGAATGGAACTCCGGTATTGATTCAGAATGTCTCTGAAGTCCTGGATCCTTCATTAACTCCTGTCCTACAGAAAAACATTGTTATGCAAGGTTAGTGGTTGAATGCATTCTATATAGTAAATTACTACATTAATTTACAATTCACATCCTTTTTTTATTGCATTTTATATAATTTTAAAAATTATTTTCTATGAATTGCTTTGTTCATTTGCAACCTACTTTAAGTTATTTTATTAGTAAATGTGAAATTTATTACTAACTAAATTGCTAGCATTTGATGTAGTACAAACATAGGAGCTCCTGACAATTATTTTAAATTTTTGGGATAGACTAAACCTGGGTGGATCTACAGGTCTCTATTTTTAGATTTCAGCTTCCTTAATTTGAAATCAGTTAGATTTTGGTTGCATTCTAAAAATGGCATAATAAATTTTCAAAATAAAAATTACCATTCCTATGCTTCCATAAATTCCATTTTGAAAGTGTTCATTTGTATGTCAGTTTTTGTTGATAATATTAAATCTATGGAATATTTACTGGTTTCAAAAAGAGATAAAAGCCTAAAAAATCACGATTTACAATGAAAAGCTATCATCACTTTGTTATTCCTACAATAAATAAAGGTACTTAACTTAATAAAGTTCAAGGATTATTCAGTAATTAAAGAGATTGTATAAATAAATAAATATTATTAATTCAGTGACTATAAAACTATCACTAATTTTAAACATAATCCCTTAACTGTAAGGTGGATATTAAACACCTCCAAACCCAACTTTTTAATTTTTTTTGCCTTCAATCATTTGACTGGTCTGATGCAACTCTCCAAAATTCCCTATCTAGTGCCAGTTGTTTCATTTTGATACACACCCTACATCCTACATCCCTAATAATTAGTTTTACATATTCCAAGTGTTGCCTGCCTGCACAATTTTTCCCATCTACCTGTCCTTTCAATATCAAAGTGAATATTCCAGGATGCCTTAATATGTGGCTTAGACGTCTGTCTTGTCTTTTAACTATACTTTTCCAAATGCTTTATTCTTCATCAATCTGCCACAACACTTCATCATTTGGAAGTTTCACTTCCATATAAAACTGTGCTTCAAACATATACTTTCATAAATGTTTTCCTTACATTTAAATTTGATGTAAGCAAATTATATTTCTGACTGAAAGCTTGTTTCACCTGTGCTATTTACCATTTTATACCGCTCCTGTTTTGTCCTTTAGTAATTCTACTTCCTAAATAACAGAATTCTTCAACCTCTATAATCTTTTCACTTCCTATTTTTATATTCAGTGGTCCATCTACATTATTTCTACTACATTTCATTACTTTCATTTTATTCATGTTTTCATGCGGTAGTTCTTGTGTAGAATTTCATCCATGCACAGCTATTCATTGTTTCTTCTAAATCTTTTTTACTCTCAGCTAGAATTACTGTAGCATCAGTAGTGTAACAGTACACCTTGTACTGTTACTCCAGATCTAAATTGTTCTTTAACATCATTAACTGCTAGTTTTAAGTAAAGATTAAAAAGTAATGGGGATAGAGAACATCCTTGTCGAACTTCCTTACTTGTTACAGTTTCTTTTATGTTCTTTGACTAATACTCTTGCTGTTTGTTTCCTGTAAATGTTAGCAATTGCTCTTCTATATCTATACTTGAACCCTAAATTTTTTAAAATGTTGAACATTTGATATTCCAGTCTACGTTATTCTCCTTCTACTATTAATCTGAGGCCTAAAATTGCTTCTCTTGTCCCTATACTTATCCTGAAACCAAACTGGCCTTCTCCTAACACTTCTTCCACTCTCCTCTCAATTCTTCTATACAGAATTCTAATTAAGATTTTTGATTCATGGCTAGTTAAGCTAATTTTTCTGTATTCTTCACATTTATCTGCTCCTGCTTTCTTTGATATCATGACAATAATATTCTTTTTGAAGTCTGACAGAATTTCCCCTTTTTCGTAAATATTACACACCAGGTTTTATAATCTATCTATGACTTCCTCACCTGCACTGTGCAGTAATTCTACAGATATCCCATCTATCCCAGGAGCCTTTCTGCCATTCAAATCTTTTAATGCTCTATTAAATTCAGATATCCGTATTGTATCTCCCTTTTCATCCTCTTTGACTTCCTCTTCTTGCTCTATAACTCTAGTTTCTAACTAATTTCCTCCGTGTAACTCTTCAATATATTCCACCCACCTATCGACCTTTTCTTTCGTACTATAAATTGGTATACCCTCTTTATTTAACACATTGTTAGATTTTAATTTATGTACCACAAAAATTTCCGTAACTTTTCTGTATGCTCTGTCTATTTTATCAATGATCATTTCTCTTTCCACTTCTGAACACTTTTCCACTCTTCTTTTGCTAATTTGCACTTCCTGTTTTAGTACTTCTTAATTGTCAATAATTCCTTTTACCTTCTTCATCACTAGCATTCATGTACTTTCTATGTTCATCTATCAGCTACAACATATATCTTCTGATACCCAAGTTTTTCTCCTAGTTGTCTTTGTTTTACCTATGTTCACTTCTGCTGATTAAACAATTTCCTTTTTAACATTCTACCATTCTTCTTCTATTTTTTCTACCTTATTATTTTTACTCAGACCTCTTGCAATGTCCTCCTCAAAAATTTTCTTTACCTCTTCTTCCTCAAGCTTCTCTAAATTCACCAATCATGTGACACCTTTTCTTCAGGTTTTTAAACCCCAATCTACCTTTCATTATCACTAAATTGTGGTTGCTATCAATATCTGCTCCAGGATATGCTTTGCAGCGAGGAGTTGATTTCTAAATTTGTTTAACCTGATAATCTATCTGATACCTTGCAGTATCACCAGGCCTTTTCCATGAGTATATTCTTCTATTATGATTTTTAAACTGAGTGTTGGCAATTACTAAATTATACTTCGTACAAAACTCAATAAGTCAGTCAGCTCTTTCATTTCTTTTGCCCAACCCATATTCACCCACAATATTTCCTTCCTTGCCCTTCCCCATGCTTGGATTCCTATCTCCAACTATTATCAACTTTTCATCCCCTTTATGTGTAATTGCTTCGTCAATTTCTTTTCGTATACACACTCTACCTCATCCTCTTCATGGATGCTTGTAGGCATATAGATGTTAACAATTGTTGTAGGCTTAGGTTTTGATTTTATCCTTATTACAATGATTTTATCGCTAACCTTTTTGAAATACTCTACTCTCTTCCCTGTCTTCATGTTCATTACAAAACCTATTCCGGCCTGCCCTATATTTGACGCTGAGTTAATTATTCCAAAATCACCTGACCTAAAGTCAACTAACTCTTCTCACCAAACCTTGCTAATTCCTGCTACATCTACATTTAACCTATCAATTTCCTTCTTTCAATTTTCTAATCTACCAACTTTTTATAGACTCCTAATATTCCATGCTCCAACTCGTAGAATGTTAATTTTTAATTTTATGGTGACCCCTTCCTTAATAGTCCCCACCAGGAGATCCGAACAGGTGAGTAGTTTGCCTCCAAAATATTTTACCAAGGAAGGCATCTCCATCTTTATTACATGAAAATACAGAGAGCTATATTTTCTTGGAAAAAAGGACAGCCGTAGTTTTCAATTGCTTTCAGTTGTATAGTACTCAGAAGATTGACTGATGTTGATGTGACACTCAAACCCCCTCACCATCTGCAAGGTCTCATGATTCATAGAGGGAGAACTTTTGGATAGCTACCCCATGTCTTTGAGCGGTACGAGGAGGACATTATCATGCAGAAGAATTATGCCTTTTATAGAACCCCAGGAAATTTCCCCATTGTATCACTTCATTTTCTACTTTTCACATTAGTGCTCACTCTTGAGAGTACATTGTTCTTCCAAATAATCATAATAAATTGAGCCATCATAGTTCCAAATCACTTTACAAGCTGATGTGTGAGTTTTGAACTTTTCCGTGGTGCAAATTCTGATGTTTCCATTCCATACTTTGACAGTTAGATTCCGGATCAAAATATTGAATCACAAGTTATGAAATCTAAAATAAAATTGCCTTTCACTAAAAACCACACATTAAGTTCCATATTAGTTTAAATGTGAATCAGGTGACTGATTTTATGTCTCTGAATTTAACTTGAACACACTTTGCTGTAATTCAGAATGGACAGTGCCAATACTGGCACTACAAATTTCAGCAATTTCCTCAAATCTATTTCAGTGTAATATTTTCTACAATTCTTGGGCATTTTGTAAAGAATAATCTAATTTTAACACAAATATAATTTTTTCTGTACTTCCTCAATCAAGAGAAATAGACTTCACAGCAAAACAATGGTAATGGAATGAAAATATTCTGGTTGTACTGCTTGGCATAGATTTAATAATTTAACAGTTTCTTGTGGACAAAGCAAACCAAACAAACTCCTAATTTTTCATGATAAATGATTGTTATGATAATATAATTATAAATATAATAATTATTCTCACTAACATTTGTGTTTATCCCTCATCTTCAAAATCTTAATAAAAAAAATACTGTTATTTAAAGGCATCAGATAAATCATCAGTCTTCGTAACCAATAGAAAGTCCTGGAATCTTCAGTTTAAAATGAAAGTTGAAGTAACCAGAGTAAAACTATGTCAAACATTTTCTTGGGAGAAGAACAAATATTTCAGTAACTAAATTTCATAAGTCTTTTCTTAGTGTAAAATCTTAAACAGAACTTGCAAGATTAATTTTTCATTTGTTGGTAAGTCTTCTACATGTTCTGAAAAATGAATCTGGAGATAATGTTCCTTTTTTCGTTATTTTGTTCTTAATTATATTTCTTCCTTTTGTCTTCCAGTTTAATAGTAAGAATTTAGCCTTTTCTTTTTTACTCAACTTAGCTCCAGATGAGTAACTTGAGCACAGATTATTATAGAAAAGGTAGGCATCTTTTTTGATCGATTTTTTTCTTACAATACATTTTGTGTGAGAAAATTGGCATTTTATTAACATGTTTGCATTTTCTGATGTCAATGGAATTTTCTTCAGATACGGTCTTCATTTTTAAATGAAGTTTTCAGTTAAGGCGTTACTATACTTAAGATCCTACTAAACTTGTATGCTGTACACCTTCAGACAACTAGTTATACTGGTATGTCTCCAAACAGCCATTATTATTATTATTTTTTATCTAAATTCTTCTGAATGCTTCATCCAATAAAGACAGATAATCTTACTTTAACTGCCAAGTGAATGCTATTTGATTGCATTATTCGTCAGATGATTATTATCAGACTCTGTATCACTCTAACTTGCTAGTCTTCATAATTCATCCTTCCCTTTTCTAGAATAATAAAAGGAATAGTGTTTAAAAGAGCTTATAATGAACAAGTCTCTTCCTGGATCCAAGAAGTTCTTTTTTTCTGATGTTTTGACTGAATATTTTTTTGTTCACTCTATTTTTTCACTACAAAACAGGTTTATTTGATTTTTTAATGATGTTAAGTTTCATTTTGCACCATATACTAAACTTCAATTACGTACCTGAAAAATTATAATTAAAAAATTAAATTTGAGTTTATAAACAGATTTTTTAATACCATTTATAAGATTCATTGAAACTTAAATATGCTCAACCTTGATATAAAGCTTAATTACAAATACATTATTTGGCATATGATTTTGTAACCAAGATACAACTATATATTTGATTGAAAAAGCATGATTTCAGTCCTTTCCTCTTCCCAAAAATCTGTAGCTATTTGTTAAAAATATAGGTCCTTCTTATTTAAAGTATTATTTTAAACTTGTGTTCATAATGTATTCAAGGGGCATGTTTGTGTGTATGCTTTACAGATAATGTAACATCCTGCAGAGTGTGGAATAGTCAACCAACTGATTTGATCATGTAAAGACCAAGAGATCCTTTAATAAGGATATCGGTGATGCTGCAAATTTTTCATAAGTTCTTAGTGAAAGATTTGAATATTTCTTTATCAGATTAATGTATATGATTTTTTGTTGATATCCTTATTCATTCCTTATTTTCATTCTGTTTATTTATTTAGTTAGTATTTATTTAAATTTTTTTCTAGTCCGAAATAATTAAGAACATTCTATTGCTTGAGCTTAAAATTTATTTAGACATTTTGAGGCTCTATGTATCAATTAAATGACATTGTAATGACTTGCCATAATTACAATGAGATATATCATAGTAGAACAGACAGAACATTTTAAATTAATTTAATGATCATTTCCAGAGCCTTAAAAAGGGTTTGGAAATTTATACAAAATCATTATAAAAGATATGTTGCAAAACAAAAGTAATAAATGCATCACTAACGGTTTAGTGCAAATATGCTTATTTTTGAAGTAAATAATAATTTCCTTTTTCTAATTAATTAGTATAAATATAAAAAATATTAAACATATAAACAAAAATACAGACTGATGAACCATAAAATATAATAAATAGGAAAATTTTATGTTTTGTAACATTTAATAAACTTACAGACATCTGATCATAATCATAAGTAGAAAAAGATCGCAATATTTTGTATATAATTTGTTTAATCTCTTGTTCTTTAGGTGGAAAGTATATGTTAAAATTTAGTGAAAGACTGGTGCTATATAACCAAAATTTTAAACTATTCCTTACTACGAAAATTGGAAATCCACACTTCTCTCCAGAAATCTGCACAACTACAACATTAGTAAATTTTGCTATCAAAGAAGAAGGTAATGACCACAAATGAATTCTCAAAAGATATAATATTGTATGAACTTGTTTAACATACCATTGTTAAACATCTCAAAGTTTTTTTGTCACATGACTCTGAACAAATACCATAGCAATGAGCTGATGCCATAATACACTTGTCACACATTAAAAACAAAACCTGATGTCTGATGTTCCTTACAAGCTATACTTAATCAAATATTTTTAAATTAATTATCTATAAAGTATCATCAGAAATACTCAGATCAGTAAAAATGAGTACTAATGACACATAAACATCTTCTATACATATATTATCTAGTTAAAAATTTGTTTATTTCCATACTAGAGTTAAATCTAACATTTAGATATAAACTGTATTGATTAGATCAATACTGAATTATTATGTAGTTGTTTACTTCTTCACCAGAAAAAATCTTCTAAAATAACCCATAACTCTTTTAATAAACTGAGAGCTATCTTGGAAGTACAATCATTTAGTAATTTCTTTTGGAGGTTGGTACTCATATAGAAGGTCGACCACTTTGTAAATGCTATTGTAATATACTACTGTCTTACCTCTATATAATTATTTTTGTACAAATATGCAAAATTGGATAATGATTAAGAATATCAATTTTTCTATTGATATAGATAATTGTGTAATATATTTTCTATTGTTATGTAATAATTATTACATAGCCAATACATTAAAACGTTACAGACGTTTCACCACAGAATCCAACAATGGTGACATTGATGTCTGGAAAAATTCAGATAGTTCATTTTCAGTTAATTCATATTTACAGTTCTAACCCAAATCACAAGTGATTAAAAATTAGAAAAATCTGCCAACCAGTGATTAATGGAATAGCAGCAAAAGGAGTATGACAAGAAGAGTGTTTTTGAAGCTTGTGGATTATTAAGACAGATTCTTTAATGTTGAACGATAATGTATAAAAGCAAGCCATGGTATCTGTATTTTTAAAGAAAAATAATTTTTATATTAAAAATACTTATTATCAAATTCTCATTACTTACAAAGTAGCCATTTTTTATACTGGTTTTTTTATCTTAGTTCTACGGTAAGTACTTTGATGGAGAGCAATGAGCCTTCTCTTTGGCAATGTGGGATCATATGATGACACATTATATATATCACATGCTTAATAACATCAAGGATGTTTAAAGCTACTGTAAAATCCTTTGAATCATTTTGTTAGTTGGGATGTGCTTGAAACTGTTCAAATAGTACTTGCTATTCAACATCTGAGAGTATTTAGACTAAAGATATTTTTTATACATGATTTCAAATTAGCCATTAAAAATGCTTTCTTGTATTTGTTTCTTCCATAACAACTAGAAAAAAGGTTGAGAAGGTGTAAATGCTACTTAAAATTTTATTTTTTTCAAAAGAAAAAATCAAATTTTTGTTAGGTAAAGCACATTTTGGACATTACTGGATAAAATTATTTTGTTAAGAAAGAGACTGAATGGAAAATAAACATCATGATCATTAATTCAGAACATCTGTTACTCTGGACAAATATTTAAAATTGATGAGATTATTTAGAACGCTGGCTGTATTCCACACAGACCTATTAAACCATGTTAACTAAAACACTTTGTTACCTGGTTTAATTCATATTTCTAACATGTGGTAATAATCTTTTTTCTTTTTCTAAAATTATATAAATGGCACTGTTCTTAGTGATCTAAACAACTATCATTTGTAGTTCATGGAATAGTCTTTGTTTTATTGTACATTTTATAACGAAGTTTCACTACGTAAATTATTATTGTGTCATTGAAAATCTTCAAGTTTTTATTTTTAGGATTGGAAGCTCAGTTGTTGGGGATTGTTGTGCGCAAAGAGAAACCTCAGCTGGAAGAACAAAAAGTATCATTAGTTTTAAATATAGCAGCTGGAAAAAGAACATTAATTAAACTTGAAGATGATATATTGAGGTGAGGTAAAAGGTGTTATAATCCTGTGTGCAAGTTGTTCTAAATATGAGGTTGTAGTAATTCATGTTTATAAAAAATATTCGTCTTTCAGCGATTCAGTTATAATATCTTTATTAAATAACTTAATTTCAAACTTACGAGTTAATACTTATAAAAATTTGCTGGACTTAAGTTAGGTGCAGCTTTTTTAAGAATTTAACAGTTTATTATAATATAGATATTATACTTATAATAATAGTAGTAATAATAACAGTATTAATAATAAATATGTATGAATTAAATAATCAAGAGATGTTTAGTTAGTCAGATCTTAATCCCAAAAAACCAATAATAATAAAATATGAATGTTATGTATATCTATAGAAATTAATAGAATGTGTAAAATTTTAAAATGATTATGAAAGAGCTTCCGCCAATCACTATAGTGACTAGATTGTAAATTGTAATGATTTAAACTCAAATTCTTAGGACCAAACAGTACAGTTAAGAAGTTTGGCTTGAAAATTCAGTCATCAGTAAATAAAATAACTATTATTACACTATTTTCACTATTTTGTAAATAAACAGAATGTTTCTAAAATGGTGGGCTGGCTGTACTTTTTCGAATTCTACTTATAAAACGAAATAAAAAATATCCTTAGGAGAAATAGCAATTTCTCCTTCATTCTCTCCCTGTCCACCATTTTGTTATTTTTATATAATTCATATCTCAAGTTTGGATGGAGGAATCACATTAATATTTGGTAAGCGTCTTGGTAATAAAGTTTTAAAATTAACAAAAAAATTTACCTTTGCAAGTTACAAAATGGTGGCCATGTTTATTTTTAAATCTGTTATATCTCCGTAAATTAAATTAGTTTTATAAAAATTTATGTTATTTGCTAAAATATTAAGTCTATTATTTGCAATAAAATGGCATTTAAGTTTTTAAAATCTGTTAACAAATAGCAGAGTTATGGCAGAAAATTGATGTAATTTTGTGTTTGTTTTCATGTCCTCCACTTTACGTTCAATTCGATTAAATATTAATTGTTTTTATTTCTTGTTAATTCTAGTATTGTAAATTAGTATCATATTAAGTAATAATTTTCTCACAATAAGATATAATATTAACAAAGCAATTGATATTAATTTTTCAGTTTTGAACAATTTTACACGATTATTATTGTTGATCATGTTAACAATGTAAAAATGAAGCTTCTTTCAACACGAATGGTGTTCAAAACTATTACAACCAGTGTATCTGGAGCGACAAGAATCCTCATGGTACCTTGCAAAGTAGCCATCAACAAAGATTTTCCCTGAACATATGGCCAGGTATTTTCCTATGGGCTATCTTTTGGGTCCTGTCATTCTAACAAATCCTTTGAATTGAGAAAATTATCTTGCTCATTTAACCAAAAATCTTCCATATTTTTTTGGAAGACCTACCTCTACAATTAAGAGGAAATATGTGATTTCAACACGATGGAGCTCCAGCATATTTCAGTCAGTTGGTATCAGATTTCCTGTATGAAACTCCATGAAAAATGGATAGGCCGCAGAGGACCAGTGCCCTGGCCTGCCTGATCATCTGACTTAAATCCTCTTGATTTATACCTGTGGGGGGCCATTTGAAACATATTATTGTTTGCTCAACTCAACATTGAAGATCTTCTACAAAGAATCCAAAATGAATTTCAAGAAATTAGGAATACTTCTGGAATTTTTGAACAGTTAAGACAATATCTCAGAAAAAGAATGGAGACGTGTAATTTCTAATGGTGGACACTTTGAACATCTCTTATAAATTTTAACGATTGTTAAGTGTTTAGGTACACTTAATATTCTATAATAATAAATGTAAGATTATCACAGGTAGTTTTATTTTTTTTAATTATTGGGTCTATTAGTGTGAAAAAATTATTACTTAATTTGAAATAAAAATAATTAAGGTTGTATTTATTATTTTTTTATTAGAATTTGCTTATTTGGTTTTGTTTTTATATTAGAATATTTTGTATAACTCAGAGAGACTTAAAGGTTTTGGTGAACAGACACAAAAATACATCAAATTTCTGCCGCAACTTAAATACTTGTTAATCGATTTTTAAAACCAAAATGTCATTTTGTTAAATATACAGGCGAATCAAAGAAACGGGAAATTTTGAAAGTTGTGTTGGTAGCCGTGGGCGATTGGTATCACTTGATAAATGGCGCCCAGCCTCCCTAACCTAACCTGCCATTTAGTTGTCATGAATCCTTGGAGTGGTGCGCAACGTGCATTTGCTATCAAAGCGTTTTACAAAAACAATGACAGTGTGGAGGGAGCGCGTAGAGAATTTTGCCGTCATTTTAATCTGGGACGGCACGACCGTGTTCCATCAGCACATGCAATTAAAACATGGACATCTAATTTTGAGGAAACTGGTTCGGCAATGAAAAAGAAACCTTCAGGCCGTGAGCGAACCGTTCGTACACCACAGAATGTTCAAGCTTTTCAAGATGCTGTCACACGAAGTTCACATCGGTCAATCCGTCGTCTCTCAGCATCTTTACAATTGCATAGTTCAAGTGTTTGAAGAATGTTAGTGAAGGACTTGCAATACCATCTATACAAGTTGCAGATCGTCCAGGAACTGAAACCGAACGATGCAGTTGTGCGAGCACAATTCTGTAATGTAATGCTTCAGAAGATAAATAAATGATAACGAAGAGTTTGTTCACGAACTGTGGATGTCAGACGAAGCGCATTTCCACCTCAGTGGATTTGTTAACAAGCAAAATTTCAGATACTGGGCACAAGAAAATCCTACGCAGCTACACCAGCGACCGTTGCACAGCCAGAAAGTGACCGTGTGGTGTGCTATGTCATCTTACGGTGTTATAGGTCCTTATTATTTTGAGGATGACAACGGTCTTGCGATTACAGTGACGTCGGCTCGTTACATAGCCATGCTTGAAACCTTTGTTGTGGAACAACAAAAGAGATTTCTACCGATTCTTAACACAGCCTGGTTTCAACAAGACGGAGCAACGTCACATACTGCACGAATATCGATGGCAGCTGTACGCCGATTGTTTGGACAACGTGTCATTTCACGAAATGGTGACATTAGATGGCTTCCCAGATCGCCTGATCTCTCAGCTTGCGATTACTTTTTGTGGGGTCACCTTAAAAGCAAAGTGTTACACAGTAGACCTGCTACAACGGAAGAACTGAAGGCAAAGATCCTAGAAGCAATTGCAGAAATTCCAGTTGAGATGTTACGTCAACCCATGAACAATTTTACGAAGAGACTTCATAAGTGTTTACGTAGAAGAGGAGCTCACCTGCAAGATGTCATCTTTAAAAAATAAACTAAAATGTATGTATCCTAAAATGGCAACATTTGTACAATTACATGAAATAAAATTCATTTTCTAAAAAAAATTTTTCATTAACGTTATTTAATTTTTAAAATTTCCCGTTTCTTTGAATCACCTGTATTAGGCTTAATATTTTAGCAAATAACATACATTTTTATAAAACTATAACAGATTGAAAAATAAACATGGCCGCCATTTTGTAATTTGCGAAGGTATTTAATTCCTGATTTTTTTGCTAATTTTAAAACTTTATTACCAAGACGCTTACCAAATAATAATGTGATTCCTCTATCCAAACTTGAGATATAAATTTTTATATAAAAATAACAAAATGGCAGACAGGGTGAGAAAGAAGGAGAAATTGTCATTATTTAAGCTTTAAGAATATATTTTTTTAAAGTTATATAAACTGTTAAATAAAAAGCTATACAGAGCGTTTCATAATGTTCTTAGGAATTACAAAAATTCAGTACAAAAAAAATATTTCACTTACCTAAATGAAAGTTGTACGAGGTGATGCAGGGACTCAAACAGTTTTTTAAAATCTATAAATGTTCAATATGTGCTCCTCTGGTGACACGGCACACATAAACACGAAAGTCTAGCTCTTGCTAAACTCGTTCTAACATGTAATTTTCGATAGAGTTGATTGCATTGATTATGCGATCCTTTAGCTCAGCGATATCGTGCGGCTTGGTGGGATAAACACCTTATCTTTCACGTAACCCCAGAGAAAGAAATTACATGACGTGAGGTCTGGTGATCTTGGTGGCCACAGCATAATGTGTTGGTCTTCTTCAGACGCACGTCCTATCCAGCGCCGAGGTAATGTTAAGGTACTGTCAAACCTCGTTATGAAAATGGGCAGGACAACCATCTTGCTGAAAAATGAAATCGTTCAGTAGCTGAGGCATACACTGCCTCATGAGAGATCACACAAAAAAAAGTTTACTTTCGGAGAATCCCGAATGTGTTCCACATAAACGTGTGGGTTTTCAGTTCCCCAAACTCACACGTTATGACGGTTTACTTTGCCGCTAATATGGAAAGTAGCTTCATCGCTGAAAATTATCTTGTTGAAAAATCTTCATCTAACATCTTTTCCTGTAACTGTAAACAAAAATCGAGCCAACGTGTTTTATTTCCATCAGAAAGACGCTGGATTAATTGAAGATGATAAGGTTTGCATAATAAACGTTTACGAAGAACCGCCCACACTGTTGTTTTCGGAATTCCTAATTCTCTACCTGCAACTGCAGTCAATTTTGACGGGCTGCGAATGAAACTTGCACGCACACGTTCAACATTGACCTCTGAGGTTGATGGACGACCAGTTGATTTTTGCTTGCACAAGCAACCAGTTTCACTGAATTGTTTATACCATGCACGAATTGAATTGTCACTTGGTGGCCCCTTATGAAATTTCAACCGAAACGCACGTTGCACATAAATTACTGACTTTGACGAGTGAAATTCTAACACAAAACGACTTCTCACTTTCCGTGGCAGCCCTTTTCACTACTGTCGACACCTAGCGAGCAAATGGTTTACTAACTGCCTAGTATATGTGGAAAAACCTATTTGAAGTACTCTTTCGTACAGTACTTGTTTTATTCTTATGAGTGAAATAGTATTTTGTTAATGAATTTTCGAAACTCTGAAGAACATTATGAAACGCCCTGTATTAATACATGTATTTTAAATAGTTTATAAATTTCTTTTATCAGCTCTATTAGAAAAAAGAATTGTGTATTTTTTATCATATACAAGAGTGTACATTACTCACATTAAAATTATAGTTACACTCGCAATCTGAGCTTATCTACATCATTTTCACACTTTCATACAATCTTTTAAATATATTTTGTAGATAGTTGTTTTTATGAGGTTTTGTACAAAAAAAAAATTGAATACAACAGTAACTGTAATCAGAGAGTAACAATAAAAAATTACCTATATGCAGTATTTTACCAATAAATTATGAACAATTTAATAATGCCACCAAAATTAAATAAATGATTACAGAAAACCAAAAAATTAGAAATGTAATTAATGATATTTAATAATTATATGCCTTATGGACTGGGAGTGTACTGTAGTTAACAAACCATGTCTATAGATTGTGAATAAGATAAAGACTATTATTTATATATTATCTCTACATATTCATATCTGAATATGTAGTTGTGTATAGGCAATGTCAATATCTGAGACGTGAAGGTCTGTTGTTATTATTTCATTAATAAAATTAACCGGATGCTTTCTTAACATTATTCTTATTATGAAGATAATTTGTAACTTATAAAAGAACAATGCAAATTTACTTAAACAGTTTCACTTCAAATTATGTGTGCAAAAATTCTACTCATGAAGGTGAAAAGCTTATACCAACCAACAGTATGGGTTTATTTTTCAATTGATTTTTTCATAGTTTCAAAGCACAGCTGATTTTATTGTTAAGAATAACAATAAAAAATAAAAACAGACTTCAAAAAATAATAGTACTAAAAAGTTGCAAATAATTATATTTTTATTTATTAACTAAAGTAAATGTATCTACAAATAACCATTTTTGAAGTCTGTGCCAGCCAACACAAATTAAACATCCAACTCACTTGACTGCTAGGCGGCTAAACGGGATTACCACATATAAAATGGGATCTCAAAGAGCATATAAGAGACAGGGTCTCATGATCATATATCATCTTGAGTTCGCTAAGGCAAATATATACTTGGTGATAATTTACCTAAGCTTCTATAAAGTATGCTTATATCGTATTTTTAGATGTTGCATTTTATTGTTTTATTATATTTTTGTAGGTTTCATTTTATTGTGGTAAAACTTTTATTACCAATTTTGCATTGTTTGAAGTAGGATTTGAATTATATAGATCATAGATTTTTTTTTTAACTTCTGTTGGTTGGAACTGACTTCAAAAATAGTTATTTGTTGTAAATACTTTACTTTAGTTAATAAATAAAAATATTTTTTTTTTTTTTTATTATTGTTTTTTGAAGTCGGTTTTTATTTTTATTTTTTTTAAATTGAATGATTGTTTAATGAAGAAAAATAGAGAAAGAAATGCCATGAATATCTCTACAGAGACTAAACAACAATAATATAGAATGTTAATATCCTAGTCATAGGGAAGAGAACAACATGGTACTGGTTCGAGCGGTCAGCAGCTAAGGGTGTTGAACCATTCGGTTTTTTGGTATTTTTCCTAACATCGTCGGATTTGGTTAAAATTTATATGAAACCATTCCGAAAGTATATTCTTTTCAATTAAAAAAACATTTATCAAAATCAGTTTACCAATATTAGAGATATTGAGTAACACACATTGATAAGTAACAGTTTTTGATAAGTTTAACAGTTTTGTTAAGTAACCTCCTCCTTTTTTGAAGTAGTTATCAATAGCAATAAATAATTTTTTAAAAAGTAAAAATGCTACTTTTATTTATTTAAAGTCATAAAGAAAATACAAATTAAGAAAAATACATAAACTAGATGAATAGCTTTGGCCATCTTATAAAAAACAATGTTTAACAACTGATCATCCAGTGGGCTTTTAAACATGGCATAAAGTTGATACATTAATAATTTAATCATCTTTTTCATCAAAAGCTGATTTTATTTTTGGATCCTCTGCTATATCTTTCCTATAAAATTATTTTCTAATTGTGTAGATATTTTTTACTGCTTGTAACCATTCACAAAAAAAAAGTAAAGTACAAAATTGTATCAGAAATTGTTATCCATCTAATTTTTAGTTAATTTTTTAAATGTATAAAAACCTTCTTACCACAAGTAGTTGCTGTATACTAAATAGCATTACAGTTTTAATATTTATATTTTTAAATAATGTAAAACATTTTATAAAATCTCTTTATAAAAGACCTCATAAGTAATTTAAATTGAAGTATATTGTTGTAATTAAAATAAGTTTTGTTTACAGAGAAATAAAAAAAATACTATTCTACAAGGCGAGGTGCATATTCAGAGAGTTTACGAACTACTATTGTGTACAGTCAAGTTACAGTGATACCAGTAAAATAATTTGAATGGTAGACTGTGAATACTGGCGTTCTTTGGTAGTTGAGTTTCAATTAACCAAACATCTTAGGAGTGGTAACATCTTATCTGTGTACAGATGTGTCATGGCTTCTCTGCAGAGTACTGGTTGACATCATGTCACTGTGCTGTTGTTATTCTATAACCTGCTATACATAAATTGAATAAATAAATAAGATTGCAACTTCTGCCGTGAAATTAGATTGCTGATTTAAACATTATTGTCTGTGTGTACAGACACAGACCCCATATTATGATAATATTCCATAACATTATATTTTGTTAGGCTTTATTTATATTGATTTCTGTTAATGAATTAATTGATGCCATTTTAATTTCATTGTTTAATAATAAAATCTCATTGTTTCATGTTTAATAATAAAAATCACTTTTTCTTTTGCTTAAATACAGCTATTTTTGTATAAATAATTATTTCATCTTTTATTTTGTAATAAGAGCAATTGTTTCCTTTAGTCAATGTACTTTAAAACACAAACATGATGAAAATATATCATACTAAAAAAAAAAGTATATACAAGTAAATAAAGTATAAATTTCTTATTAATTGCTTTGATTTCAGTAATAATATTATGATGAACAGACACATAAGTCACAGAATTAGGGGTTAAAAGTTTAAAATAGGTGTGTAGTTATAAACATTATGTAATTTGTAGACATGTTATTACTAATAAAATCAAATATTCTTTGTTCTTTGCATTTAAAATTGCAACAGTTGTTACTTAAAAGTAGTTGTGTTAAGATGTCAAATGAATGTGGAAAACCTCTTTGCAGTTAAGCATGTCATCTCGCATTTAATGTTATTAAATTTATAGATAAAGAAAAAATTGATTATTGATGCTTCTTGTGAAAGCAATGAAACATACTTGTAGAATGCTAAACTTAAGCTAATCTACAGTGATTGACATCAGGAAAATTGGATATGAAATAGAGGCCAGTGATATTCAAATCCTAACACCAAAGAAAAAATAAATATACTCATGATAAATATGAAATAGATGATTTCAACAGGTGTGTTTTTAAAAGAGAATTTCTTAAATATTTTGAATTCTCTAAGGAAATAACTACTATAAAAAAATTACACAATTTTTGTCATCAAGAACTGAATTTTACCACTAGTAGGGAAACACTAAGGAAAATTTTAAAATCTGTGGGTTTTCAATTCAGGAAGTGTAAAAACAATTAGACTGATTTTGTGTGAATGAGATGATGTAATCACAAAACATGCATTTTTTCTTAAGTATCTAGAAAAAATGCTACTTCGAGCAAAAGAGACTGGTTGTGTACTTAGATGAAACGAGGGTGCACACACATTATACAGTAAAAAAGTGCTGCCAAAGTGACGATGTACCAGGTGTTTTTGTAGTGCCAGTGACCATTTGATTGAGGCTCTTATAGGTGGGGACATGGGATTCATAAAAGGTGCTTTTTAATATACAATTTCAAAAGTAAAACAGAAGATTATCATAAAGATACAAACAATGAAAATTTTTAGAAGTATATTGAAAAGTAAGTTATCCCAGGACTACAGACAAATTGTACGTTAGCCATAGATAACGCACCTTGCCATAATAAAAAAAAATAATAAACCTCCATCATCCAATTCATTGAAAAAAGATATTCAAGAATGGCTTCAAAAAAATGATCCAGATCTAACAAAAAAAGAACTTTTAGAAATTGTCAAACTACACCACCCAGAACCACAATATGAATTACATGAAATATGAAGTAACAAGTAACAAGTGAAACTGAGTCAAGCTCAGAAATCAAGGGTTATTGGCCTATCACAGAAAATAGTTCTACAGAAACTGTGGACTGGTTAAGGACTGTATTAAGGTGTTATTGATCATTTAATTATTTAGTATATTATTATAAAAATATTAATTTATTTTTTATTCTGCAGCTATATCCAACTTGCTATTCTGTTGCCTATATGTCCAAATTATTACTACCAGCTTTGAATATAATGCTGTGAGCTGTGATACTGTTTTAGTGAAAAAATTTACTTAAATATTGTAATTAATTGCAGGTTAAATTTATTTAATTTATGAATAAAGTAATGTAAATTAATATTTTTAATTCTGTTATTACTATAATCAGAAAACATATAGGTTCTAAAAAGTACAGTAACTTATTTACCTATTTTAAATAGGCATTTGTTTTTAGAACATTTGACAAGCACGATACTTTGTTCAGTAGGACTAAACCCAGACAGTACTGTTGTGTTATATCTCCATTTCTGTCTACTGCCAAAAAAAAAAACAGTGCTGCGGTCCTCCATGAATATGAACTTCGCCTTGTCAACTTGTAAATAAAAAGTTGGGTTCAATCCTATATGTAAATTAGTTTATTCAACATAAAATTTTAATGACAGTACACTAATCTGATACTGTGATTAATATTATTAAATAAATTTACTTGATGATTTACATAATGAAACAGTTTTATTTAAGCAGACTTAAAACAAATATGATATTCAGAGTAATTTTATTTTATTGCATTTTAGGTTACTAAATGAAAGCAAAGGATCATTGCTTGATAATGTTGAATTACTTACAACTTTGCAGACATCTAATGAAACATCAATTGCTGTTAATGAACAACTACGTAATAATCTTGTTGTTGAAGTAGAAATTGACTCTGCTAGAGAGGTATGGCACAACACACATGTTCACTGTATTAGAAAAGCTTTTTGAAAAAAATAGTTTAGTTCATGGATTCATGGATAACTTAAAAAGTTATTTTGGAGTATTACTATATCTCTTTTAGTACATTCAAAATTTTATTTGTTTCATTTAGAACAAGTCTGGTTTAGTTCCCTTATGTATTTCTTTCATGTTCTAAGTATATCTATGATTAGCCTTTTCATAAAATTTTGTCTATTGACAATTTCTTAATACGAACCTATACTCTTCCTCCACTTTTCCTGTAAAGTTCATACAATGTACAGTTCATACTGTATACATATTTTACTGAAATTAATCTGTTTAAGATTCATATTATTCCTCTGTACTGTTAAATTATATGTAAATTCTATTAAATAAACCTCCTTTTACAGAATATTGAGAAAAGACATATTTTAACTTAATTTTTCATGAAAGTACTTATTTGGAATCCCACATCCTCAGTCATGATTGAAATAATTCCGTAATTGCATAATAAAATTTTAAAATACTAATATAATGAAATTTCATACTAATTTACATGAGTGAAAATCTGTTGCAGATTTTTTAAGATCGTCTCCCAAAAACACTGTCTGATTATTTATCAAATTGAAATTTTTTTTGTATTTATAAATGTATAATTTTTCTAATATATTTAATTTTATACCACATTTATTCATTTCTAATATTTCTAAATTTGTGTTAATATCAGAAATAGAATGTTGATTGTTTGTCAGATGATCTGCCGTATTAGATAAATCTAATCTATTATGTTTTTAATTTCTATAATGTATAAGAAAATAACATTCTACGAGTCGGAGCGTGGAATGTTAGAAGCTTAAAAAAGGTTGGTAGGCTAGAAAATTTAAAAAGGGAAATGGATAGAATAAATGTGGATGTAATAGGAATTAGTGAGGTTCGGTGGGAAGAGGAAGGTGACTTTTGGTCAGGTGATTTTAGAGTAATTAACTCAGCATCAAATAATGGGCAGGCAGGAGTAGGTTTTGTGATGAACAAGAAGATAGGGAGGAGAGTGGACTATTTCAAGACGCATAGCGATAGAATCATTGTAATAAGGATAAAATCAAAACCTAAACCGAAAACGATTGTTAACGTCTATATGCCTACAAGCGCCCATGATGATGATGAGGTAGAGTGTGTATACGAAGAGATTGATGAAGCAATTAAATACGTAAAAGGAGATGAAAATTTAATAATAGTTGGAGATTGGAATGCAAGCATTGGAAAAGGCAAAGAAGGAAATATAGTGGGTGAATACGGGCTGGGCAAAAGGAATGAAAGAGGGGACCGACTTATAGAGTTTTGCACGAAGTATAATTTAGTAATTGCCAACAACAAATTTAAAAATCATAATAGAAGAATATACACTTGGAAAAAGCCATGCAATACTGCAAGGTATCAGATAGATTATATCATGGTTAAGCAAAGATTTAGAAATCAACTCGTTGACTGCAAAACTTACCCTGGAGCAGACATTGATAGCGACCATAATTTGGTGATAATTAAATGTAGATTGGGGTTTAAAAAGCTGAAGAAAAGGTGTCAGATGAATCGCTGGAATTTAGAGAAGCTTGAGGAAGAGGAGGTAAAGAAGATTTTTGAGGAGGACATCGCAAGAGGTCTGAGTAAAAATGATAAGGTAGAAAATGTAGAAGAAGAATGGGAGAATGTTAAAAAGGAAATTCTTAAATCAGCAGAAGCAAACTTAGGCGTATAAAGAGAACTGGTAGAAAACCTTGGGTTTCAGACGATATATTGCAGCTGATGGATGAACATAGAAAATATAAGAATGCTAGTGATGAAGAAAGTAAAAGGAACTATCGGCAATTAAGAAATGCTATAAACAGGAAGTGCAAACTGGCAAAAGAAGAGTGGATTAAAGAAAAATGTTCAGAAGTGGAAAGAGAAATGAACATTGGTAAAATAGATGGAGCATACAGGAAAGTTAAGGAAAATTTTGAGGTACATAAATTAAAATCTAATAATGTGTTAAACAAAGATGGCATACCAATATATAATATGAAAGGTAAAGTCGATAGATGGGTGGAATATATTGAAGAGTTATACGGAGGAAATGAATTAGAAAATGGTGTTATAGAGGAAGAAGAGGAAGTTGTGGAGGATGAAATGGGAGAAACAATACTGAGATCTGAATTTAAGAGAGCATTAAAAGATTTAAATGGCAGAAAGGCTCCTGGAATAGACAGAATACCTGTAGAATTACTGCGCAGTGCAGGTAAGGAAGCGATTGATAGATTATATAAACTGGTGTGTAATATTTATGAAAAAGGGGGAATTTCCGTTAGACTTCAAAAAAAGTGTTATAGTCATGATACCAAAGAAAGCAGGGGCAGATAAATATGAAGAATAGAGAACAATTAGTTTAACTAGTCATGCATCAAAAATCTTAACTAGAATTCTATACAGAAGAATTGAGAGGAGAGTGGAAGAAGTGTTAGGAGAAGAACAGTTTGGTTTCAGGAAAAGTATAGGGACAAGGGAAGCAATTTTAGGCCTCAGATTAATAGTAGAAGGAAGATTAAAGAAAAACAAACCAACATACTTGGCGTTTATAGACCTAGAAAAGGCATTTGATAACGTAGACTGGAATAAAATGTTCAGCATTTTAAAAAAAATTAGGGTTCAAATACAAAGATAGAAGAACAATTGCTAACATGTACAGGAACCAAACAGCAACAGTAACAATTGAAGAACATAAGAAAGAAGCCGTAATAAGAAAGGGAGTCCAACAAGGATGTCCCCTATCTCCGTTACTTTTTAATCTTTACATGGAACTAGCAGTTAATGATGTTAAAGAACAATTTAGATTCGGAGTAACAGTACAAGGTGAAAAGATAAGGATGCTACGATTTGCTGATGATGTAGTAATTCTAGCCGAAAGTAAAAAGGATTTAGAAGAAACAATGAACGGCATAGAAGAAGTCCTACAAGAACTATCGCAAGAACTATCACATGAAAATAAACAAGAACAAAACAAAAGTAATGAAATGTAGTAGAAATAACAAAGATGGACTACTGAATGTGAAAATAGGAGGTGAAAAGATTATGTAGGTAGAAGAATTTTGTTATTTGGGAAGTAGAATTACTAAAGATGGACGAAGCAGGAGCGATATAAAATGCCGAATAGCACAAGCTAAACGAGCCTTCAGTAAGAAATATAATTTGTTTACATCAAAAATGAATTTAAATGTCAGGAAAAGATTTTTGAAAGTGTATGTTTGGAGTGTCGCTTTATATGGAAGTGAAACTTGGACAATCGGAGTATCTGAGAAGAAAAGATTAGAAGCTTTTGAAATGTGGTGCTATAGGAGAATGTTAAAAATCAGATGGGTGGATAAAGTGACAAATGAAGAGGTATTGCGGCAAATAGATGAAGAAAGAAGCATTTGGAAAAATATAGTTAAAAGAAGAGACAGACTTATAGGCCACATACTAAGGCATCCTGGGGCTTTAAGGCTTTAATATTGGAAGGACAAGTAGAAGGGAAAAATTGTGTAGGCAGGCCACGTTTGGAATATGTAAAACAAATTGTTAGGGATGTAGGATGTAGAGGGTATACTGAAATGAAACGACTAGCACTAGATAGCGAATCTTGGAGAGCTGCATCAAACCAGTCAAATGACTGAAGACAAAAAAAAAAAAATAAGAAATCTATTTTTAAAGGTTCTATTTGTATTTCCTATATAAATATCATCACAATCATTACATTTAATTTTATAAATTTCACACAGACGTTTATTTTATTATTATTATTATTATTACCATTATTAATTCTGTTTTTTACATTTTATTATTTACTAAATAGGTGTGTATGCTGGTTTATACTTTTTTATTGTAAGTTTTAGTAATGTTTTCAGTGATATTATTAGTATATAAATATTTTATGTATATTTTTTCACTCTTTTGTCCCTTATGTATCGGTAGTAAGGTGTCTACTACTTGTGTTTTGATAGTTATTAGTTATAAATATTTGGTTGTCCTTGTTTATTTTGATACTGACATCTAAACAATTTAACATTCTACTATTAATTTCAAATTGGAATCTAAAATTTTTTATAAGAATTTAATATCTTTAATATTATTAGATGTTCATTGTTTATTACAGTTCATATTAAAACTTACATCTATGAGTACTTACATATACTAATTTATTATCAAAATCCTATAAATATACAGAATGTTCAAGGGTGTTGATATAATAAATATAGTAAGTAATCTATTTATTAAGATACAGGAACAGGTTTTATGAATACAGAAATCAAAGACATTCAATATGTGCACCATTGATTATTTGTAAAATATGCAACTACTGGTAATCAATTTCATGTTATGTTCATTATAACATATCCACATCTGAGTTTGAAAGCATTAACAATTCTCTCTTAAGGTCATCAATATTCACTACACGAGGTTTGTATACATTATCCTTGATGAAACCCCATAGGAAAATATCACATGCAGTTATATCCGATGCTTGATGTGGCTAAGCAATCGGTCCATCACGTCCAACCTAGCAATTTGAAAACATGTTGTTGAGGGATTCACGCATTAATAAACCCCAATGTGGTGGTGCTTCATCTTGATGAAGTATGATTTCGGGTTGTAACGTACATTAATTTTTGGGCTATCTCTAATACGATCAAGTATAACATGTGGATTTTCTGAGCCCCATATTCAAACATTCTGACAGTTCACTCTACTAGACACATGAAATTTAGCCTCATCTGATCATCAATTTTAATTGTTTCAATCTTCCTACAGCAAATTCCTTTTTAGCAGTATGATCTTGTGGTGTAATCATCTGCTGCAATGTAATTGGTGTAATCATTTGTAATTTATAAGTCGCAATAATTTTTCTTCAAAACAATGTGAATAGTAGATCATGGAAGATTTAACTCGCATGCTGCACGCCAAGTTGATTTCCTAGGGCTGCAAACAAAAGACTGACAAATAAACTTCATTTCTTCATCTGATGTTCTAGGCCTGCCTACACCCTTCTTATGTTCAAGAGTGCAAGTTTCTTTAAATTTATCATACCATGAATGAATTTGTGTTCTAGAGGGTGTCTCTAAGTTATACAGAGTTCTAAAATTTTGTCAAACTTGTATGTCTGATTTTGTTTAAATAAACCATTCTACACTTTGTGCTTTCATCTGTGGATTCATGGTGACTGATGTATGCAGTTAACATATGTAATCGCAGTACTGTCTAGAATTTGCCAAGGGAAATTTTGAGTTAAAGAGAACCCAGCCATTTATTAATAGGGCTATTACTTTTTTTTCTAATAAGACATCAAAGTTGTTCAGATAAATCTCAGACAATCCATATTTCTAAAATAATTGTTGATAGTGGAAATCCCACAGATAAGATTTTTTTTTTTTTTTTTTTATAATATTTGTTATTAAATTAAAAATAGTTTTTTTTGTCATATATTTCTTATAATAGTGATGATACCTTTAATAAATTTTAGATCTTCTTGATTATTTTTTAATCTATTTTTTATTATTTTTGTGGTGTATGTATGGTAAGAATGATATTGCAACAAGACCATCATAGCGGACCTAAATAATGGGTTCCTACCAATCTCTAGAAAGTAGTAGAAAATATAATAATGGGAGAAATCCAGAAAGGGCCTAAAAGAAACCCTTTTACACCCTTGGTAACAGGTCCATTTAACAATCGTCTTTTGCAATGTTGCCAACTGACACACAAAACAGATGTTCGTTCCGTGAGAAGTTACCGTACCAAGGTTAGGAATGCATGGGAATGAAAGGACTCAGTCGATCGTTCTTATGCTTTGAATTGGGTCCGGTCTGGCAGGTAAAGAGGATAGGAGTATAAATACTCTGGGGAAGACCAGTTAAAAATCAATTGTGCGAAATCAGATCCATGAGGAGAGTGTGCGAGGAGGTCGGTGAAGGAGAGAATTTTGCCTGCAGGTTTGATGCAACTGCGGTGATGACACTAGTAATCCTGGTACACGAAAAAAAGAAAGGGTTCAGTGAGTTACTGTAAGACTATAAGTGAAAGAGATAATGTACTAAATCTCATTCATAAACTGTTAAAAAAATGACTAATTTCACTTATGAACAGCAAAGTTATTTGCAGTGAAATAATTTTATACTTGTATTTTCTATTGTTGTTAATACAAGACTAATAGTTAAAAGTGTTAAAACTAGCAGTCATGCTATGTCTTTTGTCAGTGGTACTGAATTCTGGTTTTTATTATTTATCTACCTGTGAATAAATCCTGTAATATCTGTATGTAATTTCTGTTTATTATTATTACTGACATTTATGATTATTTTTTTTGTAATGACATTTAATGTTATTATTGTTTACTGTCGCAATTATTGTCATTATTCTAATAGTTATTGTGGGATGTTTTTTTATTGTCTGTTGTTATTATCATTATTACTATTATTCTGATTACTATTGTGTGAGTGTGATTACTATATTTTTTTATAATTTGTTTTATGATTGTCATACTATTAATATTACTATTTTCATTATTATTGATTTGTCTGGTTTTACTTTGTTTTTAAATCAATAAATTGTAATTATATAAACATTCTCAATTGTAAATCTCTCAATATCCTGATCGAGCCGCGAACACACAACAATATGTAAGAATATGGTATATGTGTGGTAAATATTATTTACGTTCTGATAACATTAAACATCTATTCTGATAAACATTTTATATATGATATTATCACAAATTAAGAAGTATTAGAAATTAATAAAAATGACATGAAATTAAAAGTATATAAGAAAAATATTACATATATTAAAACAAACAAAATTTCAATTTGATAAACCATCAGACAGTATTTGAAGGAGACTGTCTTATAAAAACTGCAACAGATAGCAGCGCTTGTGTAAATTAATAAGCAATTTTCATTATTTTATATTTTTATTATGCAATAACAGAATTATTTCAATCGTGACTGAGGATGCAGGATCCCATGAAAATACTTACATAAAAGATATGATATGATATGTCTTATTCCAATATTCTGTAGTTGGTTTATGTTAATAGGAATAATATAATTATATAATTCATAATTATATAATATTATATTTTTGATTACTTAATATATAATGAATAATTATTTAAAACATATTTTCCAAAAGTTGTTTCCTGTTAATATTCAGAATGTATTACGAAGTTCTCATGGGACTTTCATTACCTGTTTTAGTTGTAAAACTATAAACAGATGAACATACTTTGCGAGTCACAGCTAGTGAAGATTTCGCTCGGATTTCAGCTACCCTGGTGAAATGAGATCCTATTGAAATTTTTAGGATGTTAACTAAGGGGCAAAAATTAGTGATTTCTTATGGTTTTTTACCCGAAATATCAAATAAAATAGGTTCCAGAACCGTATCTGCAGTAGTTTTTACCAACTTTTTTGTTATTTTTCTAAATTTTCTTTATTTTATTCAATTTATACTACACAATTTTGTTCAGAATTAAATTCATTACAAGTTTTTTAAAGATTTTTGTTGTTTATTACCAATTTAATAAAGTCATTGTACATCAGACAGAAAACAGGGTGTTTTACTGCAGTTTATTGGTTTTCACCCAAGATTTATGAAAAACTACTGCAATATGGTTCTGAGACCTAATTTATTCAATTTTCAGGTAAAAGACCTTAAAGAAATCACTAATTTTTCTACTTAATTAGCGTCCTAAAAGTTTCATTACGACTTCATTTCTCCTGGGTAACACAAAAACGTTTTGTCTGAAAATACACTTTTTTAGGTTTGCAATAAAATAACTTTGTTAATTTACCAATAAGCAAATACAAATTTCTAGTTAATTTTGTACAGATTTTAATTCTGAGAAATCTGATGTAAATACCATTATTAAAATTAAATACAAATTTGAGAATTTCAACTTTAATTAGAAATTAAACATACAAACTGTATCTGAAATTGATAAGATTGTAAACAAAACAATTTTTATCAATGTTTGAACAACATTATGTAAATGAAAACAAATAGAAAACTTTTAACAGAAAAATGTGATTAAAAATAATTAAAAAAATAAAATCACATACTTTATGTGGATATAGTAGGAATTAGTGAGGTTCACGTTTGGAATATGTAAAACAAATTGTTAGGGATGTAGGATGTAGAGGGTATACTGAAATGAAACTACTAGCACTAGATAGGGAATCTTGGAGAGCTGCATCAAATGACTGAAGACAAAAAAAAAATACTTTTTAAATATCAAAATGGTTACTTGATAAAGCTGCAAACCATTTCTTCAAAACAGTTGCTCAATGTGGCCGCAATTCTGTTTCAATGCATAGTTCAGCTTGGCGAATCCATTCTAACTGGGCACACCTAATAGCATCATTATTATTCCTATAGCATCGCACCTTCTATTATACGCTATTTCAATTTTTCTTGTGTGTACATCGCCTGTATATATAAACTACTCTACAATCTCTCCGGAAATGATTCTATAGCTACAAATAAGAAAAAAAATTTGAATAAACATAGATCCAAAACATTTTGTTAGCAAGTTATGGCTAACGAAACATTTCACACAGATTTCTGATTCACCTATATGCAACCATATTGAATTTCACAGGGAATAAATTATGACGCAAATTTGGTGGTCCTAAAAATTTTTGTGACCTGAAAAATTGAAATAAATACATCTTAAAACCAATCGTATCTCTTGTAGTTAAGAAAATAATTGTAAAACTATAAAAATTGAAGTTGAAAAACAGTTGTTTAGGTTTAACGTAATTTTTTTTTTTAAACTGGTAATTACCTAATTGTAAAATAAAAATTATTTAGATAATATTTTTTTTTTATTAATGATAGAAATACAATAAATTTTTGAAAAATTATTATTTCAAAGTTAGCAATAAAATAAGTTTTATGCGTTTATTACCATTTATCAAAGTTATTGACATTAAATACAAAAAACGGATTTTACCCCAGTTTCTTGGTTTTCTTCCATATTTATCAAAAACTATTTAGCAAAAACTATGGACCTTAAATAGGTCCCGGAATCGATTTTTCAGGTCAAAAACCATAAGAAATCAAAAATTGTCCTGTTCACTCTAGTTAACGTCATAAAATTTCAGTACTACCTCATTTCACTCCGCTATAACTGAAATACGTGCAAAATCTTTCCTTACCGTAACTTGCAAACAGCACATTTTAGGACATTAAATGAACTTTTTCCATTATTTTCACGAGTAGTATAGGTTATGAAAGTCTTGGGAAAACTTCATGATACATATATGTATATAATAAAAGCGTGCGTGCGTTCACACACCAACAAAGATTTATTTTATTTATGGAAGATATAATGGTGGTAGAATTTAATATTGACTTTTTATTATTGTTTATTTTTAGGGTTACAGAGAAAGTGCGTCTAGATCTTCAGTTTTATTTTTTGTACTAAATGATATGTCACAAATTGATCCAATGTATCAGTTTTCTTTAGATTCATATATTCAGCTATTTATTAATTCAATAGAGAAAAGTAAAAAGACAGATGTTTTAGAGGAAAGGATAAAATTTCTGAATGATTATCATACATATGCAGTATACAGGTAATGCATTCTATTTGCAAATTTAAATATCAATAAAATTTGATTGATTTTAATTTGTTTGCTGTTAATTGTCTTTCAATATTTTTATAAGCATGTTTTATTATCATATTTTAGTTTGTCTTTGTTTAATTAATCATGTTTGCTTTATTTTTTCTTATGTTGTTTTTAGATTTAATTTGATATTGCATTGGGTTGTATATATAAATAAGTATGAGGAGGTTTAAGCTTGTCTTATATGTAAAATGATTTGAATATGCGGTACATTCATAACCAGTTCGACAAAATATACAGAAAGATTACAGTATAAAATAAATAAATTAAATTTTCTACTTAGAAGAGAGAATTCTAAAAAGATAATAAAAAAAAATTAGCGAATAGTTATTCTCATTAACCAGATTAACAAAAATGAAAGATGAAATTAGGGCACAGGTATATGTTCTCAATTCAACAGGATTAAAATAAGAAAATATACAAGGCATGGTTTGAAAGTAAGGCCCTATTGGTAATGAGAACACATGAAAAAATGTAAAAAATTTATTACTAGTTTCAAATACTTTTGAAACTTTTGTTGATTTACTTTTGCGATTTTGTAGAAAAATTAAATAAATATATAAGTTCCAAACATTTTTGGTGTTGCAAAACAAACTTCTTCAAACCTACGACATAAAATACCACCACCTGGGATTATATCTACTTTTGCAAGTAATTTTCAACTCAACACAACATTTTCAACTCACTTTCCTTGAATCATTGAGATACAAGCCAGTTTTTGACATATGGGAAGAGTTGGAAGAGTAGAGGGATGATCAAAAAATTTCCTATCTGAATCTTTGAATTGTTTCTGTTGTGGATGCAGCTATCTGTGGATCTGCATTATCATGAAGAAGAGCAATTCCTGATCTTAGTATTTCCCATTGTCGGTTATGAATGGCAAGTTAGAAAGAGTTTTCCAATAGACTTGTGATATGGAGGTTATTCCAGATTTCATAAAATAATCAAAAGAATACTCTTTTGGTCCTTGAATACAGTAGCCATGATTTTCCTTCGAGACTGGGCTTGTTTGAATTTTTCGGTTTACGTGAACCGGAATGACGCCATTGTATGGATTGTTTCGTTTCAGCATTGATGTTTGAAATCCAAGTTTCTTCACCATTGTCAATATGGGAAAAAATTCATCTCCCTCATGGTTAAAGCTGTAGAGAAAAGCATGTGCAGATGTCATTCTGTGATCTTTGTGAGCACTTATCAAATTTTTCAACACCATTCACTCACACAGTTTATGATAGCCTAGAGTAGTGATTCTCAACCTGTTTAGCTGTATGACCCCCAAAATATAAAAATGAACATTTCATGACCCCCCCCCCAATCCCAAACCAATGAAACCTAGTTAAAATTATTTAGCTGTGTTGAGAGCTTCTTGTTCAAACATGCATATGGTATGTTTGAACATGTCATGCTCTCAGCAGTATAAAAGAGGTGTAAGGGATTGCAAAAAGGTCAATTTAGTTTTGAAATGTGAATTTAGCGTGCATATGGTGCTTTAAGATTTTAAAGTGTAGTTTAACTGAAAATAATAATACTTGAGGTTTCGGTTTTTTAGTGCACGATCAAACAGTTTAACTAGTTTTTTTTCAATTAGATTCTTGTGCAAATTGTTTAAATTTGTGAAAAAACCAACTGAGCCACCTACATCCAGTGAATTGATTGGTAAAAAGACAAGATTGTACAATGACAGTTTGTTGTACTTAACCAAATTTAAACAAAATATTTCATTGAATAATAAGACTGTATAAAGATATTAAGAAATAATCATATATATTTCAAGTATTTTTTTTTCAGAGAACTGAAATTCAGACATGATTCCATATGAAAGCAATGGCTTTTGAATAAGTCAACAGTCATGCACCTTGTTCCCTATCATGCTTATCATTTATGTTCTTTTTACTGTAGCACATATTATTACCATTACTTATTTCTCTATAAGCCTGTACAGATAAGACACTGTGCAAGTCATTATACAAAAATAAGAGGGAAAATAATTTGAAATTACACTGTTATAAGAAATTTGTTTTATTTACAATAAATAAAATAAATAACTTATAATTTACAGTATGAAAATAATATAGGGATAAATACCACTTAATGAAAAATTAAAGATAAAGGAAAATTAATTTGAATAAGTTACTGAAAATACATAACACAAAGCATATAACATTTGCATCGTAAAAAATGTGTGATATTTACTTTATATGAAATTTCTTAAAGTAGTTTTTCTCATTTGAAAAGGGCATATTACATTTTTCACACTTTACTCAGGAGTAGGTTTTATACATAGTTTGCATCTTTTCTTGTTCGAAACATGTTGTGGGTCTTAGTGTAAATGTTCTTTTAGCTGATGGTAGAGTAGCATCAATTTTAGATAATTGTCTTCCTCTTTTTCCTGAAGTAATTTCTCCAGAGTAAAGAAATGCATGAATTATTTCTAATTTAAACTAATGGCATGTATTGTTTTTGTGATTGACTACAATGTCTGCCGTAAAGATTATGTACAAGTATTATTACCTTTTCCCCTTTAAATCTGTGTGGTATAGTTCAAGCAGCATATCTTGCTTATCCACCCCTCCCATATTTTTATTATAATTTCCAACGATGTTTACACATGAAATGATATCTTTTTTTCTGTGACTGACCATTGCTGAACTTCTTCTACAGGCTCAACAGCTACAAAATTTGAAATCAGATTAACTAGTTTATTATCCATTTACTTGACTACAATAGCAGTTTCACACCTTTAAACTTCGTAATCATAGCTACCTCTTCCCTGACTTTTCAGTTCTTGTTCTGACTTTACTGTACATTTCTGAAGTCACTTTAATGAATCGTTTCATCTCATAAAATTCCATGGTTCTTCAATTTAGCAAACAAATCATAGGATGAAAACCAATTGTCACAGTAAAATTTAAAATTTTGGTTTTTAGGGATGTGTTCTGCTAACAATATCTACACTAATGCCTAAGTCAACTACATAAAATTAGTTTGCTTGTTCACATAAATTTTGAAATCATAAATAAAACCACTATTTTCAGCTCAGGCAAAAACCTTTATACCCCATTTGTGAGGCTTGCTTTTTAATATACTGTTTCATGCTATAGTGGACCTTGAAAGGGATCATGAATTCAGCGACAAAATTGATCTTCTGCGTTTTTATGTAAGGCCTCTATAAACTATCTAATTTAAAAAATTTTATCATGTGTAGGATTATCTCTGGGAAAATTTTACCATTGTCATTGAAATGCATATTACCCCCCAAAACTTTGAATCTATTTCTGGAATAAACTTCTGCCACTTGAGGAAACCATTTCTTTTCTGCCAAAAACATTGCATAACTAGGCCTTTTTACTATCCCCATCATATGAATACCAATAAACTAATTGGCATATTTCTTTATAATTTGTATTTACACCATAACTTATTTTCTGTACTGAATATAAATTAGTTTGTGGTACAATATTATTGATAATCTCATCATCAAAAAATATGTTTAAATAAGAATAAGGAGTGCCTAACTCAGTGGGAGGATCAGAAAAAGTTGCATCACTCATACAATCAACAGGAGCTAAATTATCAAAGCGCCACAACAAATTTCTATGTTTATTTCTTTCAGGTGGTAGAAAACAGTGAGTTGAAGGAGTGTTATCCTCTTGATTATCATTATTTTTTGTGTATCACAATTTCCAGATTGATATTACAATAAAAAAATCATTTACCTGAGGAATTACTGTTTCTGAAATAAATAAAAAAGACATAGGCTATATAACACTTTAGATAAAAAAATATATTATAAAAAACTCAAAAATAGAAAAAAAAGTTGAGAAATTTCCAAAGTATCTAGTATAACAATATTTTCATTGACGTTTCAAATTCTATAACCTAAATACCATGAATTCAATATGACAGGAAAACCCCATAACTTAGATAATTGCTTACAAATGCACAAGCTAATAACCAGAGTGTAATAAAAAAAAAATAAAAAAATCTGACAACACAGTTGCAAGATGTTCCCATTACGCAGCTTTTTTCTTATGCACGGCTTACACACATATATACACACACAACTTAATTTTAAATATTTATAATTTTATTTAAATATAATATTTTTTATACAGCTGTATATCAGTGCTACACTAGCACTCCTTGTAGTGACACGGGATACTATTGACACAGTATACCCACTTGTCACTAGTTTAGAACATTTTTTGGGGTGGGGTGCGATTTTGAAAAAGTTTTTTGCAAATATTATTTTTTAATTGTTAACAGGTATGCCTAAGAAAAATAAGACCTTAATTATGCAAAATCTCGAGATACTGAGGGTGACCTAGCTCTACAGCCTAATCCCTTGACCTTAAGTTGAAAATGTAATGGCATCAATGCCTCATATACAGAAGTAATCAAGTTTGGTCAAAATCAGTCCAGTAGTTCTGGAGATATCAGACCTTAATTAGGCAAAATCTAGAAATACTGAGAATGACCTTGCTATGCAGCCTCACCCTCTTTGACCTTTAAGTTGAGAAATTAATGCATCAGTGCCCCATATACAGAAGTAATCTGACCAGTTTAGTCAGAACTCTTCCAGTCATTCTGGAGATAGAAGGTGTGAGACTATCGAACATACACATATACAGACGAACATTCTGAAAATTAGCATCTGGTTTTTTGGGTTCCTTAGGTGTCAAAACATCAAGGTGCAGTGAAAACTCCATATGCCCAGATTGGACTGATTAGCAATACTTTCCCTTCTACAGCTGTAGCACTAGACATGAAAGTAATAATTATAAATTTGATATCATGACAGGTATCAAATCCATATTTGTTTTCTGAGAGCTAATCACATTACATTCAGAACCAATATAAATCAAGTACATGATTCGTTGCCACTGATTCAATTTTGAATCATGATACATTTTGGTACATAAACTAGAAATAATAACAAAAAAATATGTATACTAACCTTTTACAGTAGTTATAGATGGTGTAAAGAACATATCCAATTTTTTTCACAAGCTAAATACTAAGAATGCCTAATAAAACGAACAAGTTGTAAGTCAAATCAGTGCTACACTCATACTAATCAATATTATGTTTTATGCAACACAGAAATTCAGACCTACACCCAATAAGTCGACCAATTTACCTCACCTAACAAGGGGAACATAACCTCATTCAGGTTCATGCAAGAGCCGGGGACAAACCCCGCACCCCCACCTGATACCATCATGGTTTCTCGAGGTATTACCAAATCATGATCAGAACCACCACCGGCGAAGGGAGGCCACGCCCCTGGTTGCACGGGTTACCATACCCTGGCAGCGTGGCCACCCCCACCAGCAAGAGCCCCAAATTGAATCACATATAATACCAATATAACCATGGCTTGATGTGCGCCTACCTCCAACCAATCCAATGCCTAAGCCAGGACCCTAGCCACCCGGAATCCTACCATGATCAAGTACCTTGATTAAACTCCCTCTGCAGACCTACACACCACAAGGGCGCAAAGAAAACCAGCCACTATAGACCACTCCTCGTGGATCATGCAGTTAATACGGAGATCCAGAAAGGAATGTATTCTCTCAAGTTCCCTAACAGCTCATAAACGTTTAACCTTGTATTGGGGACAGATGTAGAGGTTGTGGTCCACTGTGTAATCAGTTCCACAATCTGGGCATTGACTCAAATCCACCAAACGAAACCTAGCAAAACTTGCCCAAAGAGAAACTGTGTGATTGCCGATTGGGAAAGACCCATTCCAGCGCACCTAAATCAGACTCTATAGGAAATATATCATGCATGTAGCGACCTGTGGGGGATTCGTCTCACCTGAACTGTCAAGATACAAGACCCCAGTCTTCAATCTCCTGCTTTCGTTCTGATGTCAATAAGTTATTTACCTTGGAAATGTAGCGTTCCTTATGCTTATTAGCCAGGATATCTATTGGTTTCATTCCGGCTATAACAAAGACTGCCTCCCGCGAGACTGTTCTATAACCTCCAACAACCAAGGAGTCACTGGGTCTGCAGCAAAATGTACACATAACACCTAAAAGCCAAGTAGTGAGCCCAGACAAGTGCAGCACATAGCATAATAGCCTCACTTATACCTTTGTAAAGGATACGCATGGTACAGTAATTCAAACCCCAATCGGGATGAATGACTCTACAGATTCCTTTAAAAGCATCAGTGGTCGTTTTTTGCTACATATTGTAGATGTTCCTTCTTTTATTACTATTAGGACTTTTGTTTTTAACAGTTATTAATAAAGAATAAAAAAAGTATCAATAATAATTTATTACTATATGAAGCATTATGTATAAAGCAGTAATTATTTATTACTTTACGAGTATACACATTTTCCCAATGTATGGGGAGTTCGGGATCCCTTCATCATAAAAAAAATATATATCACGAGGGACATATCACGAGTCAATTGCACATAAACTCCTCTGTTTTATTATCCCTTGGAATCGTCCTCGCAGTGACTCCTTGTATATCCCAAACAAAAAATCGCAAGGAGACCTGGACTGTACAGGGGATGTTCTAAGGTCTCCCAGTAACTTTTGTCCAGTTCATGCCAAGTGCTAATTGTTGTGTGAGGCCTGGTATTGTTGTAAAAGAGAATCAAACCTCTAATTGGCTGACACCGCCTTTTATTGCTGAAAATGGCTACAAGAACTGTCAATAGTATGCAGCATTCACAGTCCGATGTTCATGGAGAAAATCTACAAGCAATACATCTTTCCTGTCTTAAAAGAAATTGCAAGGACTTTTCCAGCATACAGACCCATTTTTGCCTTTATAGGGCAAGACCTCCACTCCTACACCCTCCATACTTGCAGATTTTGATTCTGGAGAATAGTGATGGACCCATGTCTCATTACATATAACTATTTAAAACAAAATAATTTCCTTCTCATAAAAATTCATTCAGGGGGGAGTCTTTGACAAATTTCTTGTCAGGCCTGTATCTGATTTTGGTCAAAAGTCCGCGAACACACCTTGGACTTTGCAAAACCCAAAGTATTTTGTGATAATGGATTGGGCACTTCCATAAACGATACCATTTAAAAAAGCAATTCATCAATCGTAAGGTGCTAATCATCTTCAACAAGGTCACGGATGTATTGAATGTTTTCATTCACCACACTTGACACTTATTGTGACTAATTTTCTATCACTTCACACACGCTCTCCTTTAAATTTCCTGGCCTAATCTTAGACTTGGGTATGTGACAACATTATATACCCCAAACTGGGTACATAGTCCAGTCAAAATTTCAGAAGAATTTGACATGTTCATTCATGAGAAATTGTACAATAATTGCACAACCACCAATGGAATCTATTGCTCTGACATGACACTACGGACAACAGGCGCAAATGCTGAGTGTCCTTCCCTTCTCCAGATCTCTAGGTCAATATCCCTCCGTGCCAGCTCACTCATGTTTGTACACTAGCTGTGAAGACAAAAGTTCAGTTTATATTTGACCAACTCTTGTATTTCCATTGTGTTTTGAATATTGGCTATAAAATTATAAAATATTCAGGCACTATATCTTGCATGTTTATACATACACATATATGTGTATATTTATGTATAGTTTTGAAATTATTGGCAAATTATTTAAGTTAAACTTTTAATGTGCTTTATTTGCTTTTTTTTAGGAATACTTGTCGAGGTTTATTTGAAAAACACAAGTTGTTGTTTTCCTTCCATATGGTAATGAAAATACTTGATGCTGCTGGTAAAATGATTCGTGCAGATTATCTGTTTCTTTTAAAAGGTGGTGTTGTTTTAAACAGGGAAGAACAACCAGAGAATCCCTGCATTGGTAAATGTTTTGTTTTTTGCAGTTTTTTATCGGTGTGATTTTCTTAAACTTCACACTTTCTCACATAAGAGTAACCAACCATATATTTAGGATATTTCAGCCAATTTTATGTCAGTTAATAAAATGTATTTTACTACTCTATTTATAGATCTTGTGATTTTTCAGAAAGTTGCAATATTTTAATATTTTGAGAATTAAAAAAGACAATTATTTTACACAGAATTACACTAAACTTCAGACTGTGTATAATCATCATCAAGCTGCAACCATTGTTGCATATTTATTTTTTTATAATAAATGAATAAGATTAAATGTATACTTTAAATATATTAAATTTTTTATACTTCTATTTTTCCATTCTTATGTGTTATAATAATCTGATCTCTTGTGTTAAATAGGTTGGCTGAATGAAACGTGTTGGGATAATATTACAGAGCTTGATAAATTAGGAGGTTTTCATGGTGTAGTCAGCTCTTTTGAGCAATACACTAGAGACTGGAAAGAATGGTATTCTGCAACAGAACCTGAGAGTTTACCTCTTATTGGTCAGTACTGATGCCAATAATTTTTAATAAAATATATTTTTTATAAATAAATATCTTATTCTGATCAATACATAATACATTATGTGTAGACCATGTCATGAATAGTTAAATATGCTATTCTACATTTAAAAAAAGGAAGCATTTGCTTGGATGGATCAAGGGTAAACATAGTCAGAGTAGCATCACAATATAAATTAAATATAAAATGAAAAATGGATTTGATTTAAAGTCCATATTAAATATCTAGAATATAAATATATGAAGTTAATTTTCATGTAAAATACATGACTATACTAAACATAAAAAGTAGCTACAAAATAATTCACAATTCAGAAAATTATTTGAGCACATATGTAGGATGTCTCCGAGCTAAAGGTTTCTAAAATCATTGGCCTATATTTTTAGAAAACCAGTCATCATTATCCATTAAACGTAGGCTCAATTTACGGGCAGTACCTCTAAGATTTGTTTTGTGGAATACACTATCAAGTCAGCGGAATATACTTGCACAAGCAAGCCACCTCACAATGCAATTCTAGTCAGTAATAGTCAAGATGTTGACCCCACAACAGAAGTTTCATTGCATACTTTGGTTAGTAGAGATTCAATTAGTTACAGTGTTTAACAGGCGTGTATGAACTGAATGGAATATTGATCCTCCTTCATCCAAATCTATTCAACAGTAGGATACAACAGCGAGAGACTGGAAACTTGGTTTCACAAACTGGAAATCATTCAAAAATTTCAGTTGACGAGACTATGGATTATGTATGTAATGCATTCACTGCCATTCCTTGAAAGTCAATTAGGTGGTCTGCAAATTCCTCATTCCATTATTCATGACATTGTTCATAAGTGGTTTTGTTTGCAAGCAATACAAGTTACAACTCCTTTATCTCGTTAAACTAAATGATCACCATCTACAATATCAGTTTGCTGCAGAGGTAATGCACCATATTTAAAACAATCCTTATTATTTTGGTACGTTGTTATTTAGTGATAGGCAGCGTTTCATACATGCAGAAAAGGTAATAAACACAATTGTCAAATTTGGGGACCGAAAACTCCAATTCAGTAATTGAAAATGAAAGAGACAAGCTGAAAGTCAATGTCTGGTTTAGGACTACATAAAAATGGTGTCATCAGACTGTTTTTTTCTATGGAGCTCACTTTGATAGGACACACACATCTCGACATGCTTGAGAACTTTCCTATTCCTCAGATTACTGCAGACTTCAGTTTCCAACAAAATTGTGCTTCACCACACTTATTGAGATAGTACCTTGTTCTTGAACAACACTTTCCTTGGTTGTTGGATTGGTAGAGGAGGTCCTACTGCATGGCCATCTGGATTTCCAGGTGGACCACTCCTTGGGCCTTTTTTGCTTGGAAATTTATTAAAAGTTGTGTGTTCCAAAAAAAAGGTTTGGATTTGGACTATTTAAAACAAGAATTATTGAATTTGTTGGTCTGTTGTTGAATAGTTGGTCTAATAATGCCACAGATGCTCCTATGGCAAGAGTTAGATTATCATCTAGACGTCTGCTCAGCTACAAAAGATGCACATATTGAATTTGACTAACACTAAAATTTAGTGAATTTCTGTGTTTATTAAAAAAAAAATTATTAAATTATATTATCTGGTTCTTTTAATATGAACTGTTACTTTTGGATACCTTTAGCCAGAACGCTCTGTACATTTTGAACACAATGTAGAAAATTCAGGATTTTAAAATTTTTTAAATTTTAAAAATTCATTGACAGAGTAATATTGTAAAAGAATTTTAATTGCATTTTAAATATATTGGAGAAATTACTTTTTTTAAACGGTTCTTTAATTTATTAAAAATGTCATCAGAAGCATAAGTCCTTTTTTTTGAACTGATGTACACAGTCATTCAGAAAGTTCTTCTCGTACTGACATAGAGATTGCCCAAGTATGACCAAATGACTATGATACTTTGTCAAGTTTGAACCTTTAGATGGGGGGCTGTGAAGTTTGACATGTTCGTTTAGTTGCTTGTTTGTGTTTATCGAACAAAGCAAACAAGTTTTGACATCTTCTGAAAAGTAGATAAAAATGAACTTCAAGCAGTTATGTGTGTTAAAATATTTAATCCGACAGACATACAAAAAGAGATTCATTCAGAAAGAGTCATTCAAGATGATAAATACTTGGGACACCCAAAACCTCTATAACTGATATAAACCTTCTATGCGTACAATCCTACACACTCTACATACACCTAAAAACGTCACCATGAACATCCACAATGCTGTATAAAATGATTGCCAACTAGAGGTACACGAGCTTACTGACATTGTAGACATCTTGGTAGACAATGTCCACTATAATTCTCACAATGTTTCAGGTATGAAAAACTTTCAGCTCGATGGGTCCCAGGTTTGTTAACAGAAGCACTTGACTGAACACGTCTCAAGGGTGTTTACACTTACTGAAATGTGATTCTGATGAGTTTCTTCAATGTTTTATAGCAGTAGATGAAACATAGATTTGACCAAACAGTGGGTGAGAGAGGTGAAAGTGCACCATAGAAAGTGAAAACTGTTCTATCTGTAGGAGAAGGTTTTTTGGGAGATTTTCATGGTATGGAGCTCACAGACTACCTTGAAAAAGGCAGGACCATCACTTTTCAGGTAGTTGTAAAACTCAATGACCTACACGTTAGACCACTTTCACATGTGATTACTTGATTACTTGCTCTTCCCAAATCTGAAGAAATGACTTAAAGATTCACTTCAAATGAAGTCAAAGCTGAGGCTGCCGTTTGTTTGGTAGTATTAGACAAATCCCACTGCACTGAGGGTATTAAAAAGTTGAAAAATTGTTGTTCAAAATATATAGAATTTCAAGGTGACTGTGTTGAAAAATACACAAAGATTTTCTGAAAAATCTTATGTTTTCTTTTGTCACACCATGAACTTTTCAAATGACAAGTTCAAAAAGACAAATAACAACTCTTCTTTGTCTGGTTTGATAGAGATAGATACTGTTATTTTTTTTAAGAATAAGGACATCTTTCTGGAAAGCTTGCGTATTCAGATGAGAATATGTAAGTATATAAGATTAACTAATTAAGCAGATTATGTAAGCTTAATAAACAGAGTGTATTCAAATACTAGTCATCCATTAGTATTATAATACAATAACATAGACTTATCTTGCATCACAAAATAGTTTTTTTTTTTTTTTTTTTTTTTTTTGTCTTCAGTCATTTGACTAGTTTGATGCATCTCTCCAAGATTCCCTATCTAGTGCTAGTCGTTTCATTTCAGTATACCCTCTACATCCTACATCCCCAACAATTTGTTTTACATACTCCAAACGTGGCCTGCCTACACAATTTTTCCCTTCTACCTGTCCTTCCAATATTAAAGCGACTATTCCAGGATGCCTTAGTATGTGGCCTATAAGTCTGTCTCTTCTTTTAACTACATTTTTCCAAATGCTACTTTCTTCATCTATTTGCCGCAATACCTCTTCATTTGTCACTTTATCCACCCATCTGATTTTTAACATTCTCCTATAGCACCACATTTCAAAAGCTTCTAATCTTTTCTTCTCAGATACTCCGATTGTCCAAGTTTCACTTCCATATAAAGCGACACTCCAAACATACACTTTCAAAAATCTTTTCCTGACATTTAAATTCATTTTTGATGTAAACAAATTATATTTCTTACTGAAAGCTCGTTTAGCTTGTGCTATTCGGCATTTTATATCGCTCCTGCTTCGTCCATCTTTAGTAATTTTACTTCCCAAATAACAAAATTCTTCTACCTCCATAATCTTTTCTCCTCCTATTTTCACATTCAGCGGTCCATCTTTGTTATTTCTACTACATTTTATTACTTTTGTTTTGTTCTTGTTTATTTTCATGCGATAGTTTTTGCGTAGGACTTCATCTATGCCGTTCATTGTTTCTTCTAAATCCTTTTTACTCTCGGCTAGAATTACTATATCATCAGCAAATCGTAGCATCTTTATCTTTTCACCTTGTACTGTTACTCCGAATCTAAATTGTTCTTTAACATCATTAACTGCTAGTTCCATGTAAAGATTAAAAGGTAACGGAGATAGGGAACATCCTTGTCGGACTCCCTTTCTTATTAGGGCTTCTTTTTTATGTTCTTCAATTGTTATTGTTGCTGTTTGGTTCCTGTACATGTTAGCAATTGTTCTTCTATCTCTGTATTTGAACCCTAATTTTTTTAAAATGCTGAACATTTTATTCCAGTCTACGTTATCAAATGCCTTTTCTAGGTCTATAAACGCCAAGTATGTTGGTTTGTTTTTCTTTAATCTTCCTTCTACTATTAATCTGAGGCCTAAAATTGCTTCCCTTGTCCCTATACTTTTCCTGAAACCAAATTGGTCTTCTCCTAACACTTCTTCCACTCTCCTCTCAATTCTTCTGTATAAAATTCTAGTTAAGATTTTTGATGCATGACTAGTTAAACTAATTGTTCTGTATTATTCACATTTATCTGCTCCTGCTTTCTTTGGTATCATAACTATAACACGTTTTTTGAAGTCTGATGGAAATTCCCCATTTTCATAAATATTACACACCAGTTTGTATAATCTATCAATCGCTTCCTCACCTGCACTGCGCAGTAATTCTACAGGTATTCTGTCTATTCCAGGAGCCTTTCTGCCATTTAAATCTTTTAATGCTCTCTTAAATTCAGATCTCAGTATCGTTTCTCCCATTTCATCCTCCTCAACTTCCTCTTCTTCCTCTATAACAGCATTTTCTAATTCATTTCCTCCGTATAACTCTTCAATATATTCCACCCATCTATCGACTTTACCTTTCATATTATATATTGGTATGCCATCTTTGTTTAACACATTATTAGATTTTAATTTATGTACCCCAAAATTTTCCTTAACTTTCCTGTATGCTCCGTCTATTTTACCAATGTTCATTTCTCTTTCCACTTCTGAACACTTTTCTTTAATCCACTCTTCTTTCACCAGTTTGCACTTCCTGTTTATAGCATTTCTTAATTGCCGATAGTTCCTTTTACTTTCTTCATCACTAGCATTCTTATATTTTCTACGTTCATCCATCAGCTGCAATATATCGTCTGAAACCCAAGGTTTTCTACCAGTTCTCTTTATTCCGCCTAAGTTTGCTTCTGCTGATTTAAGAATTTCCTTTTTAACATTCTCCCATTCTTCTTCTACATTTTCTACCTTATCTTTTTTACTCAGACCTCTTGCGATGTCCTCCTCAAAAATCTTCTTTACCTCCTCTTCCTCAAGCTTCTCTAAATTCCACCGATTCATCTGACACCTTTTCTTCAGCTTTTTAAACCCCAATCTACATTTAATTATCACCAAATTATGGTCGCTATCAATGTCTGCTCCAGGGTAAGTTTTGCAGTCAACGAGTTGATTTCTAAATCTTTGCTTAACCATGATATAATCTATCTGATACCTTACAGTATCGCCTGGCTTTTTCCAAGTGTATATTCTTCTATTATGATTTTTAAATTGGGTGTTGGCAATTACTAAATTATACTTCGTGCAAAACTCTATAAGTCGGTCCCCTCTTTCATTCCTTTTGCCCAGCCCGTATTCACCCACTATATTTCCTTCCTTGCCTTCTCCAATGCTTGCATTCCAATCTCCAACTATTATTAAATTTTCATCTCCTTTTACATGTTTAATTGCTTCATCAATCTCTTCGTATACACACTCTACCTCATCATCATCATGGGCGCTTGTAGGCATATAGACGTTAACAATCGTTGTCGGTTTAGGTTTTGATTTTATCCTTATTACAATGATTCTATCGCTATGCATTTTGAAATACTCCACTCTCCTCCCTATCTTCTTGTTCATCACGAAACCTACTCCTGCCTGCCCATTATTTGACGCTGAGTTAATTACTCTAAAATCACCTGACCAAAAGTCGCCTTCCTCTTCCCACCGAACCTCACTAATTCTCCTACTATATCCACATTTGTCCTACCCATTTCCCTTTTTAAATTTTCTAGCCTACCAACCTTTTTTAAGCTTCTAACATTCCACGCTCCGACTCGTAGAATGTTATTTTTTAATTTTCTGGTGACCCCTTCCTTAGTAGTCCCCACCCGGAGATCCGAATGGGGGACTATTTTACCTCCGGAATATTTTACCAAGGAAGGAGCCTCCATTATTGCTATGTGAAAATGCAGAGAGCCACATTTTCTTGGAAAAAAAGCAGCTGTAGTTTTCCATTGCTTTCAGCTGCGCAGTACTCAGAGGACTGAGTGATGTTGATACAGCCGTTTAAGTCGTCCTGACTCACGCCCCTAACAACTACTGAAAATAGTTACAAAATAGTTAAAATCCATAAATCATGTTGAAAAATCAGCTTTTATTTACTAGTTTTTGTTACATCATCACTTCTATTCACATTTTCTAACATGTCTATGTAAGTTCTTCCTACATACCTTTCACTAGATGAAAGGATTATGGGTTTTACCTTGTTTGTGATGGAACATTTTCTTTGTAATTACATTATTTTTATCTTACTTATATGCACAAAGTCTTATCGGGTTATCTTCTTTCTGTTATTATTTGGCTTTTTTTCATGGATATATACAATTATTTTTCTATGAGATTGTTTTTCATGTTGGTTTACCTTACAAAAGTGTCTGATTACTGGGCATTCTTTTACAACACCTATATTATTTACATGAAATGCAGAGCATACATTACACTGTACAAAAATACTTCTATATATATTAGTTTCTTTTTCTTGGTGCTACTTTAATTTTTATATTTTATACTACATTTTCAAAATGTGTACTTATCGTTTTTATTTTGTGTTTTTGAGTTATTAAGTTCTTTGTATTGTTTCATCTAAATTATACTAAAAGTTCTTAATTTGCAAATACATTTCCTCTATTTTCTTAGGCAATAATAACCCCCTGATTGTATACCTTGAAAAAATTACCTTTCTTGTTTTTATTTTGTCCTTTATCTCAGATTCCTTTGTCTCTTAAAACACTCCTCATATCTTCTTGATATATACATATTTTCTTATATTAGTGTTAAATAATCCATGCTTATATGAATGCATGTATGAATATCAGGAACAAAACATAATATATATTGAACATAGCACATTTAAACTTCAAATCTGAATTCTCATCCTATGTGAAATTTCTGCAATTCTAGGAAGCTAATCTGTTTACGTTCACTCAAGTTACTTCTACCATAAGTTACTTATGGTAACCCGCTATAATTTTATACACAAAGTGTAAAATATAATTTTTTATCATTCTATTTATGATTTTTGTATAAATGAATGAATACTTGTGAATTATTTTCATAATTCATAAATATTCATAAAAGAAATAAGTTTATGAACTTATTTCTTTTATAGGATCTCTATGGTTGGTAAAAATGTCTGTTGTGGCTGTGGTTCATGTAGAACAAGTGTTCCTCTACAAATTCTAAGTACACATTAAATGTAATAGTGTTATATATTTTCTTTATTATCATTTCATACTCTTTTTCTTTATATTAAACATTTATTCTTTGTTTCATTTCATTTCCTATTTTTATCCCTTTAATCCCATTTACCATTCGTTGAACTTATTATTTCTCCTACCCGTCAGATAATCATAGTTTAAAAACTATGAGTGATTGGTTTTCCTTCCTCCTTTATCTAAATTGTCTTTCTGAATAAAGAGCATACTACCTAGCATAAATATTGCCATATACCTTAACACAAAGTTTTCTCCTTAAACTAACTAGTGATCTCAATATTGTCATGTATAAAGTTTTTAGATATCTGTGTTGATGAATATGTATAACATTTTAAACTTTTGTTTGAATTCAAAATTAAATGTATTAAAATATTAGTTGTATGTGTTTATACATGAGTTGAGGTAAAGATTGAAAATATATATCCTTAACTCTATTACATCATAGTGAGGTCTCAGTTTGATTTTAATTTAATTGTTTATTCCTCTCTAGTCAAACAGCCCTTAAAATGTTGATTCCATCCATAGCAGCTTTCTTCAGTCTTGTCCAGTAGTAAGCATTTTAGTAGAGACCAAACCTTCTCTCTGGAGCTTGTGGGATCAGCTTTATAATAATCTACATGTGTATAATAAGATGCAGTATGTCGTTAGCATCCCTTTATGACAAGATTTACAGGAATGTATGATGAAACAGTATGTTGTTAAAAAAAAACTTGGATCACTTAATTTCTCCAGAAAAAGCTTTCAGACTTTTTATGCCATGTGAATCCAGATGCAGTGTTTTATATTGAAGTTAAACATTATGCTGTATGATGAATATTTTCCTACAGAACCATAATTTATTCTTTTCTTTATTTATACTTTATTTAATGTTATTATTTGTATGATGAATTATTTATGCCTATTTGATGATTATAAACCTCATAAAAGGCTATAAACATAATAATTACAGTTTAGATTTTTTTTTGAATTTATATATTACAGGTTTCCTCATATAATACAGGTTTTCCAGCTTCCAAATGGAAAATGGTGTGCCACAGGAAAATAGAGTAATCATTACTCTATGCAGTTATTATAAATGGCATCTTGAGCTTGCATTCATATCCCAGTAAATAGCCCATTGGCTATTCACTCAGTAGACATTGTCCCATACAATGTCTGTTGAGGAAGTGCAAGAATAGAGTCTGCTCAGTGTATTCTGAGATGACATTTTAATATTTTCTCCAGGATGGTGCTTGTATAATCAACAGAAATGAGAAACTTAGATTACCCAAGATCTTACTTTTCTTAACTCAATATGATGTAATGAAAAAGCTGATGTAAAAGATAAAACTACATTTTTGTGTTTAAAAGAAGCATTTTTAAATATTATTAAGCTTCTGTTTAATTTCAAATATTTTCTGTCACATAATGTTTATTTGCATCTGCAAATAAAGCATGATATTATTATTCTGGTTCTTATTATTTCTTTTAATATATTCTACTTAAGATATATGTATTGCAGTGTCTCTTTTTTATGTAAAGTTTTATAAATAATTAGAGATTTGCTTCCAGAAGCTCTTTTCAAGAGTATGGTACAGCATCAAATTTCTCAAATGCTTTTTATTTTAAAAGTATTTGCTAATTTTTATTTTCAGCTTTTGTTTACATTTAGTATAGTTTTCTAACAGATAAGGCTTTGATATTCTGTGTTGTACCTCATTATGGTAGCACAAATATGATTATGTGATTAATTATGAGGTTTGTTCAAAAAGTGTGACTTAGAGCATAAAACAAATCAAAGATATCTATCTCATTCACTTCTGACACTTAAGTACTTTCAAAATGTGATTTTATTTTAGCTTAACTTCCTTTAGCCTTTTACTTTAAAGTTCAAAATATTTTTGGAGTTGCTGTTTCAGAATGGCTTTTAGCTGCACATCATATCTTTTATATCCTCTCAGCTCTTAAATTTTAACTCTGAAGAATCACATGTTTTTTTTTAGTTCTAAATCAGGTGCAAGTTATGGGTAAGAGATACTGTCATGATAAAGTTACAATTCCGCAATTTCTTTAACATAGACAATAAAGAACCTTACTAGTTATTAGTCTCTCACCTTCTGGAGGATATTCATCATGTTCATGTGCACTGCAGTCAAAAATTGAATCTACATCACTTAGACTCAGCCTAGGTCAGAGATTCTCAACCTTTTTAGTTCTGTGACCCCAAAAATTAAAAAAAATATATTATGAAATTTTGCAACCCCTATTCTAACCCAATGAAACCTAGTTAAAACTATGTAGCTCTGTTGATAGTGATGGGTATGAACATACATGTATGAAGTGTATAAAGATGAGCAATTACAGATTCAAACTTGATGTGTACATCCCCCTTATAATTTGGTTTGCTATCATAATATTCAGTGTGAGAGCATCATAATCGAACATGCATATGACACATTTGAACATATCATGCTCTCAGCAGTATAAAAGAGGTGTAAGGGATTGCAGAATATCAGTTTAGTAGTTTTGAATGTGAGGCATGTGTTTGGTGCCTTTATTTAAGTTTTTTAAAATCATAGTTTCATTGAATCTAATAATAATCGAGATTTTGATTTTTTAGTGTTTAATTAAACAGTGTAACTATGTTCTTTTTAAAAATTACATTGATAAACAAAATGGATAAATTTGTAAAAAATGAAGTGAGCTATCTATATCTAGTGAATCGATTGTTAAAAAGACAAGATTACACAATAACAGTTATTTAAGTTATGGTTTTACCTCATTGAATGGAAAGCTACAATGTGTTCTTTGGTTTCAAATCCTTTCTGGAAAGCATGAAGCCGTTAAAATTAATTATTCGACATTTGGAATCTAAACATCCAGATAATAAAAGCAAACCCTTGAAATTTTTCAAAAGAAAATTGCATATCTTGAGAAATCATCTAGCTTCTATTTGTAAATCAAGCTGTCTTGAAGCATCTTACCCTATCCCATTAAGAGTTCCTAAGAAAAAATTCCACTTTCTAATGATGCAGTATCAAGGTATGGCAGCCATAATGACATGGCTGCCCGATTTTCGCGATCAGATAATTCAACAATTGAGTTCAAGTGAATTTTTTGATAATCAATTTGTTGAATCAATGGATGTGGGAAACATTTCCCAGTTCTTATGTTTTCTGAGATATAAATGCGATAGGGACAGATCAATTGAAGAAAATATCTTGTTTTGCAAATCAATACCTGGTCAAATAACGGAACAATATATTTTTGATGTTTTTTATGAACCTACAGTGGGTTTCTGAAAAAATTGAAAGATCATCTTATACCAGGAGCAGAATGGATGCATTGGTTCATTCATAGACATACTCTTAACAGAAGAAATATGCCTCAAACAAATTCTTTATAAAGTTGTAAAAATTGTTAATTTTATTAAAAGTCGACCATTACAGAACAGGCTGTTTACTAAACTATGTGATGAAATGGGCGAAAAGAAAAAATATCATCTTTTTCATACAGAAGTCAGTCAGTGGCTATTGGTTAATGTGGGGGAAAGTGTTAACCTGATTATTTGGAATTCTGAGATGGATTAAATATTTTTCCAAGATAAACAAACACCATTCTCAAAGATTTTACAGAATAATGAATATATTTTGCTGTTGGTTTACTTAGCTGATGTATTTTTGCATTTAAATGACTTGAATGTGAATTTACAAGGACGTGATAAAAACATTTTATCAATGACAGAATTGATCTTTCATTAAGAGGCTTGGTATCTGGATTATTCATCTTCAAAGCAAAAGTTTTGATATGTTCCCACTAACTTGCGATTATACTGAAAAAAAGTTAGGTGAAGAAGACACTATTATTTACCACACTTTGGATAGCATGAAAATGCATTTGTGTGGTTTAAAAATTCAGTTGGTGGAGTATTTTCCAAAAGATAAAAATGATTTCTCGAAGAGATGGTACTGAATCCATTTAGTGAAAACATTGATGCAACTACTAAGTTACCGATTGAGATTCACAACCAGCTTATCGAAATGTCTGCTGATAAAACGTTACAACTACAATTCACATCTGAATATTTAGATGCTTTTTGGTTTGCTGTCAAAGTGAATATGGAAATTTAGGCACATAAGCCTTGAAGATATTAATCCCTTACATCATGTCTTACTTCTGTGAAAAGGGTTTTTCGTCTGCGATTGCACTAAAAACTTAATGTAGCAATCATCTTTTATCACTCAAAAACTATTTGTTTTTGTGTGTTTCTATCATAGACCCATGTATGGAGAGAATTTTAAATGAAAAACAAATGCCACCATATTATTTATTTTCTTTATGTGCATACTTATAAATGTAAGTAAATGTTCAAAATAAATGTTTTTTTTTGGTTTTTTTTATCCTAAAATGATTACATTATTGTTTACATGTAAAGTTGTAGGCTAATTTCACAACCCCAAGGTTGAGAAAAACTGCCCTAGGAGTATTCCTACGCTGAGTCTAAGCCATTTTAGGCCTCATCTTTGTCTGTGTTTGTCCTAGTAGGATTTGAAGAATTTTCATGCAATTGTTTCCTTTTCTTTGCTTTGATTCTGTGTAAGCTTGACACATAATATCCATGAGAATTAACGGTAGTATTCATTAGATACCATGAGAATAGTGTTATTAGCCACCATCTGCATCAGCACATTGGAATTAGTGCTCCAGCCATTATGTAGTAGGATAGTGACTGCAAAGGATAGTAGAGTGAACTTGTGAAGTTGTTTTTGATTTTCCTCTCTTGAAATTAAACAATAAGTCTTTGGAACAAGTAGCTAAGATGCCTATTGAGCAGGTTAATTATTTTACAGGTGAATGGCAGGACATCTGCTCAGAATTTCAGCGAATGTTGTTTGTAAGGTCACTGAGACCTGATCGTTTAACTTTCTGTATTTCATCATTTGTTGTTACAACTCTGGGAGCAAGATTTACTGAACCACCAGTTCTAGATGTGAAGACAGTCTTGGATGATTCAAACAATAAAACACCTTTAATTTTTGTCCTTTCTCCAGGAGTTGATCCTACACCTTCTTTGATTCAACTGGCAGAATCATCAGATATGGCTTCTCGTTTTCACAGCCTTTCTTTAGGGCAAGGTCAAGCACAATTTGCAAAGAGGTTTGTTTCATTATTATTTGATTATTTTATTTTTATTAGTTGTTTTTAAGTGCTATTGTTAATGTCTCTATTATTATTAATTAATTAAAACTTCTATTTATATATGAATTTATGTGTGTAATTCTGGACTTATTGATGAAATTTCATTCTGTATTGGGTGGGTATTTGTTTGTATACAGTTTACTACTTGTTCTGAATCCCAGATGATGTTTTAATTGTGACACTGCTGAAGCTTAAGTCTGAGCTTAGTTAAATAGCATGTCAAAACATACAAATATTCCAGGTGTAGTTATTAAAGTCATGTGAATGCATATGTGCAGAAGCTAGATAATTGTGCTTACTTGCTTATTACAAGACACTACTTCTATGAAAAATTTCCTATAATAAATTTTATTATTATTTAAATAGATTAAGTTAAATAAATAGTTGTCTCAAAGTTGTAATTGTCAAAAGTGGCCATTTAATTTTTCAAAATTCACCATTAACAGCTACAGTACTAAAAACAGTAATGATATCAAAAACCAAATTTGTTATTGCAACACCAGGTGTAATTGTAAAATTATTCCTTCCCTATATTGAAATATGATAATAAATATAGGAATTAAAATGAGTATGTATATTCATTTACTTAACTTGCATTTTTGAGATTTTTAATTTAATATGTAAAAAAATATATAAATTGACGTCTTTGTTTAATATAGTAGATATTAAATAATGTTTATAAAATGAAAATAGTATGAGGGGATAAACGTTCAAATAAAGGTAATTTTACAGTTTATATACCATATACTAAAATGATCCTTTAGCACAGTATATGTATGGTATTTAATTATTTCAACATAATTTTTCATAGATTGTGTGCTTTATTTGTTATAAATAATAATAATAATAATAATAATAATAATAATAATAATAATAATAATAATAATAATAATAATAATAATGCCTTGAGGTAGATAATCCCCACGTCCGGAACACAACATCTATGTTCCACGTCCAGGGCGGCAACAGCTGTACTTACGTACATTATATATAGCTGGCTAACAGGGTTCCGAGTAAATTCCTCGGTTATGCTTTTTTAAGTTTGACCTGTTTCCAACTTCAGGTCACTAAACGGACTGGATTTTTTGGCTACCTGCAGGAAATGGAATAATAAACGATTTTGGAAATGGACTCATACCACTCTTAGAGCTGGCGATGTGGTGGTCAGGGTCAATGTTATTGCAGGTGTAACGGAGACCCTTCCGTTGTCCACATGCCCCCTGCGATGGCAAGCATGTAGCAATGGTGCCCATGTATGTCGGTGCATAGGAGCTCTGAAAGCTTCGGTGAGTAGGAGCCTGGAGTCAGTGCAGAGACTGCGCATCCGCTCTCTGCCAGGACATATGCCGGTTCCACCGGAGTACCGGATCGGACCTCCAAGGTTAGTAGCCATGGAGTGGGGGTGTACCCCGGCGGGTAGCCTTGCTACGGAAGGGATCAACCGTTCATGAATATTGAACAATCAAACGTGGCAGAGGGTGCACGTAAACACCCTCGTTTAGAATCCTCCGATTCGCCACAAGCGAAGAGGAAAAAAAGCAAAGAATGTGAGAAAATCAAGAAAGATGCTGATAGAATCAGTAAAGACTTACGTAAAAGCTTATTTGGCTATAGTGTACCTAAGCCAAGATTTTTAATTTTTACAAAGGAGAATGGAAACTTTCAAAAAGTTAGTCCATTCTTATTCGCAAGAGAAATTACAAATTGTGCTGGTGGTCCCGTTAAAGAAATTCGAAAGACTTTTAATGGATTGCACGTCGAAACTATCAATGACGTGCAAAGCCAGAAAGTCCAGGCGTTGAAGAAGATCGGGGAATTTGCGGTTTCTGTCCAACCGCATAGCACACTGAACTCATCCAGAGGAGTTATTGTTTGTCGCGATCTTCTTAATTGTACAGAAGAAGAAATTGTACAAGAAATGTCGAGTCAGGGAGTGACTCAGTGTCGCAGACTAACCATGCGAAGAAATGGTGAAGTTGTTCCTTCGGCCTCGCATATTTTAACATTTAATAGGCCGAATCTTCCTGAAAAGGTACGAGCTGGCATCCATCGGCTTGATGTACGAGCATTTATTCCGCAGCCGATGAGATGTTTTAGAAGCGCAGGAAATATGTATATGTGAAGAGAAATCACATGAGGGTGACCCATGTAAAGACCCTCCAACCTGCGTTAACTGTAAATGGCATCACAATTGTCGTTCAAGAAACTGCCCTACATATAAATTAGAAACAGCGATTCAGGAAGTTAAAACGCGTCAGGTCAGTTATCCTGAAGCGAAGAAAATTGTTAATCAGCGTACACCACGACCATCGACTTCTTACGCAGAAGCAGTGGCTGTCCCTTCCACATCTAAAATTAATGTGGAGCAGTTGCTTAACACGATGGCACCAAGTCTTGCGACAATGATTGAAAGAATCATTGATTCAAAGATCGAGTCGACTCATCGGATGGAACAAACTAAACATGAGAAGGCTCACTCTCCGTCTGACACTGTTGACATTAGAGACGCACCAGCGCAGTTTAAAACACCAGCTAAACCTGCGATTATTAAGCCACCAACTGAAGTAAGAATAAAAAATCTTGACTTATCTAGCAAAGAGAAACGGATCACTCCGTCTAGTCACAAGTTTAAAGAAATTGTGACAAGAAAATCTGAATCTGTGGAAATGGAGGTGCAAGTTATTATAGAAAAAGCACCAGACGCAGATGAAATAAAACCTGTACCAATAGAGCCTCCAAAAGCGCAAAGATCAGCTTCGGTGAGAGCATCTATTGCAGCTGGACCCAACACTGAAGTAGAGGTAGAATCCAGTTCATCAGCCGCGGAAAGTGCATCGCTTGCTAGTTTGAATTCAATCGCAACGATGCTAACTGCACCAACGATGTTTTTGTCTCCTGACGTCAGCCGCAGAACGTCACTGGCATCCGAAAGAGAGGAAGACGATGCCTTGTCTGAGGCCTCAGATACGCTGTCATCAGAGGTTGAGGCCGTCAGAAGAATGGAGAAACGGTGCAAGAAAGGATGGCCGAAAGGAAAGCCTAGAAAGTAATATTCTGGATTCGTTGTTAGAAGAACGTAAATTTTTGAACATTTTTTGATTCATAAGAATGTGAATCATTGAACCTTTTTTTTATTTTTTTTTGAATTGGGATGGGGCTAATGACCAAAGTAGTCGATTCCCCTAAAAACCTCAAAAAAAAAAATAAATAAATAAAGAAAATAAAAAAATAATAAGAAAAATTCTAGTAGCTTTTTTTTTAATAAAAATATCATATGAATTTATATGTTAGTTAAGTCTTCATAGCATTGGTGTAGTGTGAGAGAGATGCAACTGCTACTCTAGCAGTGATGGAAATAATGTTTATCTTGCTTTGCATAATTTTCCTCTACAATTCTTTCTCTAACAATTTTTTTCTACTCCTTTCATACATTTACTATGTTAATATACCTTTATTATATTGAAGTTAGCTAATAGAGGCCATGTTTAAAACTGATTTAGGGAATTTAATTTGATTGTCTTGCTTACTATTAATCTAATTTGGTTTGACTGTTTTGATGAAAGATATACACTTATTTAACTAAGGTGTAGTACTTTTAAAAATATCTACTTTGGTGGCTGTAAAATTATTTCAAATTTTTAACTTATCTCGCAAATCAAGTATATCCTTTGGTCAAAATTAATATATTAATTTATTTTCTATATTACGATTAATATATAATTTAAATTGTTTAAGATTTATGCCATTTTTTGTCTACTCCAGCAACATCAAAAATATCAGACCAGCCTTTTTGGTGGATCTATAGATAATTTTGCCATGGATTTTGTTTCATAGATATGCCAACCATATTTTATACATTAATATCTGTTAATATTTTAATCTATTTTTTGTTTATCATTCTGTTTATATTGCAGATTGATTGAAATTGGAACTAAAGAAGGAAATTGGATATTCCTTGCTAATTGTCATCTATCACTGTCTTGGATGCCTAGTCTTGATAAGATAATAGAAGAATTTCAAAGTGTTCAAATTCATAAAGATTTTCGGTAAGAAAACTTACATTTTTATTATATTTTCATTGGTTTTGAAAATTATCTTTTTGAGGTATAAAACTTAGGTATAAGTTTTTTCTACAAAAAATTTGTGGTAGCTTTCTACTATTTAATTTTACATCTAACAGTTTATTTTTTATGTCATCTATGATGATTCAACAGGTTATTGAAACTGTTGTGTTGTAAATTATTTCATCAAATTTTGCCTAGTAGAGTTCATTATGCAATATAAATTGTTTGCAATTTTAGGTGAAATCATAATGTAATTACATTTTAGGAAGATGAATTCTTCTTCAGTGCTTTGGAAGCCAGTTAGAATAGTTTGGTGCCTACTGTTCAATGATATCATAGGACTCTTATCCCAGAGAGCACTGTCTGAAGGTTAAAAAATGACTCCTTAACATTATACCTTGTAACTCATGCCCACAATTAAAAGAATGATTGCAGAAGGGTTGATAGAGAACTAATTTTTAAATACTTTAATGTGTAACATAAGCTAAGTGCTTCAAAATATTCAGTAAGGGTAGCCTTCCTGGATAGTACCAAAACTAGTAGTAGTATTTTTCATTAAGCAATATCTGAATACAATCGCATAAGATTGTTGTTCAAAATCAATTTACAGTTTAATGTCAGTAACACACATAATTTTTAAATGTAATCTGAATTTAGTTCTATTGTACTCCCTTTAGTCAGCATAAATCATTACATTCATTTCTGATTGTTTTCTCATTGATCCATCATTTGAAACTCAGCTATTGTTATGCTTTTTTTATACTCACTTCTTTTAATAGCATAATTTTATAAAGTAACGAAGCATTGTTATCTTCTATTATACAGGTGTATGTATTATTTGTTTGTAATTTTTTAATTAGAAAATGAATCAAATCATATTCTATAAAGACCAAAAGTTTGTGATATTGTAAAAACCACACCAGCACTGGTTGAAATAAAACATTTCCTACATGTTGAGCCAATAGCTATAAAAGTTATCGTTTTATACCAAGATAAAAATCTTAAAAAGAAATTTTGACTCTAAAATTTCTGAAAATTATGTATCATGGAAGATTTACAATGTAAATTATTCACTTGGTATAAGTTTTAGTCTGAACTTTTGCATTAAACATTAAGATTTTACAATCATTAGAATCAGTGTTCATAAATATTTTGGCATCCTGTTAGATAATAATTAATTACTATTCAATAATCACATTAGGCAGGTCATGCCAGACATGATATAAAAGATGTTCACTTATTGAGAATAATAGCTGACCAGAAATGAGACTTGAATTGGAGAACAAGACAAGTCAATGGAGGGCTGTCAATGAAACATTGACAGCCCTCTCAAGGCTAAAGGAAAAAGTATTTAATATTTTATAAGCAACTGCAGTAAGAGCTTAGATGTTGAACCTGAATAGAGGCCTTATTCTAAATTTACTGTGCATCTACCAGTGTAGAACCGTAATTTTCTGCATCTGAAAAGAACCTGTACTCAAAAAGGCTCTTCTTTAACTGTGAAGATGTGAGCTGTTAAATTTTTAAAATATTTTCTTCATTAGAAAACTTGTTAGTTGTAAATTATTTTTTCAATTCTTTAAAATAAACTGTGTTAATTTAAGGCTTAAGTTAATAATATTTTGTGCATAATTACTATTATTATTACTTATAATGTTACTAAAGATAACACTTATTTCAGCCTCTGGTTAAGTTCAAGCCCACATCCTCAATTTCCAATCTCAATTTTACAAAATTCACTTAAAATGACTACAGAACCTCCAAAGGTAAGTACAAATTATGTTAAATTTAAATACAGTATATTAATTTTATTTGGAATTATTGAATATTTAACAAGCAATTTATGTATATGTGGTAACAAAGTATATTGCATATTGTATAAGCATACTGATATTTGCATTGTCCTAAGACAGTGCACTTATGTTACATAGTTGAAAAATAATAAACAAGCCTTAAAGTACATTGTTAACTAATATATATGTATGTATGTATATATATATATATATATATATATATATATATACAGTGACCGGTATGTGTATATATATATATATATATACATATACACATATGTATATACACATACCGGTCACTGTGCCAAATAACCTCAAATAACAACAAAATAACCACCAAATACAGAAACAGACCCTAAAATACGTAAACCTAAATTGATGTTTTCTAAATTTTTAAAAAGTAGAGTTCATACTTTTTCTACCTCTCCCTCCAAAAGAGGGAGAGGTAGAAAAAGTCTTAAAGGAACAGGAAAGCATGTGGAGTCGATGAACTACTGGCTGAGCTATGGAAAGGTTTAGAGGAAAGGGGAATTAGAGATATCACAAGCCTATGTAATTTGATATATGAGAGTGGTGATTGGCCAGCAGATTTTACGACTACTATTATGATCCCAATCGAAAACAAGAAGAATGTATTGAAATATGAGGAATATAGGACCATTAGCCTTATATCACATGCAGCTAAGATACTACTAAGAGTGTTGAATGGGAGACTTTATGGAAGACTAGAGAGATCAATTAGGGAAGAGCAGTTTGGGTTTAGAAGGAGGAAGGGAACGAGGGATTCAAGGGTTAATAAGATTGATCAGACAAAGATATATTGAAAAGCAAAGAGATTTATATGTGGTCTTAATAGATCTGGAGAAGGCATTTGACAGGGTGGAATGGGATAAATTGCTGAGAATCTTAAGCAAAGAGGAGTCACTTGGAAGGGAAGGAGATTAATAAGAATCTGTACTTGTCATAGAAGGTAAAATAACGATTGGAATGAGTTGAAGATAGAATAGTTTAAGATTGTAATATGGATGAAGATAAATACAAAGAAGACAAAAAGCATGATAATTAGCAAATCAACCAAAAGGACAACAATTAGGATTGGGGGAAATAAAGTGGCATCCTTCAAGTAATATGGGCTGCATCATTAAGGAAGATATGAAGTGTGATCAGGAAGATGAAGTACGAATTTCTAGAGCAAAGGAAACATTCAGCAAAATGAGGAGAGTGCTATGTAGCAAACTAGATCTGCAACTAAGGAAAAAACTTGCTAATGTTTTGTGTGGAGTGTGGCCCTTTATGGGGCAGAGTCATGGACTATTCGGAAGGGAGAGCAGAGAAGATTTTTGAGGCCTTTGAAACATGGGTTTGGAGGAGGATGGAAAATATCAGCTGTACAGAAAGAGTTTGGAATGAGGAGGTGCTTCATAAAGCTGGTGAAGAGAGGGCGATTAAAATAATAAAAAGAAGAAAATACAGTTGGTTGGGACATTAGCTGAGACATGACTGCCTGTTGGTGAATGCATTGGAGGGATTTGTAATGGGAAGGAAAGCAAGAAGTCGGAGACAAATGAAAATGGTAGACAATATAAAAAGGGAAGCAATACTATAAAATGAAACAGATGGCACAGAATCAAGCAGAATAAAGGATGGCCATGTGAAAACCTGCCTTTGGGCAGAAGATTTATTATTATTAAATTTTTAGTTTTTATTTATTTATTTTTTGTTTTTGTTTATGTACTTTTGTAATGTTTTGTAATACTGCTGATGCGGAATCCCGTGAAATTCAACTTTTGATATTAGTTTTTTAGGCTCTGTTACTGTGTCTGATGGTTATTTTGTTGTTTTATATGTATATATTTATATATGTGTGTGTGTGTAGTATATGAGGATTATATTGCATTATTTCTTCATTATGAGTATTTTAAGCATTAATAAACCTTTGTTATGGATAATATTAACAACCAAAGACAAAATAAAGTAAGTTTTGTTATACTTCATTTTATACAGACATATACTACTACCTTCATCATTAGTTATACATAAACATTAAAAGTGCTAAAAAAATATAAATTATACTGAAATAAAATTATAGCATTTTACACTGTTAGGTGTACTGTCAGATTTTTAACACTGCTTAAATATGAACAGTATATTTCAAATGAACATTTTAATTATGCAATTAAATCATACTAGACTATATCTATTCAAATTAATGCTCTTAAATTGAAGTATTCTAAACATTTACTATGAGGGCAATCCATTTAACCCACTTATTTAAGGACAGTTTCATTAGGTTTGTTGCCGTTTTTATTGCTCATTAAAAAAAAAAATGTTTTATTTCATTTACAAAATAATATGCTGATTTCTTATATGAATTGGAGTCAGATGTGATTATTTAATATATGTGATATATTTAATATATTGGGAGGGGAGTTCTTCAGCCTAGAAAGAGGTAACGATTATGTAATAATCTCTGAAATGAAACTAAGTAAGAAGTGAATCTTAGCAAGCATTTAATTAGAATTGAGCCAAGCTTTTATAAAAATGCACATGTAAAAGTACTCATTTCCAACTAAAATTTAGAGAACTGCTTTCCAACAGTTTGTTCAGGGATGCATTTCACCAGAAGAGGGATTCCACATAGATTAGATGTTAGTTAAGGCTTTCTATGGTTGCCAGTACTTTTTTTAATTTTTTTAACAATGATGTCATTGCAAAGTGGCAGAATCAGTTAAAATTTGTACAACCCAGGTGGAATTTCAGTGAGTAAAAAGTATAAAGAAGCGAATATATTTTCTTTCTGTTACATTTCTTTACATATTATTAAATGATGATTTTAATTGATCCTTTATGATTAAGACAACCTGGCTGTTATTTTCCATACTGCAAAATCATTTCGGTTACAAAACACATTTGTAAACCTAATATGTAATGGTTATACGTAAAACACCATAAACTTTCTAGTTATAAATACCGGAAAAACAATTAATAGAACTGAATTTGGTGTATGTAGAAAACTGCCATCTGCAAAAACAAAATCACTTAGACTCTTCATACTTCTAGTTGTCCTAGATCATAGAAGGTAAATACACTTCTCAACTTTTTTTTTATTATTGTTGGGTAAAATTACAAAATAAAATGACACAGCTCATTTTATTAGCTCATTTTATTTCATTTTTTTCAATTAGAAAAAAAAACAACTAAACCTTTTCTTTTAAATCATAAACTTAAAAAAAAAAAAAAATTAAATGAAATTGCAAAAGACTTAACTTATTCCTATACAGTATTTATGCAAGGAATATCAGCTGAATCAACATATCAATTATAATATTGAATAACAAATACATAAATATACATTTTTAAAATAATTATTTTGAAAATCTTTTGTATTAAATACGAGTCTATAAACAGTTTAAAGAACTAAATACATTATTATTCAAATTACAAGATAGAATACAAAAGCAATAAATATTACTAGAACAAATCACAATATTAATTACAAAGAAGTCCAAAATCATAACTTCACGTCAGGAGTTATTTTCTTTAGATTAATTTAAAAAAAGTAATATGAATTCAGTTCATGAATAGATAAAAATTAATCTCTGCAAAAAATAAATTTACCAAGCCTGTAATAACTACAAGACTCAACCGTAACCTTGAATTTATTGGAATAAAAAAGCTACTTTACGCATTGGCGTAAACAATTATATCATTGTTTAATCCAAGATAATACAGAAAAATGGGTCCTGAAAAAGACTAAATAGTATTCATTTATAATCTGATGGTTCTGCCACATCTGGAATGTACCAGAGAGATTCTGGAAATTGATGAGTATGAATATGAATTATGAGTTTTATTATGAGTATTATGAGTATGAATAAAATTTCAGCATCTGAAGCCACACTTAATAAACTGGTTCCTGTAGATTAGCAAAGTTCTGTGTCAGATAGAGATTCATTGAAATGTTGTAAGCATCTATTAGTGACTAAAGTTCATTGCAGTCGGTTATTAACAATTTAAAAATAATAATAAATGATTATTTTTTTAATAGAATTTGCTTAAAATTTAAGCTCTAAATATGCTAAACAAAATTACAGAAAATTTATTAAATACTACCATATAATTGTTTATGATAGTGAACCATATTGTATTTATTTTTACATGTATTTATAAGTATGTGCAACTGATGATGTGTACTCATGAAAGTGCTCCTGAATAAAGTGAGGGAAATATAATAATAGTTACTTTAGTAATCGTTTTTGATAGTTCACATTATTATTATATTTTTTTCTTGTTGTTACATGAAAGGGTTGGTAAATTATGTATCCTTATAAGGGGTTTAAACCCCCTTATTCAAATAATAATTTTGTTTATAATTTATAATTCTATTATCTTATTCTTATATTCTTATTATCCTTTTATAATTAGTAAATATAACATATTTAATTTAGTTATCTTAATGAAGGTATAATTTGAATACATATTGGTAAGAATGTATTAAAACAAAAATATTTACCCAGCTATAATTCACACTAGAAACTGGATTAAACAATAACCAAACTTTCTAGACTTTAAAGTACTAAAATATAGTCTCAATTTAGACAGTATAAATTAATTTCAAAATGTATGGAAAATCCACAAATGCAATCACATACATACCACAACTCTTTCAGTGGTTCATTATGCATTGTCTCATTCCTCACAAAATAGATAAGAGGTGTATTCAATTTTCATTTGATGTTACAAAGTGTTTAGAATAAGCTAGTTTTTTACATCAGATCATCAAACTTTGTGTGTTGTCCAAACTTTAGAGATTGTCAGTGTACACATAGGAAGAGCAGATATAGTACACAGGACAAGGATATGATGAGTGAATACACAAGAGTGATGACGAGTTTTCTACATCTGGCAGATGCAGATGTCAGCCTGCACTTCCCCCTCCTTACTTGGTATCATAAATTATTTGAAACCAACCCCTTTCATCTTCCTTTCCTTTTTTTTCCATAATTTCTTCTAGTGTCCTAACTAGTGCTTTATCCAGTTTCTTTTTCTACCCTTTATTACAGATGACAAAGAAATTTATTATTTTGCTGTGAAGATGGAGGACCTTAATAAGTAGGTTTTTTTGATGCTGATACATTTACTATTGATTCAACCACTCTCAGTATTGTTGCTAATGTAAATTATTAAAATATTATCCTTTCTTTTTATGAGATTTATAAGACAATTTTTTTTAAATGCATTAACACTATTAAGAGTAAGACTTAAAAAAAAAGACAAAAAACTTTTAAAAAATTCCTACTTTTTTACTGTACTGTACTGTTAATTCAGCAATTCTACTTATGTGTTTCTTTATTAAATTACTCTGGTGATCCTATTGTAAGTTTTTACCAGAGGTGGAATAATTTAAGATTTCATTGTTTGGACAGGTTTTTTTTAGATTATTACAACATTGTAATATAGCCTTCATGTTGTAATATATTACAACATAATATATTCTTATAGCCTTAAATATATATATTTAATACCTATTTAAATATATATATTTAATACCTATATTTAAATATATATATTTAATATATATATTTAAATATATAATATTTAATAAATATATATATTTATATTTATTCTTATAGCCTTAAATATATATATTCTTATAACCTTAATATATATAGCCTAATCTAATATATAGCCTTCTGTTGTTAAATTAATCTTTTCCTAAAATTTTAGAAAATTAATTAGAAAACTTAAGGTAAAAGCATAACATCTTCCCATTTTTCCAGAGAACCATAGTTACTTGGAAAAAAATTCTTTACATTTTACCTCCTGTTCTTAGTTATCAAGTTACATCTTAGTTAGTATATCGAGGTGCAAATTCCCCACCTATACATTTCTTTCAAATTATCTTTTCATTTAAGTAGCATTTTTGTAGTCCTATCCATATCCTAAATAAAAGTGGAAGTTGAAATAATTTGTAAAAAAATAAAATACACTTAAAACTACTCTAAAAATAAAAAAATAATACTACTTTAATCTTTCTTTAAATTTAAAATATTTGAAGCTAGCAGAAAATTATATATATTTATATGTTTATATTTCAAATTTAATGCCTAGTATCACTAATAGTGATGATACACTAAATTTAAAATATATATATATATATATATATATATAGTATTCTAAACAAAACACAATAATAATATGTTTTGTCTTTTTTTTATTCTACAGATCAGATTTCTGAAGTTGGTTTTATCAAATCATTTTTTTTTTTAATAAAGTATTTCAGCCACAAACTTCATTGTTGGTGATTAATGAAACCCAACTTTCATTTCTCTGGCAGACAACTTGTTTATGTCATTAAAATTTTGTTTCTTTAGTAATATTATTTTTATATTGATGATAAAGCAAATAAAATTTTTTTTTTCTTCATTATACACTTAATTATATATATTTTATAAATACTATTTATTGAAATTGAAGAATAATTGCAATTCCCATTAAACATTAAAATTGATCTAAGATGTAAAAAATTGTAACTAAATGCTTACTCGTACTACACTAAAAACCCCTCAAGATGAAAAAATTCAGTTATTAAGTACAATTTTCAAATTAGTTTATTCAGTAATAGTTATGACAAAACAATATAATTTGACTAATATTTTAAATAATTGACCGCCTAATTTTGTTTCAGGGTTTAAAAGCTAATATGAAGAGGATGTACAATTTAATTACAGATAGTCAGTTTACTTCATGTCAGAATCAATTAAAATATAAGAAACTACTTTTTGCCCTTTGTTTTTTTCATTCTGTTATTATTGAAAGGAAGAAATTTGAGCAGTTAGGTTGGAATATTGTTTACAGTTTTAATGATTCTGATTTTGATGTAAGTTTTTATATACCATTTTTATTTATTTTTTAGTAAGTAGCCTGATAAAAATAAAATAAAATTGTTAATTAATTTTGTTAAAGTGGTGTGTGTTATGATTACAACAATTTTACAATTAGTTCTAGAATGATTAATTAATTGTAAAATTAATTCTACATTAAGAATGCTAGTAACTGAAACAACTTCTCTCAGAAACACTTTAATGAAGATATGGAAGTAATTTTTTGTCTTAACCATAGAAGAGGGAAAAAGTAAAAGGTCAGCAACAAGTAATTTGGGGCTTTTTATCAAATTACAGCTCATTATGTCTACATTTGTAAACTTGTCATAGAAGAATATTAGGAAATATTTCTAAACATTAGGAATAGGGAAAACCCCAATTTTCTTTAGGCACTGAATTGTAAAATGAGCTATTTTCCCATCATTTTTATTAAACTTACACAAGTAAACATAATTATATTCAGTTTTACAAGTTATTGTAATTTATTACTGGCTGGTTATCTCAGCTTATTTTCTGATGAGGATATGATGATACAATAGTTGTTTATTACCATAGTTTAATCTGCAGAAGCAATTAGTCTTGTCAAACTAATAGCTTGTTACAACACAAAAATATATTCACTAAATTAGTGTTTGATTGATTTACTGTTTTCAAACTTGCAGAGTGCTCTTTAGACTATTGAGTAGTAGTTGTCTTTTTTGTGATAAGTAGTTAATGATTTATTTTTTTTATCAGATCATTTAATTAATGATTTATTTTACTGAAATCATGTAGAACCGTTATTAACCAAAACCCTATTTTGACAGCATTTTTTTTTTACTTTGAAATGTGTGTAATAGCTCTTAAAAACCATGTAAAATCAAAAACTAGCTTACAATATGGATTTTTTCTTAATTTCATCTTTGGACATTGTTCAACTGTTGCTTGTAAAGCATATTTATCAGATTTTGACCCCCCGACGTGGAGTCTCATTCGTTAGGGGTTGGCATTCACACAGCCCTACCCTCTGCAGCTTTTCTTCCAACTGCACCCAAAGCTGAAGAACACTTTACACTAAGCACATAACTATACCAAGAACACTACACAAATTACAACATACACCCTTACACAGCAACATTCTATACTAATTCTTCTTTCACTTACACTCAGTGGTGTTGCAACACCTTACGAAACGCAATCGTAACCCAAAGTGGAAACTTATTTTGCCAATAAATGTATTTAGCACCTAAATACATCTGGCACCCAGATGTATTTAGTTCTAGCTCCAGTACACATGTGCTCTGCTGGAGTGGTCTATTATATCGGCAGTACTCATGGGATCAAAATTATTTGTCCACAAATAACTCATATGATGGTTGGTGGTCCGTCTGAAAAAACCATCCATGTTAGTCTTGTGAAGAGGCCTCATTCAGCGTTGTCTGACAAGGATAATAGTCATGCAGAAGTTAGTGCATTAAATCTTAAAATATAAAAATATTAGATTTGTTGTTTTTTGAAATAATCAGGAAAGTGTCTCCCTTCATAAGTTTTCGCCTTTCTTGATTAACAAAGTTACAACAGGTCCAAGTGGTCCCCCAAAGAACATGAAGAACATCAGAAAATTATGAGACAGATCGATTCTGATTGAAATATTTAATGATGAGCAGAGTCGTACTATCTTACATTTCTATAATATGGGTGGGATAAATATAAGTGTAGAATGCTATAAAACTCTAAATATAATTAGGGAGAGTAATTTTTTACTGAGATCTTTTGGATATGGACATCACTGAAGTAGCTGATGAGCTTCACCCCCAAGAAGTTGTAGAAGTGAAGCATATAATGAAATGGCAGAGCGGAATGGAAGAACCAACACCTCTTATCTTGACTTACAACCTTCCAGTACCACTGGAAAAAGTTTGTTACCTTTCAATTTGAGTACAACCTTTCATTCCTAACCCACGACGATGTTTCCAATGCCAGGGATATGGCCATACTACACCATCTTGTTCAAAAATTATAATTTGTGCCCAATGTGCCACAGAAGGTCACAACAACACTTACTACCAGAAGGAAGAAAAATTTGCTAACTGTGGGGGAACACATTCACCTCGATCATGAGATTGCCTGACTTTTAAAGAAGAGAAGGCAAAAAATCTGCACTGAATAAAAGCTTTCTTTCCCAACCACACCAAGATTATATAAAAAGATACAAAACTCTCGAAACCTGGTTAAACCAGATGTTTCTTTCGCCACCACTAAATCAAAAAAAGTGCCCTATAAATTCAGGTATCCAACAGTGCAGATCTTGCCATGAGCTGAAAAATCTTGTTCAGATGTTATCTGATCAGGTTGCTTCACTTACTGCAACTACTTCAGAGCTAATGAAAATGAATAAGAAATCTGTAGTTGCAGCTAGTGAAACTTAATGCTAATGGGACCCCTCTCAAAGTTCCTGTCCCCAAATTTTACCTGTATGGTTAGGAGTAAACACAGCTGGCGATAAGCCATCTAAAAACTCCCTGTTAAGGGAGGCCACACAACCATCCCCTCTGGGATGCTATCTACAACTTCCCATTCTTCAAAATCTCCTCCTCACCTCATATACTAGAAAATAAAATCACCTCGTATATTAGAGGTTATGTTTGAGGAACCACCTGACCCAGGCCATTAGAGTTTTTTAAAATTAAAAGTTCTAGAAAGAAAAAGCAAATTGTCTACAATTAATTTTTAATATATTTATCTGTAATTCTATATCTGTAATTTTCCTTATTTCTGAGCATTAACCAATGGAATATTCCAGGTATTTAGTCCTGCATTGAAGATGTTAGAGTATTGATGCGTGCACATGAACCACTAATAATATACTTCCAAGAAACACATCTTGTACTGCAAGATGTAGTAACACTCAGAAGCTATTTCTGTGAGAGATAAGACTGTCTCATAGACAGTAGAGATAGTGATGGAGTTGCTGTTTTCATGCGTAATGAGATGTCGGCAACAAGGATTCCACTAGCTACCCTCATTCCTGCTGTTGCTGTGAAAATGTCTGTCCTCTTCAAATTGCATATCTGCAGTTTGTATTTTTCATCAAACTCTGAGTTCAGTACTCTAGAAATGTCAAATCTCCTCATGCAAATCATATCGTCATTAATAGTAGATTTTCTGGGGCTCATCTTTTTGCCCCTCTTGAGGAAATATGATAACAGAGTGAGACAAGATTTGGACCTTTTTCTACTGAATGATGGGTCATATATATTCGTATCCTTATCATCTGGTACATTGTCCAATATAGACCTCTCCTTATGCTCATCAAGTTTACTCCATCTCAATTGGTCTGATTGTGACGGCATTGACCACAGGCCAATTATTATTGCTTATGGTATAGACCACGAGGTGAGCAAAAAGCCACAGAGATGGATTGTTGAAAAGGTAGATTGGAACTGTTACCATAAAGCCTTCCCAACACAGTATGACTATGGTGGAGACACCCTTGATCAATTACCTCTTTCACATCCCTGATACTTGTGAACGCTGATAGATATATCCCACAAACATTGAGAAACCCTAGATGTCCTTGCATTCCTTGGTAGAATGATAACTGCCAAAACGCTATTAGCAAACAATGACAAGCACTACATAATTGGTGGAATGATGATTACCTAAACGCTATTAGCAAATGACTGCCCAAATTTAACTGCAGACCTACAAATTAACATCTAAATTTGTACCATAAGGCTAAAGTGGTATGTCGTCAGGTATTCTTAGATGTTAACACACTTTTCATTGAATTTCACTAGCAGTTCTTCTGCCATTGATTTATTTCATCATGAACAAAATACATGGACATTCTCTCACGTATTACCCACATGCCTACTGTGTGGAAAAACATCTCTGCAACTGGCAGATCACTGAAACAATCCATTCTCGGATTCATTCATAAAGCAGAACTTCTTTCACCATCTTCTGCAGTGGCAACTGCCTTCACAGATTCTTTCCAGTCGATGTCTCTGACTTCATCATGTAATAAAAAATTTCAGAGGTAAAAGATGCAGGTGGAAGTACTACCATTTAATGTTGGTGATTCAGTCAGTGAATTAAATGCTTCATTTTCATTCAACAAGTAGTGACAAGCACTTAAAATTTCATATACCTCGCCTGGAGACAACATTCATCTCAGTTTACTGTCACACCTTGCTAATTCAACGCTACAATACCTATTGTGTATTTATAATGGTTTACTCTCCACACAAGTCTTCCCACCCATCTGGTCAGAAGCTATTGTCATACCAGTACTATACTGATAAAGATAAAGCATGTCTCTCAAGCTACCACCCTATCTCCTTGACGAGCATTTTATGCTAAGTGATGGTGAACCGCAGGCTTACATGGTACTTAGAGAGACATGGCCCTTTATCTCCAGAACAGTGTGGTTGTGGTTTCCGTCAAGGGCGATCTTCCATTGACTATTTAGTGTCACTGGAATCAGCTATTCAAAACTCTTCCTACTCCACCAGCACCTTGTCGTTATCTTCTTTGATATCAGGAAGGCATACAATATAGCCTGGCAACGCAGTATTCTAAACACCCTTTAAACAATGGCGAGTCAAGGGCAATATGCTCACTTTTATTACGGGTTTCATAAATGACCAAATTTTCCATATTCGTGCTGGAAACTTTTTATCGGGTAGCGTCGCCTTGAAGATTGGAGTATCTCAAGAAAGTGTATTATGTGCCACCTTCTTTTCTATAGCCATCAACAGTATTATTAAATGTGTACAGTCACCTGTTTCATGTTCTTTATTTGTTGATGATTTTGCTATGTACATTACATCCTGTTCAACAGCCACAGCAGAGACACTACTAAAGAATACTATATCTCACCTTGTAGCTTGGTCCAGTGTTACTGGGTTTACCTTTTCGCCTGAAAAACAAGGGGGTGTAAAGGCTCCCTTTACACCCCCTCGTACTTGTTAAATTCTATTTATGTTTATTTAAATTTTATATTTTTTTTGTTTTCTTTTTAAATAAATTTATCTTATTGTTATTATTTGACAATGAATTTTGTTGTAAGTTTTTGTGATATTTTATATTTGTTATTGGTTGTTAAATTTTAGTTTTTATTTTTGATATTTTAGTTTTAATCTTTTTTTTTTATATAATATGATATTTTAGCTGTGATATTTATTAGTTGTACATGATATTTTATCATTTTTATTTTAAAGGTTAAAAAATTTTCAAAAGATATTTATTTTCCTTATGTGTTTATTAATATATTGACCATATTCTAATGCCTTTTAGAGTCACTTTTTTGACAGATTGGAAAAAATGTATAGTTTTTGAAATAATGCTATGCCAGAACAAGATTTGCATCTAGTATCCTTAGTATGAAAGTCAAAGTGTACCTAAACATACACAACATATGAAATAACATTGCTTTATGATAAGTGTTACTGCAAACACATTTTTCTTAAATTTGTATATTAAATGTAAACAACATTATGTTTAAATTTAAAGTGCAATATTATAGTTTCAAAAAAAGTAAATGTAATACCTGTTATCATTAATTTTTGTAGCCTCTTATGGGTAACACATTTTAATATACCAAGATGTTATGTTTATTTATCTCAATAGGTGTCTGAAAATCTTCTCTCAATATATTTAGATGAGTACACCGATACTCCATGGGATGCACTGAAATATCTTATTGCTGGTGTTTGTTATGGTGGACATGTTACTGATGATTGGGATCGAAGATTACTTATGACATACATTAATCAATATTTCTGTGATGATGCTCTAACTGTGCAACACTTCAGGTATATATATATTTTATTTTACACAATATGACAGAAGTATTTGTAAATAAGAAATAGTTATATGTTTATAAATTCATGGTATGTTTTTAAAGTAAGATCTGATTTGAAATAAAAACAACTGAAAAATGTGAACAAATTTTATTTCTTATGCATAAAAACTAAATCTATTCACTAATTATATACATAGCTGCCTTTATAGCAACACATTTTTCATCGCGTTTCACTAACCTTTTCATTCTCTCTTGAAGTAATTTTTCCGCCGTTGATTAGTCACGTTGTAATGTCACTTTTTAAATCGTTGTCATTGCAAACCTTAGTGATGCTAGCTAATGTTTGAGGTGAAGAAAAAGAATAATCACTCGGAGATAAGGCAAGGATGTAGGGTGGATGATTGAAGGGTTACCAACAAAAAGTTTCCAATCTCCTCAACGTCCAATTTGCCATGTATAGCCAGGCATTGTCGTGCAAAAACAAAATCTGTGTAATAGCATCACTTATCGTTTGTTTTTAATACCCTTCTATGGGTTTTAGATGTTTCACAATATGAATTTGCCATTCACAGTAGTTCTACAATGATTAAATTCAACAAGCAGGATGCCCTTTTTGTCCCAAAAAACAGTACCATAAACTTCTTTACTAAATGTTCTTGTTTCAACAAATTCAGTCTAGAAGATTGTGAATGCCACCATTGTGTTGACTCCTACTTCATCTAACATTCAAAAAAGAAAACTAGATTTCATCTCCAGTAACAGTGTGATCAGACAATTCATCTACTTCATTTTCATAATGCCACAAAACTTCATGCACTCCAGCAAGACGTTTTTCCTTTTGTATGTGTCATTTAACATGTTCAGCATCCACCTCACACCCAATTCATCAGTCAAAACTTCAAAATAAAAAGATGGTGAAAGATCCAAGACAATTGTTACATGATTGTCTCTGATCTTGAATGTTTGTTCATCTTCTTGAAATAAACAGCACCACTATTTTACTTTAGTACAAAGGATTCAACTCCCTTAAATCTCACAATACATTAACAACTCACTACTATTATAAAAAGGTATAATTACAGAAACAATAATGCTTATAATTACAAAAATAACAAAAACAAAAATTAAACTTCAATTTGCAATAACATATAAACTTGCATGATACCACTTTCACTATTTATCATGGAGGGCTGCAGATATCGGACAGACATGCATAGCAATGTATCTGAGTGAGACATTTTTCATCCATCAACTTAGCTCTTTGTCCCAATCCGTCCATCTTAAAGTACAAGTACCCCTTGCAATACCTTACTGAGCTCATCTTTAATTTCCTGTGGTTTTCATAGCAAATTTCTCAATTTGATGCAGCATTTGATGTTTACCTCTCTCCTCTATCAGCAAGAAAATTGCTGATGTATTAATAAACATAGCCATAAGCATAATGTAATATGAATCCAAATGTATATTTGTATGCGTAATATTACTGCTGATTTTGATTCTCATGAAGGTACTGCAACACTCATGTCTATGCAATGTTGTGTTAATTTTAATAGGAGTACTTCTAAGATTTCATTTTTGTACCTCATATTGGTATTATGTAAAACAAAACCAAAGAAAGTTAGGTATATCTTCTTTAAATGGATGTAATATCTGTTGCTATATAATACAAATGTAAAATTATTTTAAACATTGTTTTTCATGCATAAAATTTTCATTGTTTCTTGTGTTTTTTTGTTATATTCTTTTTTTTTTAATTTTCAGATTGTCATCTCTTCCCCAGTATTATATTCCTAAAGATGGTTCTTTACAATCTTATAAGGATTTTGTTATAACTCTTCCCAATGTTGACCAGCCACAGTTATTTGGGCAACATACTAATGCTGATATAACCTGTCTTATTATAGATACTAAGATTACTTGTGAAACTCTAATGTCATTACAAGTTCAGAAAGCTACTGAATCTTCAGATGACAAGGAAACAACTGTATGTGCAATTTCAAGTTAATTTATAATAATGATTATTTTTTAGTTACACTATATCTGTTCATATTAATTCATTAGTAGAATCTATGTATTGGATTGGCTCTGTCATATAGAAGCAGTGTAGGTATGTACATAGATATGCCAATTTAAGAATAAAAAACTCGCAATGAGTATGAAATGCATAGAAGTTTATTTGTAAAATAGGCTTGTAATTCAGTTTGAAAATTCGCATGGCTTAATTCATTTTAAATTAAGAAATAGAAATCTGTCAATTATAACATACTACAGAAAGAAGCTAAAGAATTCTAACATATGAAATAATTTAGCTTTACATGCCTCTTTAAAAAAACATCAATTACGAATGAGAAGGAAAACTATTCAGTATTTTTGTTCACTGTCAGGTGTGTGTTAATAAAATTTCTTATATTTAAGGTGACCAGAAAAGTTTAGTAGTACTCCAACAATTAGCAGAATTTGTCATTTGTCTGTTATTAATGCTAAAAAAAATCATATGAAAAAATATGACAAAAAGAGAAAATTTTTAAAAATTAGGAAAGATTGTTAAAAAACTCATCCGATAACAGATTAGTAAATTGGGTAGATTAAACAAGGCAATAAGGCTAAACAAAGCAGCAAAATAATGAATTTCACAATAAATTTAGAGTTGTAATAAATATTCTTTTAAAGAAAGGTTTTCAGTGAAAAAGACAATTACACAAACAATATTATCAAATATAGGGAAGGGTTAAATGTTACAATGTATTCTACAAAGGCTAGCATAATTATTTTATAACTGGGAAGCGAGTTATTTTTTCATTTTCAATTTTTACCAATTTCCAGGACAATGGCATTCTTCCAATTTTTTTCTGGTTGAAAACAAGTTTTTATACTCCCGTGAAAAAAGCTTTAAATGAAATCATGAGCATATAATTCAAGACCCAAAAGCCAACAGGAAAAATTAATTTCATTAATTTCCCATTTTTTTTTTGTTTTAGTTTTTGGTGAGGAGGGAGAATAGTGATTCATGTATGTAAATTATTATCTTCCGCAAATTATCTTTCTGAGAAATGAGTTATGTCCATGTAGTTGTCAAAATGTGTTCTCATTACTGGACATCCCTTAATAACTCTGTTATTTACTTGCAGTGTAGCACATGAATACCCTGTTTCTTTCTTACTTATAAATTGTATTATTTTTATGCACTATATTTTGAAAAATTGTTTTGGTTTTGCATTTACATAGTTTGAAGCAGTGTTGTATTCTTCTATTCCGTGTTTTCTCAGGTGATTATAACCTGTCTGGTTGTTTGTATTTGAAAGAAAGGAGTTAAGAGGGTATTTTAGTGACTTTCTACCACCAAATGAATCAAATCATTAATTCAAAATATTCCAAACTTTTTTTGCCAGTCAATGAAGGAAAAATTGCAAGGTAAACTTTGGAAAGATGTTTTCTATTTATTGGAATATAGGTTGGCAAGACAATGGATGTTTTGAAGAATTTGGCCTCTAGTGCGCTGACCAACCTTACTTATGAGACGTTATTGCTACATCTGATTTTCTATTTCTTAACCTAAGAGTTTAAAAACAAAATTTTTGATTAGTTTGAAGATTATCACAAAAGGAGAACATATTTTGGTGACCAGACATCAATGTTTTTTGCAGAACATTTAAAGAAACTTAAGAAATTAAGATATAATCAAATTAAAAATAAAATAAATTAAAAAATATAAATATATATACCTTAGCTTTTGCTTCTTTATATATCGATTGCAAAAAAAAACCGTAAATACCGTAAAATAAAAATTAAATTATTATTATCCTCTTCAGCAGGATGAAGGCCTCTTCAGCATGTTTCCAACTAATATGGTCTTGTGCTAATTTCTGCCAATTCAGTCCAATGTACTTAATATTGTCAATCCATTGAGCTTTTGGTCTTTTTCATGGACATTTAACATCTAGTCGTATTCATTCAATGCTAATTTAGTCCATCTTCCATCAGTTTTTCTTGCTACATGGCCTGTCCACTCCCCAATTGTAATTCTTCATCTTTCATGATAATATCATGAATTTTTGTCTATTCTCTGATCCATTTACAGGTCTTCCTAACCCGTCAGAAGACTCCAAGCATACATCATTCCATATCACTGGCAAGATACACTGCTAGGACTAGACAGCAGTACACTGATCAAAAACTTTATTTTAAGGCAAGAGGGGAGTTTGTTCTTAAAAATAATATTTTTAAGATAGTTTTTACAATAGTTTCCCAAGTACCTGCCACCTTGTCATTCAAGTTCTCAAGTTAAGCTTAACTCATCATACAAGTTCTTTGATTGTATCGCCCTCAGTAGATATCTGTTGGGCAATATATGTTTAATGATCTACCTTTTGGAGTTCTTCTCCAAAGACTAAATCTTTCTTTCCTTGACAAACTTGTTGCACATGACATGGCTCTTTTTAAGGTTCATCCTTAGACCATAGGATTCACCAGTCACCTGCAGTTCCTGTATATGTCATTGTAGTTCTTCTGGTTCTTGTGAGAAGAGAATTATATCATCTATGAATCTCAGATGGTTTAGATATGTGCCATTTATTCATATTCCCTCTCCTCTTCTTCACATTTCAGCTTTCTAAATACCTCTCTCGAGGCAGGCTGAGAAGAGCATGACTGATGCAGGCAGTGTTGACTTGTCATGTACCTTTTTGTATATTTATCTCTATGTTTGTTGACACAGACTTTAGCTTTTGCTTCTTCATATATCGATTGCAAGACGTTTATGTAGACTGTGTTTACAACCTGGTTATGTATTGCAGTTATTATGGCTTGCATTGTTACCAAATCAATTGCCTTTTCATAGTCAATAAAAGCCATATATAGGGCATGGTAAACTTTTTATAAATCTGTATTACTTACTGAACAACCTGGATCTGATCCATTGTGCTAAAACTGCTTTTGAAGCCTGCCTCTTCCTTTTGTTATGATTCATTCAGTGTTGTTTTAACATTTTCTTTGCTATTATCTTGCTGAAAACCTTGTAGATAACTAGAGGATGCTTATAGGGTGATAATTCTTCAGGTCTTCCAAGTTCCTTTCTTGTGCAGAAGAATCACTTCAGCTGTTTGTTGTGCCATTCAGAATCTTTTGTTTTTTTTTTGCTGATATAAGTATTATATGAAAATTTTGGGTACATTTTATAAAAATTTGAAAAACTATCAGATATTTAAGAAGCATTTTAGAGCACTTTTTCCCAAAAAGAGTAAACAGTCTGCATTTCAAATATAACAAACATATAAACAAATTAACAATAATTAAAAAGGAGAAAATAATTGAAAAAAATCTAAAAGTATGCAACTTTTGTTGTTGGTTTATGGGCCTTGAATCAATCCTTCAAGTCATTGATCTTAAAAAAAAAAAATGTAAATAAGGATTGGTTGAAATTATAATTCTTTTCTTATCTGTCACGATCAAAGGATGTTTTGCAAAATTTTGATAAATAACAAAATTCTCTAATTTTATATTAACAAATGTATGAGGGTTTTTTTTAAATTTTATGTGAATACATAAGAGCTGTTTAAAGTCCACAGCAGAAAGTGTATCTTCCCTTACTTTTTATTAGCATATTTTTGAGATTGTCAGTAACAGTGATTAGCCAAGCTGATATAGCAAGGCGTTTGCTGAAGGAAATAGCAAGGAAAAAGTGCCTTGCTAAAATGGCTCTGCTATTCATAGTACCTATATTGACAATTGTTTTTATTATTAAATATATCAGTCGAATGCTATGCGATTAAAATATGTTATGGAATATTAGAATTTTTTTTATTGTATTACAAATAATTGGTCTAAAAATTATTCAAAGTATATTCACTTTGAAAAATTAACTAAATATTTGTCAAATTAATTAAAATTATTTTTATACCCACAGGTCATGCATTTAGCAAAAGATGTACTGTCTAAAGTTCCAGGGAATATTGATTATAACAGAACATCTCAATTAATTGGTCCAATAAAATCTCCACTTGATGTAGTACTTCTTCAGGAAGTAAGTGATGTAATTAATAACATTAAAGTAATGTATGCAAAGTACAATGCAATTATTTTATTGTGCACATCATGATCCTATACACTATAATTCCATTATGGACTATAACACAAAGATACTCACATTTGATTTGATTCATGGAATGTAGTTATGCACGACTGGTAATGTCTTACAGCAAGTGTTGGAAATGCCTACCATTTTCATGAAGGCAGGTCTGAACCCTTCATACTATATTTTTTGACATCCTTCCTAGGACATCAAGGCTAATGGAATTCATCTCTGCAGTATTAGTTCACTTCAGGCCTTGTAGACTACGTGGGTTTACTTGATATACACATCCTTTCAAAAAACTCCAGAGAATGAAGTCTGGTAACAATAAATCAGAGGAATGGGGGGGGGCCAAAAACCTTTTGAGATCATGTGACTTCCAAAAAATTTCATGCAAAAATTATTTCTTCCAAAAATAACATGTTTTTGGATGTATAACATGTTGCTTCGTCTTGTTGTGGATAATAATAGTGTTTATCAGGCTGGAGAAAAATTACAAATTGCATAATTATATCCTAGTTTGCCAGACTGTCAAGGGTTTCATAAATAAAAAAAATCGGGCTCACTATTCATGACCAAGAAATCACATATCAAACCCCTACCTTCTATGAGTACAACAAGCAATTCATGTTAGATGTTTGGCTCTTGTGTTGACCAATATCTGCTGCTTTGACAATTGATGTAACTGCTAAGATAAAAATACACCTCACCACTAAAAAACACATTATCCATTATGCCCATCCTATTACTTTCCACCTAGTTTATAAACCACTGACTATCTTATTCTTTTAACAGTGTCTGGGGGTTTCAATTTCTGTATACAATGTATTTGGTATGCATGTAGACCTAATTTGTTTGTGGCCTTTTGTACACTCAATGCCATTTTGTACGATATTCTTATCTGCAATGATAATTTATGCAAACTTTTCCCTGAAGACTGTTCAAGTAATGCATGTATCTCTTCCATTTTTTTCTCTGTCAATACTAAAGCATACCTATTGTTCTTCTTGTCAGCAACACTCCTGGTCTCTTGAAAGTGATTGATAATTCACGTTACTGTTGAGTTGCTTCGCTCAGGTGCACCTGAAAATCCAACACGAAATTCTTCTTTAACATAGTCATACAATTTGTTTCTGAAGTACTCCTCTACAGTAAATACCCACTGTGCTATTGAAAACAGCATGATTATTTACAAGGAACATGCCACATCACACATTCTTGTTTGATCACAAAGACCATGTGCTCTGTACGCACAAAAAATATTATTGCTGTATACTGCGTGCTGATGTCACCGGTATGTTAGCTATCTAAATAGCCAACACCTAGACAAATATCTAGCTAACTTTGAAAAATTTCTAAAATGTGGTTACACTCAATGCCAGTGTGTTAACACTCTTTTGCATGTCTTTTAATCATACATTTGTTTCATTAACTCAGAGATTTAATTCAATCTTCTGTTATAGCTTAGATATCAAGACAACTAGTGTTTTTGAATATTTTCTAGTATTTAAACATTATTTTGTTATTTGTTCTATCATAATGTTTAGACTAGTGAAGAAAATCTGCTGTTGTTATCTATGCTATATATCTCTTCTATGATATATGAGAGCGAGTCAAAAATTATATACACAATTTGCTCCACAATTTATTTACAAAAAAGGTAGGGATTCACATATATACATCATTTTTCTAATTAGTCACCTCCCTTGTCAATGAACTTGGTCCAGTGGTTCACAAGAAAATGGTTTTTGGTTGGTTGTGAAGCCACTTTTGCACCACTTCCTGAAAATCGATAACCTCGCAAAGCATCCTTGTGCTGAATCTTGTTGTTCGTGGTGAAGGTTGACAGGTGTCCTGCTAAGATGTGTTATGGTGAAAGTGTAGATAATTTTTGACTCCCCTTGTACTAAGTACTGATAACCTGTCTCATAATTCCACATGTTTTAAGAGTAAACATTGTTTTGTAGAAGTACAAAGTGATTTGGTTTGATTCCTATTTGTACTTAAATTTTTTTGCAGTTTCTCTCATCATACCAATAATCATTGACACTACTATAATCTGTTGATACCATATTTCTCCTGGAGGTGGTGGATAGCGAATAGCCACCAGATATGATAGTTAGCTGCAAATAAAACTTAGCCAAATAAATGAACCGAAGCAGCCACTTTGAGAATGTGATGGAGTAATCTGTGGTGGGATTACTCAAGAAAAGTCATATGTATCTGGTGGCATGGTGAGCATGTGCTGTCATTAAATAGGCACAGCCAAGAACAAACTGTAACCGATGGCAGATGAGAAGAGTTCCCAATGGTGGAAAGAGGGGGTGAACCTAAGGAGGTGAGTCTCTAAATTAAACCCTGGACTTGTTCAGATGCTGTAAGGTGGCATCCCCACCACGAACTACCCTGCGCTGGGTTCATTCTTCAGTCAGGAGAAATTTTTTAATACTGACAAATTTTAAAATGACTTGGAACTAGAACCCGATAAAATGGATGAATGTGATTGGAATCATAAAAAAAAAAATGGTTAGGAATTACAGGTCAACTTAAATTGGCAACCTGGAATGATCATGGATTGCCAAGTAAGGAAATGGAATTGACAAGATAACTTAAGGGATGGCGATAAATTTCACAGTCATAACTGAGACTAAAAGAAAGTTGAAAGGTACAAAAGAGTTAGATGGATACACAATGATTTATAGTGAAGCAGAGAGTAGTAGGAGGGCATCCTGTAGTGTTTATTTCTTTATAGATCAGAAATGGGAAAATAACCTGCTGAAATATCAGTATGTAAGTGAGAGAATAGTTGTAGCAAGCTTTAAGATAATGAGTGAAACCTTGGTAGCGGTAGGTGAGTATGCCCTTGAAGAAGGGAAGAAAGAGGAAACAGTGTTGTTATGTGAAAACCTTCAGGATGTTTTTATTTAATATACGAATAAACATTACAAGAGATATGGATGCAAGAGTTGGAAATATGCTGATACCTGGGGTTGTTTGAACTTTTGGTTTGAATTGCTATTTTGCAGTACTGAGGAGTTTCACATCTTTTAGCAAGCTCAAAATCACCAACACATTTTATAGAAAAAGGATATTTATAAGAGAATAGAGGTAGCAGCTCTCTTATAAATTATGTGATTGTTAGTGAGAAGCTAGTTTTGAATGTTGTGGATGTCAGAGTCTTTAGAGGCTGTGATTTTGGCACAGATCATTTTTTATTGATGGCAAAGATTAATTTAATTGCTAGGTGGAAATGTAGAGGTTCTGATCGGAGTCAATTGCCTAGTTCGTGGGAGGTTTTTAAAATTCATTTACTCCAGAAACCTAGTATTGCACCATCGTATCAGCATCAGTTACAGGAATATCTTAATGAAGTCCCTCGGATGAAGTGAACACAGAATGGACCAATATTCAAGAGTATGTACAGAAGGTGGCTTTTAAAGCTTTAGGAAAAAATCAAATTGCATAAAAGGTTTGAAGGTTTGGAATGATGATATAGCTAGAATAGTAGGAGAAAAGACGGAAGACTATAAATTACATTTGCAGCGGAGCACAGAAGAGACAAGGAAGATTTACAAAGCCAAAAGAAATCTTGCTAAAACTAATTAGAAAGGTTCACAAAGATTGGTTGGAGAAGTGATAGAGGAAGATGTGATTGGGAGACAACAAATAAATGGCTTATAAATTGATGAAACATTTGAATGTGACAGAATGGGATGTGGTTCAGTTTAATATGTTTTCAATGAGTGAATGGATAGAATATTATAGGAACTGTGGGTCAATGAGGGAGATAATGCAGAGGTCGGGAGGATGTTGGGACAGAGTTTGTGTGGAATGGATTCACTGATTGTGCAGGAGTTTGGGGAAGCGATGAAGGATGCAAAAAAACTGAAGGCAGCAGGATTATATTGGCTAAATGCAGCACTTTTCAAATACGAAAGTCTCTTCTTTTGACTGTGATTTTTAGATTTGATAAATTAATGCTGGAAACAGTCCAAAATCCCAGAATCTTGGAGAATTGCCTTGGTTTAATCGATTTTCAAGAAAGGAGATAGGAAAAGTTACAGTAATTATAGAGATATTAGTCTACTTAATTGTGCATATATGGTTCTATATGCCTAATAGATTATGTGACCTATTTTATTATTTTTTCAGGTCAAAAACCACAAGAAATCACTAAATTCTGCCCCTAATTAATATCTAAAAATTTCAGTATGACCTCACTTCATCGGGGTAGCTGACATCCAAATGAAATCTTTCAGTAACCGTAGCTCGCAAACGAAGCATTTTAGGACATATGTTTGTATGAACTTTTTCTAATATTTTCATGAATAGAATAGGTTATGAAAGTTCTGGGAAAACTTCATGATACAATTTGTATACACAGAATCTAGCCTACTGGTATCCTCAGCATTTATAAAGCTCACTGTCAACATGCTTTCTATGTGTCCTGATCAGTATAGAAATAATCCTTCATTTTTTTCCTATTTGTCTTTATCAATATTGTTATTTTTACCTTTATCCAGTCTTAATTGTATCTGGATGTCTATGCTGATTTATAACACTATCTTTAATAGTTACTCTAAATCTGGCCTACTCTGGTAAAATATTTCAATATCATCCATACACATCACATACTAAATGTCAGAAGATGACTTTACAGCAACATCTTCTTTAATTTCATTAATCATACTCAATAACAGGTTCAATCCAAGGCAGAATCATAATTTACTGATCATATCTCCTTAGAAAAAACTTTTTTTATGCTGATGCTCCTTTTTATATTAGTTACTGAAAATAACTTGTTATAAAACCCAAAAAATTTTAACAAAATTTGTAGAGAATGTATATCTGAAAAATTTATGTAAGTGAAGTCGACTGAAAAAAAATAGCAATTTAAGAAGTTTAAAAATGTCTTCTATAAAGTTTAAAATGGTAAAAATTTTTCCATCACTGTTTACATAACAGTTTACACAGTTTACTGTTACACAACAGTAAACAGTTTACACTGTTTACACAACAATTGCATCTAAAATTCCTTGGGTGGCTCTCCATACTGTACCAAAATTGTTTTATATAACTTCAGGTTACTCTTTCTTATACTGATTTTTGCTCACATACTGAAATTTTTAATGACCTAGTATTCATATGTAATATCCACTGGGTTAGGTCACATCTTGCAGTTCAATTAAATGGTCAGTCACACCCAGTCAGATTATTTAGATAAGTTATATTTTTGTAATTTCTAGCTCCTTCATAAAAATATGGAGATACTCACTGTAAGAAGAAAATATTTGTCATCTTATGGCAGAAGAGCATCTTCTATAGGAGATAATAAATTAGTTAGCAAGAGCTGTAACTATACAGCTTTTCAATAAGTAATTTATAAAACATTAATGATTTGTTTATTTTGTCACCTATTTTGTAATACTGTCTAATATGAAATCTGTTTTGAAAATTAGTAAGTGTAAATGTTGCAGATTTTCAGAACACTTATTGAAGATTACTTGTGATTTATTAAATTTTATTTCTGAAAAAGTTACTTTGTTAATAAATATACTTGAATTTACTTTGTGATGGTTGTCTAAAAACAAAGACAGAGATTTAATCACAATGCAAAATATCCAGGGAACACATTTTTTCTTCTTTCAAAAGAAGAAAAAGGTTGAGATTTTCTTTTCAAAGCATTTGACTTAATTTTGATCTACTACATTGCTTTTCAATGTGTAACAAACACTGTAAACATAAATTCGTCTAGTATTCTTTAAATTCCTTTCAGCTACATTTTACATAGTGGATTAAATTTCTTCTTTGTCAACATGATGTTCTTCATTTCCCAACACAATACATTAGGAAAAGAATCTGTCACACATAAACACTGAAATACTGAAGCAAAGGTTTTGAAGTGTGGATACTCTTTCTTGAAATTCATTATGTGCAGCCAACCCACTTGCATTACAAAATCTATATAGAAAAATGGGCTTCTATTTTCCTTAGAAAATTGAAAATGCATTTTTAGGTTGTGATATTTCATTCATTTCTGCCAGTTTACAAAGTTATTCAAATTTTTCTTGTTATAATATATATTTTTTTTTTTTTCACCGATCAACAATGATTTTGTTAAAAGAGTATTTTTCATGTTGATCTCAAATATGAAGTCAGAATTCTTCTATCAGGCTTAGCTTTTTGTAATTACCATTCTTATTTTCAAGTACTATCATGCATGAACCCCATAAGCATAACAATTTGTGAAAATATTTTATTATATTATCTATCAACCAAACAGCTTTTGTTTATTATTTATTACAGTCCCTTAATTATTGTGACATTGATTTGTTAGACACTAGTCATCATGTTTAATATTTAAACACTAATTAAAATGAACAAGAATGTGACTCATTGTTCCTATTTTCATTTTGTTATAAACATATCATTCACTCATTAGTTATTTCTTTCATTATTATATTTACTTATAAACTGTTGTGCAGATTAGAGAAATATTTTTAATTCTCATTCAAGTGTGAATTCTTGTGTGTGTAACATTCAGATTCATAGCTGGCTTTCATATTTGCAGGTGCATGTTATTCAGTAAAGTGAGTATGTTTATTAAATAAGTTTGTTTATAAAGTGTTTCTTTTTAAACAATTTTAATTATCGAAATGTATTAACAATCCTCGCAGTTGCGTTAATCATCCACACAATTTCTGCTGCATCCGTGGTGAGGTAACGTTGAAGTCTCAGGAAAGAAAAATAATTCCACTGATAAAAAAGTCATATGAAGTGTATTTTGGGTATAAATTAGGTGATCAGGCAAATCTTGGGTTTCTCATATTTGCTGTGCTTCTTGTGTTATATTGTTGACTGGTTGGCTAAATGGATCTCATCACATTCCATTTGCAATTGCAATGGTTTGGAGAAAACCAAAGGTTCACACCACAGACTGTTGTTTTTGTATAATAAACATATCTGGGATAACAGCTAAAACTAGACTTACTATGTATATATACCCTAATATTCCCTGTGCCATGTGGCCAGTGCCAGATAGCCAAGAGTTTCCAGTTGCAGTACCACCAGAAACATGGAACTTAGATGAAAATGAAAATGTCAAATCTTGTACTGACTAATCAAGTGATGAAGAAAAAGATCCAAACTTTTTATAAAATAGATACACTGACCCCATTTAATTAATCAGTCATAATTAATTGATCTGGTTTATAATCTAAATTTATTAAAGAATCAAGCAGAAATATCAGTATCAAAACTGAAAGGATGGCATCTTTAAAACAAATTCTAAAATAAATTCTTTTCATGACAGACAAGTCAGAATTTGAACATTTCTTCCCTCAGTATGAAAACTTAGTATAATGTAATGATGTGGACTCTTTACTGGAAGCTTTGGGACATATGTAACATCCTGACGAATGGCAACTTTTTATTGACTCGTCAAAGCTTAGTTTTTTTAAAGCCGTTTTACTTCACATTGGAAATAAGTACCCAAAATATCATTAACAGATGCTGTTCACATAGAGTCTTATGAAAATATTAAACTTGTATTGAGCAGGATTCAGTGTGAGAAATATTTATGGAGATCTGAAAGTAATAGCAGATACACTAAGTTCTGTTGCTTTTGGTGCGAGTGAGACAACAGGGATAGGAAAGACCATTACATAAAAGAGCAGTGACCAGAGAGAAAAGTACTGACTGTAGGAGAGAAGAATGTTATTAGTCAGGCATTAGTAAAACCAGAAAGAGTTTATCTTCCGCCACTGCACATTAACCTAGGTTTATTCAAAAATTTTGTTAAAGCAATGGATCATAATGGTGCAGGGTTTCAGTTTATAAAAAACAAATTCCCTAATATAAGCGATGCTAAAATAATGGAAGGTATATTTGTTGGACCACAAATAAGAAAACTAATGCATGATCCGGCGTTTGAAGAAAGTTTGAATGACTTGGAGGTTGCTGCATGGAAATCAATGCAAAATGTGGTAAACAAATTCGTTGAAAACCATAAGGCCAATAACTACAGAGAACTTGTAAAGTGAACTCCTTCAAAATTACAAGAACTTGGATGTAACATGTCACTCAGAATCCATTTCTTACATTCACATTTGGATATTTTCCTTAACAATCTCAGCGCTGTCAGTGATGAAAATGGAGAACGCATTTACTGGAAGATATCTACAATAGAAACATGATACCAGGGAAAATGGAATCCAAAAATATTAGCTGACTACTGTTGGAATCTAATAAGGGATACACTTACAGCAGAAAATCCAAAAGAAAGATATTTGGTGGGTACAAAATGCTGTAATGTATTCTCATATTATGTTCACCATATATTTTTTGTTTCAAAAGAAATTTCAATTACAAAAAAACTGAGCTCGATAGAAAAACACCATTAACATATATGAAATCAGCATAAAAATCACTATAAGAAACAGCCATTCACTCTCATTTAACAAAAAAAAAATTAATTTTGTTGACCAGTATTATTTTATTAGATTTGTTATTACAAATCTAATTTTTTTCATATATTTTGAACTTCATTTTTAAGCCTCAATATTTGGAGAAATTATAATGACCAATTTGTTTTATTATTATATTGTAATATCATAATTATCACATTTTCATACCATTATAAAAGTTTCTCTTAAACTGTTTTATTCTGATTTCAGATTTCAGATATTTTCAATACATTTCTTACCTAAGTACAACAAAATGTAATAATAAAAAAAGGGATTAACTAAACCTTCATTTCTTTCCTTTTAAATTAGAACTTGCCATTCATTAACTTCTACTCCTATCACAGCTTCATAATTTTAGTACAGATAAAAAATTCATATTTATATTTTTTTATTTTTTAGAACATGTTATTCTGCTCCACATTATCATATTCCATTTTAGAAATTGTATAACTTGTGTAGTATCACAAGTTACCCATAGGACAACACAAATAATCTTATGGGGTAGCTTTATTCTTTTTCAGACTGTTTCCCATGATGAGTGTCAGAACCAAAATGGACCCCCTTGTTTCTTCTGTAACTCAACTGCTTTTTATGAAGTAACATCCTACAGCTGTTTGTGTTTATTGTGCTTAATAAAACTATCTTGTACAAAAATGTGAGATTGATAGTGTGTCATAGTCTACCTGCTTTATTCAGTAGAATATCGTAGTAAATTACTTTTTTTTAATCTAATGCAGTTTTCTCTTTTCTATGATTGAGTTCTATTATCCCAAACAGAACAATATGTCTCTGTCAGTGATAACGCTGAATACTCTTATAACCATCACCTGCTACTCCTATCTAATTATAACTATCAAATCCTAATCTCAAAATAGTACCCTTTGCGATAATCACCAATTTATCTTCCTATATGATCTTACTTTTTATTTTCTTCTCATTAGAATCTGCATATTTTTCTGCTACCTCGTATCTCTTTTACTTGTACCTCATAACAATTTTTTTTTGTTCACATCGCTCATTGATAGTGATACTTTTTTCCATTTCTTCAAAAAACATTTTTTTTCTGTATGCTACATCTTCATTAACAGGAAGTTATTTTTTTTCTACATCACTACACCTTTCTTTCAACCAATCTTAAATCAAAGACTGGTTAATTAGAATTATAAGTAAGCCCCTTGGTGGATATCCAGGCTTAATTTCATTATTTTTTCTGGAGATGTGCTTTTTTTTATAACATAAAAAGATTTTTTAAGGGTTTCAATTTTTCTTATACCTGAAATGCTTTGTTTTATTTTTGTGTTGGTGTGATTATATTTCATGAAAAATTTTTTTTTTATGAAAAAGAAATCAGAACCCCACCATCTACAAGATAGGATTCATTATTTATTTAGTTATAAAATGTTCAATGAATTACTTGTAATGGTTGCTCAGAGAGCAATTACACTGAGTTTGCTCAGTGAATAAGCAAACTCATCCTCAGCCAGCAAATTCAAGAAAATACCAGTAGCAGAATTTAGTTAACACTATTAACTTGCATCTGTCAGAATTTGATGCTGACCAACTGTGTCAATGAGAAGTTTTTAATCAAGTAACACCTTCATTGCTTGACTTGGTAACCAAGTAATAATATAACTATTAGGAATCTGTTTATATTTATCTGAAAGAAGTTTTGAAAAGAAATTATGTCAAGATTGATGACAATGAATGATTAGCAAACTTTAAGATGATATTTCATCTGTGTTTTAAGGTTTTGTATTTATAGTCAAACATGCATCCAGACACCTTAGTTATAAATCCAGAAACCTTAATATTTATTAAAATTGTATATTTTTGTAGTTTACTAACACTTTGTATTTTGTGAATTTTTATTAGGTGTCCAGGTATAACATATTATTAGAAGAAATTCAAACCTCTCTAGAAGATCTAAGGAAAGGGATATTAGGTTTAGTTGTCATGTCATCAAATTTGGAAGAAATATACACAGCAATTTTTGAAGGAAGAGTACCTAGCGCATGGTTAAAAGGTAATTTTTTTTTCAAAGATTAGATATACATGGTTTTTTTATTTTATGTTTTTAATATAGTTTCAAAAATTACTCCTGCCTGATTAACATGTTAACACTTCATAATTTTCAACGAGACAAAATTGTTATTGGTACTTGCAAGCTCCAGGATGTCAGCATTTAGGTAAAATATGTGTGACAGTTCAGATTTTTGCAGTAATGTATGGACCTACAGTATATCATGTCATTCCTGTTCTTACACTATGATATGATGATGACTGCTAACCACATAAGGATGTTTTAACCAAACTTTCTCTAACAGAATACATTTATTTAAAGTAATTAATGAGATCTATTGATTAGATGTGGTCTCATAGACGTTTTATTTAGATTCCTCTGATGTTTGGTGTAAAATTATCAGTACAAACATCATGACATAATTACATAACTTAATATATTTACTACAGTGAAGAATCATTCACTTATTAGTGCTCCTGTTACATTTTAATAAATCAAAAATTGTGCTGTGATTTACCCTAAGATAGTTTTAAAAACTGAGCTCTGGTCATCTAAATAGTAGTTTTAAATACATTTTTAATGAACTTTACTTATTTTGATATTTGAGGTTATCTGGCGCAGTGGTCAGTATGTTGATGAATTATTTGAATTTTCACAAAGATATTTTATATATATATAAGATTTTTTTTATTATTAAATAAGGTTTTATTTTAAAGATCAATATAATGAAAAAAATCTGCTCATTTATAAAAACCAATAATTATAAAATAAAAAGTCAGCTAACAAACTCAATGAAAAACTCCTTAAAACATTAAACAATAATTGTAATTAATTAATGAAAAAAAAAAATTATTAATACAATAATCTTTTCACCACTTAAGTTTTTAGGTTTGATAAAAATTCATAAAGCAAATGATGCTATTGGACCACTTATAAATTAAATTATATTAATACACCTTTCTACAAAATTTTTTCAAACTTCCTAAAAAACAATTTAAAACTGAGTTATACTATTAAAAATAGTATTTTAGCTATAAAAAAACTAAAAGAAGTAAAGTTAGATAATAATGATATTTTGCTTACTTATAAATAATATGTATCATAAAATCCCTATTAAAGGAACTTTAAGAATAAGTTAAGTATTGTTAAAAAATTACTATGTAATAATAAAATAAATAATTCTATGGTTGTATCCAGGGAGGGGCAAGGAGGAAGCTTACTAAAGGCGACTCAAAATATAAATATTGTATGTAAATATTGTCTGTAAATATTTGTGATGTTTCTGCCATCATCCAGAACAATTAGAGGTGGTTGGAGTTCTTTTTCCATCAGTACAAGGACATACAGGATTATTGCAAAGCACATGTACAGTACCAGGGACATCAGACTGCAATGGAATCTGCAAAATCGTTCATGGAGGGTGTTCCAGAGGACATCCAACATCACCAGTCTTCACAAAAATTTACAAAAAAAGTACTGTCCTCAATTGTTTCCTGCGTCATTTTTACACATGATTTTCCTCTCAGAGGCAAAAATCTGGATGAAGACATACCTATTGACTTATACAATTAATGCACCAAAGCAGGTGATTCACAAATAAAAGATTTTGAGCATGGACCAAAAAACAAGTCAGACCAATTGCCTATCATCCAAAACCAAAATTAATTAATTGATTTATGTGGCGCTACAAACAGGGAACACATCATAACAAGGATTAAAAAAGCTTGCATTTACAGTATTTTGGCTAATGAAACTGCAGATATTTCTGGTGAAGAACAGCTATCTATTAGATTGAATTTCTTCAATGAGAAGGTCAATGAAATTGAAGAAGAATTTTTAAGCTTTGTAGAGCTTGAAGAACTTAATGCCCGTGAGATTGAAGATTTCATGACAAACTTAAATCTAGACTCAGATAAGTGTGTGGAGTAAGGCTTCCATGAATGTTCCACCATGTCTGGAAAAGAAGGGGGTGTGCAGGTGAGCTTGAGACAAAAGTACAAAAAACTCTTCTACTTCCATTGCTCTTCTAACAAGCTTAACCTTGTTGTGAATGACTTAAATGCTATCCAAGAAATTTGACACTGCGTTGGAACTATCAAGGAGATATCATATTTTTTGCAAGTCCATTTTACAATCCAACCTTATTGCTAGCATTACTAAATTGTGTTAGACTAGGTGGTCAGAGAAATACAAGAGCATCCTTGTTTTTAAGGATCACTTCATTGATATTGTTAATGCATTAGAGATCTTACTGAAGAGGGAAATGAAGCAACAAGAAAAAATGCTTATCAAATTCAAGCAGCGGCATGCAGATCTTCATTTATTATGTCAATAGCATTAATTGCTAAGTATTCCGCTATACTTCATATCTTTCATGTCTTGTAAATTAATAAATTTATGCAAATTGTCTAACTACAACTTCAACTAAATTCTCCTTGTTAAAGAAAACACATTCTTGGTCAATGCTTAACATAGCTAACCCATTTACCTGTTTTCACCAGTGGTGCTTCTTAGCCATGTTTTAATTCAACGAAGGGAAACCCCATAGGAAATACACTTCAGTTGACACTTGACGTAGTCAAAGCCAACCAGCACATTCAAACTATTTTTGACATGCTATGAGTTCATCAGAAAGATGCGAAGAACGTCATAACTGCTGTTTTAAAAGAAGCAGGCAATACTGCAGTGTATTTGAATATTGTTATAACCACCAATCACATTGCTAGCCAATAGAAGCATAGAAGCAATCATCCTTCCAAATTTTGGAGGTCTCTAGTAATTCCTTACTTGGATTCCTTCATATCATCTATACACATCAGATTTTCTGTAGAGAAATCACCTGCATTTTCAGTGATAAATTTCCATCCGAGTAATATGAGAAGTGTTTCATCAGAGGAATGGAGTGAAAGTACTTCACAGTGTGAAACCTTCTACAATTTAGAAGCCAATGAAGGAGAAAGGGAATTGTGGTTCAGATTGTGGAATGAGGTACATAAAGCACCAGACATAATTAAAAGTTTTAAAAAACAGCGAATCATTTTTCCCAACTATTAGTAAGGCTCTAGTGATACTACTTTCGCAGCCCTGCACAACAAGTACTATCAAGTGTTTTTACCTCCCTTCATCAAATTAAAATATGGCTAAGAAGCACCATTGGTGAAAACAGATAAATGGGTTAGCTATATTGACCAATGAAAGCACCATTGACCAACAATGGTGCTTTCTTTGCTAACAAGGAGCAATTAGTTGAAGCTGTAGTTTGACAATTTGCATAAATTTATTAATTTACAAGACATGAAAATACTAGAAATATATAGAGATAAACTTAAAATGCAATCTCTTGAAAAATTGCACATAATAAAAAATAATAATAATATTATAAATGAACAATTAAATTTTGAAGATTGGTTTAAAAAAATGATAAAATTTGTTTAATATAAGATTATTTAACATATGACAATCTAATAATAATAGCAGTATAAATTATCAATAATTGTTCAGTATTCATTTAATCACTCTTAATTAACCAACCTAACAAATGAAACAAATTTCTTATCTATTTTAATTTTTTAACAAAAGGTGTCCTATAATATCTGATGAAATAGTGATCACATTAAAAGCTCTCATACATCACAAGAAACAAAAAGCAGTAAGTGTAATCTTTATTATTGATAATAATATATATATATATATATATATATCTGCAGTGAAAGTTATAAAAATTTTCTTAAAAGTAACCCTGTCTTCCTCCTACTAAAGAAACAATAATTACACTACCATTAAGATTTCCCATATAAGTATTCAACACCTAAGAAATAAAACTTGAGAAGTTGAAATATTTTTTTCCAATGAGACATCAGATTTTACATGCGTTTCAAAACACTTGTAAAACATTGACCAAAACCTTTCTCAACCAAGAAAACTTTTTCTTTGCTGAAACTTTTTATAAAAGTGAAAACAAAAATGGTGGTTTCAATGTTTATTTTACTGTTTTTTTTTATGAAATTGGAAATATGATATTGTAATTGAAAGTTATATTCACAGAAAAAATTAGTTTTTAATGCTGTGGAATTCATTGCCCAAGGTCTGTTTGGGGGTTTTTAGAATGGTGACCCTGAAAAGGGCCATTTGTGTGTTTGGCAAGGTAGCTGTGAGAAGGGCTGTTGAGTCCAGTCATAGGCCTCTGGAGATGTTGGCTTGATTGAGTTCAGAAAGTTGCAGTTCATCCATTGGAATTGAACTAAGCTTCTCCTGAAGTGGCAATTGGTCTCCTCTACAGCATGGCCTACAGAACCCTGCAGTGTCGGGTTGGCATCAGTCGCCTTACACCACCGTAGCCAAGGCAGTTTTTTCCAAGCAGTTCCCCACGATGGGCCAGCTGCTACTGCTTTCCCCTTGTTAGGTGACCTAAATTGGTCGACTTATTTGGGTGTAGGTCTGAATTTATATTTTGCGTAAGACATAATTTTGATTGGTATGAGTGTAGCACTGATTTAACTTTAAACTCGTTCGTTTTCTGAGGTATTCACAGTCACAAACGGTGCTGTCAAATCTGGACTAGTTGTGGGGTACACATTTCCGCATTTTCGGTTAGTTAGTTTGAGGGAATCATGTTAGGTTGGATGTGAAGATGTCCGTTTGAGGCCTACTTGAAGGTGAAATTTGATATGTATTTTACTGATGCAAATGTCTGCCGAGGCATTTACATCAGTGGCATCCTGACCGAGGCCTGGCTGATGACTGTGAGATGTAATCAGTAAGAGGGTCTAAATACGACCTCTGGTAAAGCCCCTCAGGACTCAGAACGAAAGGGGTGGTGTGGCGAGACCGGTAACGTCACAAGGTGGGTGTCTACCCCTTACAGGGTTGGGATGTCAAAACTTTACAACTGCTTAAAGTCAAACTTAGACAGATAATATAATATAAATCCTCACTTCAAAATATAAAACAAAATGCAATACTGCAGTACTCTATTTTGTTCTCAGTTCCTTGTTCTTATTGTTATTCATTAATGAATCCACCTCAAACTCTTGAAATATTCATTGTTACCCTCTATGCAAATGATAAAACTGTATCTATCTCTAAAGATTATTTAAAACTACTAAAAAACCTTATATTAGCAGTTCAAAAGATTATTCATGGAATAGATTATAACTTTAAATACGGTTGAAACTGTTCTGTTGTATGTTTCAGTAAACATATTATTGCAAACCATATGGATGTAATTCCCATTAATGATTACAATACATTTCTGTTATGCATAGGTTAGAATTTCTGGGTGTTTTGTGGGTGATAAATTCTCATGGGATGATCAGATTGATTTCATTCACAACAAAATCAAATTATATTATTTTGCTTTGAAATAACTTAATAAAATGCTTATCTTTCATCATTATTAAATATTTACTGTGCCTACGGATTAAAAACTTACATATGAATAAAGTAGACCATTATTTAGAAAATTTTAAAAGTTAACTTATTCACATGGATATATTTTCCAAGTGAATGTGTTCATAATAAGGTATAATCTTTGCAAAAAGAAAATATTCTTAAAACAAAAATATCCTCCTCTACCAAACCACATAATAGAACTTTTATTGTGCTATTCATCCCAACACAATGGTGTAAGAGGAAGAGCTTTATTATGCTTCTATAACAAAAGCACATTTCAAAATATAAAACAAAATGAGGTATTTCAGTGCTGTATTTTGTTCTCAGTCCCTTGCCATTAAATTACTGACAAACTAATTTAATAATATAAATAATTTATTATTATTGGGGCATTTATTATAATAGTATGCAGTATTGTAAAATAATAATTTTACAATAAGCATTTATTGTATATTAGTTAACTGACTTACAATAAACAGATACAATCCTAATTACATTCTTTTTTTGACCAAATGTTTAATACTTTGTGTGCTTATAAACATTAGCTGATATCAACTTGAAAACAAGCACATGAGTCACTGAGGATGGTCACAAAGATGACTGAAAACATTTTGAATTAATTTATTAAAAATCATTTTTTCTTACAGTTTGGTGTTCAGTGTATCATTACAATTTAAATTTCAAATTTATTTATTACATCCATGACATATTAAAATGTATGACTTCAGTATTTAATAAATTTATTAGTATTTATATCATTCATTAGTTTTTACCTTATATCATGTTTCCAGTGTTAATGTATATTTATCATGATTCCATAATACATGTATATTTATCTCATTTGCAGGTACATAAATGTCTATAATAGACACATCAAAGAGGATATCATTTTGATTTTGTTTGTAATCTTAATTGAATTAAATTTTTGTATTAAATCATAACAGTTTTTTATATTATATCTGTTGTAGACGAATCTATTTTTGCAGTATTTTATCCATCATTTAAGCTGAGATACAGGAACCAATAATGAAGTGTCTAACTTTTAATACAATATAATATTTTTGTATTATATAACATTTGATAAATTAATATAAACATATATACAGTGTTTCATTTTAATCATCCTAGATTTTCAGCCATTTAACCTTTACAAAAGGTCCAAGGTCATATGTGTGACTACATATTCTAATGTAAAATTTTCTGCTATTCATTGGTGGGGGTAAAAAATAGGTCATCCCATCTGAAAAAAATCACACTGACCTTGAAATAAGTCAAATTCAATGTCACCATGAGATATTCCCGTATCTGCATAACTTTTAAGTAATTTTTTTTGTGTTGAGAAATGAGAAATTTGCCTATGAGAAAATTAAAATGAAACACCCTGAAAAAAGGTCCAAGGTCCATATTGAGACCACATATTTCAATGTAAAATTTTCTGCTCTTTTCATTAGCGAGGTCAAAAATAGGTCATTCCATTTGAAAAAATATAGAAAATTTGAAAAAATATATATATATACAACACACTGGTTTCTGTTTTGAATGATGGACTTTTACATTCATCTTCATCGGTTAATGCTTTTCTTGTGTTTGTGGAATCCCTTTACAACCCTTTATTTTAGTTTCTGTTTGTTGTATGGAATATTTTTTATATGTTAATATTTTTTGTCTTCATCTTTTATTTGTTTTGTTTTATAAGCTTTGACAGCTTTTTTAGAAAATCGTGAAATTAACAAAACATTTGTCAACCATTTTTTTACTATTGTTTTTTGGACAACAATTGTTATGTATTTACATTTTTTGTGGCTTTACTTTATTTTTCTGAATATGATTTTTACGTTGTCTAAATTTTTTTATCTGTTAGATCACTTGGCTACAACAGAGGTTGTTTACTTCTTTCCAGATATTACTTCTTTTAAGATTAGATATTCTTTAAGTAAAATCTAATTTTTTTGTTAGTTTACTTGTGTTATTTTTTTTATAAAGAGTTTTCTCCTTTTTCCTATTTGTTACTTAGCCAATGATGAACTAATGTTTTCATTACTGCTCTACATAAAAAAAACTATTTCAGTTCTTTTTTTGTTTATTGTTTTCAGGTAATTATGACATTCTTTTTGTAAAATTTAAATCTTTACCTTTTGTTGCTTGCAAATTATGGTAGGAGTCATTTACACTCTCCTTGATTTGATTTATTTCTTGATTTGGTTTTTTTCTGTTTTTTGAGGTCCATGAAGCCCTTCTTGTTATTTCTTTTTGTCTGTATAATTTATTTTCAAACTATCTTTTTTGTAGTTTTATAGCATTCTCTTTTCAGCTTTTTTCAAACTTATATAACTGTTATTTATGCATCTATATTACAGTATTGTGTTATGATTTTCGAATAATGATAATGGTTGTTTTGATTCTTATACATACAAAAATTATTAAACTTATCATTATCATTGAATATAATATGATACCTTCTTTATATTTTGATGTTCAGTGAATGATAATCTTTCAAAGTCATTTAAAATTTTAAAAGAAAATTATTGTAAATTATATCACAGTGAAAATTTTATGTATACTTCTGATAAAAGATGAAACAGATTTAATTCAAAAGTATCAGCACCTAATAAAATTATATTAATTTTTAGTTTCTATCGCTTATATACATTTTTTAAATTCTAAAAATGTATATACACTTTCTTTTGTTGCAGCATATCCATCACTTAAAACTCTTGGTGCATGGACAAGAGATCTGATGCTTCGTGTTGACCACTTCTCTCAGTGGGCACTATCTGCTCATCCTCCACTTCTTTTCTGGCTTTCTGCATATACATTTCCAACTGGTTTACTCACTGCTGTACTTCAGGTTTGTACCTTAATTCCTTTTTATTTTTTTTTTGTTGAGGTTTTTAGGGGCATCGACTACTTTGGTCATTAGCCCCGTCTCACTTCAAAAGAAAAAAAAAGAAAAAAGGTTCATAAATTAGCATTTTGATATAACTTTCGAATCCTTTAATTTTGATGCCTAGGCTTTCCTTTCGGCCATCATTTCTTGCGCCGTTTTTCCATTCTATGAATGGCCTCAACTTCTGATGACAGTGTGTCTGAGGCTTCGGACATGGCATCTTCTTCTCTTTCTGATGCCAATGACATTCACTAACTTATATCAGGTGATGAAAGCTTCGTTGGTGCTGTTAACATCGTTGCTATGGAATCTAAACTCGCAAGCGATGCATTTTCGGCGGCTGATGAACTGGATACTATCTCTAAGACTGAGCAGGGGCCGGCTGATATAGACCCTCTCACTGTGGCTGCTCTCTGAGCTATTGGAGGCTCTATGCATACAGTTTTATTGTCGTCTGTGTCTGGTGCTTTCTCAATGATGACTTGCACCTCCATTTTGGTAGACCCAGACTTTTCCTGTACTCTTGGCACAATATTATATTTTTTCCTTTTTCAGATAAATCAAGATTTTTATTTATTATATCAATTGGTGGCGTTTTACAGTTGGTGGCGAAATCACAGGCTTTGCTAGATTTTATGCTGCGCTGACACGTTTCTTATAGCAACGATATCAGTCCAAGAATGAGCCTTCTCATGTTTAACTGACTCTGTCATATGAGTCGACTCAATCTTTGAATCAATGATTCTTTCAATCATTGTCGCAAGACTTGGTGTCATCATATTAAGCAACTGCTCCACATTAATTTTAGATGTGCAAGGGGCAGCAGCTGCTTCTGCATAAGTAGTCAATGGTCGAGGTGTACGTTGACTAACAACTTTCTTCGCTTCAGGATAACTGACTTTTTGAAGCATTTTAACTTCCTGAATGGCTGCTTCCAGTTTATATATTGGGCAGTTCCTTGATCGGCAGTTATGATGCCCTTTACAATTAATGCAGATTGGAGGGTCTTTACATGGATCACCCTCATGTGTTTTCATTCCACATATGCATATTTCCTGCGCTTCACATCTAGCTGCAGTGTTGTCGAATCGTTGACACTTAAAGCATCTCACAGGCTGCAGAATAAAAGCTCGTACATCAAGTCGATGTATGCCAGCTCGTACCTTTTCAAGAAGGTTAGGCCTATTAAATGTCAAAACATGCGAGGCCGAAGGAACAACTTCACCATTTCTTCTCGTGGTTAGTCTGCGACACTGAGTCACTCCCTGACTCGACATTTCTTGTACAATTTCTAATTCTGTATAATTTAGTAGATCGCGGCAAACAACTCCTCTGGATGTATTAAGGGTGCTGTGCGGTTGCACTGATACCGCAAATTCACCGATCTTCTTCAATGCCTGAACTTTCTGGTTTGATTGTCGTTGATAGTTTCGACGTGCAATCCATTAAAAGTTTTACGGATTTCTTTAACAGGACCACCAACACAATTAGCTATCTCTCTAGCGATTAAGAATGGACCAACTTTTTGGAAGTTTCCATTCTCCTTTGTAATAATTAAAAATCTTGGCTTAGGTACGTTATAGCCAAATAAACTTCTCTTTAAGTCTTTACTGATTCTATCAACATATCTTTCTTAATTTTATCTGATTCTTTACTTTTTCCTTTTCGCTTGTGGCGAATCGGAGGTTTCTAAACGAGGGTGTTTACGTGCACCCTCTGCCATGTTTGATTATTCAAGTATGTTCATGAAAGATTATCCCTTCTGCTAGCTGCCGGGGTACACCCCCACTAGAGGGCTACTAACCTTCTAGGTCTGATCCGATACTCTGGTGGAACCGACATATATCCTGGCAGAGAGCAGATGCGCAATCTCTGCACTGACTCCAGGCTCCTACTCACCGAAGCTTTCAGAGCTCCCATGCATCAACATACATGGGCATCATTGCTACATGCTTGCCATCGCAGGGGCCATGTGGACAACAGAAGGGTCTACATTACACCTGCAATAACATTGACCCTGTCCGCCACATCGCCAGCTCTAAAAATGGTATGAATCCATTTCCAAATCGTTTGTTTGTCTATATCCAGCAGGTGGCCGAAAAATCCATTCCGTCTGGTGTCCTGAAGTTGGAAACAGGTCAAAAGTAAAAAAGCATAACCGAGGAATTTACTCGGAACCCTGTTAGCCAGCTATAAGTATTGTACGTACGTACTGCTGTTGCCGCCCTGGACGTGGAACGTAGATGTTGTGTTCCAGACGTGGGGATAACGTACCTCAGGGCATTATAATTATTATTATTATTTTTTTTTTTTTACGGGCATCGACTACTAAGGTCATTAGCCCTCGTCACATTCTTAAAACGAGGTTAGTATCACCATCATGGTCGTCATATGTAAGGGTGTAAAGTGTCCTTACATTTTATTTAAAAGCACAAACAAAAACATTAAGACACAAACAACAAAAACAAAAAGAACACTTACAAGGTGTAAAGGGCCCCGATCTTAAAATTTGAGATAAAATTCTCAAAGAACATGAAATTAATAATACAATGCCATTATCTCCTTCTACCTGTTTCGTTTATTTATTAATTTAGCACCTTCGGGACGACCAGAACCGCCGTTAAACAGTATATCAGTCGCCCCAGGAAGCCTTGGCACCCTTTTTAAATAGTCCCGTAGGACGTAACCCGTCGGGATCCTCCCAACGTCAAAACAACAATCTGACCACCTGTTCAGGACGGCCAAAAAGCCCCTCGGCGGGGAGGCTGCCCTTCCCGGTCCTGACCTACTTGGCTACAGGCATGCATTGCGCTTACCCATAGCCTAGCGCCCACAGTCCACCCTTGAGGGTCCTCCATGCCATCATTGGACACACCCCGACTCCCTGCTCTTGCATATAGGCGAGCCAGGGCGGCCTAAGCAGGGGGCTACCTCCCGTCACTATACGTGCCAGGCTTCGAGACTCCTTATATTTATAAAACTACCCTCAGAGTTTCTTTATCACAGCTTTAAATTTTCACTTTTATAGACGTTTAAGAAGTCTACTGGCGTGTAAATATGCAACTATTTTTCTTTCATTTCCATTATCTAAATCAGCAGGAATATCATTTCTTAGCAGGAACCTCTTTCTGAGGCCCTCATATATGGTACACTCTTCTATTAGATGCTTAATTGTAAGTATTTTATTACAAGCACTGCACATTGGTCTCTCTTCACCGGTTAACAAACATGAATTTGTTAATCGCGATTGATCGATTCTAAGTCTGGTCACAGCTACTTGTTCTCGGCGAGTCAAATTCACGTCGCTTTTCCTATGGAGAAGTTTTCATTGAATTTTGTTGTGTATTTCAACCCCTCCAATCAGTATTCCACTTGTTTCTTATTATGTTAGTAAGACAGTTTTTAACATCTGCCACTCGTAGAGGAAATGCATCCAAATTATCGCAGACTGTTGCCTTTCTGGCAGCTTCGTCTGCACTTTCATTACTTGTAATACCAGCATGCCCTAGAGTCCATACAAATACGCATCGCTGTCCTCGTTGATTTAGAACGTATAAAATGGACAGGATGTTTGCAATTAGGACATCATTAATGTTCTTGTTCCGAATTGCAACAAGTGTACTTATAGAATCGGAACATATTAGCACACTCTCTTCGCAATAGTGTTCAGTGTAGCGAAGAGCTTGCTGAATTGCTGTAAGTTCTGCCGTGTAGACATTGGCCACATCTGGCAGTTTCCAAAAGTGGGCATCTCCATTTACATATATGGAGCATCCAACACCATGTTCGGTTTTAGAACCGTCAGTATAAATTCTAATATGTTCTTCGTAACTACTGACGGTTGCCAAAAATTCCTGTTGGATGATCACTGCTGGTTTCTTTTTTATTTCTCCTTGAGAGAGATCCAACCTTGTATTTACCGCTGGCAAGAGCAATGGCGGTATTTCTCTAGTAGAAATTGCTAATGTATCTGGAATGGCAATTTCGTATTTACTTCTTAATTCGTGGTACCTAATTCCGGCTGGTCTGGAATAGGTAGCACGATGTTCGTATAATGCAGCCATAGGATAGTTGTTGAAAAGTTTATTATTTATATGGGCAGGATAAGCCCATATATTTGCTGCGTATCTTAGTAAAATGATCTCTCTCTTCTATAATGTAGTGGCATTATTCCGGCTTCAGACATCAGACTAGCCGCCGGACTTGTGCGGAAAGCGCCTGTTGCATATCTTATTCCGCTATTATGAATTACGTCTAACTTTTTTAAATGCGACTTTCTAGCGGATGAATATACAATACATCCGTAGTCGAATTTCGATTGAACCAATGCCTTATACAATCTCGATAATGTCTCTTTGTCTGAGCCCCAATTTAAGTTAGATAAACATTTTATAATGTTTAGGGCTCTTTTGCATCTATCACTCAGTCCTGTATATGTAATCCCCACGTAAGGGATTTATCCAATACTAGTCCTAAATATCTTGCGTTGTCTTTATATTGTATTGGATTATCACCAATTGTCAACACAGGACTTTGACGGCGTGCCCGTAACACATATGTTCACGCCATCAAGGAAGCCAAACTCAAGTTTTGGAAAGACTCCATGCGAGAATTGCAACGCGATCCCTGGCAGCTCGCAAAGACTTGTTACAAGCCAAAGCCATTGCACGTGTTGTCCAGTGTTCGATGCGGGTTAGGTGGTCGTGACCACACAATAACATCTGTGGCGACTTACCGGGCGTTCCTGGATACTCTGTTTCCAGATGCTCCGGAGGGTGAAACACCATTCCCTGGCGTTCGGACCGTGGAACCCGAAGATATAGACCGAGTGGTTTCTCAAATGGCATTAAAGAAGGCACCGGGGATTGACCAACTTGACCCGGATATTTTCCATCATTTATTGCCTGTCATAAGGGAGCCTCTCGGCAGGCTGTTCACGGGATGCCTAAGCTGGGGCTGCTTTCCGGGTTGCTGGAAGGTGGCTTTGGTAAGGGTACTCCTGAAACCTGGAAAGGATCCTGGTGAGGTCGGCAGTTATCGACCCATTAGCCTCTTGCCGGTCCTCGGCAAGTTGCTTGAAAAGCTGGTTGTGGAACGGCTCGAAGAAAGCATCGATATGAACCGTATTCTAAATCGAGGCCAGTATGGCTTCATGAAAGGGGTTGGCACCGAGGATTGCATCTTAAATGCTCTTACCGAGGTGGAAAGCTCCGACTGCAAATACGTTTTGGCTATTTTTATTGATATAGAGGCAGCATTTCCTTCCTTGTGTTGGAGTTCTGTCCTCTATGCTTTGGAACGCCGCAATGTTCCCGAAGCCACACAGGCCGTGGTAAGAGACTATTTGTCTAACCGTACGGCTCTGTTTAAAGATGCGCACCTAGTTGTGGAAAAATCCGTCACCTGGGGAAGCCCGCAGGGTTCCGTTCTCGGTCCCCTGCTGTGGAACCTGGTGTTTGACGGATTTCTGGGATTGACTTTCCCAGAAGGAGTCACGGCCCAGGCTTTCGCTGATGACTGTCTCCTTTTAGTTCGTGGAGATTCACGACCACAGCTAGAAAGCAGAGCGCAGTCGGCCTTGTCAACCGCCGAAGGCTGGATGGACATGCAGAATTTAAAGATTTCTGTGCCCAAAACGAAGTTTATGCTTCTAAAGGGCGCAGACAAATTATCATGCAGTCAAAATCCCCACATTAAGTATAAAGGCTGTGTAATCAGCCGAGTAAGGGTTCATAAGTACCTAGGTGTTTTGTTTGATGATAAGTTGCTTTTTAGTAACCATATTAAACAAGTTGCGGCGGACGCTGTCTCTGTGATGCACAAACTTAGAAGGATTACTCGGAAAGACTACGGGCTGTCGGGCCGCCAAATGTACTTGGTGTACCGAGGCGTCTTCGAAAGTATGATCGCATACGCGGCGCCAGTTTGGACGCATAGGTTGTAAAGGAATAGAGCACTACTTCAAAATTTAAGGAGTGCCCAGCGCAGAGCCATGATAGTATGCACTGGTGTATTTAAAACAACCTCCTACTGTATTGGGAAAGGCTCTCCCAATCGATTTAGTGGTGAAAATTCGGGCAGTCATGTGGAAGTTGCGAAGAGGTCGGGAGGCCGAGGCATTTGGGATGCGGTTTCGAGCCGGGCCAGAACCGGACCGGAACGGTGATCACAATGCACCGGAACAAAATTTCGTCCAGTTGCCCATCTCCCGTCTGCGGAAAAGGTACAAATCCTCGCGATGGAGACATGGCAGCTTGAATGGCACACCACGACTAAGGGAAGATCCTTGTATAGTTTTATACAGGATCTGGGGGGATGGTATGCCTCTAGTTCCTTTTTAAGGGCGTCGGGTGCCCAGGTGCTCACCAACCATGTTAATCTGAACCAGTATCTGTTTCGGTTTCGCCTGGTGGCTGATGAGTTGTGTGTCTGCGGGGAGGTCCAGTCGAATGTACATATGATGTATGACTGCCCTGCTCTTGGGGGGGGGGGGGCAGAGACCGAGCCACCCTGGAACTTAGAGGTCAGGGGGAAACCTGGCCGCTCACAAGCGGCGAGAGCGGCACTGTCGGACCGTGTGGGAGTTCCTCGATGAGGTTGCTATGTTCAACCGTCATCATTAATTTTAAGGGATTATTAAATGTAATGTAATTGGACTCCTACAGCTCTGCTGCTGGAAACCAACCTTGGGAATATGGCTGGCCATCAGCCAAATCGGCTCCAAGCCCTGTTAAATGGTGGACAGGTACTAGCTGGCATACAGCGACCGAGGCGTGGCAGCCAAAATTGCTGTCTTTTACTTATAGACTCGAATAGTTTTAATTTGTTACAAGGGGTGCGCCTTCCCGATCTAGTTTTATGTTTGACAAGTGAGCGATTGGGACACTTAAGCGGGTGTTGTACGGCACCTTGCTTGATTCGATCACGCACGTTAGGTAGCTCACTAGAAGCTTTTAGGATTTGGGTCGCTAAACCGATTTCGAGGCACAGTAGCCGTTCTTGGCACGGAACATTTGGTCTATGCTCTAGGGCGACCGAATGGGGTGGTGGTGGGAGAAATGCCAGTTAACCAAATACATCCGTAGTCGAATTTCGATTGAACCAATGCCTTATACAATCTCAATAATGTCTCTTTGTCTGAGCCCCAATTTAAGTTAGATAAACATTTTATAATGTTTAGGGCTCTTTTGCATCTATCACTCAGTCCTGTATATGTAATCCCCACGTAAGGGATTTATCTAATACTAGTCCTAAATATCTTGCGTTGTCTTTATATTGTATTGGATTATCACCAATTGTCAACACAGGACTTTGATGAGGAATTCTCTTCCTACAAAAGTGTACACAGCACGTTTTTTCTGGTGAGAATTGGAATCCGTTATTCCTTGCAACTTCATTTAGAGCGTTGATCGCTCGTTGCAATTTGTACTTCACCATAACAGTCTTGTTGCTGGCATACACAATTGCCAAATCATCAACATAGACGCTTTTGCTGATTTCTACTGGAATGGCTAATATCAATTTATTAATGGTAATGGTAAACAAGGTACCGCTCAACGGCGAACCTTGTGGTATGCCATTTTCCAAAATTCTTACAGATGAATATTCATTATTCACTCGTACTTGGAAAGTACGGTCATTCATATAGTTGCTCAGTAAGACTGGCAGATTGCCACGAATGCCCCATTCATGTATCTGGAGCATTATACCATGACGCCAGGTCATATCGAAAGCCTTCTGAAGATCAGAGAAGACTCTGACACAATGTTTCCTTGTAATAAACTGTTATATATAATGTTCTCTAAGTTGATCATTTGATCAGTGGTAGAATGGTATTGCCGAAAACCTGCTTGATACGGTGATATCAGGTTTTCTTTTTCCAAAACCCAGACGAGTCGATTATTAATAATTTTTTCCAGAATTTTTCCCATAGCACACGTCAACGAAATAGGACGATAGCAATTGGGATCTGTTAAATTTTTATTTTTCTTTGGTACTGGAACAACATGAGCTTTATTCCACTGCTGCGGGTACATTCCATCCCGCCATATTTGATTATAAAGTTTTAATAATCTGCGTTTTGCAGTGGTATTCAGCTGCCTGATCATATTATAATGGATTTCATCCGGACCAGCAGCTGTGTTACCTGCTTTTTCCAACGCTTTCACGAATTCTTCCATTTTAAATGGTACATTATATGAGTAATTATACTCAGTTCTAACATTTAGTAGACCTTCGAGTTCTTCTTTTTTGGTCCGAAAACCTTCCTCGTAGTCGGCCGTTTTGCTGGCCTTCTCGAAGTGATTGGACAATAGCTCTGCGATTTCGTTTGGAGTGTCCTTAATTCCATCTTCATCTTGAAGGCTAGTTATGGGCGCAAAATTTTTACGCCCACAAATCGCCTTCACTTTCCTCCAAACATCTGACGCAGTAGTGGTTCTGTCGATGGATGACACGTATTGCTGCCAGGATCGTTTCTTCGAGTCAATCATAAGACGTTTTGCATACGCCCTGTATTTTTTAATGGCAATAAGATTTTGTAGGGTAGGACGTTTCTTGAAGGCGTTATACGCTCTTTTCTTTCTTTTAATAGCTTCACTTACTTCTTCGTTCCACCATGGAACTGGTTGTTTCGTAAGTTTCCCAGAAGTTTTGGGAATGTATCTCGATGCCGACTTAAGTATCGTATTTGTTATAGCGTCGACATCGTCCCTGATAACTCCAGTTGTTTCAGGGAGTATTGTTCTAGCTGTGAAGCTCGTCCAATCTGCCTTTTCAAATAACCATCTTTTAGAGATGGTATATGTTTTTCTTGTAACATCAGTTACAATTAGCACCGGGAAATGATCGCTTCCATGCAAATCGTCTAATTCATGGAAGCTGTACCTCGGTGCTATCGATCCGCCTATAAGTGCAAGATCTATACAGGACGTCGATCCATCTCTGGCATTGAAAAAGGTTCCTGATCCATCGTTTAAAATAATAAGTTCTGAATTTATCAGGAACCTTTCCAGTTCTCTTCCGCGGGGATCTACTCGATCCGATCCCCAAAGAGAATTATGAGCATTAAAGTCACCCACCAGTAAAACAGGTGGGGGAAGCTCAGAAATTAGTCTTGTTATGTCATCCTTATTCCAATCAAAATTCGGCAAGTATATGCTGCAGACAGTGACCTGAAGCGGATGTTTCATTCTAACGGCGACCGCTTGTAGGTTTGTGTTTAGAACAACGGCTTCGGTGGTAGCTTTGGTCGATGTTAATATGGCTACTCCACCTCTAACTCTTACATTTGGCGGTTAATCTCGCCAAAATATATCGAATCCTTTTAATTTAAAAATTTCATTTCGGCGGAAATGCGTTTCTTGCAGACATATAAAAATCGGGTCTACATCTTGTACCAAGCGTTGGAGCTCATGGATGTTTGAAAAACATCCATTGATGTTCCATTGTACAATCGACACGCTAATTTTTAATTAAATTATTGTCTGGATTTGCCTTTCGGCCACCCTTTTTTCCTTATTTTCTCCATCTTTCGAACAGCATCGTGTTCGTGGAGAAGGTCGTCGCCCGTAAAGCTTCCGGTCTCCGAATCGGAGACCACCGAAGCCGCCGACGACGACGTGCATGGATCGGCACCGGTTACAGGCGCCGATTGTGGAGCGGCAACCTGACCGACCCCAGACACGGGGGTCGCACCGGTCACCGCCTTTAGAAGGGGGGGACACTCGTCCCCCCTATGAAATTTTTTGTGGCCTCTGAGGCTTAGAGGCCACTTCAGTTACAGGAGGCTTGGGAGACTCCATAACAGACTCTGTAGCTGTTACTTTCTTTTCATCAACTAAGATCTCACTAAGACGGACTTAGATTTCTGCTTTAGTGTCTGTTTTCTTCTGTACTGGAGCGACTTTCTGTTTTGGAGATGTGTCTTCAGGAGGCTGTACAATTATTCTTGGCTTAACAGATTCTTTAGTGCTGAGAGGCTTCATTTTATTTTCAATGATCCTCTCAATTATGCCAGCCAAGGTAGGTGCAAGTTTGTTGATGATTGTATTCTCATCTACATCCACTGGAGCAGGAGCAGGAACAGCAGCCGCAGCCTGAGCATAGGTTGTTGTTGCTCTAGGTCTGCGGGCGTTTACGATTTTCTTTGCTGCAAAGTAGCTGACCTTTTGCAGGGTTTTTACTTCCTGCACAGCTGCTTCGTCTTTGTAAACAGGACAGTTCCTGGATCTACAGGAATGCTGTCCTCTGCAGTTTATACAAGTAGGAGGCTCCTTACATGGCTCTCCTTCATGAACTTCATCACCGCACACACATATTTGCGGCCTCTCACACCTAACAGCGGTGTGTCCAAAGCGTTAGCACTTAAAGCATTGCATTGGTTGCGGGACAAATTCCCGCACATCCAACCGATGTATGGCCGATCTTATCTTCTCCGGTAAAGTAGGCCGGTTAAATGTAAGAACATGGGATGCTGAAGGTAGGACTTCGCCATTCCTTCTCATGTTCAACCTCCGACATTCTAATACTCCCTGCGGTGCTAGTTCTTCAACGATTTCCTGCTCCGTACAGTTAAGAAGATCCCGACAGACCACAACACCCCTTGAGGTGTTGAGCGTGCGTGGGGATCAACACGTACAGCCAATGCTCCAATTTTTTTCAGACCAAGGATCTTCTGAGACTGTATATCATTTACAGTCTCTACATGAAGTCCTGTGAAAGATTTCCTAATTTCCTTAACAAGGCCTCCAGCACATTTTGTTATTTCTCGAGCAATGAGGAATGGACTCACCTTCGAAAAATTACCGTCTTCTTTTGTAATAACTAAGTATTTTGGCTTTGGGACGTTGCTTTTGAAGAAAGCTTTTGGCAAGCTTTTCCTAGCCTCAACTTCAATTTTCCTAGATTCTGCGCTCTTTCTCCGTTTTGCCTCAGGCGAAACGGCTGGTTGTAGACGAGGGTGTTTACGTGAATCCTCTGCCACGTTTGGTTGTTCAATATTCATGAACGGTTGATCCCTTCTGTAGCAAGGCTAGCCGCCGGGGTACACCCCCACTCCAGGGCTACTAACCTTGGAGGTCCGATCCGGTACTCCGGTGGAACCGGCATATGTCCTGGCAGAGAGCGGATGCGCAGTCTCTGCACTGACTCCAGGATCCTACTCACCGAAGCTTTCAGAGCTCCCATGCACCGACATGCATGGGCACCGTTGCTACATGCTTGCCATCGCAGGGGGCATGTGGACAACGGAAGGGTCTCCGTTACACCTGCAATATCATTGACCCTGGCCGCCACATCACGAGCTCTATGAGTGGTATGAGTCCATTTCCAAAATCGTTTATTATTCCATTTCCTGCAGGTAGCCAAAAAATCCAGTCCGTTTAGTGACCTGAAGTTGGAAACAGCTCAAACTTAAAAAAGCATAACCGAGGAATTTACTCGGAACCCCGTTAGCCAGCTATATGTAATGTACGTAAGTACAGCTGTTGCCGCCCTGGATGTGGAACATAGATGTTGTGTTCTGGACGTGGGGATTATCTACCTCAGGGCATTATTATTATTATTATTATTATTATTATTATTATTATTATTATTATTATTAATATTATTATTATTATTGCCAGTATAATGGTTAAAACTGTAATACACTCAGAACACATCTGCAAACTGCTTTAAACATAAGTTTGGACCAGTAAATCGGGACGTATATGCTTCCTCCAGTGATCTGCACAATTAAAGGCTTTAAATTTATAACCCATATAAATTGCATTGGCATGTAAACTATGCAGTTATGTGCTATTTGACCAACAATGAAAAAAATCCATGTTAATTTATTATAATTTTACATTTAATAAAAAAAAGAAAAAAGTACATGTAATGATATCTTCAACAGAAGTAAATGATTCCAATTGGAATCATTAGGCTGGAAAGGGTTAATAAACAAAAAATGGATAGTTTTATTCTAAAAAAGAGATATTCAACTATCTAAGCTGGTGTAGTAAAATGGAGCAACATATCAGTAATTCTTAACATCTCTTACATCTACTTTTTTAAAAAGGGATTATTGTCATTATCTTCCAAGTTTTAGGAAATGTATGTAACATAGAAAATCTGTGCTGAACAGCACAGTCAAAAATATAATTTTTCTTCAGAGCAAGAACAAAGTTTTAAAAATCTCAAGGTGGAAATAAATGTTGCGTCATCATTCTCTCTTCTTAAGATATTTTTCCTTTTTTTGTGCTGATTTAAAATATAAAATCTGAAAAACTTAAAACAAGAAAATAAGTTATTAAAATTTATTCCAATAACTTAATTCAATAATGTGGAAATGGAAAACATGCTTTTCAAATCACAGAGATCAAGACTCAGAAAATTAATTTAAAAAAATTTGAGTTGTGTTTTACATATTAAATCATTTTTTTTCAGTAATCGTAAAACCTTAACTCTATTAACACACCAAGTTTGCAGAAAAATTTATCATTACTAAAATAATAAAATAAAATATTAAACATTTGAGTCCTTTATAAGTAATTAATACTTATCAATTAAAAAATATTAAATGTGTAAATTAATAATTTGAGGAAAATTGAGACATAACTCTTAAAAGATCTGGACAAAATGGAATTTTTTAAACAAATTGAAATTATGGCAATCTCAACCTTATTAAGAGAAAAATTATAAATAGAAAGAGAAAAAAAATCTCCAAATAAAAATTCATTATTTAATACATTAGGTACAATCTAATTAAAACTAATAAAATAATTTGCAAAACCAGAGGCCATGTAGAAACCATCCCTACAAAAATTGAGATTTATGTCACAGTTCACCACTCTCTGTGCTTTTTATTTTAGAAATTTTTTCTGGTCTTGAAATGCTCTTATAAGAACATATAACAATTGTTATTCATCTGTTTTAAATTATTTCAATATTATTAATTTTCAAGATGAATATAATGCCTTTGATTTTTTTATAATATGACAAAACTTTTCTTTCTGTAGTTAATTTTATTGCAGACTTAAATATGATTTGTATTATTTAAGCAAACTTTCTTCTTAGGTATTAATCACTGAAAAGTCAATTTACAAAAAGAAAGCTTAATAAGAGTGGGAGATTTCAGAAAAGAAATCTCAAATGATTTGTTAAACTGGAGCTCACTGTTGTGAACTCAGTTTGACAAAATAACAAATTGTGGTGGTAATAAAATTTTACATAATCATCTATGCAAAGATCATATATTATATAGTCTACTTTCCCATAGCCAATACAGTTCGGGGGTGCTACTTTTTTCAGTAAAACCATACAATGGTTCTGGAAAATAATGTTCAATTGAAACAAGAGTATCAAATTTCTCTCTTCATAAACACAATATTACTATTGTTTATTGTAGTATTACTGTGCATCACCAAATCCACTTTCTTATTATTTATCAAAATTTTACAGTATATTTTAAACTGGTCATAACCTTACCTGTATAAAAGCCATATTAGCTTATATTCCAAGAAACTGTCACAAATATAATTATCTATGTGACAGTGGGGCAGTAATATTATATTATTACTGTGGGTGAATCATTATCCACAATGTTTTTGCATTTATGTTTCTATCAACAACACTGCTCTTTGTATACAGATAATTACACATTGTTTCCAACCTAACGATTCTACATACATTTAATTCAATCATCAGATCTATTGTTGCAACTGTAATGTTAACCATGGTTAGATCATTTTTCAATTCCACCAAAGAAGAGTAGCATTCAGTTATCTGTTGTTATTTTCTGATCTGATTAAGAATCAAGGGTTGAAATTTATCAAATACTAATGGACCCAGCAATGCTCTTCACCATTGCTAAATTTGAGTGGATGAATTAAATAAATTTTGTATTATATTTGACAAATTATATTATGAAAATAATATAATTTGTCAATACAATTAATATTGTACATTTTAATTGTATTTCAATTAAATAAATGAAAAACATTACAATGCTCTGGGATATACAATGTTTTTGTGGTACCTATAATAACAAACATCTCATACCCGACTTACAAATTTACGAAGCTAATAAACATGTGAACACTCCTGGGACAAATAATAATAAATTGTGAAATTTTCAGTGAAACTGATTAAGTAGTTTTTGAGTTATTAGGGCATACACAAAATGAAGATTGCCTTTAATTTATTGAGATTTTCAGCACAATATGAGTACAGTGATTTACCACAACAGTACATATGGGAATTGAAAATTTCACAAATAATTGCTCAAGTGTTGCACATGAAATAGGACCCAGATCCCCATCAATGGTTACAACTGACAACATTCAGCATGTACATGTCATGGTTCTAAAAGACAGATGAGTAACTTTTATAGTGGTAAATGATATACAAATTAATCATTATTTCAATACTGTACTAGAGTATCCATGAAATACCTTCAAGGATCGAGATTTGGTAAAGAGAAAAGCTGACATTCACCTCCCTGTGGTAGAGAGGTTGCCACGATTGTATATATTAACAGTTATTAACAACTGAAGAGAATTACTTCTAGTATAAGAAGTTCCCTTCATTACAATTACTAAGAGGGTGGATGAGCAGTACTGAGTACAAAGCACTCTATTGCCCTGGGAATGGAAAACTGCCCTCAAAAGCCAAGGAACTTTGTAACTTCTTTAGGAAATAACAGTATTAGAATACAGAAGGCAACAATAAACCACTGTATTTTAAAGATCCTAGAGATCGTGCATTACTCTATGATGCTGATTTCTTCTATTAAGTGTTCTGGAGTTAAAATAGCTTCTCATTAGGATCTTCAGGAGAAGCAACAAAAGAGGTTAAAGGACTGATCACCTATAGGAACTTGGAATTTCAAAACGGTTTTACAGAGTGGAAAGTTAGACATACTCAAGAGGGGAATAAAGATGAATAAAATGTATGTATTAGGAATGAGATATATTAGATGTGATAGAAGTTACCACATTCTACTCTGGAAGAAAGAGAGGAGAAAACAGAGTAGTAATAGTTATGAGGAATGAAGTACCAAAAACAGGTGAGTAAGCAAAAATGGAAAAGTGTGTCATGTAAATGATAGATTAATATTATTAAGAATTGGGATGTTACTAAAAGATTTAGTTGTAGTATAGCATATATGCAAACATCAAATTACAAAGAAGATATTGAAAAGATGTATGAGAATATTGAAGATGTAATAAAATTTGAAAAGGGCTGCTATAAATTGCTGATGGGAGACTGGAATCTGTGACTGGAGAAGGTGAGGAAGAAAGTGTGCTAGGAAAATTTGGCTTGGATGTAAGAAATGGAAGGGAAACAGATTACTAAAATTTGGCTAAGAGAAAAATTCATTTATAATGAATTCAGAGACTATAAAAGGAGGAGCTAACCACAGATATCCCCTGGGGATAAAGTTCACTGTCAGATAAACCATATCTTAGTGTGCTGGTAAGAAAACCAATTGATTTCCAGTGCATGAAAAATTATCAATATTAAAATGTGAAGTACAGAAGAAATTAAAGAAATGAAGAATGAAAGATCAACTGGAATAGATGAATTTCACATAGAATTTTATAAATGGTTAAATGAGGAAAGAATGGAAAAAATAGTGGAACTGTGTAATAGGACACATCATAAAGGAGAATGGCCTGAAGACTGTAAAAATGGTAACATACCAACCAATTCAAATAAAACTGGTATCAGAAAATCTAGCAATAAGTTTAATAGCTCATGTCAGTAAGTTTAATAGTCCATGTCCCTAAAATATTGTGAAGAATCCTAAACCAAAAATTGTAAGATTAATGGAAGAGAATGCAGGAGAGGAACAATTTGGTTTTAGGAAAGAGAAAAGAAACAGAGATTGGTTACAGTATCCCACTGGGATACTAAGGTTGCTTGGAGAGAGATATTTAGAGAGAGAAAGATGATTATGTTTATAGATTTTAAAAAAAAACATTTCTTGAAGAAATGCCTTCAGAGTCAAAGATCAAAAGGTAGAATGGAAAGACAACATTAATTGAAGAAGTATATTTGAGACAGCAGCAGCAGCAGCAGTGAAAGTGAATAAGAATTTAAGTGAATTCAATGAAGCAGGAAAATTTAAAACTGGTATTTAGATAACTTTTTATTTTAACATAAATGTTTCTACAGCTTTCTGTTAAGTAAGACATAAGTTTTTATTTTTTTGAAAATATACTTGACAGGAGAACACCATTATGATTATGACCTGCACACTCTTGAAATCTTAATTGTAAATTTTCCATTAGTCATCATGTTATGACGACTAATCCATGCAACTTATAGAATTTTTAACATTAGCTCTGCTAAAGGTTGCATGCAAACAAATCAGGAGATCTAGCCAGCCAAACAACGTTCCCATTTTTCAATATAATGTGCTTGCAAAGAGTTCTCTTAAAGCAGTAATAGACATAGAACTTGACCACTAATTGATATGACTTGTACCATCACCTTGCTTGAACCACATAATTTATGGAAATTTAACTAATTCTTGCCCCAAAACTGTTGCGACCATCCTTGTGTAACATGCTGTAGTAATAGTTGCAGCATTTCTTCACTCATCATTTCTCATCATTATTTAACTGGGTTATTTCTCATCTGGTTATCTAACTGGGTTAACTGCATACATGGATTGTTGCTCAACCAAAAAACGTTTTTCTGAGGGAGTTTGTTTTTATTGAAACAAACCTAAGCAATGATGAAAGAAGTCAGATGAAAAGCAACAAGATTATTTTGAAAAAGTTATGTGATAAGTTTTTTTATTTTTATTAAAATAAAGTTTATAACTGCACTGCAGATAGTTATTGACTCACTCTTATGTATTCTTAATATTAATACGTCATAACTAAGGCTTTCAAACAATGTATTGTAAGGTATTAAAATGTAATACAATGTTATAGTTCACAACTTGGAAATAAATGTTAACCTGCAACTCATTGTTAGTTCACAGAACCCTAATAAACAATGTCAGTATGACAACACCCTCTGCTTTATGGAAAAGTGACACTTCATTCCTAGGCACCATCACACCCTTTCTTACAGTCGTCTGTCATAACTTTCTTCACTAATATCAGTTTCTGAGTACATTTTTCCAAGCTTTTCTCCAATTTATTATGAAGAATTACTTCTTATCAACCACATTTCTGGAATTTAAGGGCAGGCTTTCCTTAGGAATAATTAGTAAGGTAAAATTAAAGACTCCTTTTCTGTAAATAAACAAGTACATATAAAAAAGAAAAAATTCTTGTAAAAGGAAAGAAAATTTTTTATCAGTCTGTTGTTTAAAATCTTTTATCAGTCAGTGTTTTTCACCAATTGCAAAACACTGTAAAATGTTTTACAAAAGTTAAAAACTCTAAAATGTTTTACAAAAATTAAAAAAAGTATGTAAATACTACTAAATTATTTCATTTCTATAAAATCTTTTTTAGATGTTAAAGTATGTAGAATGGTGTTGATGAAGGTATTAAATAAAATCATTAGTTACATCAAATGAAATTAAGAAGTAGCATTATTTTAGCTGACTTTTTTTACTTTACTGATAAGACTACATAAAAACAAAAACACTTTGTAAGCCATCATTTTTAGAAATTTATATAATAAATATTTCCATACAATATTGTTATTTTAGTTAATGTAGTTTTTAATTCAATATATCTGGAAAAATGACACGTGAGTTTCCTTTCAGACATCAGCTCGTCACTTGAATGTGTCTATTGATCTACTGGGATGGGAATTTTCTCCTCAAAGTATACCAGAAAGTGATATTACAATACCTCCTGCTGTAAGTTTTTAATTAAACAAAGAATATTAGTATGCTAAAATAATAAATATTTTTTTTTATTAATTTCATTAATTAAATTATTATATAAAGTTTATTATGCTATAAAATCTTGCAGAAACTAATCTGCAGGTATATGTAAACTTTTGCAGTATAGTTATTTTACCTGAAAAAGGATTATTTTTAAACATTTATTCAATTTTAATGAGTAAACAAAATTATGCGAAAATAGAGAAATAAAATAAAAACATTTTTGGTAATGTGAATGAAATAAATTTACAAAAATGAATATGTATGTTCATTTATATATATATATATATCTTACCCTATTAAAGGGCATTTGTATGTGTGTCTGTCTGTCTGTCTGTGTGTGTGTGTGTGTGTGTGTGTGTGTGTGTCCATCCCCCTTAGATTAGCACATAAAACACCAGTAGTCCAAATGATGTCATTCCGTACAACAATAAGTAATAATTCGTTAGTACATGTCTCGTGGTGATCAAGTGTGTACTTGTTATATTATTACACATTTATTTCTTTAATCAGTATATATGCAAAATATATATTATTAATATATATATTTTTTTTTATTTATGCAATTGTTTTTCTTCATAAAATAATGAACTATAACCAAAAAGTAATTGCTCAAATTAACCATGATACAACTGGAAAACTGTTTCTTCTGACCATCCTTCATCATCCTTTTCTGATCTCATTTATAAGTGCAAACTTTTGAATGGAGATAAGCAAGGGGAAACAATTCATATTCCAAGAATAACTTTGATTGATGAGAGTAAACAAGGGTTTTAATTGAAGAGAGTTCAGTTTCCTGTGCGATTAGCTTTTTTTACGACAATTAATAAGCCTGAAGCGCAAATTTTTGAATTAGTTGATATTGATTAAAAAAGAAGTTTTTGGACATGGACAGGTTGTATGTTGCATTATCAAGAGTAAAAGCATGGAGTGGAATGAAAGTGAAATTGCCTTCAGAGCATAGAGATAAAAGAGTGAAAAATTTTGTTTTTAGAGTAATTTTGGATGGTCTAGATTGATAAGTGGAGCAGTGGTTTTTGTTTATTGAAGAGTTTAAACGTGCAAGTGAATATTTTGTTTTGAAGTTAAACTTATTTCCTAATGAGGAAGGGTCCTAACTGAATGATGATGAACCCAATGGTCCTCTTCAGCGTCGGTATTTTAAATATAATAAAAAAGTTGCCTCAAGATTTTTTGTTTGTATGTTTATTAATAAATTTCTTTGTGTTTTTGTTTGTCTGAGTTTTTATAATTATATTTATAAATAAATTTAAATTATTCTATATCATTTTTTAACTTATCCTTATTTTTCCTTTTTTTTCTCTGAGCCCCTCCAAAAAAAAATTCAAACTCCAGCACCTTCGCCTAAATCAATCTAAACCAAATTTAATTGGGAAGATTTGCTGATATTTTTTCACTTTTCCTTGATCAATTTTCATCATTATAAAAAAAGCATTTTTACACAAGAGGTAATCAGTTTTGGACGCCTAATAATCCCATTCCAAAATGCTGCCCACCAGGAAAACCTCCCAGAGGGCCTAGCTGCAAAGGGCACGCCAAGAGAAGCTAGTATATACATAATTTTTTTTAAGTGTTATCAACTTTTGATCATTGAAAAGAAAAAAAATAGCAGTATATTGTGAAACAGTACCATTGCAAATATTCCTTGAAAGTAACCCGTTAGAATGAGTGAGTGGATGCTTTAGGGTGACGAACAGAATGTTTTGCAGGTAACTTGTATGTGCATTACTACTTCCTGAGACTGTGTGTATTTTCACCCATTCAGATCCCTGATCCTTAAGCTGAGGAAAATCCCAAACCCCTCAACAACTTGCTCAGTGATCCAGAGTCCTAAATCCATAATTAGTTACTTGATGTTCTCCTGGGTTGTTCAATTTAACAAGGGCATTGCTTGTAGGATATATGCTGAAGTTGGATAGGCAAGATACTTCTTGCCAATTACTTATTTTAATATTCATGGACTGGATTTTCCAATCACAATCACAAAAGCTAGAGCTGAAACACCCCCCTCCCTTAGGACAATTCCCCAGGCACTACTACCAGTATGCCAAATTCTTTCTTTGTGATAAATGATTAATTACTGATTAAGAGAGTGATTGAAAAGATTAAGTTAACTTGAAAAAAAATCAGGAATTATGAAGATAATATTATAATTTTACCCGTACATAAAGCCATGTTTTTCTGACAAGTAATTTGAGGAATAGTTTTGATTAATCCTATTCTATGAGGGGTGTGATATATGCAAATAGGTTAGGATATTATATTCCATCTGTATGACAATTCATATATTTGTAATAAAGAAATCCAGAAAATCATTTCAAAGAACTGTGGGCAGTTAGGACAATTAGGAGAACTGGTAATAAATACTCATATATATAAGTTCAGTTCATTAACTAACCTGTTTATTTCTATGAAACATTTTTTTCTAATGAAACAATGTTTTTATACATTCTTTCCACTCAGTAAGTGAACTTTGTGGAAATCTAAAATGAAGTGTGCAAATGGAAGATTGAAAGTAACAATTTATCATATCCAGTAGTTGTAAAACGCTACTATTAATTATGCAATTAGGCATGTAATGATCATGAATATGTAATAATGAAAAAGAATTGTTGGCATAATCTCATTATTATTGTTATAATTTGTTAAAATGAAATCTTTAATAAGCAATGAAAATTATTTAAATTCATCTAAATACATATAGATTTTTCAGAAGTTTATATAGCTATAATTATGGTATTGTTGATTAGTCATGGTTTTTAAATGATATTGTTCACCCATATGAAAAATGTATTGATGATTTCTAATAAGTAATGCCTTTTGTTCATTATTAAATATTGCTTTTTTCTTGTATTTTAGGAAGGAGTTTTTGTTCGTGGACTTTTCCTTGAAGGTGCAGGCTGGAATAGTAAAGCTCTATGTCTTGCAGAACCTATTCCTATGCAACTTATTTATAATATGCCTGTTATACATTTCCGCCCTTGTGAACAGCAAAAAAGAAGACCTAAAGGTTGTATTTTATTTATATATTTTCATTTTGTATTTATTAATTTTTAATGAATTTTTATTATACCTTCAAAATATTTATTCTAATTTTTATGTATTTTTTTTTTTAAACAACCAAAATTAGTGCACTATATTAGAACACTCATCTTACGGTAAACTTTTACTGTTCTCAACATTGTAGCGCTGTTGGATCAGTTTTTTATCAATTGAATAAGCTATACCTGTTCCTGAAAAGATTTATAATTATAAACTAATATAATCTAAAACGGCAATTGTACATTATAATTATAGATATAATCAATAATTATATAATTATCTTCAACTGCATCGTATGATAATTTTATAAGTTATATACATTATCATTGATGTAGTCTATATTAATATATATATTTTTTTTTATCAGTGGATAAAAAAAATCTTATCCAGCATTACTACAAAATTCAGAATAATTAAATAAAACATAGAAGTGGTTTATAGCCCACAATAGATAAAAGTGATGTGAAATAATAATTGCAACTATGTAAAAATAGTAAATATAATTTATAATAATAAAATCATTGTAACAATAAACATATTTCCTAATAAACTTTTCTGCAACGCCAGTTATCAATATCTAATATAAATATGTAATATAATTATCATTAAAATTAAAAATAATTATAATTCTATAATTATACACCAGTCTGGATAAAATATTTATTGTCATCTTTATGTTTGTGGCTTGTGATTTTTTATTTTAGATAAATTTGGAGCCTGACATAAAACTTGGCCCTTAGTTTTACTTGGTGAATCACTCTTAGATAGAAAACATAACCCCTGACAAAAGCCCCAGAAAAGATATAGCAGTCCTGCTGGCTACTGGATGTCACTTTGTACATTTATACAGCCAGAGCAACAACCTGACACAATTGTTAAATGGGAAAAAACAAATACTGTCAACAATTAAAGTACAAAAATATTACCTAAAATAAACAAAAATTTTAATTTTAGATAGATATGGAAGATAAACATCCATAAATACAAATAACATCTTTATGTTGATATCTTTTTAACTATGGTTTGTGTTTGTTGTAGTAGTATATAATAACCATATTTTTTGTAGAATTGTTTTTTGAATTTTTTTCAAAACACGTCATACTAGTAGTACATGTTCTGTTTTTAAAAATAATGTATTTGCACTTTATAAATTTATTTTTTACAACAGTTTGTTATAAAATAGCAGATCAAACTCAAGAATTTTCTTTTATTAGCCACTCTCTATTTCATTCCTGATTTATTTTTTGTATTTACATTGATACGAGTTACTACAAACCACTATTTCAAATCAACTTATCAATTTTTTAAAGTTTTTCAACCTTCATTTCATTTAGAAATATTTAAAAATTGATTATAAATTGTTGTTTATTTGTTTTTAGGTATGTACACATGTCCAACTTACTATTATCCAATTAGGGGTGGTACTGATTCACACATTGTAGCTGTTGACTTGAAAACTGGAAACGAGACACCTGATCACTGGATTAAGCGTGGCACTGCCATGCTTCTTAGCCTTAATTATTAATAATTTTATAAATTTAGTGCTTGAGTATTTATTTTTAATTTTATCAATTTTATGAATAATTGAATTTACTTATCTTTGTTATTTTTAACTACAATGTTAATAAAGTTTTTGTTTTTTAATGTTTTAATTCTTTTTTACTGCATTATATACTTACATGATTAATATACTTATGTGATTAATAGTTTTTTTATTGGAAAGTTATAGATGGCACAAATGTTTCAACCATATTTTTTTTACATTTCAGTTGTATTCTCCCAATTTAGTTTTTGTTTTAAGTTTGAATATAAGTTTTAAGTCTAATAGTAGAGTGATATTAATATATCCCATGATCACCTTTCTATCATTGAGATTTCCTTTTCATTAACTACTAGAAACACTTTGTTGATTGAACAACTGTGATTTAGCACGTGGTTATACAAGAAATAACAAAAGACTGAAGAACTTTATCCTAAACTTTCCGGTGAATTTCTTACAATTTTTCTGTTCACTAGTATATGACAAATCTGCAGGCAAAGTAGGTCCTTCCTTATTGTTGTGTACATATTTGCGGTTACTTGTATTTCTCATACCATCAACATGAAGGGATGGTTATGAATGCTTTGATTGTTACAATTTAGCCTTCAGAAAGGTTCAGTTTTTTCAGCACAGTTTGTTTTTATATACATTATGAAACAATGGTTTTATACAATGAAACAATGGTTTTATACAATGAAACAATGTTTTTATACATTTTGTCCACACAGTAAGTTTATTTTTTTCTTCAAAAATAAAATTTTGTTATATTTATTAGGAATAGTGAGTTTTTGAATGAAATTTTTTCTGATTTTTATCCCCAAGAAATATGTTTCCATATATTATTAATATTACTTGGCTGTTGAACTTTTCTTACTCATTTAACCAAAAATGTATGCTTTTTGTTAGTTATTCTTGTGTGAGATAAGATCTTGCCCTTTCTTCATCCACTGTGATGATCTATTTGACTTAACTGTATTATTGCTTTTAGAAAATAAATATTATATATTTATAATTAAAACATTTAAAATTATAGTATACAAAATATCCAGTATGGAGTCTTTTTACACTTGAAAATAAAGTATCATTACATGACATAATACGAGTATATACATATACTTGTATTATTTAATTATACTATTTAATTACATATACTATTTAATTTAATAAACAGATTGTCTATTGTGTTACAATATATAACATAATCTTTTAAATAATCATTGACAAAAACCACTTCAAACACACCAAAATAGTTGACTAAGTTGATTATGACAAGTATCAGTTTTTACATATAACAATGGTGATGCATTACCTGATAAACATGGTGTTCATATTAAGCATTTTATTTTGGTATGTTTAGCTAAATAATTTTTTTCATAAAAAATGAATATATATGTTGTCATAAAAGATTATGAGTTATAAAATGAAGAAAAAATTTCAACAGAGGGATACACTCTTAACAGCAGCTGAAAATGTCTTTTGACATTGGATCAGTAAATACCAATTGCTAGCCAATTAGCACCAATGTAATGTATAACTTATATTACAAGGCTCAGAGTTGCTTGATAAGTTGTCTGATTTTGAAGTAACACATACAGTTCATATCCGTATTTTATATCATACAAAAATAGTATATTAATTGCATAATTATTTTATCATATTATTTATTTTTATACATCATTATATTGTTTTTATCATCTTATTATATCATATTACTTTTATTTGAATCGTGTAATAATATGATTATTTATAAATGTGATTATGGTGGTTTAATAATATATACATCATTCAAATTTTATTACTGTGAACAAAGATAACATAATTGCCTTTTTTAGCATTGTGTCATTGCATATTATTTCCTCTTGAGTATTCAAACTGGCAACCATGCTTCTAAATGTTAATCATTTTATATCTGAAATGAACATTTTAATGCAAAATCCATTTATCTATCAAAGTTTTCAAAAATGTTTAGTTTTATTTTGCTGGAGTTATTCTTCATAACACCTATTAACACTGCTAGAAAAAAAATCAAGATCATCTTTTTGGCAATTCCTTCTATCTAAGAACTGCTTTTTTTTTCTTTTTTTTTTATTTGTCCTTTTTTAAACACCCCCAACATCCCTGGCCTCTGCCGTTAGGCTTTGCGCAGGAAATCTAAGAACTGCTGGCAACATCTACATTTATGCAAATCATAACATATGAATTTAATCTGAGCATTCCATTAAGTTATATTTTACAGTAAAATGCTTACTAAATGTTACCAATTGAAAGAATACTGTTCAATTGTGCTACTGTTTTATATTGCATTCAATACTGTGCTACAACTTTTTATGTAAACTTTCACAACATAAATTTTTATACTTTTACAACATAATTTTTGAGTGGCACATTTTTCATCAAGCTCAAAGAAAGGGTAATAATGTAATCAAGCCCAGGAAAGATACATCCATCTCCAGGCCTCACCTAACATCCTAGAATTGTTCAGTACTGCCTGACATGAACTACAGATTACTTATAAGGTATCGTGAGAAGAAATATCATAATGAGCAATACAGATTTCAAGAAAGCCATTCTTTCAGTTTAATGTAATTAACCTTCTAAGATGTAGTCTCAGTCTCAATACTTAAATAACAAGATGCTAGCACCAGCTTATTGTTGCAGCCTTTCTCAATTCAGGCATAGAACACAGCTTAGTAAAGTAGTATACTGGATAGATTGAAGAAGTGGAGTGTAAACTTACACTATGTGATATTATATCACATAACTTACTTATATCACTATGTGATATTCCTGACTTTATAAGAGAATTACTAGAAAACCAAAATATATATCTCAATGCTGTGAATTATATAGTATATGCAAGTTAGTATTTAAAGTGATCATCGTTTGTGGGAAAATATAGTTTAAAAAACTGGAGGAAGTACTTTGGTAATCTGCAATTTAGTTTTCATCATGCTCCATGTAAAGTATTAAGTGTTTACTCTAAAAAAAGCTTGGATAAAAACAAGCAATGTTGTTGATGATGAAAGTTTGGTCAGCTCATTAAAAGCTTGTGTAAAAGTTATATACTGAGTTTAAATTTTCATTTACTAAAATATCAGTATCAAGTTTAGACTAAGGCATTGAATTGTACAGTATTTGAAAGTAATTTCTTTTACGAATATTTGGTGACTTTCAATTTTATTAAAAAGTTAGTCTTCAACAAAAATAAGATTCCCTCCTATTTTTTATGAAAAGTTCTATAAAAACCGTCAGCAAGCTTGAAATTAGCAATTGGTAATTGTAATGACTTCTATATTTGTGAGCCATTTTTCTGAAAAATATGCAAAATCTGATGACTCTTAGAAAGAAATATTTCAACCTCGTATAATTCATAAAAAGTGAAGAAGAAAATGCATTATCAGTAAAACCATGACCTTTTTGTTTTAAGAATAATCACTATGTAATTTTAACAAATTACTGAATATACTGTATAAAATTACATAAAGAAGAAAATTATTTTCTCTAAAAGAATTGGTTTGTATTTAAAATTAATCTTTGCGTTACAGTATCTACATGATTAACTTGTGACTTACATGGTATAAAATTTATAATGCAAAATCCCATACCACATTTTACATCATGTTAAGTTACAAAGAAAAATTCTCTGCTTTATAATATTATATACCACTATTTTGATGCAGCATAGGAAATGCAAAATATCCAATTTGATTCTATCAATTTATCTGACTGTCATTTCCTTGTGTGTTAAGGTTTAGAAAGTGGTTTGTCATAAGTTTAAAAGAGTTTCTTCTTGTGAGTTTGAACAAGAACTTTCTGTAATTATAACTGAGATTTTGTTTGCAATTTTAATGTAACATCAGGAAAAATTGTTGACCTCTTTCATCTTATGCTAATTTTATTTTTAAATTTTTGTGCGCTAAATCTTAACTGCTCATATTTTTAACAGTAATCCTTTTTAGTCTACTAATAAATACAAATGTTTTATCTTCTAGAATATCACATTATTATGAGAGCTATTTAGACTGGTAGTTAATGCAATATTCTAATTAATCATCATACAACAGTCTACGTAATTATCTACAATCATACACCTACTTCAGTCAATGTAAGTTCATCCCTCTGAAAAGGAAATCAATTGTTTACTTCTTTGAAACATATGCATAAATAACATGCTATTGATCAAACAGTACCATGTGGTATCATCAATACAGATACCAGTTTAAAAACTGTAGCTTTATAAATATTTAAGATGTAATCATTGAAATGGTAAAGATTTTCTTTATAAAATAATTAAAAACTTTATCATCACTGGTTACAAATTAAATACAGATCCCTTATGATTTCATAAGTAAGTAGAATTACGAGAAAAAAGTACCAACACTATGATATTATCTGCTCTAATAAATTTCATTTAATCTCCTAATTGCTGGGAGAAACAGCTGATAAAACAAGTTTAAAAGTATACAATTCTTTAAATCACTAATTGAAAGTTGTATCGTATAGTAGTACTGCACGACTTTGTATTTACAGATGAAATTATCATTAAATCAATGTAAAATTTAATAAAATATGGCATGAGTTAAAAAATTATATATATATATATATATATATACTCAACTAATAGAAGTAACTGGAGGTGTAATTCAACTTGTCTGCTTAAATGATAGCTTTTGGTGACTGGACTATTGTTGGTTTCTTTTCTCCACTGGCATATGAAATAATCCTGATATTTATATTTATATTCAATGATATGTTAAAATTTATAGTCTTGGTAGTCTGCATTAAAAAAATAAGCTTTAATAAGAACAGATGTGATTACAAACATTCATGATCATGTAGATTAATAATAACCTGCAAAACAACCAACACTATGGATCATGAAGAGGGATAAGTATCATAAAATTAGACCAAAAAGATCGTGGTGATAAGGATATTCAGTAAATCATTTTGCTGATAAATTATTCAATGCTAATTGTAGGTGTAAACTAATGGCATCTGGGAAATCTAAGCATCTACTCACTACTTAAAAAAAAAGAGTTTAGAGAATGTTAAAGAGTTCTATAAAACTTCATCTGTAAACCAACACAAACACAGATTGTTGTTGAACATTTAAACTAAAAACAAAGAATCATACTGACTCAGTCTGCTGAACTACTCCTAGTCCATTTTTGAAGCAGAGTAAAGATGTCTAGCAGGTCAATGAAGTAGGAGGTTAGACCTCTTACGTTAGGACTGTCGGACATTACTTGTATATCTACATAAAATACAGTAATATTATAGTAAATAAATAGTATTTTATTTCTCAATAAAAGTTCCTATAATCCAGAATCTCAGAGAAAAACTGAGAGGTTCAATTATACTGGGTGTCCGAGAATTACTTGAACAACTTTGATATCTTATTAGAAAAAAGTAATAACTCTATTAATGAATGGTTGGACTCTCTTTAACCGGTAACTCATAAAGTTTCCCTTAGCAAATACTAGACAGCACTGTGATGCATATGTAACTGCATACATCAGTCACCATGAATCCACTAATGAAAGCACAATGTGTAGAGTGGTTTATTGAAACAAATTTGACACAATTTTAAAACTCTATAACTTAGATCCACCATCTAGAACAAGTATTCATTCATGGTGTGATAGATTTAAAGAAACTGGCAGTGTTGAAAATAAGTAGGGTGTAGGCAGGTCTAGAACATCAGGTGAAAAAATGGAGCTCATTCGTCAGTCTTTTGTTCACAACTGTGGGAAGTCAACTCTGAGTGCAGTTAAATCTTTCACAATTTATCATTCACAATGTTTTGAAGAAACAATTAAAATTGTGTCCTTATAAATTACAAATATTGTAGCACATTATATCACAATATCACACTGCTAGAAAGGAATTTCCTGTGGAAATGTTTGAAACAACTGAAAATGATGAGTGTAATCTTAAAAAAGTTATATTTTTAGACAAGGCTACATTTCACGTGTCTGGAAAAATAACACTCAGAATGTTCAAATATGTGGATAAGAGAATCCACATGTTACATTTGATCGTATTAGGGAAAGGCCAAAAATTAATGTTTGGTATTGGACTGCTTCACGATTGTCTGGTTGGACCTTTTTTCTTTGAGGAAATGGCAGTTAACAGGAATATTTATCTGGACTTATTAGAAGGATTTATTTGTCCTCAGCTTGAAGAGTTATAACCTGAAATCATATTCCAACAAGATGGTGTGATGCCACATTGGGGTTTATTAGTGTGTGAATCCCTCAACAACACATTTCCAAATTGCTGGATTGGTTGTGATGGGTCAAGTGCTTGGCCACCTCGATCACTGCATACAATTCCATGTGATTTTTTCCTATGGGGTTTCATCAAGGATAATGTATAAAAAAACTCATGTAATGAATATTGATAACCTTCAGGAGAGGATTGTTAATGCATTCAAACTCATAGATGAGGATATGTTATAATGAACACAACATGAAATTGATTACCAGTTGGATATTTTGCAATTACTAATGGTGCACACATTAAATGTATTTGATTACAGGTAAAAACAGACTTTCAGTTTTAATGTTTCTAAATTTATACAACCTGTTTTTTTATATTTATAAATAAATTATTTACTCAATATCAAAGTTGTTCAGTTAATTCTTGGACACCCAGTTTAATAAATTATCCTTTTAGAGTGAATGGAATAGTTAAATGCTAAAATTTTCTACCTGCTTTACAAGAATTACAATATCCAGTATGTAGTGGGAGACAAGATGCAGTATACTACTAAAATGCTGGAATCCTTTTGATTCTATAGAATCAAAGGTGACAACTTTTTAAATTAAAACCAGCCAAAAATAAATATTCCAATGAGGAGCTATCAATCAGGTGGTCTATTATGTTACCAACATTTGAAGATTAGATTATTTTAGATTAAATTTATCTCACAATACTATGTAAGAAAATTAGTAAAAGAGTTTATCTACTTACATTCTTGACTGAAGATGGCCACATGAAAACTGGAAACATCATGATGAAAGTAGCAGTACGAATACTGTTATCTTCTTTACTTGAAGAAGACATACAAGCTGTGTGAGAAAAGTAATGAGATTGGTAACACTGTGAGCCATCTGGCAATGCTGTGTCTACTGGTCTGTGCTAGACTGGTTTGTTCATCTCTTCCACATGCTCAGTACGAGTTTCATCTCCGTTCAGCCAACACATTATTTTTGACAGCGCCATCAGTAAAGTTGTGTTGTGTTACAAAAATGGAGCACTGGAATTTAGAGCAAAGTTATGCAATCAAGTTTTGTGTTAAACTTGGGGAATCCGCGAGAGTGACCTTTGAAAAGTTGAAACAGGCCTATGGGGAACATTGCTTATCAAGAGCACAAGTTATCCGCCGGCACAAATCATTTTTGGAAGACCGACAACACGTTGAAGATCAACCTCGCTCAGGGAGACCTTCAACTTCAAAATCTGAAGAAAATGTTGAGCGTGTGAGGATTCTTGTGAGATCAGACCGTCGTTTAACAATAAGGATGATGAGTGAACAGTTAAATTTAAACACTTTCACCGTACATCAAATTTTGACAGACGATTTGGACAAGTGAAAGGTTTGTGCAAAATTAGTGCCGAAAAACCTCACAACGGAACAGAAGGACAATCGAAGAAATGTGTGCGTTGATCTTCTTGACAGGATTAACAATGACCAAGAATTCTACAATCATGTGATCTATCACAGGTGATGAATCCTGGATATTTGAGTAGGATCCTGAAACAAAGCGGCAAAGTGAAGAGCACATCTCCTCGACCGAAAAAATGTCAAATGAGCAAATCAAAATTCAAAACCATGCTGATTTGGTTTTTTGACAGTAGGGGTATTGTATATAAAGAATTTGTTACTCCAGGACAAACTGTCAACCAAGTGTTTTACAAAGGTGTCCTTGAAAGGCTCAGGAAAGGAGTGATTCGCGTGAGACCAGACATTGCAGACAAGTGGATGCTTCATCATGACAATGCCGCGTGTCACACCGCCATTTCCATCAGGGAATTTTTGACCTCAAAACGCATTCCTACAGTTCCTCAACCCTCCTATTCATCTGATTTGAGTCCTTGTGGCTTTTTCCTTTTCCCGAAATTGAAACATGTTTTAAAAGGACGTCATTTTGGAACTCTGGAGAACATTCAAAAGACTGTGACTGACCAGTTAAAAGCCCTACCAGTTGAAGCCTTCCAGTGCTGCTACCAGGAGTGGGAACAATGACTCCGCCGGTGTATAGCTGCCCAAGGGAACTACTTTGAAGGGGATAATATTGTTGTTTGAAAAAAATAAAATCTTTGGTAAGTAAAAAGTCACTCTCATTAGTTTTCTCACACACCTCGTATGACATAACTTGACAAAGAGAACATACATATAAACAATAATTTTTTTAAAAATTTGGTCCAGTTTGTCGTTTAAAAAGTAATATTACAGTATTTCATTTTATCTCCGACCATCGTAGACAAAAAATAACAGAATTTTCTACTTATGAAATAGTGATTACAAAATTGTGTAATATAAAAAAGCATATATAGTTAGTTAGTAACTCTGTCATCAGGTGATTGCAAAGATACTTTCATTTAGTCAGCAAAGTTCCAGGTTTATTAGAAGTAGTTATTTTCACATGTTCAATGAGAATTTTAATTTGTGCAGTATTGAATTAATTGTGTTAAATTAAAATGGCAGACATAAGCATTCAATTGAAGAAAGACTTGTTCTATGAAAAATTGCAAATGAAAACACATATTAATGAAAATTGTGTTAACATAAGACACATTCGTTCATTGTTTTGATTGATTCACTCTGTGTTTTAAATACTCCAAAAAAAGCAAAAAAGGTTTATGCCACAGGGTTAGTCCTTGATTTGAAAGTTGAAAGACCTTTTCTCCAGTTCACTGAATAGTTTTGATTTTATAGGAGAATCTTTTTAATTAACCATCGTAAGTCAGCCTGGAAAAGTTCTTCAGAGCTAAACACTTCAGAAAATAATGAAAAAGTATATTTGGTTTAAACCTTTTAAGTATGTTCATGTCAAAAGCTTTCGTAATGGGATGGCATTGAAGGAAACATGTCTTTAATGCTCATCTAAAGTGTTTTCATAATATACAATCATAGAAACCAGTTTTCTTCTATGACAAGTGTGGCGTTTACCCAAGTAAAAGGTCTTGGAATGTCTATTTTTGATCTAAAGAAAATCCCCACTTTTAAGAGGAAGTTACAGACTATCACCACATACAATGAATGATGTGGGCTGTGATATCTGAAATCCACCTGATAGAACCATACTTTTTTTAAGTAAATATTAACAGTATTTCATACCTCAACGTCCTCAAAAATGATTTTATTCCTCAGCTTCAATTGATTGGTATGGAATTAAGTGCCATTTTACAACAAGATAGAGCTCCAGTTCATTATGCTTAGTCAGTAAGGGATTTTTTGGATGAACATTTTCATAGTAGACTGATATAGATTCTGAAATTCTGTGGTCTCTTAGAAGTCTAACCTGTTGCAACTCTCTTTAGGGCGTAATCAAAGAAAAAATCTCCCATTTGCAATGAAAAAATGATGAGAAGAAAATTTTTTTAGAGACTGTTTTTATGATTTGATCCTTCAACATGGAAGAAAAGATCTAATCGTACTTGATGGCTGATAAAACTGTGTTGGACAATGGTGGAACTCGTACAAATGTAATTAATTCAAAGTAAATTTTATTTGTAAAAAAATATTAAATAAAGTAATAACACTTCATGTACATTTCTTTATGTGGAAAGTGACTTTTAAGCCATGGTGTGGACACAGAACTAATATTTGGTAATATTTAATAGTAATACCTCTAAGGATGTACCAACTTCACTGATGAAAATTCTGATCATTCTAATTCTAATTATTCACCATAGAAAATAAATATTGTGGAGAAGGCACATATTCATTGATATTGACTGTAATCCATAGCAAGTAATTTTGCAAAGTGATGAAATTGTTAAATAGGTTTTCTATTTGTTTCAGATGTACTTAATATGTGAATATAAGTTTTTAAGGAAAATTGTCTTTGTATATTGATTTGAAGTTATTTTCATAATTTTCTTTCTTTCTTTTGGAGCTCCAATCCAATTCAATCCTAGTACTGGATTGTTATAAAGTGGTATTTATATATAATATAGATCAACTTAATCCTACATATAATATAAATCAACTTAATAATATTATTGCAGTTTACAATAATTTATTAAAGTGGCTTTATTTCATTACGTTACTAAGTCATAACATTACTTATTTTGGAATTATTTAATACTTTTTGATCTTTAAGACGTTTAAGTATGGCAATTAGTAGCAGTAAGGGACCCATTGTGACAAGAACATCTACAGATATTTGGCTTGTTGGTCAAATGTCTATATTACTGAGCCATACAGGGTTGCCATCTAAAAACGAAGTGCTTAGCGTTTTCTTTCATTTCAAAAATGAATTAAACTTAAATATAAGAGACTCTGCTCACTGTGCTGCTAGTGATGTGCTTCTAATTTGGAAAAGACTAACATTAATACTGGATTAAAAAAACATGTGGTTAATAAAATCAAAGGTCTATTCAAGGAATGGCAAAACCTGAAAAAGAGCAAAGAAACAAAGCCAAGTGCTCAGAAAATTTGAAGCAGAAAGAAGACTGGAAGATGGCTCTAGAGGACCTTTTTGATATTGCCCATGCTACTGCTTTTAATATGATTAAAATAAAAGAAGATAAAGATTTTCTGCTTGCTCAAAGACAAAAGGACGACCTAGTAAAGTTAGAAATGTTGATAAAAACTTTGCAAAGAAAGAAGCAAAGTCTACAGAGAAAAAAGCATGTTTGGAAAAAATGAAAGAGCATAAAAAATAAAATAAAAAATTGTTTTTTGAATGAACATCAATTCCTCCAGATGGATATGAAGATGAAAACAGTCGTCTGAAAGTGAAAGTAATTCTATACATGAAGAATTGGTTTCATCTTGTGATCCATCTCTAAAGAAAAGAGGTGGAAGGAATATTTTAGACAATAACATAGCTGCAAGCCTGAATGCAGCAAAGTTAAGTGAGAGAAAAGCGGCTGTTGTTTTGAAAAATACACTACAAATTATAGAATGTGACTCTTCTGAGTATCATGTGAACAACTCTAATATTTGGTGCCTTAGAATCAAAAGCAGAGAAAGCTCAAGACTTAAAAAGTGAATTTTCAGCTAATGTGCCTTTGACCAATCAATGGGATGAAAAAATCTTATAAGATATTTCAGGTACTGAAATGGTTGATAGATTACCTATTATTGTTTTAGGAAAAGGCACTGAACAGTTACTTGTTATTCCAAAACTTCAGTCAGGAACAGGGGAAGCAATAGCTTGTGCTGTTAATGAAACATTGGACTCCTGGGGAATCACAGACAAAGTGAAATGTATAACTTTTGACGCAACCTCAGTAAATACTGGTTTCGTAGTGGAGCATGTGTCTTTCTAGAGAAAAAGATGAAAAAAGTAATGCTTTGGTTGGCTTGTTGTCATCATATCCTCAAAATTATGTTTGTGGCAATTGTTAATAAGTCAAGTGGAGTTTCAACAGGACCTGACATCTTGATGTTTAAGTGATTTAAGGGTTTGTGGAACTTCATTCATCAAAGTAATTTTAAAACTGCCACATCTGATAGTTTAGTTCATAAAAACGTGACCAACACTGCATCAAATATCATTGAGTTTGCTAAAAACTAACATGAGGAGTTTCAGTCACGAGAAGACTACAAATAACTTCTAGAGCTCACAATAATATTCCTTGGAGGCGTGCCAGAAAGAGGTACAAATTTTAGATCTCCAGTGGGACTGCATCGAGCCCGATGGATGGAAAGGCAATTTACTTGCTCAAGATCTATTTATTCAAAGATCAGTTCAAATTCTCCAAAAAAGAAGAAGAATTCATAACATTTGTTCATTTGTTGTGAAAGTTGGTATTAACAGTTCTGGTTTCAAGCACCAACTGTTTGTACTGCCCCTATAAATGGCTTGCAACTTTTGAGAAATTTAAAAGAGTATGAAATAGTCAATGAGGAAATTTTAAAGTTACAATGAAAAGTTTCTCCAACATTCGTGGTACTTATCAGAAAAGCTTGTTACATTTGCATATTTTGATGACAGCATTTCTAAAGAAACTAAAAGAAAAATGTTGGATACTTTAAAAAATGAAGACAGTGACAAACCATTAAAACTTGCTCAAATTGATCTAGATGTCATTCTTAAAAAGGATCTGAAAGATTTTGTATCCAGGAACACCCTGAGGTTTTTCAAAATTTTAGATCTAGCATCAAAATTTTTGCAAACTGATGTAACTGAGTGGAAAGAAAATGAATCCTACCACAAAAGTAAAGCAATAACTAGTTTACTTAAACTTATTAATGACATAGCTGAATATGGGGTTCACTGATGGAAGATTACAACAAACTTCATAAAAAAAATGAAGAAAAAAAGCAGTACTTATTGTTGTTAGTTAAGCAATTTAGAAGCCAGTATCCAGACTCTAAGAAATCAACTTTGATGTCTTAAGATGAAGTAAAATCTGACATACTGTATTTTATTAACAGGTTTTTTTCATTAATATTATTATATATAACATTTTATCTGTACTGTACCCACATACTAATTATATGTTAATTAAACATAATTTCTTTTGCAACTGAATTTAATTATTACTTCCTACCGAGTTTTTGAAAAATTTTGAAATTTTACAAGATGGTAACAACCCCTAAAACAGTTAAAATATCCCAAAAATTACAGTAATTTTTTTTATAGAGTGAATCAAAATGGAAGGGTGCTACAAAGAAAATTAAGGGAAAAACTTTTTACACTAATTTAAGGACCTCCCTAATATATATATATATATATACATATATATTAATTTTTGAAAATTCAGTATGAATTATTTGAATACTGCACATATTAACCATAGTGCTATTAATTGCTATATAACTATCAGCCCAATGGTCGCAGTGCTAATAATTTTCACAGATTAATATATATCTATCTATCAAATATATGTAATATTAAATATAAACCTCCAAAACACAGTAATTAGAAAAGTTAAACTTATCACATTATATGACATATATATTCATTACGGTCATTCACGGGAACCGGATGTTTTTAAACTTGAATATTTACTTTAAAAAGTTTTATTGGTACTGAAACACTTGTTAAATCAAAGCATTTGTTACTTACTCATGAACGAAAAATTATGTCCGGCAAGTGATGTCCATTTTGGACAATACATTGTTGTACCCTTTCACGGTAACTGGCCTCAATTCTTTGCAGCATGTCTACATCAATCTGGGTGACGTGATGACGAATTGCGATCTTTAGGTCCTCCAATGTACGCGGTTTATTGCCGTACACACGCGATTTCAGAAACCCCCACAGAAAAAAATCACAACTACTCAAGTCGGGAGACCGAGGGGGCCAAGGAATGTCGGCGAATCTGCAAACGATCCATCCCGGAATCAAGTTACGGAGAACAGCCATCGTTGCCCTCGCTGTGTGCACTGTAGCTCCATCCTGCTGGAATAACACATTTTGAAAATCGATTCCCCGGTTTCGAAACTCAGGGATGAAAAACGTATTCAACATCACAATGTAACGATCAGCTATTACAGTTACGGCAGCGTCATTTTCTTCAAAAAAATATGGTCCAATAACACCGACCTTTCCTATTGCACACCAGACAGTCACCTTTAGGCTATGAAGTGGTCTTTCGTGAAGCTGATGTGGGTTTCTTTCTGCCCAATACCGGCAATTCTGTTTGTTGACGAAGTCATTCAGATGAAAATGGGCTTCGTCACTCATTAACAATAACAAATTTTCATTTTCTTCAAAAATGGTAAGCATTTGTCGACAAAATTGTAATCGCTGCGTGAAGTTTAACTGCTGCACGACGGCTATCTTGTAAGAATGGAAATGCAGGTCTGTATGCAGAATTCGTATTACCGTACTTGTGCTCATTTGAAGTGCTGCTGAATGCCTCTGAATAGAGCGGCGTGGGCTTCTGACAATGGCTTATCTTACTCGTTCCATGTTCTCCGGTGTGCTAGCAGTTCGTCGGGGACCCGGTGGTTTTTTCTTCAATATTGAACCACTTGTTCGAAGGTTGTTTACCCACCGCAATATTGTGTTACGAGAAGGGACACTTGCATTGCGATGGATATTCTCTACTTGCATTGCGGCGGAAATCTCGCTGAACAGCAGTTACAGATTCGTCATTTCGCACAAAACTGTCATACGCGTACAGGCGTTGGTCTAGCGTCCACGGCTCCATCTCAACGACTAAAATGTAAATGCTATGAACAAAGGAAACGTCAGACACCAGCCACGTGCCCCTCCCACCACGAATGCCCGAATACAACCCACTTCAATCCGGTTCCCGTGAATGACTCTGTATATATATATATATATATATATTTGATGTTCAAATTGTATTCTAGACAGCCTAAGTTTGTGCTAGTTAGCAGTCTCTGAATCCTTCTTGATTTTATCTATCCACAGGTTTTTTGCCTTTGCATTCTTGTGAATAGCTTTTACTTACTGTCTTGATAGCACTGTAGCAGAGATATGGCTCTAGAAGGGAAAGTATTGTAACCGATCCAGTTGAGCATATGCAGTTTTCACCGTATCTTGATGTTTTAACACCTAAGGAATTCATAAAACCAGATGGAAATTTTCCCAGATTTTAATGTTCATATGTATGTGTGTTTGGTGTTGGCCTCTAAATCACTTTATATCTCCAGAACTACTCGATTTATTTTGACCAATTTTTGTCAGATTACTTCTATATGTGGGGCATTGCCATTAAATTTTCAACTTAAAAGTCAAGGGGAGTGAGGCTGTAGTCAAAGTCACCTTCAGTATCTCAAGATTTTACCTAATTAATGTCTTATTTTTCTTAGGAACATTTGTTAATAATTACAAAATAACAATGTCTGCAAAAACATTTTTGCAAAATCGCACCTCCACTCCCAAAAATGCTCCAAACCCAACTTGTGACATCACAGATGAATGGAAGAATTAAATAAATGAATAATATTTAAAGTGTAAAACAGTAACTTGGTCTGGCTGGGTCTCCAACTCGATTGCCTGGTTGATTCGATACCTGGTCCGTTAAGCCTTGCAGCTACACCAATCTGCCAACCGTACAAACAAAATTTGTTCTATGTAAGTTGTGAAATTAGTTTAGTTAGTGCCTACCATCACACCCGCGCGCTTTAATTAGAATCATTGAATTAAATAAAGAAAAAAATATTATATTTAAATTAAATGATAAATATTTTAAATTGAGTTAAGCTACGTGTGCATAAGCTGTGCATCAGAAACAACTGTGTTTCAGCCTTTTTCTCTTAAAAACACTGTTTTTTATAGACCTATCTGTATTAGGAATTATAAATATTATTTTAACTTTTATTAGTTGTATACTGTATTTACAACTGGTATATGACTTTGTCAAAATAGGCAAGCATCATGAAGTATTATTGTAATTGGAGATCCTACAGAAGATTCAAAAACTAATTAAGATAACACTGAGAGACTTGAGAACTAAGGTGGAAATTGAAAAATTGAGCAGATATTTTTCTATAAATACAGTCACAAAATTGTGCTGACCCCATATTCATTATGCTTTTTAACTTGATGTTAGAAAATGTAAGTAGTTTGCCTATTAGTTCAGTGGAATGCATTTTCACACAGACAACTTGTATTTAGCATGTGCAGATGAAAAATAATTTTTATCCTCACCTTAAGTTGTGTTGAGGAAGGCTAGGGGAATTGATGACTGGATAAAGAAACAATTAAATAAAGTTTGAGGAGGAAGCTTTTTAATACTTGGGAATACTTACTCAAATGGTGACAAATTATCAGAAGAAATAAGTTTTAAAGTAGCTGCTGGCTGCAAAGTTTTTGTACTCTACAGGAAATTTTCACATCTCTAAAAGTGTAACTTTCTTGCAAAAATAAAACTATACAAGAAGGTGCTGAGACCTGTCATATGCTATATTTTTCAAAAATATTGATGATAGCAGCAAAGGAAATGGAGTTGTTTGGAAAGGAATTCAAAGGATGTACATGTGAAAAATAAGGAAGAATAAAGAACTAGAGCAGTTATATGGAGAATTGGATATTGTTACAACAAAGAAGGAAGGAATTAATAAGATGACATCTGCAGAGATTGTAAGAAGAAAGGGCTCCGAGAAGAATATTTTATGGAGGAAGAAGAAAAAAAAGAGAGAAATAAAGAGGTGGTTGGAAGAACTGGAGGAGCATATTTGGAAAATTGGGTTTAGAAGATAGAGGAAGAAGGCAAGTAGCTGGAGATTAAACTCATTTTATGAATTTAAAAAATATAGAATAACTTTTCAAAACTTCAAAAAACCTCTAAAAAATGAATAATAATGATTCTATTCAGTTAAACTTCGACTTCGTTTTAAGTTGACATTATTATCAATATTGTTTTAATGATGTTTGTTAATCATAATCTCGCCTAAATATCGGCTCATTTATTTTCTGTAAGTGTAGCTTGCAACTCCGCATAGTTAAATTTAAAGGTGTCGTTGCCGTATTTAGGAAAATTTACATACCAATAAAAAAAAGAATTCCCCTTTTTTTAATAATATTATTTATTACGCGGGGGGCTCATGATACAAATGATTGGAATATTTACGTGACGCACGCACGAGCTGTTAATGTAGTTAATCTACATTAATAGCTACAATATTAGGCCTTACGTTATTATCAAATATAGAAAGGTAACAATATAAACTGAGTTTATTGAACTGTTAACTGGAGTTTTAATTTATGGTGAATAGTGTCGAGGAAAAAAATCATCTCTTTTAGTACAGCTCTACTCATTAGACCTCTCTTTTTTCCTGTTCAGCCTACGTCTTATATTTTGACAGTATTCTCAAACGGTGTGTATTAATTTTTTTAGCTTTTTTATACTCTCAAATAGGTATTAATAATTTTTGTTTAGCTGTTCGACGCGTCGTATATCTTTTCTGTACAAGAACTAATCCTTAATTTTTTTGTAACTTATATCTGAAATATGCGTAGTATTAACATGGCATGCCTGCCACAGGCTATTACAGCATCATTTCTTGATCTATTGCCTCATATGACTAGAGTAATTATAGTAGAAGGCGGGAAAACCTTCTTGTTTTAATGTTGTATTTAACAGTTCAGAGTTAAAAAAGAATAAAACACATAAAGATGAACGTGTCTAAAACAAAAAGAAACCTTAACATTACATCATGTTATCTTCAATTTTAATCATATGAGAACCGGTACATAAATCAGTTACATTTTTCTGGTGGATTTTCGGTTTAAGTATAAAACTATATTAGGTTCCAAAAAATAAACCAATAAACGTACGGTTAATTTTTTTTGGTCTGTAATAAGTAACGAAGAAATAAAATTCTAACAAGTGTACGCGATATACACTTGTGTTTTATCTTAATAAAAAATGCAATAAACTGCAAAATTGGTTTCACAGTTTAAGTAACGTGATGGTTATTATTACTTAAAGTTTGAAAAATAAAGAAGTAAAACATTTACAAATCTATAAAAATGAAAAATTAATTAATAGTTTGACGCAATACATATTTACGCGGGCATATGATTCTAAGCAACAACTGTAGTTCGTTTAGCAGTTGTAATTAAAAGGCGTCGAAAAGGAAAGTATTGAGCGACGCAAATAATCCAGCCTCATTTCTGAAATCGACGCCGATATTACCGCGCTGCTGTGTCGTCAGAGGTCATGTAAAAAAGCTACCTTGTTCTAAACCGAAGAAATGTTCCCCTGCAACGTCGATAATGGAGGATGACTTTAAAAACATTGTTAAGTGAATCGTAAAATGGATGAAGATAAAAAATTTGAAAATATCTGTCGGATATGTACTGATGAAAGTGAAGGAATAAACATCTTTAGCGAAGAAGGAAAAAAATACAACTTAGAAGGAAAAATAAGAAAGTATTTATATATTTCGGTAAGTAAATATTTGTTTGCTCTGACTGACTGGTCCGGTAGTAATCACTGCTTAAGGGATGTTTTCAAGGCCTTGTGTTTAGGTTATGATGAATTTATTATAAGTGGACAGTGAATGAGTTGCTTTGTTATAAATTGCGTTCAGAAAATGTAAACAATTGATTGTATTTATTAGTCATCAACGTTGACGATATTGAAAAGAAACCTTTGTTATAGATACTTAAGAATAATAATGGTACTGGCTGTTTACCGTTTGAATGATTGAAAAATTCAACACCATGTAATAAATTATTTTAGAATCGTAACCAAAAATACTAATGTTTATGACCGTAGTATGAATTTTTACTTTTTACGTCGTCTGCCTTGATAAGTGGAAATTTATTATCGAATACCGGTTTTAACATCGATAATTGATTAGTGTTTGTATGTATCGTATGCCGAGTGTTAGTATGTTATCGTTAAAATTACGTTAGGAATTTTTGTGTTTATTAAACTTTGTGAAATTGTTTACTGTAGTGTGCTTCTTTCGTACCGGTGTTATTTAATTTAATCTGAGCCGATATTTTCTCGGTATAAGCATAATCTAATAGAATAAATGCTGAATACTTATTGAATTAATGAAGTGATAAAGTTCAGATAAAAAGAACATTCTTTGCATATGTATCATATAGCTAATTATATAAATGGATGAAGACTGTGTTAAGTGTGAGAACACTTATTCATTGATGTTTTCAAATAAAAAAAACCCGAAATTTTCATTTATATTACAGCATGACAGATCTATTTAATTAAAAACAGTGATTAACGTTCTAAGCTTAGACTTGTGAAATTGAATTATTTTTCCCGAATAAAGTCTAATTTTTTAACAGTAGCCTAGATAATTATTTAATTAATGTTTACTGTATTACTGCCATGAGTATGATAATATTTCATTTTGAGACTGATGTTATTTTGCACATGTTATGAGCAATAGGTATTTAGTTTTGTTTTTGTAAATTGTATTTATTTCCTGTAGAAGCTTGTAGTGAATAAATTGTCATTTTACTTGTAAGTTTGATATTAGTTTAGAAATGATTTTATATTAATTTTTGCATGATTTTATATTTCATAACATTCAACTGTATTAAGATGTGAATTTATTTTTTTGAAGGCACAAAACCACCAACATTTGACAATCATAAATTTTTATTCAGCCTTCTCACCACTTGTTATTAACTTAAGATGAATTAAGTTTTCTATATTTTGAGAGATAAACATTGAATAAATTATTATATATAACAAGTAAACATATTGCAGATTTTTAGAGGTTAAGTAGATTTATTTGTTAATAACTTTGATGAGCGAGGTATTTAATACATTTATAAAAGTATTTTAACTTATCATTGTAAAGATAAAAAATATACATTACAGATTATATTGATTTGCATTTTTACCTAAATACAGAAACCACCCCTAAAGTAAATTATTTATATAAAGTTGTTTTTTGAGCCATAGGTTAAGGAATTACCACTATGAATGTGATTAACCTTTACATAACATTGTGTTCTTGATAATAATATACAATAGAAATACTGCCAACAACTATTTTTTTTTTAATAATTGGAAGTTTGATCATTTTTAAATAGAGCTATGCGAGCAAATTCATTGTCTAGTATGTGCACACCTTTTTAATTCTAGATTGTAAAAGTTGTGTTCAGTACAGTTTTTTCTGCATCACTCATTTCTTAATTTATATATTTTTCCCTAATGTGTTTGAATCTGTTCAAACTAGTGAACCATAAGCAACCCTCCCCTCCAAATGAGATGAGGAAGTTATGTATGAGATATAAAAGAGGTGTAATCATGTATAGATTCATGCTGACCATTCCTGAGATTTGTGGTTAATTAAACTCCAACCACCAAAATACGCTGTATAAAAACAGTTAATTCATTTATGTATGCTTCTTTTTTTTATAGTGAAAAAGTTTGTGTATATTTCACATTAGTTTTCTAGAATAATTTTGGAGTCAATCCATTTTAAGTGACCCAATGGTGGTTGCTTAACCAATTCAAAAAAAATTGAAACTTACCCATTTGTTTTCTACATATATCAGGACCTTAAAAACTATTTTTTATTTAAGCAATTTACCTGTTACAGCCATTTTTGTTACGGTGAGCACACCTATTTTTGTGATTGTAAGGGATCATCATTTACGGATTTTTTACAGAAAAAAAATCATAACTAAAGAATCTATTGGTCCTGCAAGATGAAACAGAAAACAGTTTAATCATATTTTCTCAAGGTAAAAGATTGGTCTAATGGCTTATTTATCTATCTCTCTTCTTTTTATCAGAAAATTACCAATAAAGTTGAATATGAAAAACAGTGAAATTTCATTTTTGGTAATTTTTTTCAAGACAGGGATGGCAGCCACTGTTTGAAGTACTTTTTTATATGTTAGTAGTTTTACCATAAATAATATTAATGGTGATATACTTACCTCTAAATTTTTATGAATTTTTGAAAAATAATTTTTTTTTAAATTCAAATTTTGATTTCAAATAACTCTGATGGGGCTGGTGATAAAAATCTCAAATTTGCACTGTGTTACACTGTTTTTGCACAAATTTGCACTTACTGTCATTTTGTAGATGTTGATGGCAAATAAAAAAGTTTCTTGTGTATTATAGTAATAAAAAAGTTATAACCTCTTAAAAATTATGAAAAACTTGTTAAAAGTGATACCATTTTGACTTGCTAAATAAGTGCTTCAAGGGGGTTTCTTGGCACTTTAATATTTTTATACTTATTACTATAGGAATAAAAATCTTGAAATAGACTTATTTGAACCATTTAATTGCAGTGTTCATGTTGTAATAGGCACTTGAAGTCATTTCCATTTGTCAGGAAAATTCTTGTTGCAGCATGCTCATTTGAATAATATGTACATGATCATCAATGAATAATATGTATATATATATATATATATATATATATATATATATATATATATGCAATGAATGGTATATCTCCTTTAAAAGTGAAAAGCCTGAGGAAAAAATTGGAAGATCAAAGTTCTGTGAACTCCATCCAAAATGGTGTATCTTGGCTGGTGCATTGGAACTCATACAGTTTGTGTGTGCCTCCACCACCAGAACATCAAACTCATGATTGATAGTTCCAAACTTAATGTTGATTATAAGGACTTGTAGACATTTTTGTTTGTGACAAGAATAACTACAGCTGTATGATGAATGTGTGCACCAAATGTCTAGGTAAGCAGGTAGTGTTTGACATGCTCAACTTTTCTGAAGAGTAAGAGGCCATTAAATAGTCAGATACTAAACTTTGATGAAATGTATTCATTTTTTCACAAGTTGAGAAACATCAAGTATTGTTTTATTAAATCAAATGAGGTAGCTAAAATTTCAGAATCTTTAAAAAACAGTTTTGACTGCTGTGAAAGAGTTGTTGATACTAGACGCTACCACAAGTATGTTCCTTTGTCAGAAGACATTGTAAGATGTTACTTTATTTCAGACTCCAAGGACTATGAAGACCATCCTGTGTCAAGTATTATACCACTTTCACTTAAGGAAAAAGACTATATTGCTTATGTGTATGACGATCAGCGGTGTAGAGGAGAAGTGGTAGATATTAGTCTTGAAAATGACAATGTGAAGATTCATTTTTTCCACTCAGCTGGACCACGTAAATCATTTCAAAAGTTTCAATAAGACTGTGTATGGGTACTGATCTGCAAAGTCCTGAGAAAGTTCGCATCACTTGAACTAACTACAGTGGTAGATCGTTCTCACACAATTTCAAGAGAATAATCATAAGAGATATCACAGCTGTTGGTTAATCATACTAAATAATAAACTTTCACTGCTACAAAAGCAGACTATTTCACTGAAGTATAATTAAAATGTTGCTACAATTTATTTTTTCTTCAATAGTGTTTACAAAAATAAACCTTGATAAAAGATGTAGATTACTCATTGAAATCTCAATTTGGGTAAGTTTTACAAGCATTTTTTAAATCAAAATTGTATTAGGTTACTGGTATTGTGTAAAAGTTATGATTAAATTACTACCTTCCATTAATAATTTTAAAAATATTGAAAACATTAATTTCAACAACATTAGAGGCTAAATATAAAAAAATTAAAGTGCAAAGACAAGACACCCCTTTCGAATACTTATTTAGTGAGTCAAAATGGTATTGCTTTTAACAGGCTTTTCATGATTTTTGAGAGGTTATAACTTTTTTATTAGTACAATACACAAGAAAGTTTTTTACTTGCCATAACATCTACAAAACACTGTTAAGTTGTGCAAATTTGAGATTTTTATCACCAACCCTATCTGAGCTATTTAAAGCCAAAATTGAATTTAAAAAAAATTAGTTTTCAAAAATTTATAAAACTTTAGAGGTAAGTATATCACCATTAATATTATTTATGGTAGAGCTACTAACATAAAAAAATAGAAAAATAATTCAAACTGTGTATGCCATCTCCCATCTCTTGAAAAAACTACCAAAAGTGAAATTTCATTGTTTTTCATGATCAAATTTATTGGTAATTTTCTCATAGAAAGAAGATAGATATATAAATAATCCACTGGACCAGTCTTTTACCTTGAGAAAATGTGATTAAATTGCTTTTTCATCCTTCCAGGATCAGTAGTTTTTTAGTTATGATATTTTCCATAAACCCTTCCCTACAATAACAAAAATGGCCGTCATAGGTAAACTTCTTAGGTAAGAAATATAAAAAAAATAGTTTTAAAGTCCTAAAACATGCAGGAAACAAGTGGGTAAGTTTTATTTTTTTTAGAATTGGTCAAGCAACCAGCTTATGTTTTTTTGTACAGTTCAAATAGATTGACCCTTTGTGTAATTTTGATTATCCTCATTGTTCCTATAATCTATTATTATACTTTTATATTTTAAATGTAAATAAGTGTTGTTACATTCTATAATTTTAGTTTTAATAGTATAGTGTTTAGACATATTTCTAATTGTGGAAAAATGGTAATGTAAAAGATATGTACATTAAACTAGTGACTACATTAAATACTAGTATGTTATATAGGCAGACATTTACATACTCACATATGAAGAATATGATCAAGCATACACAAATCAGAATCAATGTTTGCAATTTATCTCATAGAAACATATAACAGATACAAAAATATTAAATAAAATATACAAATTGTACTCATAGAATGTAAAAATTATTTGCTGAACAACATGAAGTTTAAAAATGCATTAAATTTGACAAAAATGTACTAAATGAAATAACATAACAGATCATACTACTTCTTGTCATAATATACAAGCCTCCTGATCACTTTTAAGTCAATGGTGCCATCTGCAATGCCGTTGAAGATATTACAGTATATAAAAAAAATCATTTGGAAGCATATTTTTGAAATTGCTAGAATATTAAGAAATGAATTTCCAAAAATCAAAAAGGCACTCAGATGGAAAATTGAATGTTTTAAGGCATACTTATAGACGCTTTATTAATTATTTTAATATCTGAATTGAATTTCTCTGTTGTACGATTTTTGTATATGTAGATTAAAATATGATAATTACCTTTTTACAGTACCTAATTTTTTTTTATTCTGACAGAGCTTTAGTAACTTTATTGCTTATTTTATTCTCAGATTTATTTTCCTGATTTGCATGATTTTTGTATGAATAGAATATAGTATACTAGTGTCTTTTTATAGTGCCTTACTTTTTTTTATCCTTTCATGCCTTTTGATCTCAATATGAACACCAGAAAATATATACTTATATGTAAAAAATTGTTCCTATTTGTTTATGTACTGTACAATTAATAAATGTTTACTATTTTAATTTTTCAGACTTTTCCAGGGCTGGCTCAGCATGGCTTGAGACATTGAATTTATTCTTACTAAAATAATTTCTTAATTGTACAACTTGTTTAAATTATTATTCGTGATTTTATTTTTAAACTCCCATTATGCAATATTATTCCTATTCCTGCATTACTGAATTGCATATGCTCATTATTTAATTGTTATAGTTAATATTTCATGAAATTAATTAAAAGTAATACGTAGAATCTTTAAGATTATCTTACTCTCCAGTTGGTTAACTTTCCCACTGGGTACTGTTTAAAGTATGAACACACAGGAGAAAGGGTTTCTAAATTTTTACTTTACACTATTGTCTCAAAATTTCTAATGGGTATTAGGTATGTGTGAACCATCTAACATAAAAAAGACACTTGTCAGGATTCCTTTCTATGAGAGTAGTCAGTATAAAGCAATTTTCTGTGATTAATTGAGTGAAAGTTTGTAGGGCTAAATATCACTTGCTGTTTGGAAAAATACAATGTATTCGGCTCAATGAAGAAGTCAACAGGAAACAGTTAAAGCCCATTTTTCCCTTATAAAAACATCAAAAAGTTTTGTTCTTGGAAATGGCTATGTTTTGTTGAGGAACTTTTTCTGATATCTGTTCACCAATTGTTAATTATGACACATATGTGCATGATTAATATTTCATTGTATTGGGTTAACCTTTTTTTAAGAATATTGAAATGAGATCACAAATGATCATCCTACTTTTGACTATTCTTTTGCAAAGCTTGATTTGATCACTTACATTTGAAAATAACTCAGCTAATTATGGTCATATTTTTTATATTTTCCCTAAAAATTATAATATTCTGGATGTTAATGATTATTTACTACTGTTACTATATATTAATGTATTTCTTACAGGATTCAGTGTACTAGAAAGCTACTGATGTAGAAAGGGTGTGCTTAATGAGATCAAAACCATTTAAATTAGGATGTATATATATATATATATATATATATATTTTATTTTAAAATACTTAAATTAATTATTAATTTACTAACGTTTATATCAAAACAATGACAGAACATGTGATGTCTTTTCTGGGTGTTATTCAGTTTTGTGTGCGAGTTGAGATGATTGCTCTATGCCAACAACTGATGATAGGTTTCTGACTCCAGTGACTATTCTGTAGTTCCTCCTTAAGCTACTTTCAGTCTGCTTCCATGATTTAATTGAAATACAGAGTTGAAAATAAAAATAATAGAATAAGTTTGTAAATTATAAATAAAGTCTTAAGAATTATACTGTAGCTGCTAAATGTACTTAGTCGAATGTCAGCAATGAGTGTTAGACAACTCCTAATAAAAAAAAATATTTATTTTGCTTTATGCATTCTTTATTAATATAGTTCTAATATTATTCCAAAGTTACATTACATTGATTAACTCACCATGTAAGTCTACATTTATGGACTTACATGATAATAAAAGCTTACTGCCTCCTTAATTTATATCTACCTAGTCTTTATATGATAAACAACCAAAATTTTTACCAAACATTCAAATCTCTGTATTTTGTTTTTAACTAATTAAACATATTCATAGCATTGTACTTAATTACATTTTAACTTAACTCTCTACATCTATGCTTTCTACGCTTGCCATACTCTTGTTATAGTATTATTAAATATTATTTGGTTAAAATAATTTAACAACATTAAATTATCACACTCTTTTACTGTGTATACTTTATACATCCCCTTATATTTACAATAACATTATTGTACATCTTATTTTTTCTAATTAATTATTTTTGAACAACGTATTGTGGATTCTATACTTACTTCCTCCTACCCTCTCTTTAAAATCTTTAAATTTTTATCAGATCAATATTTTTGTGATTACAGTAATGGTAAATGAATTTTAGAAACAAGTAGTCTATCACTGAATACTTATGATTCAACCATGGTTTACTTATTACTGAACAGTATAATACAACGTATTCTTTATTTGCCTCATCCCTTTTTTTTTTAAATTCCATTCTTGAGAAAAAGACTATTAATTTTAATAAATTTTATTTTTATTTATCTTGTCCTTCCAGATAAATGTATTTATAAACGATTTATACAAATGTTTTAAGAAAGATTTATTTTCGATAGTATTTAAAATTAATTTTTGGTATTCAAAATTTATTGTTAAATTAACAGAACTTTTCCTATATGCTTGATTAATTTGTATAGCTTAGCTTAATTATATGAAAATATAAATTATTTTATTTATTGGGCTCTAACAATGGCGCATTAAAAAATTTCAGACCTGTAACTGCTTATATGCTGATATTAATTTATAAAACTTTTTATATCTGAAAATATACACTTTAGAAATATAAGTTAAAGATGTTCACTTTTTTATAATATTCACACTTTATAAAGATATATATTATAAATAATTCATTATGATAATATTAAAATTATCCCACATCAACTTGATTCAATAAATAAGAATGAAAATAATTTGATAAGATTTTAGATTAATTTAAATGGATGCAATTTCTCTACATATAATATGCTAAGGAAAGACTACAGTTATGCATCATTTATAACACACCATCAACACAAACGCCCATAAATGTGGTTTTGATAGATAGGAAATTACTTCCTGGTTGAGCATCAAACAGATTAAAGATGAAAAAAAAGGAAGTGAAAAATTCTTGAAAGTGCAAAAAAGTTAATTAAAATTCAAATTTGTTTCACTGGCCCATTGATGTGTTCAATCACCATTCTCCGATCACCGTGATACAACCAGAATCAGCTTTTTTTGTAACAGTTGTATTGTTTTTGTTTTCTAATGTTATGTACACTTTTTACTGTAGCATTTCAGTCATTTTACTTATTCCTCTGTTTAGAAGTCACAAGTTACATAAACGAAACAGAGGCAATTTGAGAAATTTTCATATGGGCCCACTTGAGTTAGAAAAACTTGTGCCAAGCCAGAGCAAAATTGAATGAAAAAGTCATAATACTGTAAAAACATTTTCTCACCAGTGGGTCCTTTAAAAATCTTCAAACTAAACAAATAACTCTGTGTATGTGTGTTGTGTTGTGTTGAACAGTAACATATTCTGTTATTTATAGTAAAAAAAATGAATGAATCATCTAATATTGTTGTACAGCAGTTAGAAGAGGAGAAAAAGCTCTTTCAAAGGATCTAATAACAGCTTGTAAAGTAATTAATTTAAATATTTGAAATTTTATTATAATTGAATAAGTAAAGCTAAATTATACAGACTAAAAATCTTGGAACAGTTGGATGAATGGCTTTTTACAAAGCTAGAACTCTTACATTCTCTACTCATAATATATCTTATACAGCCCAAAAATATTAAATTTTTCCATGTGATAAGAATAATGACAAATTAAATTTGATGTTAGTAAATAATGAAAATGAGTATTAAATTACCAGAACATTATTACACTGATTGGCATGAACATAATAATTGTCCTGTTTAAGAATATTTAATGTTTGCTATAATTATGTATTTCAGGTATATATAGAAGACAAATTGCCAAAAATGGTTTGTTCAGATTGCACGAAAAAGTTGGATAATGTCCATCAGTTTGCAACTATGGCTGTAAAAATGCAGGAAAAACTTAAAAATTATTTAAAAACTAAGTCTGAAGAAATGTTAAATGAAACTCAGGAAGATCATGAGGGCAGCTTATTACATTCAATTCTCACCAAGGTATATTTTAGGCTTAACATTTCTAGTGAATGTGTCATTATGTATAATTTATCGTCCGTCCAAGTACTAACCGTGCCAACGTTGCTTAACTTCGGTGATCAGACAAGAACCGTTGTGTTCAACGTGGTATGGCTGTTGACATGTATGTGTAATTTATCAGCCTTTATGCTAGCTTGATCTTAATCATTACAGCTAACAGCAGCCAATTTTTTCAACGCATAGGTTGGTAATTATCTATAAATTAGCCAGACAAAAGTGAATGTGAAAAAAATTAATCTTAATTCAGAATCCACTAAAACAGTCAAGTTTGTTTTAGTCCACTCCAGTTGCCCAAAGAAGACTATTTGGTTATTGTGTAGTGTTATTATGTATTAATAAGTAGAATATCCTTTGATATGATACACATTAATTTTACTCTTTCGATGTTGATTAAGGATGATTCATTTTTAACTGTTTTGGGTAAATTATTGTTAAATTATCTTTCAGTTATCTGTATTAGATAAATTATTTGCAACATGAATTAAGCTAGTGTAGGAAACCATAAGTTTAATAATATGGCCCAATTTCAATACAATTATGGGGTTGTGTCTTTCATGTATGATTTAGTTCTTATCTTTCTTGCCCATATCAGTGACTCTTGTTTAACAAATCACTTTTGATACATGTGTATCATCATAAAAAAGATGTCATGGACTTTATGTTTATTAGTCTCTTTAATAAACTGTAGTAATGCATCCTTCTCGTGCCTGTTTTATCTGTCACATCTTCCTTCTTTAAGCAAAAAAATGTTTTTATATTTTACTAACAATAAAAAAAAAGCAGTTAAATTTTCGTAACATGGCACTGTTGTATTTTATTTATAAAATATAAATAATGAGAGTTCAACTTACCAACAATTATAAAAATTTTAATCTATTCAAGTACTTACGGACCTTCATCCATCCAAAAATAAATTATACACTAATCTACGAGTAGCAGACTTTCATTAGATCTTTAATTTTTTTGTGACCTTGTTGTTGATTCATACAGTAAATTATGCCTTTAAGAACACGTTGAATCATTAGTTTTATATAGCTGTATATATATATATATATATATATATATATCAGAAAAATCACCATGGAAAATATCACAATATTAAAATAAAGTAGATATAAATGAATAGATATGTTCACTGCACAAATATATACATAGTGGTTTTAGACATGCATATCTTTGACGTATCGAGTAGGCATTCTACTAATCTATTTGTTGATGCCATATACAAATCAGTTATGGTAAATGTAGATACTTATACTTAAGGAGGTATGCTGAATTAACAGTTGCAAGTTGTAATGTTAAACAGATGATGATGTACTGTACCAAATTTTTGTTTTAGAATATGAAGTTATAAGAAATGTTTTCTAATTTATGTTAATTAATTTGAGCAGTGTAAAACTTTTACCATATATAAAAATAGATATACAAGGATGGGATGAAAAGTTCCAGGCCTGGATAAGAAAACAACATTTTTCTGGGTACATTTTGATTTATTTTTCAACATCATCACCATTAAGGTCTGTACACTTATCCCAGTGTACTACATAGTGCTTATGCTAGTTCAATATGTAAGTTTATCCAACTCCTTAAAATAACAATCGACAGTGTCATAACTTCATTACTGGTCAAAATTTTTTCACCTTCAAGCCAATTTTTTAGGAAACAAGTGACAGTCACTGATAGCCAGATCAGACTCATCAACCATCATAAATTGAGTAAAAATTCTTCTGGATTGTACCGAAAGAGCTTGAGATACTCACTTAAAATGTTTTTTTCAGTACTGTTTTCGGTCGGCACCCGTCTAGTGCACAACTTGTTCTTGCAAGATATTGTGTATGCGTTCTCTTGACATGGCTACAATCTCTGCTAACTTATTCACTATCACTTGTTGATCTGCCAAAATGATTTTATGCACCTTTCTATCATCTCAGAAGGGTGTCCACTCGTTCATTGCTAGTGTGTGTTTGATCCATTTTAAATTCTACAACTACTACTTGAAAACCCTACAACTTGTATTTGGAGAAGAATCTCCCAGTGTCATATCAATATCTTCTTTAATTTCCTTTGCAGCCTTTCAGAAAAAAATATTTAATCACTACACAGATTTTCAATTTTTCCATTTTCCAAAAAACGTCCTAACTCTCCACTTTGATGAACTGTAAATATTGTACTAAGTTGATGCAGCGATTTGAAAGTCTTATAGTAAACTAATGAAGAATGGAATTATGTGATGCCTTCAAGATATAAGTGTACTTACGCCATCTCTGTACGAGGCCTGGAACTCTTCACCCTACCCTCTGGCCTGGAAATTTTCACCCCACCCTCTTTGTGTGTATTGTATATCTTTTCAGATATGAAAGTATGCCATTACCTATTGCTCAGGTTTGTAGATATTTTTATGGTAGCTTCTGCATAGGTCATTTGCTAATGAATTAGTATGCAATTACCTAGACAAATGGAAACTGGCCCCACCATAATTTAATTTTGATGATTATTTGAATTTGCTTATTAAATGTTCTAATTGTTATTGTCTTAATTAGTATTTTTTTCATTTTCAATAAAAATTCCATCTAGTAAGTTTCACATTTCATAAAAGTTTACAAGCTACTTTTGTTAGGTATCAGAAATGCTGACAATAGAGACCTTGTCCCATCACAACAATCTTTTAGAATTATGCAGTCATTGGGATAACGTAAAAGCTGTTTTTGATAAAAATAATTTGATAAAAAAATAGTGTAATATATCTTAACGAATTTATGTACAGAATATGTAGTTAATACTGTATAAAAATAAACTGTCATATAAACTGCAATATAGCCTGATTTATGACTCCTTGATGTAATGACTTGAAATGATTGTTTACTAAAAATAAGTGGTTGATGTGTGAAAATTTATTTCCTTTCATTTTTGGATACTTGCAATATTATGTTTTTATTTGTTCTCAAAACTTGTCTTGTGCTTTCAAGTGATTGCATTTGCATTTCAGTGTCATTTTAACCATATTACTTTCTTTGTATTTTACCTACTCCATTTAGCATTTTTGTAACTTAATGTAGTTAAAAAATGGGGATTTAAGTTTTTAAAAACATCTGGTTTCTTTTTTTACATTATTTATCTCAAAATTTTAATTAGAAATTACAACTATTGCGGATTTACATTGTGTTGTTTATTGTACAGTTACAATTTTATACTTTTATGTACCAGCGGGCCAAAAATCAACTACCTACAGAAAAAAATTTATAATTTTTTTATTATTAAAATATTATAATTTTTTCTTTCAGATTTAACTTAAATACAGACAAGAATCATTTTGTAAAATACAATCTCCAAGAAATAATAAAAATAGTCACATTTTACTTGGAAAGTCAGAGGAGTGTTTCTGAAACATAAAATTTTGAAAGTTTTACAAAACTAGAAAATCACCTTTTGATGCAACCATCCATGCAATGGTTGGAAATTTAAACAAACTGGATCAGTGGGAGATGCCAGAAGATCAGGAAGACCAAGATCTTACAGAAATAATAAAAATATTGAATCTGAAAGGAACAATGTATTGGAGTATATCACAGTATCAACATGAAAACGCTCTACTCAGTTGGGTATTAATCAAATATCATTGCACAAAATATTGTACAAGGATTTAAAAATGTTTCCTTAGAAAATCCAAGTAGCCTATAAGATGGACTCAAACAATTACACAACGCCTTGAACGCTACTGGCAGTTAATTAACACTGATGATTCCTTCTTGCCTAATTTGTGGGTGAGTGACAAAGCCCATTTCCACATTATCGGCTATGTCAACAAACAAAATGCCCATTTTGGGGTACTGCCAATCCCAAAGTTATACATGAACATCCTTTACAGCAACAAAAGTTACAGTGTTCTTTCTCAACAAAGAATCATCAGGCTGTATTTTTTTAAGAAAATGGTATCAGTGACAGTGAATAGCAGTTGATATGCTTGAGGAATTTTTCATTCCAGATCTTAGAGATGACATCAAAGAGACCTGGTTCTAGCAAGATATGGAGCCATGCCTGACACAGCAGAGTCGCATAGGAGTTCCTTAGGTCAAAATCTTGAAATCGAATAATTTGATGAAATTTAGATTTTCTAAAGCTTAAAAACAATGTTTGAGTCGAAATAGCAGCAATACCGGAAGAAATTTTGGTTTTAGCTATGCAAAATGTGTTAAAAAGAGAGATTTTTTTACACTTCAGAGAGGTCAGCATTTAAAAGATGTTTTCAAAGCAATTCAATAAATCATGTTTTCACTGAAATTTGATTTAAAGATAAAAAGATTAGTTTTGACGTAATTTGTAATGTTTCATTAAAAAAAAAGTTGAGAAGTTACTTTTGGCCCATCCTGAATTTTGCATTTACTGTAATACATTAAAAAAAAACCACACAAACACATGTAAAAATAATATGTAAACATGCTTACATGTAAAAATATTTTTAAATAATTATAGAAATCTTCCTCTCTGAACATAGTTAAATACATAAGTTGTTTAATAACCCAAGCATCTAGTAAAGAAATTTGAAACTGATAAGACAGTGGATAATACAAAAAGAGTTGCGACTTTGTCTATGCATGTAAAGGAAGGTATTACCTTTTTAAAACTGAAATTTTCCTTCTTGTGTAAGTAAAAATATATTGACTAAATTTGTAGTGCATGCCATTGGTAAAGGTTATAATTACAAAAAGAATTATAAATTGTTTTACAATTGTAAGCATTTAAATTTGGGATCTATGTATTTATATTAGTTGCCATAACCACAGCAGTTGTAAGCAATCTAATATGATTAGCAAGTTTCTTCCAAAAATGATGTAGCCACCTTTAAGAATAACAAACACCCCATGTCAGGATTACTAGGGAAAATGAGAAGTGAAGAGTTTTTCTGTTGCTTTTACTAAGCTAAGTATTCATTAAATATTTTGAAAAGCAATATGGCGAAAATAGTATTAACAAAATTATTACTTTTTCATAAATAATAAGATTTTAGATTTGGAATGCTCAGAATTATTCTGCTTTGAATAAGCAAAGTAGTTTTTAGAAAAGAGATATCATAAGGCTAAAACCTGGTGCGTATGAGGTGTAGTAGGGTCTAGACTGTGTAATCCCTGGGCTGTGAGTCTTAAATCTTAAGAAATATAACAATTTTATGAAGATCAGAGTATGTAAGTAGCTGGGTATGAAAGTACCTTTCTTCCATTAAAGTATAACTTGCATGTGGTTTATTTATGTTATGAGAAGAATTTCATAAATTCTGTTTAGTATGAATATGTAGGAATTCATTGTTGATTGACCATCAGTCATTACTATTTAGGGATTTATATCTTTGACCACTTTGAAAAACTGAAAATGCCACATTTAAGTGAAAAAATTACCTTGAATGTTATTGTTAAAGAAGGTGTACATGTCCTAATCCTTGAAGAGTTCACTCCCAAAATATGTTAAGAGCAAGAACTAAAAGATGAATGAAAACTTGAACCATGCTTACCAGTCAGTCAGGTGTCACATTATCACACAAGTTGAATGGGAAATGAGATTACAGCTAAAATCTCAAGAACCTTTTACAATATTTGGGAACAAAACCACTTGGCAGATGAAAGACACTAGTCATGTTTAACAAAGGAAGCTTAGTTGATGTATTTGTATTATGATTTTGATGCTTAGCATTTGTTAAATAAAATTATTGGAAAATATAATATATGCTGAATTGAAAATGTTACTCATGAAAGTAATTTACTATATACATATAAGACTAATAAGTAAGTAACTTACTATAAGACTAATTTTAACTGAATTGTTTAACTACCAGATACTGTTAGCTCATATACCTATTAACCGAGGAACTACTTATTCACAGTCATTGTCAGTATTTCAGACAGAGCAATAACATGGTGAAACTGAAAAAGCATTCTACAGTAGTAAAGTTTGATTTGATCAATGTAGAATAAAATGAATTGCTTAAACATATAAGGTGTAAATGCAGAAAATAACAATTTATAATTTTATTTGGAAAAGTAATTATACAACTAGGTATTTATTGTTAGAACTATGAAATTAAGCATATAAAAATTATTAAGATTGTTTTGGGTAGCTTAATTTCTATTTATTTTATTTTTTGCGATTAGCTATTATCCATTTGGTCTTGTAAAAACTCACCATAGAATTTAACTGTTTCGTTAAGATAAAAGTACATTGATTACATTAACATTTATTCTATATTTATAAAATTTCAAAAAACTTATGTCTATAATAGTTTTTTAACAAAATGCAAAAAGTAATAAGTATAGTAAATGTTAATGTAAAATACTTACTGTTTGTAGTACACAATACAGTTTATTATACAATTGTTAGTTCAATTGTTTTTCGCTAGATGGCACTTCATTCAAAATTAAAATGTGAACACATACAGCAAACAAAACAATTCACTGTACTTCTTGATATGAATGTTAGGGCCAAAAAACAGGTTTTTTATTTGTATTTTCAGCCCTTTTTTTGTTTTATTATGCACTGTTAACTATAATGCACTTAAACTAATGCTTTCATGAAAATTACAGCTCCATTTAAGTATACATCAAATATTAAGCTAATTATTTTGAAATTTATTGTGTAATAAACATTACTTTAAAAATTATAACAGTAATAATACAGTTTAAAAAAACGCCAAAAGAATTATCTTAATATTTAAAGTAAAAAAAGTAGTAAAACATATTTTAAATAGCTTTGGTAAACATAATTTCAGTAAAACTGTATATGCTGTGATCTAATGTAGAAGTAAAAATGTGAGCACATACAGCAAACAAACAAACATACCATGCTTCTTGGTATAAGGGATATATATGATGACTGTGATTAATGAAAAACTGTTTTGAAAATATGTGATGAAGTATATATATATATATATATATATATACATATATATCTATGACTAGGTGGTGTTGGGTAGGTATTTCTACTGTTTCTTTGCATAATTGAATTTACTTTATTATTAATTCATACACCATTTTAAAAATATTGATTGACTGGTTTATTATATATCGAAGAGCTGTAACGATGATGCTTATTATTCTTTTTTATAAGAGGTTTAAAACATGGAATTTTTCTATTTCTTGATCAATCTTTTTCTGTTTGTAGAGTCAAAACTCTGCTGCTACTTCTGGTTCTATTAGTACTACTACTAGCATCACTACCACCACCACCACTACTACTACATCTACTTACAGTAATGGAAACATTTCTCCTCCATCTGAAGTTACTGAAGTAGAAGTTAGAGTCGATCCAATGTTATTTTTCTGTGATGATGTTAGCGATGATGCTGATCATTCTGCCTCTGCTGAAGTATCTTCAGAGACTCAGAATGAAGAAAAATTACAAAATAATAAAGAAAAACCAAAGACGTAAGTAACTGAATAAATTCATTCATAATTATTTATACATTGTACTTTTCAGCGTCTTATTTCTTTCTTAGTATTTTTTCATTTCATTGTGTAATGTTCATGAAATGTAAAATATATATTTATGATTTAACTTTTCCATTGTTGATCTGTCAAGATTTGATTTAATTTTTTAAGTTTAATTAATAATATCAGCAATCTTACATAAAATAAATTATATCAATTTTTTTATGGTACTAAGTTGCATATTATACCTTATTTTCATATTATCTTTCAGATAATTACTGCCAGAATTGAAATTTTTATTGAAAAATAAAGTTAGAAAATTATGACATAATTGTAACATGTCTCTGAATTACTAAGTTAGACTTCTAAAAAAATAAAGTTATTACTGTGTGTTGGCGGTTTGACATAGATGATGTTGAGAGGCAGATAAATATAAAATCTCTTATAAATACAATTTATTTATTACTTTAAAAACGTATAAAATAAAATAAATAATAGTGGTTATATTAATAATAATAATAAATGTATAGAACATACAAAGTAGTAATTCAAATAAAAAGACAAAATCAATTTAACAACAATTAATTCATTACAAGCAATTTATAGTCCAGTTTATTAACAACTTTATAATGACTAATAGAAAATAATATTGCATTAACAAGATAACATTAGAAAAGTCTAAAGTTCATATAATTCACTTTCTGCAAGAATTATTACTTTTACTATTTATAAAAGAACTATTACCCTCACTTTATGATTGAATAGAATATTGTTGCTTTCATTACTGTTTACCAAAAAACTTGCCAAACAACTTGATGTATTCAACCACTGTCCACAATGGAACACCTGTGATACACTCTTCAGTCATTGTTACCACATGCTTACTGTTATTGTTGTTATTATGACTGCACCAAACATGGCCTCGCAAATCTACTGACCTTGTCCACTGGTCCCCGCAGTATTTATACCTCCTGACCTGTAGAAGCAGTACCAGACTCATCGTTTTAATTGTTGAAGCGTATAATTTTTACTATCTGCACCATTACGTTTTTCCAGTCTGTTAATCCTTCTGGTTAAACAGGAGCTTTTGGAGTAGCCATTGTGCATATTACAAAGAAAAAAATATTAAACAGACCCTACCTAACATAAATACTAACATATTTAATATTATAGTTCTGATCATTCTTGCATATATTTTCCCCCACTATAAGAGCAAGATAAATTATGGTATTAGTGCATATTAATGCAAAACTTTGTTCATTTGGTCACAAATTAACTTAATATATTTACAAGCTCACAAGCTGAAGAGTTCAACTTCAGTAATAATTTTTTTAAATTTTATGGCTTTTATCAGGACTGTCAGTTAATTTATTATTTAAAGCTATAAACTTTTGAAACTTGAACTTAATCAGTTTTGGTTTGAATTGTTCTTTCAGAAGCATAAAGTTTAAAATAATTTTAATGCTGAGCTAGACAAAAATGTAACAAAAGTTAAATTCATTTATCCTAAATTTGATTTTTTGCCATTCTGTTATTTATCATTTATTTAACTTTTTCATATGCAAATTTTTACAAAAATATGTGTTCTTCCAAGAACAAGATTTTTTTGTAGAGAAACAGTTATCATTTTTCTAAATTTATTTCATGTGTACTGTAACATGGTAGCAAAACTGAATGCATTTTATGAAGGTTTTGAAAACAATCATCCATATCTACTGACTGACACTGACTGGAACTGACATAGGATTACTTGATATTTTGAAAAAGATTGATTTTACAAAGAGGAATAAACTAAAAGAGATGTAATTGGCAATATCATACATTGCTAACAGATAGAACTACACAAATTATATTAGACTGCTAAACTTAATTAATACTGCAGTGCTTTTTCAGCAACTAACTTAAAAATTAATATATGCGGATTGCTCCTTGTGAATCACAAAAGCTCAAATGAACATACATGGATGTGCTTCTGATGAAGTAAAGAACATCTAAAATTATTACTGAAGTTGAGCTTTTCAGCTCATAAGCTTATAATTATATTAAGTTACTTTGTGACCAAATGAACAAAGTTTTGCATTAGTATGCACTAACACTGAATATGTCTGCAAATTAATTTATCTTAATTTTAATTTTTAGTATCATAATTTATTGTTGTCTCCATGTGTATGAATCTCCACATTTTCCTTCTGCTTTATATTCACAATTTTCTGAACCTGTTGCATCTTTCTAGCAATTATGTCGTTTTTATATCTCCTAATCTACAATTTAGATTTATAAATTCTCTCTCCTAGCTTTCTAGTTTTCTTCTTCCTTATTATTTTCTTCTCTGTTCGCTGTCTAAATAAATTAAATATTTTTTGTTTTAAAACTGAGTTTTAAAACTAAGTAATGTGAGTTTAACATTTTATGGTTGTAAATTAATGTAAGATTGTGTCAGTCTCAAAATATCAAGTACCAGGAAACATTCTGCTCTTTCTTTCATCTAATTTATTTTTATCAAAAGTAAATTTAATACTTATTACTCATCTTCCTCTTATACCTGTTCTTAAAAAAATCCTAAGAATTCATATGACAATTGAATTAACTAGAAATGAGGCAATTTTTATATATGTGTGATAAAAATTTGTCATGTTACTGTGAAAAGTTTTATGTCATTGATATACTTTTTTCAAATTTATCATTTAAAATTAGTAAAATTAATATAATTTTAATGCTTTAATTTAACAATAATTATTAAAACTTTTTTGAATAAGATTGGGTAATAGAGGTCTTTCAGTAAATTTAAGTAGTGTAAAACTATATCACTGGCACAAAATTATTAAATTCAGTTAACATGTGAAGTAAAACTAGTTTCTTATGCAGATTGCCACATTGTTACTATTAGTAGTAAAAGGAATTAATTGTTACATTTTTTATGTTAATTTGTTATCCTTTTTATGCGTGCATGGTTTTATTTTAGATCTGTTTGGTTTTTACATGTTGAGTATGCATGAAAATAATTTTAGTTATAATTTACAGTACTGTTTGTTGCAATTCCGTATTAGCAAGATTCCCCATCTACACAAACTATTCTTTAGTATTTAAAAAGATATATTTTTACTAGTTTTATGCTTATGGTGCTCTTTTGTTTTTTTTGTTTTTTTCATTTTATGTTATCAGAATGTTAAAAAATTGTAAATAACTTTTTCAAGAGTTATAAAATATCTTTAAATTTTCAAATGTGTTTGAATGTTGCTTTCTCCATTAATGATTTGTCTTCCATGATTGCAATCCTCTTAAGTAGTTCTTCAGTTTCATAGAAAGCAGAAAGCTCTAGATGATAGGTGGTTAGAAAAATGTCATTTGAAATATTCTTGGGGTCTTGTAGTTTGGCAAGTTAATTGCTGATGACTTGCCCGAACTGCTGAGTGTTGTCATGAAGGAGCACACTGGCAGACAATTTGTATTATAATTCTAAATTCCTGGTGCTTTCAGTTAAGAATTTCACAATATGTGTCAGCATTTATTGTGTCTTGCGAGCTTACTTCCAAATTAAAAAAAAAAGAAAATTTAATTTGAAAAGCTCATTGTAGAATCAATATAAAATAAAAGCTCAATCACAAAACAATTCAAATTAAGGGGGGAACAACGAAAAAATGTACTAGGGCTATGTAGTCTGATCACATGTATATTATTGAAATTAAAAAAATTATTAACATTAACAATACGAAAAATAATTTTTTAACATAAATTGAACATATTAAGCATATCAAAATTATTTTGAATCATAATATGGAATCATAGAAAACACATTTCCACACTACTCGTCTGTCATATTTAAAAATAATATAAAATTAAGTAATTAACATTAACAATACAAGAAAATATTTTTTTTTTAACATTAGTTAAACATATTATTTATATCAGAATTATATGGAATCATAGAAAACACATTTCCACACTACTAGTCTGTCATATTTAAAAAATATATAAACTAACGTAATTAACGTTAACAATACAAGAAGATAATTTTTTCTTAACATTAGTTAAACATATTATTTATATAAGAGTTATATGGAATCATATTATTAATTTTTCTCTTCATATACATAAGGATACTTTCCTGCACATATAAAAATAATGATGACCTCGCATCAAATACACCTATTTACCTGTCTCATCGAACAAAGAACACATCATCACTTCCGTGCGATCCAACTCAAAACACGTCTCCACTCCATGACTGCTAAATTCACACCCGCCCTGAAACAAAGAATGTCAGTCTGGCTTCCCCCGCCAGACGCTCGTTCATATTTTATGCACATACACACTTTTTTCTGAGAAAGTATACGCACTCACCAGTCCATGATGACATCACCATCTGACTATCCAGACCATGTCATACATCAAAAAACAAAGTTATGTAAAACAATTTCTTATCAAACTAATTACGTTTATTTAACTATTAAAATAATATAATACTATTGCCTATTCTCTGTTTTTAATATCAGCTAAGCCAAATGAATATTAACTACTTTCGAAAATATTGAAACTTTTTTCTTTATGACATAATATATATATCGTTCGTAACCAAAAAAATTTAGAATGGTTACAGTCTTTACTATAAACTAAATAAAAATGGACATTTTTAATCTCAGAAAATTACCCTCTAGGCATTTTAGGTATGAGGATATGCATAAACTTATAAATTCAGATAGGGAATAAAAGCAATATCATTTTGTAGATTGCTATTCGCTTTTCATTTGAAACCTCTTTCCATATGGTTTACTTTTCATTTATTATACAGGAAACCCAAGCATTGTTGCTTGCTATATTGTATCTAAGAAATTCCATCGCCTTCCTCTTTTGTTTTAATCGAAAATCAGTAGGACAGTGCTCATGCACTTGCCTTTGATTTTTTAAAAAAATGCATTGAATAGTACAAATTTTTTATGTCTGCAATGAATAATGTTAATTTCATAGAGTATGGTACTCCAGATATGTGGAAATATTACATGGATGTCATCAGATGTATGATGCTGATCCTAGTTGACATACTCATTGATATGATGCGGTAAATTGTCTCTAATAACAGCTTAAAACCCAGTTTGTACATCATCATGGGTTCTCCCTCCCTGCATTAAATTTTCATCACCATTATCACACTGTTGATTCAGTGTTTTAATTTCTCAAATGAATTTTCAATCATTGTGTATTTTTTCCATTAAAAAACTGAATAACAGATCTTACCTCAAATCCTATGGGATTTTAAATTTTACTGTACATTTTAAAAAGGTAAAAAGGCACAGAAACAACATAAAAATTTCTATTTGATGAAATTCACATGGAGTTTCTGACTCTTGTTAACATTGACTTGGCCAAGATTATTGACCTGTGTGGTAGTGAAGCATGAATAGGTGCTAATTTTTCATATACTTTTATTTAAGCAAGAAATTATGATGAAGTGAAGACGTAATTTAAAAAAATAAAAAGCTAAGCATTGCATTTAATATTTTCTATATGTTTATACATGATTGCGCACCAGTAACATTTTCAAAGTTTAATGTTAAATCTATAACTATAGCTCAAAAAAAAAAATGCTAGCAATATTTTCTGTGTCAATAAAAATGTTATTGTAGGGTCAAGATAACAAAAACGGAGACAAAAATAGAGAATAGTGAATGAATTGGATACATTATCTCTCCCCTGTCTAAACTGGTCATTTTCAATCCAGGTAAATAACTGTTTACAGTATAGTTACATTAAAGATAAAATTAAATAAAAAGACCTTAAATAATAATTTTTCTTAAAATAAGATGTTAGTATATCAATCAAAATTACTTTCATTATTGTTATTAGTAAATAAAAATTATTATTTCAAAATAGAATTATACTTATTTTTTGTATATATATTTTTATAAAATATTTTTTTTAGATTAGAAATTAATGTTTTTAGTTATTTAGTTTTGCAGTCATAAATATTTGTATGAAGATTCAAAGAAAGAATATTGACTAATTTCTGTAACTCTTGGAATCATATTTTTTATATACATGTCAGTTAACTGTAATCTGACACATAAAGCAATCAATAACTTTTGTACTAGAAGATTTTTTTAAATGAAGATTAATAATAAGATGGATAATTTAAAATAGCCAATCTGATTGATGGACATGTAAGTAAACATCTTCAAATTGTATTCCAGATTGTTAGCGAAATGTAATAATAATTTAAGTGCTAATTGTAAAATACTATTGTTTTTTTCTTATCTCTTCATTTCTATTCTTTTATGTTTTTGTCTCATGTGAAAATTAACATAATTGAAAGATAGAAGAACCTCTATATTATAGAAGCAGTCAACATATTGGTTTGATTTTACTAGCTGGTCTTTGTTCAGTTATAAGCTAAGTTCTTGTGAAAATTACTTTCATTATTATCTTATCTTATCTTATCTTATCTTTCATCTGAAATGTTCTGGTGTTCACATCCTGGACAGATTTCTTGACATTTTCCATTCAATACAAATTCTCTTTCTCATATGTAACTGTAATTGGGCAAATCCTCTTATTACTTTTGAAATTAAGTAAGTAGATTAGAGTCAAAATCATTTAAATGTAAAAACATTTATTTTAACCATGAAACATGATGTCGTAACATCATTTTATCGTAACTTGATAAAAATATGTATTACGTAGTTAGTGTTCCTGATACTGAATATATTATTTGTGGAGCTGTAAGTAAGATAAATATCACATAAGCAGGTCTAGAAATATTTTGTTCTCAGTGAAATATATTGCCTGTATTTCTGCTTCAAGGAAAAGATGAGGCTGCATTGAAAATTAAGACTCAAATTAAGGAGTAAATTATTAATTTTATCATTTTTTTAATGTGAAAATTCAAATATAGCAATCTACATTTTAATGTATATATTTGTTTCTAAGAAAATTTGTTAAGCAAAAACATTTAGAATTAAAAGAAATTCTTTAAACTTTTTTTTAAAGAGATTGTTTTGTTAGTAAACTTTTTTTTAATTGTCTTTAAAATCAAAATTAAATTTTAAGATATATATTAAATTAATCTTTCAACAATTCTTGTAGCCAAATATGTACATCATTGTTATTGGACAATATACAAATTCAAGTAACATTTTAGGTCATTTAGTCAATGATTCCAACATTTTGGGCAAAAGTTTAATAAAACTGTTCTGTCTAATTTACAACTGATTTTTCTATATTAACTTGACTTGTTTTGAAGTTTCAATTAAAATTGGATTTCTGTTGTTTTCTGTTTACTTATTTACATAAATTTTCTCAAAATTAAATTCTCTATAGATTTTTATTTGTTTATTGACAATTTAACTCCGATAATTTACAACAGATCCTTAAAAAGGTAGGTGGTGCACAAAAATCAGTTAACCTTGTACAACAAAACCTTTTGTCCAATATGGATGTCTGAATATGCCCTAGAAATAAAAAAAAATATTGTTTTAAAAGCTTCTTTTTTTAATTATATTTTCATTTTACTTTAGTAAAAATCAGAATTAACTCCATGTCAGTAGATTTATTACAATGATTCATCACTGATATCACAAATCAATTAAAGTAAAGACAAAGTGGGCTAATGAGGCAATGAGTTAAAAAAATTCCTCCTACAATCAAACTCAAAATTACCTACATTAATCTTAATATTTTTCTATTCACAAAACTTAATATTGAGCTCTTCTTGAGAATGTACATTTGACCAATTAACTCAGTATTGATGGTTAATCTAGCAAGTAAGTTGTTGCAACATGTGCTTTACCTACCATTATTTACAAACTCCTAAATTTTTTTATTTGTCTGATCATAGATTGAGAACTCTGTTTTTGTATATTTATTTTTACTGTTATACTTTTAAATAAATTTTAGTTGTTATTGACTTCTATGATCATTTTTTTTTAAAGTGCCATAACCATAACTGTTGTAGCAACATGAAATGAGTTACAACTCACTCCTGAAAATGACTTACCCAGTTTCCAGAATTACTTACATGACAGACTTGTGTCGGAAAGTAAGAAAACTGTTGTCTTCTTCACAAGAGTTTCAAAATGAACTTGGTGGTGATAAAATGCATGCATATTTTTTGTTTAGGATTTCATGACATATTGTTACTTACCAGTTATCAAGCCCATTAAATGCATATTGAATTTACTCCTACAAGTGAGACCTTCATTACATTTACTACAGGGACATTTGTATAGTGAACTTCATTATTATTAAAAAAAGTGCATTGCTTTTTCTGAAAAAAAAAAATTTTTTTAATTTTTAATGAATATTTTCATCATTATGCAATTAACCTTCTGCTCAGTATTCTTCCCATTGCACAGGTCTTCTTCAACACATTTTCTGCTTCCACTTTGAGTAGCAGTTTTCTGGATGTTCTACAAATTTTCTTTCATGGAGTCTATATTGTCTCAAATTTCTGCCCTTTTAATAGCAGTTTTAATTTTGGAAATAAAAAAAGTCAGCAAAAGCTAGGTTGGGTAATTTTAGTGGGTGAGGGATGACATTGAGCAAATAAATGTTTTGTGAAACACGTGTGAATTAGCAGCGATTGTCTGGCTCATTGTCATGAGTTGTTTAGCTAAAATCCAGGTCTCTTCTCTCACACATATTTGTGGAAACACCGGATGATTTCTAGGTAGTAGTGGCAGTCAACTGTCCTACAGAAATTCTTAATGAACAGTATTTTTGTCAACATTATCTTTTGTTTTCAACAACTTTTGCAAGCCTTTATGGTATTTGTGAAAAATTTCCAACTCAGTCTTTGTTTCCACTCATGACTCATAGCTGCTTATGACTGAGTCTTTGTTTCTATACTCCCAGGACTCATTGCTGGTTATTATCATTGACAAGAAGGTTTCATCATCATTTGCATGATTCCTAATGATATGCTACACTTTTTCTATTTTTGTATCAATAGTGTCAGAATGAACTTGGCAGTAATACAATGCATTCCAAATTTTTCACTCATATTTTTTTGAAATGGAGATTTTAGTGAGACTGGGATTTCAGTGAAATGTTTGACCAACAATGTCGATAGTCTGTGTTCAACGTGTCTGTTAATGACAATACCTTTCTGGACAAGCATTGTCATTGTCTTCATTAGATTCTTGACCACTTCTAAAATTCTTGAACTGCACATACCATTGCGTGTGGCTGAGAGTCCTTAACTTAATACAAATTTTCACTGCAACTCATATGTTCATGTAAGTTGCTTATTGCAAAAATAGCTGAAGACACTAAACAGCACTTAACTTTTAATGTATACTATGTAAAAATTAATCTTTGTTGACGCAAATGAGTGGTGAGTATTGTTCATTAGTTTCTATGCTATGCTGTGATAGCAGTCATGCATCTCAAAATTTTTATAACACTACACCAAAAAGGTTTAGTTATGTTTTTAACACCTCATGCATTGTCTCAACTCAGTGTAGGAAGCCACTAGTAAAATCCAAGACCATAGAATTAAACTACGCCTAATAGTTTAAAAAAAGGTGGAAATAGTTAATTCATGTTCATTACATTCCTCTTTGAGGCTAATTTGGTTAATTCAGATGAGGGCATTTGTGTTAATTTATGAGGATGTAAATATAAAAGATTGAGGTCAATTTTTTCTTTTTCTGTACAATTAAACATTTTGTAGGTGTTCAGACATCAGCATGTCTACAAAACTTCCAGTTATTTCAAAGTAAATGTATCTGTCATCATTGTTATCAGATTATTAATAGGTATCAGGAAACCCAGATTAACTTAAAAATAAACCTAAGCAATCTATTAGTCATGCTTCCACATTATTGAACCATGCACAGTCTGCTTACAAACTGTGAAGGAATGCTATTTGCCTTTCAGAGTACATTACTTATTGAGGTAAATGATATTACATTTGAGGTTAATTCACAAATAAAATTTACTTAACTTTCTTATAGCCAAATTTTTCAACTGTACAACTGAAAAATTTCATATTCCTGAATTGATGTGTTCTAAATAGCTACAATATTTGTGTGATTGAGTTTCATTTTAAATGTTTTTTTTCCTATTTTCACTGTTTTATTCTACATTATTATAATTTGTGTTTTTGATTTGCATTTCCCCTCTTCTTCAATTGCTTATTATTAATTTATATTATGTAAACTCGATTTTGCATAATGTTACAACCAGCGTATCAAATTTTATCTTACCTGAAGTGTGATTGTTGTGTTTTTAATTAATTACTTTCATTATTTGGTGACAATATTTACCAAGCTCAGATCACATCATGCTCAGTGTTGTTATCTTCCACTGTTAAATAATCTTTTAATTTCACTTTCTATAACAACTTCATAAAACACAAGACTGTGGTCTGCCTCCTAATTTTGAATGTTTGTCATCAGTAGAGTTGATTCTGAAGAGGACAGATGAATTAAAAATTGGTATCCTCATCAGTTTTATTACAAGCAAGAAGTAACTTACTCAGATTTGTTAAAAGATACATGTATAAATTCATAATAAACAATACATATACTAGGGTGGCCCAAGATTAATCAAATCCAGAGCAAGTCAAGAACACATGAACTGTAAGGAAAAATTATACAAGTAAACGAATGACAATAACCTACTTATGTGGGTTCTTCAGTTTTTACAGGTACTGCTGGAAATGTTGACCACCATGGTCCAGGCACAGTTTGGCCCAATGAATCACGTTCAGTGCAAATTGGTGTGACTTGTGCTGTTGGATGTTGGTGATGGTGTTTACATATATTCTGTTCTAGTGCATCAAGAGTTCATGGATTGTTCTGGTAAACCTTGCCCTTCAGGTTGTCTCACAAATAAAAATCATAACTGGATAGATCAGGCGGTGGAGGCCATTAATCTGTCAAGCCAATCCTGTCTGGTATGAAAACCAGTGCACTGCTTCCAAGGAAATGTGTGCTGTCGCATCATCTTGCTGGTAACATGTGAAATGCATTCATCTGGCATCAGTTGCTCTACAAAGAGTTGGAAGATGTCAGCAATGTAATGTATTGAGTTCACTGTGTCTGAAAATAAAGGGTCCAATGATTCTCATCCCTGACACAAGCGCACTACAACGCAATCTTTACATCATGCACCAGTAGCTCCAATAAGTCATGAATAAGAGGTTTGGATCAAGTAAACTACTTTAGATTTCCTGCAGTAGCTATGTGCAACAGTGTACTTGTTTGTCATGGTCTTTAGTCTTTAACTGTTGTAAAGCCATGATCTCATATGGCTTTAGGTTCAGGTCCTTTAGGATTTACTAGCATGTTGTTCCCAAAACTCCCACCTGCTGCAACAGATGCCTTGTGGACTTAGTAGAGCTCTGCGACATCTTTTGACAAATATCTTCCTTCTGTGTCTTGGTCCTTTTCACAGATGAGTGTTGATGCTTCTTATCAAGCATGGATCCAGTTCACTCAAACTTCCTTATGAGCTTATGTATGGATGACTTGGCAGGTGGAACACTGTTGAACACTACACGGAATTTTTCTTGTACTCCTTTGATCGAGTTGCCCTGTGCTTAATATTACTTGACGATGAATATTATGGCATCCTTCATCAGCGGCATATTCATATGTGTTCACTGGTGGTTGGTTTTATTTCAATTACGTTTCCTTCTCAGCTACAGGTTGTGTTTCCCCCTCCTGTGCTTTTCTCTTCTCGCTCTTCAAGTCAATGTGCAGCACAGCTTGCTGTGTGGCATTCGAAATGCTATTGGTTGTTGCTACATTGATGAATACACTAATACTTTTTCAGTTTGGTTTATCTTGGGCCACCTGTTATAAATGAATATATTTAAAAGGAAGAAATTGTTTCATAAAAATCTTCTGCTAAAGGAGGGAGATTTGAGTTTTGAAAATCTTCAAGTAGCATTGTGTAAGAGAAAAATGTTTAATTTTATCTGTACGTAATTTGTGAATGTCTCATATATTAACCACAATTTTTGTGTTACAAACAATTTAAGTAATGCATTTTCACTTTTTGTCTTTTATCTTTTGTCATAAATATTAATCGATTTTAAAGAAGAGTGTATAAATTCACTCCTAATGTTAATAGAGCATATAAAAATATTATATAGATGTTATTAGTGATAAAATGTATATTATACCTATATTGATGATTTATTTATTACTAGTTCTTTCTTTTTTAGTGAAATTAGTAATAAGCCTACATTTTCAACAGTACATCAGCCTCACCAATTAAAAGAGACCAAACCTTACCAGTGTACAGTACCAAGCTGTCCTCGAGGATTTAATACAGAAATTGGACTTCAGAATCATTTGTGGGGACATTCTGCACTTGCTAGGAAAGTCCTTACCACCTCTGACCTCAATACCAGAAGGTAAATTTATCCTCTTTTTGTACTTTTTGTTTCTTAAATTTTTCTTCAGTGCAATATTTGTCTTTCTAATTGTTTGTATATCTTTATGTTGTTCATTGAAAACTGAAATTTCATTTCACATTTTCTGTAAATTGGATTGATTATTATAGATTTCATAATTTCTTTGAGTTATTTTAAAATTTTGCATATATTTTTATACTACTGAATTTTTTATGTCAATTTCTGTCACTTAAGTTTCTTTTCATAAAGAAATTGAGTGATTAATACTATAATAGCTGTAATTTATGCTTAATAATTTTCTTCTAGTGTAAGGAAAATTACCTTATTATGTTGAAGCAACTAAGTGAATTTATGTTGGACAGCATGAATTATGTGTTCTGTATAAAAATATGAATGCCTAATTCTTCTAAAGACTGCTGTTATATATTGCAAAAATTCTAAACTGAGTTTTATATGTTTGTATAAAACACATTGTCTCTTTGCTGTTCTACTGTTCATTAATGTCATACAATGTTACTCCAATGAATATGACTAATGTAGCTAAATAGATAATATAATGCTAAAAATAACTTAATACCTTTTAGTTACACCTTAGTTTCTCACATGTCAAGATTGTGTTATCATGTAATATATATTGCCTGTCTTACAAAAATATTTCATTTAAAAAAAGAAAAGTTATTTCATTTAATTGTCATACCATTTGATACACAGAAATTAAAAATTGTTATGGACAAAAATTAATATTACTGAAGTAAGTGAACTTCAGTAATGAGTTAACTATGAACTCAGGGTAAAAGACAATGGAAAAGTAACTGTAAAACAAACAGCAAAGCAAAAACACTTACAACTTAATTATTATTCATTTGTCATGTTAAGATAATGACATCATGACGTCATCAGATAAAGAGCAGATCAGTTTGTTAGTAAATTTGATAACATTGTTAAAAAAAGATCCCCTCTAGTTAAGATAATACTCATTTCCGTTTGTTCTTCAGCTGGTTTCTGTTTTTAATTATGCTTTCACAGAACATCATTGTTAGGTTACTTCATGGATTTTTCATATCATGTAATACTCCTATTTCACTTAACTAATTGCCGTGTAATTGTACATCACCTTTTCCTTAATTGTGTATATTATGTGATATAGTGATGGAATTATAAGTTACAAGAATTGGATGTAGCTGATATTAACAAGCTTGATATTTGTGAATTTTATGAAACTTGTTAGTTTTTTGCTGAGTCTTTAAAATGATTTTAAGTGACTGATCAACTTTGACAGGCTCCTGTTGAGCTATTTTCTGTTTATGTATATGGCATATAGTTTCTTACCGGTTTTAAATATTCTTAATTTACTTTTTAACAAATTTTTTAAGTGCTATATTTTTCACCCATGTCAACTTTACTTTTTCTTCAGTTTTTGTGAATCTTTTTTCACCTTTTTCTAGAAATAATAGTCTCTGTGGTTGTTTACTCCATAAAAAAAACTCTTTTTGCTAATCAGATTGTAGTTTTTCTATTATACTGCAGAAGTAATATTTTAATCAAAGTAAAATGTTAGTTATTTTTATTTGGATTTAAATACCTGGATTATTGGTATATTTTGTTAAGTGGATTCTAATTAATTGCTCAGTTAGGATAGATGCTATGAGACAAGGCAGACAAACTTGTCTATAATAATTATGGTACCAGCTTTTTAAGAAAAGGAAGTGAAAAAAGATTATTTTTTGACATGACCACACTTATAAGTGAAAGTGGTGGTCATGTCATGTATGTGGTGGTATCCTATAATTGAGTTATTCCAAACTTCTTTGATTCTCAACACCCTTGATGAATCCAGATTTTCCCAAGGTTCCCTACATCAAATTCTAATAAATATAATTTGCAAAATAGCCACCAATATTTTACAAGAATTATGTAAAAAAAAATGAAACATTTTAGATCACAAAAAATGTAATTGAATAAATTCTACTAATTCTACTAATTACTGGGATGGTTGAGCCTGTTAATCTCTGCACATTTTCTCAAATCATGGAATTAAGTTGGACATAGCCATCCTCATTTCCTTCGCCACATTAATTTTTGCTCAATACTTAGATTTTATCACAGCTGCTGTCCAAAATCAAGCTTCACGCAAATAAGTCACAAATGGAATTCTCTGAGCCTTACCACTTAGGAGTGAATATTCGTCTTTTACTGATATCCAAAATTTTATTTTTAGTGTAATGTCACAGAACGGACAGTTGTCACAGATTGTCTGATTGAAGTGATGGATTCAGATTGAATTGATGGACAATTGTCAAGCAGTAAATTTAGATGGATCATTGGCATTAAATGGATCTTGAATCCATGCTAATGATTTATTACTATATTTATCAGTATTATCATTTTGAAAATGTATTTTTCAAACCAGGTGATGAGGTTGATAATTGTTTTTTTAAAATGGATTTCATACCTCGAAAGAAATCAACTCTATTGGAGGTCAAACACTGTAGCAACTTTCCTTGCCTTCATCTTCATTCATTTTCTTTTTTCATAGCATTAGTTTTCTTATAAAAGTTAAAATTTTCTCAATCAACTTTAGAAGGTGCATGTTGCTTTTCTGCAAGAAGAGATTCAGAGCATCCAAAAATATCACATAAACATGCTAGAATTACCAACAAATTTTCGTATACAAAAGGTTCGGTATTCTAGTGTTTCTCCTCTTTAAGAAAATAATAAATTTCTTGTCACAGATCAAATGTATGAGACAGTATATTACTATGAGAAAGACATCATGAAGTGTTATATTACAACAAAGACATGTCTTCGGATCACATGCGAATCAGAAGTTGCTAAAAAGGGTTCAGTCAATTAGATTTTATCTTGAGAAATTTGGCAAAAGCAATTTTTCTTTTTGAAATCTACTTTTATCATGCTGACATTTAGGCTACAAATGCTCATTTATCCTACTTTTTAATTTTTCTCACAGAAAAGTAAAATCAATTTCCACCGACTTACGCCCCTTTAAAAGATATTAACTGAGCTCTTTTAGAATAAAAGTATGGCAAAAGCTGTAATTTATAATGTATATTACAGGAGTAAATTAGTAAAATTAAACATTAATTAATAAACCAATAATGTAAATAAATTTTTATTTTAATATTCTAGAGCACTTGATTTAAATTACATTATGTTTGCTGTTAACAGATAGCTAATATAACAGTAGAATTAATAAAATTAGTATATAATGTAAAGTACTTAGCATATTACTGTTCACTGTAAATCACTAAAATAAATGTGTGAAACATTTCAGAAAATAGTAATAGACTTAATAAAAAAATAATTTAAATTATAATGAAATACTAGTATTGTAAAAATGTTCACTCTTTGACACAATCTTCATTATCTGCATTCAGTTCTTCACCAACACCCCAGTGAAGTATCTCTTTATAAAATTGTCTGTGTTCTGGAATGTAATTCATGCACTTTTGAATAACATTAAGTTTTGCTTGAATAAGAATTTTGTTAGAATATATTTTACTCTGATAAAACTGAATTGTAGGCATATGTTTATGTTTCACAAGAAAAATCTGGTAATGAAAGAGTTAATAAAGTTGTGAGCCACAATTATTCCTTTCTTTTCTCAATCATAGTTGAATTGTTTAAATTTACTAATACTGAACATAACTTTCTGTTCTTTTGGAACTTTTCTACCAAATGTCTCAAGAGAAATTCATTTGTTTTTATAATACAGTTTCCACAAAATTTTTAAAATTTCTCCCACAGAGTAAAACTGATAATGTTTTTTTAAAAATCATTTTGATAATGTGGAAATTTCTGTCACAGGGCAGATGTGAGTGGCCACAAACATGAATAACGTTCAGTTTTTTGTTTAAATTTTCTGAATCTGTTAATGCCAAAAGAAAACTGGACAAGACATGGTTTTTATGATATACTCGTATAAAGCCATTATTGTTACAAATGGAACTCAGAATAACTGTTTATTGTATTCTGTAAGTACCCTTAAGGAAATGTATACACTCATTTATCCCCTTTTTGGCTTCACCCTGGTGGTACATATAAAAGCGTGCACTGTTTTGTTTTACATCATGAATTCAAGCTCACTGTAAGCTGACGGAAATAATATCTCTTGTACATGAATGCATAGTAAAGAGATGTTCATCATATAATCAATAGCGTAAGTACTCCATCAGCTATTTGACCCTTCTGCATCTTTCACTAAATTTTGTTTATAAAGTTCTATATGTCTAATATTCTCTTTCCTCTTTTTTAACTCAGGACTACCTCTGTCACTTGAATTATCATGAGAATCCATTATTTATTAAAATCCAAAAAAGTAGTGAACGCAAAACCTTGTCTGTTGAACATACAAAATAAGATAGCAATACTAGCAACCAGCAACAGTAACTAAATGGTTTGCATCAGCTCCACTATATATTACATCTTATGACTGAATTGAAAATGGAAATGAAATTTACTAGAATCATAAAATATTTTGTGGCACCCCAATGAGAAAATCACAACTCCCCAGGGTGTCGAGTTACACACTTCAGGAACCACTGCTATAATTTTAAAATCACCAAAGATTGGACTTTTTAAAAATTATCCAATTGTAAAAAGGAAAGTAGTTTTGGATGATCTGGAATTTCCTTTGGGTATTCTACAGATATTCTGTGTGTACAAAAGTGAATGGATGTCTGTTTACCAGTTCTTTTAACTGATTTTAATTTTTTTTAAGGAATATGAAATGCTTTGAACTGAAAGTTTTTTTTTCAGTAACATATAAAAGGTAAAGTAATTTTTGTCAAAATAAACATTTTGTAAATTATAAAAATCTTTTGTATGGTTTTTGAGAAATTACGCTTAATAAATTTGTAGAGTAATGGCTGCGTAGCTCATATAAAATTAACTTTTGCGTTTAGGTTACGCTGGTATATATTGACTTTAGTTATAAATCAATGGTTTTCAGTACAGTAAATCACATTGGTTGCATATTGGGCCAATTACTACTAGGTAGAACTTCCACAGCTCTGATAAGAGACTTAAAAAGTAGTAAATTCCATTTTGGTAGGGACATAACTTCAAGTTAATTTTTTAATTATTAAAAATATTTTGAAATCTGTAGCATTACATTGTTTTTTTATTTTTACATAATTTTAATAATTTTTGTTTTCACACGAGCACTTTGGTAGTTCTTTGCTAATTTTTTAGGTAATTTTTACACACATTTATAGTGATTAAAATATTAAATGTTTTAAATAGCAGAGAGAAATTAAGTATGTTCTTTCAGTTGTATTTGATTGTAATCACTCATAATTGTTTTATAAATGTGTTTAGTGTGTTGAATTACTTGCCACAAGTTATTTTACTTTCAAGTATGAGGTTCCACATTTTCAAAGAAACACAGAATTTAGGAAAGATTCAGATATTATTTTCTGAATTCCAGAGAACTTTCACTGCTGTTTTTGAAAAATTTCAGTTGTTTTTCTAGTTGGCATAAAATACCATTTTTACTTTGTATCAAATACTTGTTTTATATTTTTATCATAAATCAGCAAATAGATTACCAACAAATTTATTAAAATAGATTTTATTGCTGATAGAAGCTTGGGTATAAGAATATAATATGGAAATTTAATTTTTAACCCTTCATGTTATTCAAGTAGCTTAAATAGATTCAAAACTTTTTGTAAATGTTGTGAATTAAATTTGCCCTTTTACTCTGTATAATGTTTTTCAGGAACAAATATCATCATCAGGTCTGAATATATTAGTCCATTAATGTTAATGATGGTGATATTAATACATGTAATAGACAAACTTGTGAAATACGAGATTGTACACGTAGCTGGCAGTAGATGTTTTGTTTGGACATGCTGTTTGGTAGTCCCTACAAGATTAACACTACTACATCAGTAGTCATCTCCCATATAATCATGTTTCAGTATGATTTATATTTATTTGCAATTTTTATTTTTAACATTTTGCCTTCCATCACTCCAATTTATAGTAATGGACTGATACATTCACAACTCATGATGGTGACATATTCTGAAACATCTTTAAGAATTAATCATAATCTCTGTTTTCTTTCATTATTAGATAGAAAAAAATAAGTTGTTAAAAAAGAAAGATGGGTTTAAGTCAAGATGTTTTTTTTTAGTTGTTGAATTTTGTTGTACAAGAATAATTCTAACACATGTTGTTTGTTTTTGGATGGATAAATATCCTGATTCACCATGAAGCTTAAATTGGGAGCAGTCCTTAAAAAAAAAAAGTAAATGAGAAAAAATGTTTTCATCCCAAATTGTCTAGTATTGAATAGAAAATTGATGATATCTTAAATTTTATCTTTGTTACTGGAGAAAGTATTTTCCTTTTTTTTTAAACATTGCTTTACTTACATAAGTCAACATTATATTTTTATTGGTTTGTGATTAATATAATATTATTTAATAAATCTGTTTATTGGTTTAATTCGTTGAGTTATTGTATTAGATATAATGTATTTGTTAAAATAGTAATTTATGATTAATGACACTATGTATGATGCAGTGAAAAAAAAATACTTAACTCTTTGAACAGTAAATAAAAGTTTCTGTCACACTAATCCTTCTTCATTTTACTTAAATTTATTCTCATAAATATTAATGAAGAATAATGAAATTCAAAAACATTTTTGAAATATATGATTTGTTAAATCTTATACCACTAAATTTCAAAATTGTAATTTGTTCAGGTGTAGTACTAGGAAATTATCGTCATTAGCTGCTAATAATACATCAGAACCAGATTCACCAGCTGATAATTCAGATACTCCTACTCAGAATTATATGTGTCCAATGTGTGGTAAAAAAATATCAACTAAAGGTAACCTTAAAGTTCATCTTGAAACACATCGTCCTAAAGGAAAATATGGCTGTGACATTTGTGGAAGAATGTAAGTTAAAAGTTAAGTGCATTATACATGAAACTGTTTTATTTTTACTGTGTATTGTTTTATCTGTTTATTTATTATAAATTAGTTTACATACATGTACATATGGCAAATGAAATATAAAAAAATCTCTTCCTTTAAAAACTGTCACTAATAAGCTACCCACATCCTAATTTATGCCATGTGAATAAAAAAAATGGATTAATTTTAAAGAGAAAAATCAGTTAACCATAAAAGTCATTCAAAATTCATCAAGTATTTCTTAACAAAGTAATTATAATAAAAGTTTAAAAACTTTTATCAGAATTATCAATGTTACATTATCACCCCCTTTAGGGTGGGGGCACCCTAGCGGTGGCTAGAGTGCTCCCAGAAAACTTGGTCACCAGGCCATCATACCACTCTACGTCAGAAGCTGCTCCCTCGAGCACTGTACATAGCGTCTTATACCAGTCTGCACTCATATCTGACCCAAGCCGGTTATGTCCGGATGGACTCTCTCAATTTTTGTTCAGATGAATATTACTTTAAGTTTTACTTAGCTTATGTTTACTATTTGTAATGTTAAGTTATAAGTTACAAGTGTTATGTTACAAAATTATTTTAAACCGCCAAGACAGCGTACAATTAAACAATCCTTTATTAAATACGAGGAGTTGTCTTTATTCATCACCTATGAACACATACAGTCCACCTTCGCTCTAAAATCTACCGCAATGCTATTGATCAAGGGCATCCCATCGACGTCACAACAATCAGTATTGTTTAATTTATTAGGGATTTATTGTATATGAACTTGGTCAAATAAATTACTTTTTAACTTATTTTATAAATATCAACTGATATTTAAAAAAAGGTAGAAAATTTAAAAAGGGAAATAGATAGGGTAAACGTGGATATAGTAGGAATTAGTGAGGTTCGGTAGGAAGAGGAAGGCAGCTTTTGGACAGGTGACTTTAGAGTAATTAACTCAGCGTCAAATAATGAGCAGGCAGGATTAGGTTTCGTGATGAACAAGAAGATAGGGAGGAGAGTGGAGTATTTCAAGTCGCATAGCGATAGAATCATTGTAATAAGGATAAAATCAAAACCTAAACCGACAACGATTGTTAACATCTATATGCCTACAAGCGCCCATGATGATGATGAGGTAGAATGTGTATACGAAGAGATTGATGAAGCAATTAAACACGTAAAAGGAGATGAAAATTTAATAATAGTTGGAGATTGGAATGCAAGCATTGGAATAGGCAAGGAAGGAAATATAGTAGGTGAATACGGGCTGGGCAAAAGGAATGAAAGAGGGGACCAACTTATAGAGTTTTGCACGAAGTAAAATTTAGTAATTGCCAACACCCAATTTAAAAATCATAATAGAAGAATATACACTTGGAAAAAGCCAGGCGATACTGCAAGGTATCAGATAGATTATATCATGGTTAAGCAAAGATTTAGAAATCAACTCGTTGACTGCAAAACTTACCGTGGAGGAGACATTGATAGCGACCATAATTTGGTGATAATGAAATGTAGATTGGGGTTTAAAAGCCTGAAGAAAAGGTGTCAGATGAATCGGTGGAATTTAGAGAAGCTTGAGGAAGAGGAGGTAAAGAAGATCTTTGAGGAGGACATTGCAAGAGGTCTGAGTAAAAAAGATAAGGTAGAAAATGTAGAAGAAGATTGGGAGAATATTAAAAAGGAAATTCCTAAATCAGCAGAAGCGAACTTAGGAGGAACAAAGAGAACTGGTAGAAAACCTTGGGTTTCAGACGATATATTGCAGCTGATGGATGAACGTAGAAAATATAAGAATGCTGGTGATGAAAGTAAAAGGAACTATCGACAGTTAAGAAATACTATAAACAGGAAGTTCAAACTAACGAAAGAAGAGTGGATTAAAGAAAAGTGTTCTGAAGTGGAAAGAGAAATGAACATTGGTAAAATAGACGGAGCATACAGGAAAGTTAAGGAAAATTTTGGGGTACATAAATTAAAATCGAATAATGTGTTAAACAAAGATGGTACACCGATTTGTAATACGAAAGGTAAAGTCGGTAGATGGGTGGAATATATTGAAAGGTTATACGGAGGAAATGAATTAGAAAATGGTGTTATAGAGGAAGAAGAGGAAGTTGAGGAGGATGAAATGGGAGAAACGATACTGAGATCTGAATTTAAGAGAGCATTAAAAGATTTAAATGGCAGAAAGGCTCCTGGAATAGACGGAATACCTGTAGAATTACTGCGCAGTGCAGGTGAGGAAGCGATTGATAGATTATACAAACGGGTGTGTAATATTTATGAAAAAGGGGAATTTCTGTCAGACTTCAAAAAAAGTGTTATAGTAATGATACCAAAGAAAGCAGGGCCAGATAAATGTGAAGAATACAGAACAATTAGTTTAACTAGTCATGTATCAAAAATCTTAACTAGAATTCTATACAGAAGAATTGAGAGGAGAGCGGAGGAAGTGTAACCAAAGTGAAACCAAATTGGTCTTCTAGACCAATTTGGTTTCAGGAAAAGTATAGGGACAAGGGAAGCAATTTTAGGCCTCAGATTAATAGTAGAAGGAAGATTAAAGAAAAACAAACCAACATACTTGGCGATTATAGACCTAGAAAAGGCATTCGATAACGTAGACTGGAATAAAATGTTCAGTATTTAAAAAAAATTAGGGTTCAATTACAGAGATAGAAGAACAATTGCTAACATGTACAGGAACCAAACAGCAACAGTAACAATTGAAGAACATAAGAAAGAAGCCGTAATAAGAAAGGGAGTCCGACAAGGATGTTCCCTATCTCCGTTACTTTTTAATCTTTACATGGAACGCAGTTAATGATGTTAAAGAACAATTTAGATTCGGAGTAACAGTACAAGGTGAAAAGATAAAGATGCTACGATTTGCTGATGATATAGTAATTCTAGCCGAGAGTAAAAAGGATTTAGAAGAAACAATGAACGGCATAGATGAAGTCCTACACAAGAACTATCGCATGAAAATAAACAAGAACAAAACAAAATTAATGAAATGTAGTAGAAATAACAAAGATGGACCACTGAATGTGAAAATAGGAGGAGAAAAGATTATAGAGGTAGAAGAATTTTGTTATTTGGGAAGTGGAATTACTAAAGATGGACGAAGCAGGAGCGATATAAAATGCCGAATAGCACAAGCTAAACGAGCCTTCAGTAAGAAATATAATTTGTTTACATCAAAAATGAATTTAAATGTCAGGAAAAGATTTTTGAAAGTGTATGTTTGGAGTGTCGCTTTATATGGAAGTGAAACTTGGACAATCGGAGTATCTGAGAAGAAAAGATTAGAAGCTTTTGAAATGTGGTCCTATAGGAGAATGTTAAAAATCAGATGGGTGGATAAAGTGACAAATGAAGAGGTATTGCGGCAAATAGATGAAGAAAGAAGCATTTGGAAAAATATAGTTAAAAGAAGAGACAGACTTATAGCCCACATACTAAGGCATCCAGGAATAGTCACTTTAATAATGGAAGGACAGGTAGAAGGGAAAAATTGTGTAGGCAGGCCACATTTGGAATATGTAAAATAAATTGTTAGGGATGTAGGATGTAGATGGTATACTGGAATGAAACGACTAGCACTAGATAGGGAATTTTGGAGAGCTGCATCAAACCAGTCAAATGACTGAAGGCAAAAAAAAAAAAAAAATCAACTCCAAGGCAGGGGAAGTGGAGTTTGCATGATTCCATGTTTTGTTTCCCATTTTTCATATGAATAAACTAGCCTGAATTTTAGACATCCTCCCATTGCCACTTGGAGAAGCCTGATATTTAGATTGGCTATGAAAATTATCATAGTATATAAATTTTTAATAATTTTTTGGAGTTGAGGTTTTTCTGAAAAATAGACTGTGCAGAGTTTTTAACAAATGTTAACTTAGAGTCAAGTTGAATATCTAAAAATTTAGTCTGATATTTTTATCCTACTAATAGGTTCTAAATTAGTCTAATAACATCTAAACTTGATTTAAATGAAAATCATTAATTTTAAACTAGACATCGGTCCCTGGTGGTTCCAAACCTCTGTTGGGGATGTAACAAATTGGTAGCTTTAATACTATAGCTAAAAGTATTATATTTTATTCATGTCCATTAGTTTTTTAATGTTCACAATAAAAAAAGCAGACATTTCAATTAAAAAAAAGACTAGATCTGAGAGTCCTTGGTTCTGAATTTGTGAGCTAGTCTATTTTCACATTTTCATTATTTTTGTTTCCATAAAAAGAAATACATTTTCAATTTCTTTAACAGCAAGTAATGGTTTATGTATTGGCCCTGCATCAATCTCAGAATATGCACCAGTATTCCATGACCCAACCTAACTCTCCAACACTGCTTCTTTTAACTCATAACCACTAGTATTATCCATTTACCATCTGCACAGCCGTAGTGGTTTTACTTTAAAATTTTATTCATTGACAAAACTCCTTAAATCGACTCAAAAAAACTCTTGCACAGTTCTGCACTCAAAACTGACTTCATTATTTTATTTTGTTTCCTTTAAAAAAGTACCAACTCTCATCTAATCTAAAATTGTGCAAAGAAAACGAATTGAGAAATAAATTAGAAATAGAAGTAATTAAACAATCAAGAATAAAAATAGAAATGTAAATAATAATAAAAAATAATTTTAATATACTATAACAAGAAAATCAGTAATAAGTTAATAATTCGAACCTCCTCACTGTTTTGCAGTCAAAAACAAACTGATTTTCAGAGTAAAACACACTACATTTTATGTTCAATTAACCAGTAGGCCGTACATACAAGTATCAAATTTCAACTCGCACACTGCAGTAAGAAAAATTCCATCACACATTCAACATAACCCTTAGATAAAAAATACACCCTATCAAAGTAGGTAGTGCCACCTGAATAAACCAAACAATATTGTTAACAATAGATAACAGAGATAAAGAAACATTAACATTCCAACTTGCAGTGTCATAAATAACCACGCTTCTAAATTGCAGATTTTTTTTACCTTAAATTTAGTGTAACTTAAGACCAACTCATCCAATCTTAATCAAATTTTCACATACATAACTTCAAATACGCTACTACAGCATATCTAAATTTCAATGAAATTGATTTAGTAGTTTTGGAGATTTTTAAGTCACAAAATTTTACATATATATATATATATATATATATATATTAAGGAAAACACCATCTAAGTGAATATTTTTGTACATCTCGTACATCAAAACTGAAAACGTAAAGAAAATTCATTTCCCCCCACTCCCACCATGCAGCTAAAAGTAAAACCGTACTTTTCTTTGAAAAGTTGGTAAAACAAAAATCATGTAGTTTGGAAAATCTGACAGACTAGTAACAGTCTGAAACTGCTTAAAATGCTTTGCTTTGTTTGGTATGCTTTTGTATGATATTAAATAATATTTCTTGTATATGAAAATGCCAAGCCTGATCACAATTCGAACCCATAAGCTTCTGTATGAAAAGTAGGATCTTCCACTCCAACATAGAAGTAGTTCTTTATCAGTAGAAATTTATATTATAATTAAGGTATTTATTTAAGGTAATTTATTTAACTTGATTTGAGGTTTTGTAAGAATTTTATGAATATTTGTTTGTTTAAGGATGAGAAGCTATTACACTTTTAGCTGAATCATAATTTCTTTTTTGCCTCTTTCCATTTTTTGGAGAGCCCTCTCTCTCTGTCCTTCAAGATACACACCCCCATTTATATTGATTGTTCACGTTTGTATGAAATTAATAAAAATTCCTTTTTTTATTAATTGTATATTATGATTTTCATGTGTATTTAGCTTTAAAAAATTTGTTGTTAATGCACGTACTTTTACACTGGCCCTGCATTATTAACTTGATCTGTGCATAATGCTGTATGATGATGGTACTTGAATGTATTTGCTTCATTTTGATTTTGAATTTAAATTTTGTGCGTGTTTTCTAAAACATTCATCATTATATTACTTATGTTTGTCAGGTAATAATAAATAACCAGTCTGGTTATTCACATTAAAAGAAAAGCTTAATGTTGAAAATATTTGTTAATTAAATTTTTTTATTGTCACAAATCATAACAAGTTCACTTCTCCTCAGTTATCGATATATTTATTCCTATCTGATTACTTTTTTTTCTCTAGTTCAAATAACTTTACAATTACATAAGCATGTAAATATATATAATGTCTATTTTTATCAGAATTAACATGACTAAAGATACACTCCTGCTCCTGTTATTGGTGTCTAATGGTATATAAAATGTCATATTTGAGCTCTGCTAACCATACTTGCTATAAACATATTTTACCGCAGAGGTTTCTTTCAGTAAGTAAATGGTATAGATTTAAATAAATACGAGGGTTTTTTTTCAAGGTCCAATCGGTCCCGAAATTAAAACCACAGTGAAAATAAAAAATTTTTTATTTGTAACAAGTACTTACATAGTTACGCTATTTCTCTACATAGTCACCAGTCCGATTTAGACATTTGTCGTAGCGTGGTACCAACTTTCCAATACCCTTGTCATAGAGTGGAGCCGCCTGTGTTTTCACCCAATTTTTCTACGCTGGTCTGCAGCTCGATGTCTGTGCCAAAATGTTGTCCTCCTAGCCAGCGTTTCATGTGAGCAAAGAGGTGAAAATCGGATGGAGCCAAGTTCGGTGGGTGATCAAACACTTCCCAACGAAAATGCATCCACTGTTTGAATTGTTCTTTTGTTTCTTCAGTTTTGAAATGGACCCATGTCTTGTCCCCTGTGACCATTTTGTTAAAAAAATCTTCTTCATTGTGGTAGCGCTGGAGAAACACACAGTTTGTGGTACTGAAGTCTCTCGCTCACAATGGTGTAGAGAGCTGACCTTGAAATTTCAGGAAACGAATCACTTAATACAGAAATTGTGAACCAACGATTTTTTCGAATTGCCTCATCACTTGCTCAACTAGATCATCGGTTGACACTCACTTCCTTCCCTGACTGCCTGCATCATGAACACCTGCACATCCTGCTTTAAAGTTCTTGCACATTGTCGCACTTTGCTGTTACTCATTGAAGTTTTACCATACACATTACTTATTCGTCGATGAATTACAGCTGCATTACACCCCTCAGCCTGAAGAAATCAAATTACCGCACGCATTTCACACTTGGTGGGAGATGCTATTGTTGTAGACATGTTTACGTGCCAGCTGCTTATTCAGAACTAAAAAAGTGATGCTTTTTTAGTTTATGCATTTTTGTATATATAAATACATTTACTAAGACAATCGTCATGATCAAATTTTATTTATTTATTAGTCATATTGTTGTTGCTGTTTTTGTAATACATGCATTTTATTTTTTAAATTTTTAATAGATTGTACTATATACTCCTTAATTGTCCATTGGTCCTGGGTGCTATAATAAAATGTCAAATCATTTAGAACTAATGTACAAAAATAATTTTGGTATGGATTGACTCTTCATTGATGTTTAGCTTCATTAAAGAGTGTATTTAACTTTAAAGAATAATTATCCTCTGTATTAAGTAGTACAAAACTTTTATAAACCAGATATTTGTCTTCATGGTTTGGGTATGAACATGAGTGAGCTGGTGCGGAAGGATGTTGACTAGAGATGTGGGTAGGGAATGGACGTTCCATTGCCTCTGCTTTGTCTTTTAGTCAGTAACATAATGTCAGAGGAAGAGGTTCCATTGTTGGTTGCACAGCATATTTTCATGAAGTTTATTACAAATGAGAGTGTCAAATCCTCTGACATTTGAGTAGACTGCAAGTGTGGTTTGGGAATATGACATCACTTATCCAAATCTACAACTGGGAAGACAAATTTACCCAAAAATTTGTCGGCAAACTGGGCTGACAAGTTTGCCAACAAACTTGCAGAGTTTGTCAGTAGTTTGCCGACAAACTGATTGGATATAATACATAATAGGCATTCAACTATCAAATATGGCAGATGACAACATTTGATCAATTCTTGACCTCATTGAAATAGCAACATCTTATGGTTTATGAAATTGCTTCAAAAGTGATTATCAGTCATAGAAATTTCCATTCCATTATCACAAAGCACTTTAGTTCTGTAAAGTCTGTCTGAGATAGACTCCATGAATTTTGATCCAGAATCAGAACAGACCTGACAGAAATCTTCCAAAGTCTCCTGAATTGATTTCAACAAGAGTGACATAATTTTTTGCCTTGTATAGTTACTTATGATAAGACATGGATCTATCACTACACTCCCAAGTTGAAATCTGCGAGTTTGAAGTGACGTAGAAGTAGAGAATCTTACCCTGTAAAGAGAATCACACTTGTCAGCTGAAAAAGTCCTCACAACTTCTTTTGGGACTGAAGAGGCATATTACTCATTGATTTTCTCTATGAACATCACATTATGAATTCTACATACTACTGCCAGCTGTTGGACAAAATGAAAACCATCTATAGGAACAAAAGGTGCTATCAGCCAATTAGAGATGCAATTTTCCTTCATGAGAACACCAGGCCTCATAAAGCTACTAACACTCAAGATAAGCAGGACAGAATTTAGTTGGAAACTTTAGAACATCTCAATACATCCTTAGTACAGTCCAGATTTATCCCACTTTGATTTCTTTTGTTTGGTCATTAAAGCACTGGGAGGACATACTTTCAACATAACAACAAAGCAGAAGCATTCATGCATAATTGGATTGTGATATATCCTCAAGCTTATTATGATGAGGGATCCACAAGCTCCTCAAAAGTTGGGAAAAATGTCTAGAACTTCATAGAGAAGATGACTTAGAAAAACAATAAATATGGTTTGTATTATTATTCTGTACTAATAAATATTAAAAATAAAAGTTCCACTTTATATCTGACTGGATCCTCTTATTAAAATGTTTTTTTTTCTTTACAATATGTGTAGTACTTTTCTTTACACAGATTTTTCATTTTTTCCTTATTGATGTGTTTCATGTATTATTTATTTTTTATTAAATTACAGATTTAAAACTCAATCTAATCTATATAGACATAAAGAGTATCATGGTGGTGTCCAATATCCATGTCAAATTTGTGGACGTGTATATCCAACTAATAGCACTCTACGAGCTCATAGTATAACACATAGTAATCTCCGTCCCCACAAGTGCCCACTTTGTGACAAAACATTCAAGCGTAATCAGGATCTTAAAGTAAGTTTTCAAATAATATATCGACTTAATTGAATTTTACTTTTTATTCAGTTTTCTTTTAAGCTTATTTACGTTATTTTTAATTTACTTTTTTTAAACTTTTGAATTTTTTAGCCTTAATGAATTTTGTCTTTTTATTTTCTTTCACTTTCCATTTCTCCTACCTAATTTCTCATTTTTATATTTTGGCTAGTTTCATTCATTTGCTTTGTATTAGTGATTGGTTGTTTCTCTTTTTAATTTGTCTTTCACTATTATAATGGATAAGTTTTCAAACACACTGGGTAAGAGATTAAAAACAGTATTTACTTTTATTGGTTCTTTTTTCATAAAAAAAAAGAACCAATAAACCTTCAACTGCATGTGAATCAAAATTAAAACGCTTTTCTCATTTTTACACCTTCCACCGATATTTGATGTAAATTACATACAAAACCTTTTTTTGTCTACAAATAGTTAAATGAGTGAAATAAATTTATTCTTTTACTTTTTGTTTAAATCAATATTTGTCAATATTTAATCCTTCAGACAAACCTGGAAAACAGAATGAAGTGATTGTAGTGTAATAATAGTAATTGTTAGCATAATCATGAATGTACAGAACTGTAAAAATTACAAACTAAAGTACATTGGAATACTCACCTATTATTACATCCACTGAGCGATGGTGTATATAATCTTCACTATATCTTTTCATTTAATTTAATGCAGGCCGCAGAAGAACGCCGTTAATTTGATTCAATGAAATACCTATTTTTTTTATAAAAATTAATTTATTTAAAAAAGTTGTATCTCCACATAAAGCATTCTAACAAAAATTCAAACTTTCCTCTTATAAAATAATGTCAGAACAAGAACTGCAAGAAATTAAAATGTCAAGACCGCACATCAGTATGTGGTTAATAAATTTGAAGAAAATTTTCAAAAATTATATTTTTTAAATTGTCCTTAATGATTTGGTTGTATTTATTTAAATATATATATATATATATATATTTAACTTTAAGTGTTATATAAAATCGTAAATTAATGAAAAAGTAACAGTTATTTATAATATCTGGATTTCTAATAGTAAACAAGATGGGTACATTAAAGAGTTCTGTAAAATATGGCAATCTCACCCCTAGCCTATACATAAATAAGGGAAGAAAGGAATTCAAGTGATTTAACTTTTTTTTTATTAGTGATTCTTATAGTAAAAGTATTCCTAGTAAAGGCAGTTACTTTTGTACAGATTTCAATTTTGAATACTAGATCGTGGATATCACTGTTCTTTGGTAGTAGGATTTCAATTAACCACACATCTGAGGAATGGTCGAACTGTGATTGTACAAGACTACACTTTATTTACATTCATACATATCATCCTCTGAAAGTATACCTTAAGGTGTTTTGGAAGCTAAACAGAAAAAAAAAGAAAAGTGCTACTTTCACACATTTTTAATTAAAAGAAAAGAATATACAAAAATTATTATGAAATAAGTTTACCGAAAAATAACATATTTTTTCCATTTTGTTTTGTTAGAAAAATATATGAATCCTCAAATTATATTGTATGTCATTTAGAATCAGAGGAGATGTGGTTCAGGAAAATAATAGTTAATAGAATAACTTAATAGAATAATTGTAAGCATGTGAAAATTTGAGTACAGTTAATCAAGTGTAAATAGGAAATCATCTGGTACATTTTAACAGTGTAAATCTTCAAATTCAGATCTATTTACTTACTTCAGTATATTAAGTTTATCACATACAACTTCTTTTTAAAATTTGTGATTATGAAGAACAAAAAAACATTTTTCCCTTATATTTTGTTAAGGGAACATCTTTCAACATCTTTCGACAAAACTAAATAATATGGTGCTTTTGAGACCAAACATTTTTTGTGTTAACTATGAAAAAAAATTTAGCTTTTAATTTAAAATCCAGTAAAATCTATTTAACTCATTCTCTGTATCATTTGATGAGAAGCTTAAGAACTAGCCTATAATTCCTTTACAACCTGAATTGGTTGGCTGAATTGTTAACCTGAATCCACTTGTAAGTTTGTTACAAATATTTTCAGAAATGACTTTTAATTTTTATTTATAATGTTATTTAATTGTGGATAAATTTAATTTTAATATTTAAAAAAATTTATTTTAAAACATAAATTCAGTATGACTTGAATTCAGTGTGTTTGTGATTTATTTATTCTGCTATTAAACGTACATCTGTTGGGAATAGAATATTAAGTACTTTATTTCTTTAACCAAATTAAAAAGCTGGATTAAGTAAAAAAAAAAGTTATTGATAAAAATAGTGCTAATAGATGTAATTAGATAAGTAACAGATTTGTTGTGTAGAATTTATATTCTGCTTATATCTTAACAGCTTCTGGAATTATAGCTAGAAAATTAAATAACAATAAATCTTGGATAGAGATTGCTACGTAAACATATTGTGTGTAAGAATATAATGAAGTAAATGAAATTTTGTCCTATAACATTTTTGAGATGAACAAAGCAAAGACCAAGCTAAGCTGGAAATTGAGACTGGAAATCTTTGGTATATATTTTGCTATTTATATTTAGTGTTTTAATGTGCGTTTCTAGGATATTTACATTTCTTCATGCATTGTGGTGATGCATTAATAATTACATTTTGTGGGTAGTGAAATTATAAAAATAAAACAGTAAATAAATTAAGTAAATAAAACAGTTGATAACTGTTATTAAAAAAGTACCAATAAAAATCAGTTGACATGAATACATCTTCTATTCCACACAGTTTAATATATTCCACTTTCTTGTACCACAAAGCAGTACTTTATTTTTATTTCTTTTATATATATATATATATATATATATATATATTGTCTTACAAAAAGTAAAACGTTTTTTATATTTACTTATTGATTTTATGTTGAGCAGATTTTTATAACTGATGAATAGTCGGTGTTGTGCAACACAGTGGGTTGCATATTATTGAGCTACTATGCTTTATTGAGTAAGGCTTGACTTGTATATACAAGACATGTAGTATTTAACAACTGAAATATACATCTAATATCATAGCACTTCAAAGTAACTTATGAAACACTTTGGATTTTTTTTTTTACAGTAACTGCATATTTAAGTATAACCCCTTGAGTTTTTAAATTTGTTTGAAGGGATGAATGTAAATTAAGTAGTGTAATGTTTGAAATAATTGATGGTAAGTGTTTAATAGTAACTGTTTGAAGTGATGAATGTAAGTTGAGTGAAAGTAAGTTTAGCCGTGATAGTAGTTGTAAGTTTTTCTTTTGTTTTTTAATGTATTAGTTCAAGTATTTTTTATTTGTTTTAATTTTTGTGATAGTTAATTTTATATTTTAAGTTTTTTTTTGGGCTATGGTAACATGAAAATGATTTTCATCCATCCAACAAAAAAAAAAGTTAAGTCAAAATGTTTATAATTTTGTATGTTGAATATTTAAGATTACAGAGTTGGTTTGTTTAGGTAGTGATGAAATAAAATAGCGTACAAAATGCTAATTGTAATATAAACTGTAGACAAAATTGTCACTATTCTGTTGTTTCAATAAGTGATGGAATTGAATACAACCCTGTTCACACCAGCACTAGAAAATATCTACTTGGTCCAAATGAATGAAAGTCTGAATAATCCATTAATTTCATACAACATATTGATACCACAAGCCATGTGAAATGCAGAAGCATTTTTGAAATTGTGTTTTATATATTCCATTAAGGTTTAATTTAATTAAACCTTAATTACTAAAAAAATAAATTTTGAAAGAAATAGTTATTTAATGTAGTCGTGTCACTATATTTCTTTGAATGAACAACAGGTGACTGCTTCATTAGTGTATGCTTATTTATAAACCCATGCATGTAATAATTGACTGATTTATAATCCATATCCTTTAATTTACTAATAATAAACAAATACGTAAAATATAAATTCACCATCTGAAAAAATATTGAATTAATTAAATTCATTTTTCTGTCTGTTTCATAATGTTGTACAAATTTGAAATTAAAAAATTAATAATATATGTAGTTAAAATATCCAGGCGTAATATTTAGGATCAGACTTTGGAACTTTTATCCAAAATAACAACTTTAACAAAAGTCGGAATGAGCCTCCACTAGGTACACCTGGATATATCCAGAAAAAATTGGAGAAATTTGTCCAGTGAACTAAATCCAAAAAAATTAAATTAACAGCTTTATTTATCATCAAATAACAACTCACTAGATCACATCTAGAGTTGTAACTCGGAACCTAGTCACACCACAGATGATTCCTTGTCAGTCAACCATGAAAGGTTTTTTAACGATACTCCACTGGCTGAACCAAGTAAAACCAGAGTTCAGAGAAGGTAGCATTTGGATATGGTGAAGATAACATGTGATTGGAAGCATTGGAATGACTTAACAATACAAACACGAACAAGAAAAATACAAAGTCCAAAATCAAACCAAAGCAAATCACCTAAATTTCCACACACTGTGTAAACTTACTCATGCAGACTGGTAAACTAAAAATAATAACTGGCCTAATTGACCAACACAAAATTCCATCACAGGTCTCTGTAGGAAATTAGAAACAATGACCAGTATGCCATGGAATCTCAAGGATATAGACTCTACAAAGGTATACCTGGGAAGAGAATGATGATCCCACAGTTTGGAACAGGCTTTTTAGTCAGCCTCAGAATAAGAAACTCCATACAAGAATTCCCCAAGAATCCCAAAACTCACCCTAAAAGAATCAATAAAATTTACACTATAATGAACGCCCAAGTTTACCCACTAATAATAAAAATAACTCTCCAAAAGACCATAAAGAAACAGAAAGGTTAGGGATCTACTTAACCAGACTACACATAACATCCCCAAAAACAATAACCTTCTTCCATCACAATGATCCGTGCTTGATTAGCGCTCTGCGAAAATATGTTGGTATCTGATTGCCTCACTTCATAGTATTATGCTACCCTCTTGTGAAAAAAATTTCAAAAAATTACAGTATATTAAAGAGATTTAACAGATTCTGACAAAAAAATGTTACGATTGGTAATTTTTATGCCTGTAACAAAAAAAAATTGAAACTACAAAAATTACGGTAATTTAATTGCAGATTTTTTTTTGCGCATTTCTACCGTGAAATTTTTTTTTGCTTTCTGTTTATGAAACATAGTTTGCTGATTTTAAAAATACTTTCAAGCAAATCGGTTGAAAATTGGGCAAAATATGATGAAAAACCTGTATCATAAATCATAGATTAGTAACATATGTTAGTATAAGTGAAAGTTGATTCAGAAAAGTACGTTTTATAAAAATCCCCACCACTGAAAAAGGTATTCAGATTGACAAAAAAAAATTTTTACTGTATACTGTTATTCATTATGAATTGTTATGTGTTACATGTTTACCGATATCATTTATCAGAAAAGATATTTGTAGACCTCAAGTAAAAGTGACGTATTTTGTCCACAAATTCCTTCTTTTTTTTTGTGTGTGCCGTATATCATAATGTGTTTCAATACATCAATATGTTGCTACTAAGTTTTTTTTGTAAATAATAAATAAATCCATAATTGTCATAGCAATTATAATACACAAGTCACACACACACACACACACACAAGCACATTTCTGAGAAAAAAATTGGTCATTTTCTTTCTAGTTTAAATAAAACATTTTACATCGTATAAACGTCGTTCAAATTGTGTAATAAAACTGATTCCTTTGTGAATATAAAACAAAGTAACTGACTTAGATGCAATATAAAACGATTTTGTAACAGCGTTTTAAAACTGACGCCGTACATAACCAGTTCCAAGACTAAATGATCTGAAAAGGTTAAACAATTTTTCAGAGACTTCAATTGTCAATTTGACAGAGAAAGAACATATCGCTAACATCATTGGAAAATAGCCTGTCCAAAAGAAAACAATCAAAAATGGATAGAGATCTTCAATCTCTGCAGACCACAAACTAATCTCAAAATCCACATATTTCAAGAGGAAACCTCAAAAACCCAAAACCTGGAAATATCCTGATTCCACTAAAGGAGAATGGTAACTAGACCACGTCTTCATAGACAAACACCACTACAAGATCTACAAGGTAAAAGTCCTCGGAGACACAAGCTCAAATCACTATGTAGTCAAAATTAAAATTAAATTTACTCCCCAAAGAAAGCAACAAAACCAAGCCCTAAAAATAAAAGAAATTGGACCCTACCCAACTAATCAAGAATGAAAATGACCAAAAAGCAACTGAAAAAATAACAATCACAGATAAACTCAAAGATGTTGTGAAGAACATTAAACAAATCACAGAAGAATTAGTCCCACTGAAATCCTGGAAAAAATATCAGTGGTGGAATAGCAAACGTGATAAAACAGAAAAAAGACATTGTCAAGCATGGCTATTTTTTCACCAATTCCAAAAATCAGAAACATCCTTCCAAATTCTAGTAAAAGAAAGAAAAAACCACCTGAACCCTAAGGAGAATAAAAAGACAACACTGTAAAGACACACTGAAGTCAATAGAAGAAGAATTCAATAAAACAGTTGAGAGACTATTACAAAACCTTCAAAGATCAAACCCCCAATGCTACTAATAAAGACTGAAAATGGTAAACTGACCCATAACAATAAAGACAACATGGAAATCCTACCTAAATATTTCAACAAACTCCAAATTTCGAAGAACCGACAGAACTCCTAAGCTTCAATACCCACCACCAGAAAACATTAACCCTCCCACAGTAAAAGAATTCTACCAAGTACTGGGTGAAATGATAAATTACAAAGGAACAGGTGAAGATCAGACTTTTGTTGACATCTGGAAACATGCAGGAAGATCAGCAAAAATTGCCCTTCATTAACAGCTTGTCAACATCTGGATCAAAGAACTACCATAACACTGGACTACAGCTCTCATCCATCCAGTACACAAAAAAGGGGACAAAATAGACCCTAGAAATTACAGGAGAATCTCACTCTTAGATAGAGTATACAAAATTCTTTCAAGAATCATCTTCAACAGGATCGGTTCACAACTCGAGAAAGAACTAGGAAAATACCAGGGAGGTTTTAGACCCTGAAGGAGCTGTCTAGACCAGATCATAAGAATATTTTTATTTTTTTCAAAAACATAATTATATTTACAAATTAAGAAAAAAATGGTGATAACATCTGCACACCTAATAACTTTCAAAAAATATAAAAGAAATAACTTTTCATACAGTGCCAGTAAGTCAGCTATCCCTATGTAAAAAATTTTGTACTATTTAATTTGTAAATCCCAGATTAAATAGTATAAATTACTAGTTCCATCAGCCCACGACCATTATAAATTGTATGGGATTGTAATGCAACAATGTCCTTCATCTGCTCGTACTTTTGATACTTCTGTACTTGTTATTTTAGATAAAAATAATAACAATATAACTCATTAATGAATATAATTTGTTAAGCTATTTGACTGGTGTTTCTATCTGTAGGAAAGTATTTTACATTAATTTTTTTTCAGTTTCACATCAATCAACACACAGGTGCCCGCCCTTACCAGTGCCCATATTGTCCAAAAGCGTTTGCAAGTTCTGGTAACTGCTTTTCCCATCGGAAACGGATGCATCCTAGTGAAGTAGAAAGAGATAGGGAAATGGCAGATGAGATCATATGATAATCATAACACTCAGGTAAGATCAGAATTTATCATTACTTTTGGTTAAAATACTACTTACATACATGTTCTTTATTTAGCTTTATCTTATTTCAGTTATTATAAATTGATCATGAAGTAAATTATCCATCCTTTTTTTTCTTTTATAAATTAGGAAGTGAAAATGTATTACTTGAATTATTTATGTGAATGAATTTTTGCTCTGCAAAGTATTAAAAAAATTTTTAAACCTAGAATTGGAATTTTTTATTTATTTTGAACTATTTTATGGAGTTATCCATCATAAAAAAAATGTGTCATGAAAATGTGTAATCGCAGAAATTTGATTTTGAATGTTTGTATACAAGCATTTAACATAAAAATAAAACAGAAGTATTGATAGAAGAGATATATCTATACAGTGTTATTCATGTAGTGATAACTGGCACTTGTTGAGCACATTCTGCTAGAAAAACTGAAGAGTTCATAAAACATGGGTCCAGAAATGCTCCATTAGCTGTGTTCTAATGGTAGCAATCCAAATGCATGCAGCCAAATGTATTGAAGTAGGACAGATTTTAGAAAATTCACTGTAAATTTTATTAAGTGTATCAATTATACATTCTTATTTTTTAAACATTGTATCAATTGTATAACTTCATTATCTTTAGTTGATAACATTTAAAATTTTTCATATGGTAAGTGTTAGTAATAAAATCAAATTTCTTGAACTTGTATTTGATTTTTATTGAGCTATTTTACATCAATTTTCTCAGAATTAAATTCTGTACAAGCTTTGATAATTTTGCATTTAGCTTTGATAATTACATTTTATGAATTTATTAGTCCTTTAACTAAGTTTTTGTATTACAAATGTAAAAAAAGTGTTTTTAGACAACAGGTTCTTCTGTTTTATGTCGGGTATTATGAAAGATACTGTAGATAACTTCTGGAATTTTTTTTATTCAATTTGTAGGTAAAAATTGTAAGAAATAATCAAGTTTGCCCCTTAATTTGGGTTCCTAGAATTTCAGTATGGAATCAAGATGAAAGTTTGCTAGCCGTAACTCACTAATGGAGTATTTCCAGACCCGTGTTTATGAACTATTTTCAGTATTTTTACTAGAAGAATGAGCTCAGAAAGTGCTTAATACCATGTGAATCATTCTGTTTATATTTAGTGTTATAGTGGACTACCAGTCCTAACAGTTAAACCAGAATAGTAGTACAAATTTTTTATCATAATGTACTTGCTGCGTAACTTAGAATGCAAAATTTCCCTGCGATTTATTCTTAAAAAATAGTGTTGAGGATATTTCATTAAAATCTTTTTATTTATATTTTTTTTTATTATTTTCGATTAGATCTAATATGGAGATTGTATATGGAATTCTTATTGTAAAATATAGTGATTTATTAGAAGGGTTCAGAAAAAATTCTTTACAATTTTCATTCTCTTAAACTATCCATGAGTATATATTTTACTGCTCTATCCACATTTATTAGAAGAATTAGAGAGTTTGATTGCAAGACAGGGTTTCACTTGTTTGATTATGCGAAGAAACTTATCAGTGGTTAAATTGAAGACCAAATTCTATTAGAAAAGATAAATTTTATTGTACCTTCCTTTATCAGATCTTGTTCTCTACTGCATCAGCTGAAGAGTAAGACAGTTTATGGAAAAAACTCTGCTTAGTTTTACAGTTTTCCAGTTTAATAGCATATTTGACAGATTGGATTTATTATTTGGTTTGACAAATTCTTCTAACTTTCTTCCTTTTCTGCACTTTGACTTTAATGTTTCAGTGAATTTTGATCTCTACTTTTAGTATCTCTCTTTTTTAAATTTCTTTTGCTGTTGTTTTCTACGTGTATAATTTTTTCTAAAATTTAAATTTGACTTTAATATTTCAGTGAATTTTGATCTCTACTTTCAGTATCTCTCTTTTTTAAATTTCTTTTGCTGTTGTTTTCTACGTGTATAATTTTTTCTAAAATTTAAAATACAAAGTTTATGTTTAATTTTCTGTAAAATTATAAGTAATAATCCACATTTTTAAAAACAACTTTTTTACCAGCCATCAAAAGTGTATATTATTTTTATTTATTTTGGCCTTTTATATATGTATAATGAAATGAGTAAGATCTAATAAATAACTAATGATGTGTGCAAATTCTAATTTTTGGGTTTTCCCTCCACATGCTTAAGAAGTTCATCAAAAAGTTATTGAAGAATTGATAGATTTAGTTTCAGTTCAGTATTATTAGATCAAATAACTATGTTAAATAAAAGAAATCTTGCACTCGATTCAAACTAATAATGAATGAAGATCTCTTAACTTTAGTTGATGAAAGTGTTGAAAAAAGGTGAAGTATTGATAAAAAACAAGAACACTGCAAGCTTTTGGAGTATGGATGTTTATTAACCTACGTTTGTACGCTAAAGAAACATGTTAATGATGAAGTCATATAATGTTAGTTTGGTGGGTTATAACAGGTTGCCTGCTTTAAAAAATTTATTTACCAGTAAACAGAAAAAATAAACTGACTAGATTCATTTTTTTAATCTAGTCATAATAACATAAATAGATTGGTATTTGATAAAAGACTGCTTAAATTGAAACTTTTTTTTGCTGTATTATTATAATTTTTTATGTTTGCATAGGATCACTTTAGTCTCCATTATCCAAATCTCTTTGATGGGACTGTTTGGGCCTTGCGATCCTCCCAGTACTTTTTCTTACGTTCTGATCTTTGTGCCCTTTCTAGTGTTGAAATTGTTTGTGTTCTGCGTTTTTTCTTGTGAGTTTTTGTTCTTGATTTTCTTGTTTAATTTTATCTTATCTGTGGTACGGAAACTGAACGCAAGGGTAGCAGGAGTTTGTTTTCTCCATACTAACTGCAAAACCTGGACAAATGTTCCTTGCTGCTGTGTCTTTCTATTTTATTTGTTTTTTGGCGGTTATAGATTTTTTTTATTTTATTCATGGACAGATTTCGTATTTGCATTCTGGTACCTTAGACCAATGAGAAACAATTGACTGAGGCTGATAAGGTGATACTAAGGATTTGTACTTCAGCAATATTCTCCTTCAGTCAGTCCTTTAGCGAAATGTGGCGTTTCTGACAAACCACGGTGCTCCAAAAATCGCCTGCAGCGCCACGTTTTGGACGGCCTCCAGCTTTTTTTGGAAAGTAAAATACAACAGAGCCCCCCATGCCGTGTAGGCGTATGTCAGAATTGGCAAGACGTAGAGTCTGTATATTAGTATCTTAGTCGCCAGCGGAATGGGGCTGGCTTGATTAAACACTGGGTATAGGGAAGTCTTAGTGGCCTTTGCCCTCTGAGTAACATATTTTACATGTTCCCCTAAGGTAAGCCGTTTATCCAGGACTACTCCCAGATGTTTATGTCTCAAAGGGTATTTTTCCCCTGAGATTTCCAGCTGTTTGGCTGGAGTGCCTCGCTTGTGAATGCCGTGCTATGTGAATAGCACGGCCACGGACTTTTCCCCGTTGACCCTGATTTACCACTCATCAAGCCACGGCTTCACTAAATCCAGTTGCCGTTGGAGTCTCCCGACTGAGTAATCCATATTTCGGAATGCGTAGTATTATGCCGTATCATCGGCATATAAAGCGGTGTTGACGCCTTCCGACAACGGCGTATCGTTTGTATATGCAATGTACAGAATCGGCGAAAGGACTGCCCCCTGGAAAACCCCGGCGGTTATCGCCTGGTAGTTGATAGGATACCCCAACCCGTACTGCGAACTGTCTTATCAGTAGGTATTGACATGATACACATAACTGTCTTACCTTATTAGCTTGACATGGCGGCCAGGGACCGTCGTGTGAGCCATTTTATGCAGTAGGCCGTCATGCCAAACTTTATCAAAGGCTTCAGCCACATCCAAGCAAACGGCTGCGGTCACCGCTTTCCTATTCAAGCCTCCGACAAGACTATCCACCAGTAACTGGAGGGTTGTCAAGAAGCCTTCTCTAAACCCGAACTGCTCAGACCGAACCTCCGACCCCAGACATCGCCGAAGTCGCTAGAGGAAAATTCTTTCGAAAAAACTTTGACAATGCCGTCAGTAAGAAGATCGGCCTGTAATTCCGGGGAGAATATAAACTTTTCCCCGGTTTGGACACGCATACCACCTTCGTCGTTTTCCAGCATTCTGGAAAATACCCTACGTACAAAATGGACGTGAAAAGGGTGGCCACGGTCGCTATGAGAAGGGGGGAACTTCCGGTATGCTAAGGCTTTGATCCGGTCCACCCCTGGGACTTATCGGGGCTTGTGGCTTTGATAGCCGTGGTCACTTCTGCTTCAGTGACGCGGTCTATTTCGCGGGGGGCATCTTCTGCCTGAGCGAAGTAGTCCGCGAGGAAAAATTCCACTTCGGTTGCATGGTCGTTGTTTGGCCGGGCGGGGTTTGGAGTGAATTGTTCTTCCAGTGTGTCCGCGAAGACCTCTGCCCAGTCCGACTCGGAATCTCGCCCGCCAGGGAATCTCGTCATCCCAGCACCGGGTGGCGAGACTTCTTTTCTTCGCGTAGCCGTTTATTCAACCTGAATACCGAAGAGATGTCGTCCGATATAGAGACGAGATAATCTCTCCAAAATTTTTCGCGATGTTTTGTCAGCAATACTTTTACCCTGCCCGCTTGTCGTCAGGGGACAGGGTGAGGCGACATCTCCTCCTCAGCCAGCGCTTTTCCAAGATTGCCTCGGAGATGTGTGGTGGAGATCGTTACGGAAGGGCCGTGCGGCCTTCTCCGTGTTGCTATAAGACAGAGCCTCTTTTATGGATGATGTGACGAGATCGACCGTGTCGTTGATGTCCTCCGGTGTGGTCAGGAGTTCTAGATCTACCGGCCTAAAATCCCGTTGGAGAGCCTCATGGAACTTTCTCCAGTTCATTGACCTTCAGGGAGTTGGTGGTGGGTCTCGCCCGGCCCCTACTAGGCCCAACTTCAGTAAGACCGGTGAATGGTCCGAGCTGAGGTCCTCGATCGTTTCTACTGCGAACGATATTTGTACCGCTCTCAGAATCGCGATGTCGACCACGTCAGGTCTCGACTGATCATTTGCACCCACAAAGGTGGACACTTCAGAACCTGTGACGAGTAGCCTGCGGGCCTCGCTTCTTTGCATAACAACCTGCCATTAGCATTTATTACGTGGCTATTCCAAGACGTGTGTTTAGAATTGAGATCGCCCATGAGTATGAAGGGACCATCCCGATTTTCCTGCACGCCATCTATGTCAGCACCGAGTATAGCTGAGTTCGGCCTGTTATATGCCGAGACCAGTCTGTATACTAAGCCTAGATGTTGCACATGTATGAGGGTCTGTTCCGTGACATCGGTGTGGACCTCTACCCGCATATGCGTGATTCTTCTGTGGACTAAAATAGCGGTTCCGCCACTGGCGGGGCTTCGGCGTGGCACTACCCTGTCGGTTCTGTAGGTGAAATAGTTCCGAAGGGTCAATAATTTGTCCGGCTTGAAATGCGTTTCTGATAACAGTGTCACATTAATTTGTAGGTCATCGGCCAGAGCTCCACCGTCTTACCTGCTACGGAACGCGCGTTCCACTGCAGCAGTCGCAAAGTTTACCTAGCCATACCGGGTGAGTAAGGCATTCAATCAAGTACTGGAGTAGGTCCCTAATAGATTTTGCCTGCAACAGCAGGTCAATACAGCCAAAATTTCGAGTAGGACGTCCTATACTGACATCCTCGCCAGAAAGTTGTTCTCGGCGCTCTCCTTCGAGGACGCGGCTTCCGGCTTTTTCCCCGTTGGGGCGGCTGGGTGTTTCTGACGCCACCTTTGGTGGGCGCCGAGTCTCGAGAGATCTTGGGTATTGCCACAGTTTGAGTTTCACCCGCTGTAAACAAATTATATTTCTTACTGAAGGCTCGTTTAGCTTGTGCTATTCAGCATTTTATATCGCTCCTGCTTCGTCCTTCTTTAGTAATTCTACTTCCCAAATAACAAAATTCTTCTACCTCCATAATCTTTTCTCCTCCTATTTTCACATTCAGTGGTCCATCTTTGTTATTTCTACTACATTTCATTACTTTTGTTTTGTTCTTGTTTATTTTCATGCGATAGTTCTTGCGTAGGACTTCATCTATGCCGTTCATTGTTTCTTCTAAATCCTTTTTACTCTCGGCTAGAATTACTATATCATCAGCAAATCGTAGCATCTTTATCTTTTCACCTTGTACTGTTACTCCGAATCTAAATTGTTCTTTAACATCATTAACTGCTAGTTCCATGTAAAGATTAAAAAGTAACGGGGGATAGGGAACATCCTTGTCAGACTCCCTTTCTTATTACGACTTCTTTCTTATGTTCTTCAATTATTACAGTTGCTGTTTGGTTCCTGCACATGTTAGCAATTGTTCTTCTATCTCTGTATTTGAACCCTAATTTTTTTTAAATGCTGAACATTTTATTCCAGTCTACGTTATCGAATGCCTTTTCTAGGTCTATAAACGCCAAGTATGTTGGTTTGTTTTTCTTTAATCTTCCTTCTACTATTAATCTGAGGCCCAAAATTACTTTCCTTGTCCCTATACTTTTCCTGAAACCAAATTGGTCTTCTCCTAACACTTCCTCCACTCTCCTCTCAATTCTTCTGTATAGAACTCTAGTTAAGATTTTTGATGCATGACTAGTTAAACTAATTGTTCTGTATTCTTCACATTTATCTGCCCCTGCTTTCTTTGGTATCATGACTATAACACTTTTTTGAAGTCTTCCCCTTTTTCATAAATATTACACACCAGTTTGTATAATCTATCAATCGCTTCCTCACCTGCACTGCGCAGTAATTCTACAGGTATTCTGTTTATTCCAGGAGCCTTTCTGCCATTTAAATCTTTTAGTGCTCTCTTAAATTCAGATCTCAGTATTGTTTCTCCCATTTCATCCTCCTCAACTTCCTCTTCTTCCTCTATAACACCTTTTCTAATTCATTTCCTCCGTATAACTCTTCAATATATTCCACCCATCTATCGACTTTACCTTTCGTATTATATATTGGTGTACCACCTTTGTTTAACACATTATTACATTTTAATTTATGTACCCCAAAATTTTCCTTAATTTTCCTGTATGCTCCGTCTATTTTATCAATGTTCATTTCTCTTTCCACTTCTGAACACTTTTCTTTAATCCACTCTTCTTTCGTTAGTTTGAACTTCCTGTTTATAGTATTTCTTAATTGTCGATAGTTCCTTTTACTTTCTTCATCACCAGCATTCTTATATTTTCTACGTTCATCCATCAGCTGCAATATATCGTCTGAAACCCAAGGTTTTCTACCAGTTCTCTTTGTTCCTCCTACGTTCGCTTCTGCTGATTTAGGAATTTCCTTTTTAATATTCTCCCATTCTTCTTCTACATTTTCTACTTTATCTTTTTTACTCAGACCTCTTGCAATGTACTCCTCAAAGATCTTCTTTACCTCCTCTTCCTCAAGCTTCTCTAAATTCCACCGATTCATCTGATACCTTTTCTTCAGGTTTTTAAACCCCAATCTACATTTCATTATCACCAAATTATGGTCGCTATCAATGTCTGCTCTAGGGTAAGTTTTGCAGTCAACGAGTTGATTTCTAAATCTTTGCTTAACAATGGTATAATCTATCTGATACCTTGCAGTATCGTCTGGCTTTTTCCAAGTGTATATTCTTCTATTATGATTTTTAAATTGGGTGTTGGCAATTACTAAATTATACTTCGTGCAAAACTCTATAAGTCTGTCCCCTCTTTCATTCCTTTTGCCCAGCCCGTATTCACCCACTCACTATATTTCCTTCCTTGCCTATTCCAATGCTTGCATTCCAATCTCCAACTATTATTAAATTTTCATCTCCTTTTACGTGTTTATTGCTTCATCAATCTCTTCGTATACACACTCTACCGCATCATCATCACGAGCGCTTGTAGGCATATAAATATTAACAATCGTTGTCAGTTTAGGTTTTGATTTTATCCTTATTACAATGATTCTATCACTATGCGTTTTGAAATAGTCTACTCTCTTCCCTATATTCTTGTTCATTATGAAACCTACTCCTGCCTGCCCATTATTTGAAGCTGAGTTAATTATTCTAAAATCACCTGACCAAAAGTCTCCTTCCTCTTATCACTGAACCTCACTAATTCCTACTACATCCACATTTATCCTATCTATTTCCCTTTTTAAATTTTCTAGCCTACCAACCTTTTTTAAACTTCTAACATTCCACGCTCCGACTCGTAGAATGTTATTTTTTAATTTTCTGGTGACCTCTTCCTTAGTAGTTCCCACCCGGAGATCCGAACGGGGGACTAGTTTACCTCCGGAATATTTTACCAAGAAAGGCGCCTCCATCATTGCTATATGAAAATGCAAAGAGCCACATTTTCTTGGAAAAAAAGCAGCTGTAGTTTTCCATTGCTTTCAGCTGCGCAGTACTCAGAGGACTGAGTGATGTTGATATGGCCGTTTAAGTCGTCCTGACTCACGCCCCTAACAACTACTGAAAGAGCTGCTGCCCTCTTTCAGGAATCATTCCTTAGTCTGGCTCTCAACAGATACCTCTCCGATATGGTTGCACCTTCGGTCCAGCTACTCTGTATCACTGAGCACTCAAGCCCCCTCACCAATGGCAAGGTCTCATGATTCATAGTAATTTAATACTAGTATAAGTTTAAACTCACAAAAATAATAAATTAACTTATTTAAAAAAAAAAAAAATTAAGGGGGATAGCTGCTTAGATTAGCGTAACCTGCTAATACAATGGGGTGGTTAAACCTGGAAAAGTCTCTATCAGTGAATGACTAAATAAAATTTAATTAAAAATGATTTACTTAATACTAATCACTACTTAATCTATAAAATAGTTCGAAAATAATATAATTACTTTGTCGTAAGCCTAAAAATAAAACCTACATAGTTAACTAATTGTTAAACACTTATTTAAAATAAAAGTAAACTATGCTAAAACTTATTCGGTTTGACTGGAAGGTCAAACAAAAGATATAATGTTTTTCCTGGCTGAACTGGGTACCCTAACAGTATGTTGATCATGACACTGGAAATGTCATTCAGGTACACACACACACACAATACTGAGCACTAGAAAACACATCCTTTCACGACCACTGCTAGACAGAGACTCCTTATTTGCGGTTCTTCTGGTGTAAGTCCAATTTCCTCAGATTCCCTCTTATTTCTCTGATCTATCTACATTCTGTCTGGGTATTTTTTGAGTCAAGATTGTACTATACTAGCTGTTTCAGAAGTCTTGAATCTTGCATCCTCATGATGTATCCAAAGAATCCTAGTCTCTTTTTAAGCATTGTATCAGTGTTGAGTTCTAAATCTTTTTACATGAGTTTGTTTGGCACAATCCATCACTGCCCATTTTTCTGGTACTTTTTGTTGATGCAGGTTCTTCAAATTTTTTTCAGATTTTCTGGAGTCTGTCTGTTTTTGTTCGTTCAGGTGGAAGACTGTTTCTACTGTATAAGTGGCTTCTGGTTTTATAACTGTGTTATAGTGTCTTATTTTTGCATTTATTGATAGGCATTTTTTATTGTAAGTGTATCAGATTAATTTTTGAACTTTAGGTAGTTTGTTTCTTCTTATCTGGATCAAGGTTTTTTTTTTTGTTTAGGTTGTTTGTTATTATTTCTTTGAGGTATTTAAAATTTGGTTACTATTTTAATTTTTTTACCGTTTGTGTTTACTTCTTTTAATTGTGTTGGTTTTTGCCACTTAATTTCTGTCCTTTTGAATGATATTTTGAGCCAATTTTATTTGCAAGGTGTGGAAGTTCTAATATCTATGATTTAGCTTCAGTGATGTCATTTGCTAGCACTGCCAGGTCATCGGCAACATCGACAGCTTGTGTTGATTTATTGGCCTACATTTATTTTTGCAGGATTATTTGAGCCAATCTGTCATTACCATTTCTTGAACACAGTTGAATAATAGTGGGGTGAGAGCCCATTGCCTTGGCTCAGTCCTGTTTTGATCTCAAATGGTTCCAAGAGCTTGCCTCTGAAATTTACCTTCTACTTGGTGTTTGTGAGAGTCAGTTTTATCATATTTATTAATTTGGTATGTAGTCCAAAATTTCTTGAAATCTACAAATTTTATCACCATGTCTCTGTTTCTCTCCCTGTTGTAATTCATTATTAGTTTGAGACTCATAATCTAGTCTAGACAGCTCCTTCAGGGTCTGAAAGTTGTGTTGAAGATGATTCTTCAAAGAATTCTGTATGTTGTCTAGGAGTGAGATCTAACAGTGAGAACTGTTAAGATCTGTTTTATCCCCTTTTTGTGTAGCGATTGATGAGGGCTGTCGTTCAGTGTTTTGGTAGTTCTTCTTTGATCCAGATGTTGACAAGTTGTTAATAAAGGGCAATTTTTGCTGATCTTCCTGCATGTTTCCAGATGTCTACAAAAGTCTGATCTTCTCCTCCTGCTTTCTGCATCATCTCACCCAGTGCTTGGTAGAATTCTTTTGTTGTGGGAGGGTTAATGTTTTCTGATGGTGCTGGTATTGAAGCGTAGGAGTTCTGACAGTTAATCAAAATTTGGAGTTTGTTGAAGTATTTAGGTAGGATTTCTGTGTTGTCTTTATTCTTATAGGCCAGTTTACCATAAGTTATTAGTAGGGTTGGGGATCTGTATTTTTGGAGCTGAATTTTGAAGGTTTTGTAGTAGTCTCTCAACTGTGTTTTATTGAATTTGTCTATTGACTTTAGTGTGTCTTTATGGTGTTATCTTTTTATTCTCCTTTGGGTTCAGGTGGTTTCTTTTCATTTTTGGATGGTAGTTTCTGGTTTTTTTTTGAATTGGTGAAAAGATAGCCATGCTTGAAGCCTTTTTTCTACTGTTTCATCACATGTGCTGTTCCACTATTGATTTTTTTTATGGTATTTTATTTTATTGGTTACTGTATTGTAATTATACTGTTACTATATTATAATAACAGGTAAAATTACTTTAGAAAAATAATGCTTTATTGCTTATATAATACTTTTACTATGCTTTATTGAGTACTATTTTTTAAAAAAAACTAAAAGATTTCAGTTGCAGATGACAACGGTTTAATAAATCTCATGACTGTATTTTGTATTTATTCTTTTACTCATTAACTAAATATAGTAAAAATAAATAAATTTGAGCAAACAGAATTAGTTTAACAGTAATTTATACATTGTTAGGTACAATTTTTAAAATAAAAACAATACTTATGAGGTGAGCAATCAATCTAGACTACAGTATATAACTCAAGTACATAAAAAATTTAAAGAAATAGATAATTAATAAAATATCTACTACATAAGAAAAATCCATTTTTTTTCATAATTCTTAACTTTTTTCAATCCAAATGAGAAATTACGTTAATGAACCTAATTAATGAATTACCAGGTAAAATCCTGATTTATGCAGTTAAGTTGCATAAATCAAATTGTTGAACTGCATGACAATTGACCATAAAAATGGTCAATTGTCATTCCCAGAAAAATTAATGGGAAGACAAAAATATAAAATAAAATGACAAAATAAAATTGTATGTTTATGTGCAAATAACAGAACACAATTCCAGCATAATACTCTAAAAAAAATTTGTTGACTGAATCAGTTGTTTATTTTTTTTTTTATTGTTTTTTCATATTATGCCTCGTTTACTTTTTAGGTGATAACCAGAATGGCTTAAGGACACAGAGCATCAAGTACAACTTTGTATTTATATACATGTATATGTAAGAGTTTGTTATACATTTTGTTTGCAAGAGAAGTTTTCTATTGTGTGAGTAGTGATAATCTTAAATTAAAATAGTACATTTATATTATAATCTTTAAATTATGACAGTTTTTCAGTCTAGTCAGAACTTGTTACTGGTATGTAGTTTTCTGTAAGCGATAACAAATAGGTTTGATACAAAGATATACTTTTTTTTGTAATGTGCTAGTCATATTTTTAGTCATTAATTGGATTATTAGAGTTATTTATTCATAGACTGTGTCAGTTTCCATAAGTAGTGTGATAATTATATTTTGGGAGATTTTATTTTCTTTAGTTAAAGTATCCTTTTTTTTAATAAAAGGATAACTAGTAGTAGTTATGACAGCTACTCCAATTAGAGTTGTTACTTGTTCATAAAAAATGTTTTTTTGCATTTTTAGCCAGTTGTTTATTCTAACATGATATTATATGATATATTAACCTGATATATTATTATAACATGACATTATTGATATTAATGAATGTTTAAAAATTGTTGAGTCAAATTTACATACTTATCAGAGTTATGATAGTTTTTTTTTATTATAAAAAAATGGATAATAATGGTCTTTAGACCTTGGTAAAAAGCTGTTAACTGTAATTAAACTTTTTATGTCTGTTTTTAGATATAAAAATTTCAACTGATGATTTACTTACAGTCCCAAAAAGTGACTGTAACACTGATGACTATTATCCCTGTTCCGTTAATTATGATTCAAGTTTAGGTGTTCCCAGAATTATCTATATCAGATTATTCAGCATCTGTCAAAAAGTTTCCACGTATGATACTGACCATTTTATTCACAGTGGTTGAGTTTTTTCTGACATTCTAAGGAAAAAATTAAAAACCTCTTTTCACTTTTCATTTTACATAGTAAAATGCATTTATTGAAAAAATATATTAAAAAATATTGTCACCATTCTTGCATTTTAAAGATTTTTTGGCACGCATGCCACAAATGATGCAGCTGCTTAGGGCCTGAAGCCAGAAAGCTGCATACAATAACTGGAGACGTCCAGCATATTCATAACAAAACTAATTAACTATAAGTATTGGATGAAACAAGAATTACAGTGAATATAAAAATATTCATAAAACAATATATATATATACTAGCACCCGCATGGGCAAATTTTGCCAAAATTCACCAGCAAAGACAAAACTTATCCCTCCCATCAACTTATTACATGACCTAAGGTCCCTAAGAATAAAGTCAATTGCTTCAACAAGAGCTCAATGAATCATGGTGCATTCATCTCATGCAATAAGTTTGTATCTTGAAAAAGTTTACCAAGAGGACCATTTTTTTGTACAGATTATACTGACTTTTATCCACATAATACATTTAATGGCATTTTAAAAGTTGAATGAACAGTCCTACCACCAGCAAGGAATGTTGCAGCAATGCCTGACAATGCTACATCAATAATCAACCTACCTAATGTTAAAATTTGTTAGAGATTAGTTTAGTGGTTATTGAGATTTTTGCTAACATACAAACAAACATTTCCTCTTTATATAATAGTGAGATATATACAGATGATTCACAAAGAATATAAGACTTTCAGTACATTTTCTACTAATGAAAATAAAGAAGAAAGTTCATGTAAACATTGGTTCAAAAACGCTTCGTTAGCAGGTGTTGGCTGGCAAACAATTTCGCCTTGATTTCTGCACATTTGGTAAAATTAAGCGAGACTGCAATTCTTGGGACCCAAATTAAGGTGTAAATTTATTGGTTTTGTATGAAATCTTAACTGAAATATTGAAAAAAAAAAATAGGTCCAAGGACTGTTTTTTTTTGTAAATTTTTGAGAAATCTAAAGTAAAAGACAAATGATTGAAGTCTAAAAACACACTATTTTATAATTGACTGGTGTAAAATAACTTTGTTAAATGGGTAATAAAAACACCTAAAAGTTTTAACAGAGCTTGTAAACAATTTGATTCTGAATAAAATGGTATGAATAAAGTCCATAGAAACTAAATATAAACATAAGAATCTTGGATTTTATTAGATTTTGTAAGAATTGGATATTCAGGACAGTTGTACCACACTGAGAATTCTAATAACTTACTCTTTTATTGAATTATGCTTTTGTTCAGATACTAATGATTTCAAGTGGCCCCACAGGTAATAGTTCAGAAATGTTATCCAGGCAACTGTGGAGGCCAGTTGATAGGTTCATAAAGTCCAATCCAGTTGTTTAAAAAAGTTGCAGTTGTCTAACTTCTAGAGAAAAGTGTACAGTTGCTCCATCTTGCTGGAAAATCATTTGCAATTTTGTAATTAGACAAACATCTTCCAATAGGTCTTGTAAATAATTCTGCAAAAGGTTTAATATGAAGTACTCAAAACATTCTCATTGAAAATAAATGTCACAATATTTTGTTGCTTATAATACAGCACCAAATGTTTATAATGGAACTTGTGTTGGTATCCAGTTTCAATGGTGTCATGTAAATATTTTTGAATTTAAAATTTTGATTCTGCCTGTTTTTGTGAATTAAAAATTCCACTCAAGTAAATGTAGCTTCATCAATCAACAAAAATCTACTTTATTAACATTATCCAGAATCCAGTGACAAAAATTTGAGCATACAGGGAGATCTCTGGGAAGTAAATTTTCTACCTTTTATAAATTAAAATGATGGAGTTTATCTTTTCGAAGTTCACCATACTTTACTTTGTGTTAAAAAACCAGAATGGTAAGAAATTTTTCCAATGCTGATGCCTTGCCTACATTCATTGTGCTGAATTATGTTTTCTTCTACTTCAACAGGATGTTGTTCTTGCTATTCGGCAGTATATGATAACAATAATCCAATGGTACAAAAGCACCAAAATACCAAAGCAAAGATTCTTTGCCACGAAATTCTCCATTTGGAAATCTTTGATGATATTCTCAGTGTGCAGGTAAGGCATTTTCATTGCTGAATCCGTAAACAAAAATTATGTCTGCATATTCTTCACTGGAAAATTTATAAAGCATAGTTAGATAATGAAATACACAATATTCCATTCACTTATTTAAATATTTTTTTTTGTTCAACTGCAATATAAAAAATATAATTATTGGAATCAGCTATTAGTATTGCCAATTTATGAAATAAATTTTTTTGTTGATGTTTTGTTTTATTTGACTTAATTTTTTTAAATTTTGATTGGTTTTTTCTAAAATATTTAATTCTTTTATTTGGTAATATTGAACAATTTATTTTGTTTAATACCTGGTTAAAATCCATATTAAAATGCCACATGCAGTTGTAAATGCCTTGTTAAAATGCCACATTTGATGTGTTCTGTTTTTAATAAAATCTAAAATTAGTACAGTTGTATTTAGTTTTTGTGCACGTTATTCATACCATATTACTCAGAAACAAATTTTTTACCATTTTGTTTTAAACTTTTATGTATTTATTACCTGTTTTACAAAGTTATTTTATACCAAACATAAAGTAGCATGTTTTTTAACCTCAATCATTTGTCTTTTACTCCAGATTTCTCGAAAACGATAAAAAAAGACAGTTCTGGAACCTGTTTTTTTCTTCAGGTTTTCAGTTCAGATTTCATATAAAACCACTAAATTTACCCCTTAATTTGATTATAAAATATAATAAATCTCATAATGTCAATTATAAGTATGAATTAGAACAGGTTTTACTGACTCCTGTTCATTTTTTTTATTTTAACTCTTATTTTCACCATGACACCCAGTATTCAAACACTATACATAGATTTCCTACATTTTTCTTTAAAATCCAGAAGTTGACATACTTTTTTGACAAACAATGATTGTTGTTTCTCATTTAATGCTTTATTAATTACCAAGCAACTTTTTCAGAAGATCTATAACTTCTGGCCTATTGAATCATAATCATTAACTGAGAAATCTTTGCAATAATGATTACTTTCACAGAGCTCAAATTTAGTTCCAAAACAAACTCTCTCTATTGAGCATATATTATTACTGTTCTTGTTAAGCATATATTAAAAATATACAAATTAATTTTTATGTCTACGGTGCTATTTTTATTATTGCAAACATTTTTGGTAGGCTTATAATAGTATTTTAAAGACTCATTTAAAAGGTCTAAAAATGATCTAACCATATGCCAAGTGTTGCATCATATCTTGGTTATCTTCTAACAATTTTTTTTATGGGACTGACATACAACATCCTACTTAGTAGTTTATTCTGCATCAGTGATATTGTTTCAGAAAAAAATAATTTATCTGATATCTGTTTATTTCCCAGTAATCTTTTTTTTTCTTTTTAAAGATTAGGCTGATATTTTAAAATAATAGAAGTAGATTTTCTTAAAATAGATCATCATCATTCTATTTAAAATAATGTCCATTATTTTATTAATACCCTTTTAATAAAATAAAAGATTATTTTATTAAAAAACATTAACAAGATGTATTCACATTTCAACAAATTCATACAGTCTGTTGGATTTGAAGTTTTGTAATAAAATAATACAGTGGATGTACGACTCTCAGTTCACTTACACACAGAATTTATAAACATTATCATTTAATGATAAAATAATCATTATAACAAGGTAACCTGTGAATTTATAATGTAATTATTCATATATATATATATTTTTTTTCCCCTCCCCCCGCACTCTCACGATCTGTGTGTGCACGCGCGCGCGCGTGTGTGTGTGTGTATGTGATATTTCTTCCCCATGTACATGAACCCCAAATGAAATATAATGCAAGAGCAATATTAATACAAAGTTTAACAATGCAATATCAAATAACAGTGATTAATTAAAATAAAGAACTAAATATAATGTTTAATTATCTTAAATGTTCTTTTGTAGACATTTAATATTATTCAAGTCCAATGAAGTCCATGAGAATATAAATTCCTTTATGTTTGTACAAGTAACGCAGGTACATATTATAGATCTACTTTTTGGGTTTTTTGCATAATTGGGAAGAACAATGTAAACTAGTTCTATTTCTGAAGACTGGCTGGGAATGTTTTCAACCTCAGCAATAGGTACATTTGAAGATCTATTTGTACTTGAAGTGGCCATAGGTTAATTTGATAACTGCACTGGACCAACTGATGCTCCGTTAAAGCCCATCAGGGCTAGAAATGGGGGGGGGGGTGACCAGAATCGTCACAAGGTGGGTGCCTTCCTCTACGGGGGTTGGGACGAACCAACTGATGATGAACAAGAAGCATTGGGAGAATATTTGATGGTACGGATACAGGTAAGGATATAGGTGCCTCAGTGCCTTGATTAGATTGGCAATGTAAGTACTTGCTGATGACCCAACTATCATCTTCAATTCCCACTCATCATTTCCTACTGAACATAATTTGACTGGTATGACATCTCCATACTGGACCCTTAACCAGTGTAGTGTAATTTAAATCTCCATCTTTGCTTATTATGTGATCTATCTTCCACTTCTTGTCGAGTGACTGCCTTCTAACCTTCTATCCTTTTATAAATGCATGATCTTGGAACATGACCCTTGATTTCCAGAGGTGACCTTGGGTATCTTTGACAATATCTGGTCTTAATAATCCAAGCCTTGAACGTATCTCTCAATTCAGAAATAACTTAGCTGGCAATTCAGTTGTTACAACAGTTGGAGCATGTCGATTTTAGTGTTAAAAAATATTAAAAAAAGTTGTTAGTTGAAAAAATTCATTGTATTAGTACTTGTGTGAGCCTGGCTCATACAAGTACAGTTTGGTATTTGGAGCAATAAAGAGGCTCTGTAGGCTGCCTTTACAAATACTAATATGTAATATAGTATTTAACATTTTAGTATTTGCAATAAAAGCAATCCAATTCCAAATGTAGTTAAATAAATAGATTAAAAGATTTTGAATATAGACTATAGAACTGTATTATTTTATAAAAATCTGATTATTTTTATGTGACTGCAAAATCTATATGTATAATATTTGAATTAACCTTACCAAAGCTGAAAAGTCCAAATCCCTTTTTTGTGGCCAAAGTTGTTCACAATAAATATTGTACTTTCAAACATCACAAACCTATATTTATTTACAAAACACAGTGACATTTAATTTCTTAATGCATCTCTCACTACAACTTGGCAACAATAAACATTTATTTTTCTAAAGTCAGTACTTAATAAGATCCATATTCCTCTATACCAATATATTGTATTTTTTTATAATCAGAACCCAACTACAGATTTACAAAGTAAATGAAATGACACTTACCTTATTTTTCTTTTTTTTATATTTCAATAGCACTTTTGCGGGATCCCGCATTATCAGCAGTTGTATTTAAATTATATAAAAATTACATATCAAAACATAAGAATTTCTGTAAAAAAAATTAAAAGATTAAAATTACTATCATATATATATATATAGAAAACATGAAGTCAATTAAATATAATAATTACATACATTTAAATATACCATCAATTAAGAATTAAATTTTAATTCTTAATTGACGTCATATTGTAAATTTTTTGTCTTTGTTAATTTTCAATTAGATATTTATATACTTATATTTTCATTATTATAGATTAATTTAGTCTATTAAATGTTATTTCTTATGTAAATCATGTTATTGGTATAACATTGTTAAGTATTGATTACTTGTGCTACCATGCTGAAATATTGCTAATGTACACTTTCTCGGGTCCCAATAAAAGGAAAACAAAAAGTTAAATGAAACAGTGCAGCGAGGGAGAGAAGAAACAAAAACGAACAGAAACAAAAGGTAAATGCCAGTAAAATGTACAAAACTTAAATCATTATGATTCAGTATGACTTTATTCTCAATTTTATGTGAACATAATTTAAAATTATGTAGTACAAGGCATTTCATAAAGTAAGGGCCGTTAGGTCATTAAAAAAAATTAACTTGTGAGAAAAGGTTTTTACTTACAGTTTTGAATTTACTACATATCTATTTCACTTTTCCATTCAGTTCTAAGGACTTTTGGTAACACTGCACCAGTTTCTTTAACCCCTCTACATAGAAGTTTACTGCCTGGGAATTGAACCAGTTGACAACAGCAGTTTTGAGTTCCTTGTCATTTTCAAACCGTTGTCCACCAAGCTACTTTTTCAAATGCATGAACAGGAAGTAGTTGCTAGGTGCAAGGTCAGGATTATATGGAGGGGGGTCAAAAAGTTCCCAATGAAAATCTTGAATCTTCTTGGTTAAGGCAGCGTGGGAGATGCGTTGTTGTGAAGGAGAATAGTTTCCTGCATTGTCGATTTTGGACCGCATGTCTCAGTTTGGTGAGCATTTCACAGTGCCCATCAGCTGTAATTGTTGATCCACATTTCATGAAATCAACCAAAATTTCCCTTTTTGTCCCAAAAAAAACATTTTTAGCCAACATTTTTCGACTCGAGTACAGAGATTGCTTAAACTTTTTCAGTTTTGCGGAACTTGAGTGTTGCCACTGCATTGACTGTTGTTTCAGTTCTGCACGTCTCATCACCTGTAACAATGTGGGAAAACAAATCATCTCTATCTTGTCAGTAGCAGTCCAAAAATGCTCATCCACTGTACATTCTTTGCTCTTTGTGTTGGTCGGCGGGCATTTACGGTACCCACCTTGCACACAATTTGTGATATTCGAGCTTTTCTGTGACAATCGTGTAGATGGAGTGGAGGTGTTTTGCTGTATGCAGAAATTCATCAATCAGAGCACTGATCTTTGATCACATCGCAGTTTTCAATTCACTTGTTTAACAATTTCATCGGCCTGAATACTGGGCCTGCCACTCTGCTCTTCATCATGCACATTTGTGCAGCCATTTTTAAAGACTCAACACCACTGTCTAACCTTTCTTCACTCATTATTGTAGGTCCATACATTAGCCACAACTCCCGATTAATTTCAGCAGCTGAAGATCCTTTTGTACATAAAAATTGAATTACAGCGCACACTTCACAACTGGCAGGAGAAACGATTGTCGTGGACATTGCAATCTCCATTCATCGGCAGGCAAACGACTACTGAATCAAAACAACTGCAGTGGCTTCTTAAATAGCCAATAAATGACCTTGCATGCATGAAACTGTTTTCAGCTAATATTAGCTGATAGCCCTTACTTTATGAATACGCCTCGTATGAAGAAAATTTGAACAAGCCCCTAACATAATTTTGAAACATTTCCAGGAAGAGACTCCCTAGATTGTTGTCACCTGTGTAAAAGAACTTCTTTGGTTTTTTTAAAAAGTGTGCAAGGTAAGCAGTATTCAGCACATTTCATTGGAGAATATAACAACCATGTTCTTAAAATTCTCCCACCATTTTCTAACTTCATTTAAAACTACTCCTTAGAAAATGATCTACCATTATTATCTCTTGGGAAAAATGCATCTTTATTCTGTAGTTCAGAGTTCCTATATTAACAAGTTAATTTTTCAATGCCTTACTTAACATTTTCCAGCCAGTAACTAAAAATATCAGTGAAAATTATCATATCAATATGCTCTGAAAGAGTATTTGACTGCGCAGATGTTGAAGCATTTTCAAGTAAAGCTGTCTCTGCTTCTACTGTGAGAATAAACAATTTACAGACCCTGGATTATATGAACATATAGATTCTGGTTTACTTACAGCACTGGTACTATCAGCAGTGTTCACGCACAGGCGTTTTTCACCCCCAAACAAAAAAAAAAAACAAAAAAAGAAAAATAACCAATAAATCTATCAAGATCATCCAGCTAACAAACTATTCTTGTTCTGCTTTTCATCTTTTCCTGCCCTGGGCACCAAATCCTTTTCTTTAAAGATATAATGGTTGAGACATATTCTGAAAAGGATAGAAAATAATTGTAAAATAAATGCACACATCTAATAAATAAATAATGTATTATAATTTTATACATATATATGTATACATAGGGCTACCTACCTTAAGTTGTTAATGTTAGATCAAATTAACCAAGAAAATGCATTAGGATAGGACAAAAATCACAGAAAACAGTAAGCATAGTTTTTATTTTAACCCTTTGATATCTGGTCATTTATAAATGTTGATTCTATTCAAGCCTCTGTGTCATTTTCCATTAAAAAAACTTCAGAATTATGCTTCCAAACAAGCCCATCATACCCTTTTTAGGAAAATGAGGTGGATTCTTTTTCTTGCCTCCTGTTTTTGGGCTTTCTTTCTACAGACACAATGAGTTTTTTTGTAGGGAGTTTCTCACAAAACTTACATTTATGTCACAATCTTTCCTCCCCCCATTCACACCCACCCCTTCCTTTTTATTGGCTTGGAAAGAAATGTGGGTTAGCTCTGTTTTCCTTCTGTTTTAGACATTTATTTGGCAAATCTTCAACCACTGATACTAATAATTTTAGCCAGGAAAAAAGATGCTTTGTTGTATTTTGCTAAATTAATGATTTGATCTGAAACTTATACATCTCTCATATAATCATTGTATTCCTAAATATTTTTAGGTTAGTTTATAATCTGCAGAACTTTCCTCTTTTTACTCTTCGTTTATTAGCTGCTATACTTTAGTATCACACATATAATTCTTAATTTTAGTACCTTCATTACCACAGAACCTTCATTACAGAAAATGCAAAACCTTTTCTTAGAATTTCATTTTTTCCTTTACCCGTGGCAAATTTGTAAACAAAAAGGTTTCAGCAGTACTGCATGATAATATCACAGATTTTCCATCATTTTATGGTAACTCTGAATTTTTTTTACCATGTATTATTTTAAATGGTTGCAAGTCTTAATTTTAACCCATTCTCTTGTCTATGAAGAGCTATTGGTGTGGCTATTGCTATGGCATATATGTATGAATTCCAGTCTTGTGAAAAAATTTATAATTGTTTGGGAACAGTTTTCGTTGATACTTCTTCCAAACTGTAGGATATACTTGACTGGAACTGATCTATCAGTCAGTATAAGTAAATTGTTAGTTTTTTTGTTGTGCCCGTGTTCAATAAACTGCTACAAAAATGTATATTTCATAGCGTAATGACAGGTTTCTATGTTTTAGTGCTGTTGTTTACTTTAATTGTCATTATTATTATCTTTTATGACCACATAGGATCACTTTAGTCAGTTTGTTATCCAAGTCTTTTCGATAGGACTGTTTGGGCCTTACAATCCTCCCAATACTTTTTCATATATTACAATCGTTTTGCCCTTTCTAGTGTTGAAATTGTTCGTGTTGTAAGTTTTTTCTTTCGTGTATGAAGCGAGTGTTTTTGTTCTTGATTTTCTTGTTTAATTTTATCTTATCTGCGGTATCTTCTGGTGTAAGGTCAATTTCCTCAGATCCCCTCTTATCTTTCTCATCTATATCCATCCTGTCTTGGTGTTTTTTGAGTCAAGATTGTACTGTACTAGCTGTTTCAGAAGTCTTGAATTTTGCATCCTCATGATATCTCCAAAGAATTCTAGTTTCCTCTTACACGTGGTATCAGTGATGAATCTTTGTACACGACTTTGTTGGGCACAATTTACCACTGCCTGTCTTAATGGTACTTTTTATTGATGCAAGTTCTTCTAATTCTTCTTTTGATTTTCTGGAATCTGTCTTTGTTCGTTCAGATGGAAGGGTGTTTCTGCTGCATAAGTGGCTTCTGGTTTTATAACTGTGAATATTTTCGTGGTTTTTCTATTTTTGTGTTTATTGATAGGCATTTTTTATTATAAGTGTACCAGGTTAATTTTTGAGCTTTAGCTAGTTTTTCTTCTTATTTGGATTGGATTATTTGGATCTTATGAGGTATTTTTGTTTAGGTTGTTTGTTACTATTTCTCCAAGTTGTTTGTGAGTGTGTTTTATCATGTTTATTAATTTGATATGTAGTTCTAGGTGTTGTAGGATTTTTAGTACGGATTCTTTGTGGATGCTATAAGGATGCTTTCTTGAAATCTACAAATGTTGTCACCTTGTCTTTGTTTCTTTTCCTGTTGTAATCGATTATTAACCTAAGACTGATGATTTCGTCTGGACAGCTCCTCCAGGGTCTGAAACCTCCCTGGTATTCTCCTAGTTCTTTCTCAAGTTGTGGACCAATTCTGTTGAGGATGATTCTTGAAAGAATTTTGCATGTTATGTCTAGGAGGGAGATTTCCTTGTAATTGTTTGGGTCTGTTTTGTCTCCTTTTTTATGTAGCAAATGGTTGAGGGCTGTCGTCCAGTGTTCTGACAGTTCTTTTTTGATCCAGATATTGACAAACTGTTGATGAAGGGCAGTTTTTACTGAGCTTCCTGAATGTTTCCAGATGTCTACAAAAGTCTGATCTTCTCCTGGTGTTTTATAATTTATCATCTCGCCCAGTGCTTGGTAGATTTCTTTTATTGTGGGAGGGTTGATGTTTTCTGGTTTAGGTATCTGTTGGTTTTTCGCAATTCAGGTGTTTTTTGAAATATTTAGCTAGGATTTCCACATTGTCTTTATTCTTAAGGGCCAGTTTACCATTTTCATCCTTTATTAGTAAGGTTGGGCTTTGTGTTTTTTAAGATGATTTTTCAAATTTTTGTAGTTGTCTCTTGACTGTGTTTTATTGAATTCTTCTTGTGTTGACTTCAGTGTGTCTGTGTGGTGTTGTCTTTTTTTCCTTAGGATTCTGTTGGTTTATTTTCTTTGTTTTACTAGATTTTGGAAGGATGTTTCTGATTTTTGGAATTGGTGAAAAGATAGCCATGCTTGAAGTCTTTTTTCCACTGTTTCATCACATTCACTGTTCCACCATTAATGTTTTTCACAGGACTTTATTGGGGCTAATTCTTCTGCAATTTGTTTAATGTTGTTGACAAGATCTTTGAGTTTATCTGTGATTGTTATTTTTCAGTTGCTTTTTGGTAATTTTCGTTCATGATTAGTTGGATAGGGTCCACTTTTATTTTATTTTTAGGGGCTTGGTTTTGTTGCTTTCTTTGGGGAGTAAATTTAATTTTAATTTTGACTACATAGTGATATGAGCTTGTGTCTCGAAGGACTTTTACCTTGTAGATCTTGTGGTGGTGTTTGTCTATGAAGACATGGTCTAGTTGCCATTCTCCTTTAGTGTAGTCAGGGTATTTCCAGGTTATGGTTTTTTTCAAAGTTATTTTTATTATTAGTGTGTGTACTTGGGCGTTCATTATACTGTAAATTTTATTAGATTCTTTTAGGGTGAGTGTTGGGATTCTTGGGAATTGTGGCTTGAATTCTTGTATGGAGTTTATTATTTTGAGGCTGACTGAAAAGCCAGTTATAAACTGTGGGATAATTTTCATCACTCTTTTCCCAGGTATACTTTTGTAGAGTATATCCTTGAGATTCCATGACATACTGGTCAGTGTTTCTTATTTCTGCAGACCTGTGATGAGAATTTTGTGTTGGTCCATTAGGCCAGTTATTATTTTTAGTTTACCAATCTGCATGAGCAAGTTTACATGGTATGAAAATGTAGGTGATTTGCTTTGCTTTGGTTTGATTTTGGACTTTGTGTTTTTCTTGTTCGTGTCTATTTTTGGGGCATTCCAATGCTTCCAATCGCATGTTATCTTCGAAGTGGCAGTCCACCATATCTGAATGCTGCCTTCTCTAAACTCTGGTGTTACATGGTTCAGCTAGTGGAGTATTCCTTAAAAGTCTTTTCATGGTTGACTGTCGAGGGATTATCTGTGGTGTGACGGTTCCAATTTAAATTCTAGATGTGATCTAGTGAGGTGATGATAAATGAAGCTGTGGGGTTTGTTTATATTCAGGTCACTGGACAAATTTCTCCCATTTGTTCTAGCTATATCAAATCAGTGTGCCTGGATATGTACAGATTCAGCCTCCATGAGGTGCTCATGTAGGCTCAATCCGACTTTTGTTAAAGTTGTTATTTTGAAGAAAATTTACAAAGTCTGATCGTACACATTACGTTCATACCTAATAAATATTTATGTATATGAATACATTAGCAGTTAAAAATGTTTTTGGGTTTATTAGTATAGAGTGACAGAATGCACAGTGTTTAATCTTTGGTAATTAATTGAAAGCAAAGTTGTGATTATTAGCAGGATCGTGGTTCTCATCACATCTTTCCAGGCAAAATCCGATTCATTTGATGAATCTGAAAATTTACCCTTAGGAGATCTAACCTGATGTGGGTGGTCCTTTGGCTTATTCATGGCATTGTTACACTTTCAGTAAAATCAGAGAACGGGATATTTTTTATTCCTGTTGTATAGTTTTCAAGATAGTCATATGTGTTCTAGTCACATTTTCTGTCAGCATTGACAATAACCAAACAAGAACTTTTCCTTTCTAGATAGTATGCATCACTTCTATTTCCTGTTTAGCCTCTGGTAATTACCTTTCAGATAATATTTCAGAGGATGAATGAGGATGATATGTATGAGTGTAAATGAGGTGTAGTCTTGTACTGTCTCAGTTCGACAATTCCTGGGATGTGTGGTTAATTGAGGACCTAACCACCAAAGAACACCAGTATCCATGATCTAGTATTCAAATCCATGTAAAAATAACTGACTTTACTAGGACTTGAACACTGGAACTCTGGACTTCCAAATCAGCTGATTTGGGAAGACACATACACCACTAGACCAACTCTGTGGGTAGTGCACATCACTTAGAAAATTATTACTCAAATATTCACTGTAATTTTGTTTTTTGTTGTATTACTCAAATATTCACTGTAATTTTGTTCAAAGTATTTTTACTGGATGGTGAACATGATTTATTTACAACAAATTTAAAAAAAAAAAGATAGCTGAACAAGCTTATATGAGAAAGTACCAGTTGATTCCCCAAAGTTATTAATCAATTTATCAAATAATTTCTGTTGTAAGTACTAAAGTAAAGTATTGTTTTTTTTATGCTGTATGATAAACAATATATAGAAATTGTTAATTATTTTATATTTGAAAACATTTTTCCACTCATCTAAAAAAGCAGACATGACACTTTAATCCATACAATTATTAATATCAAACTGTTTAGATTCTAGCACTTAATGAATATTAATACATCTGAAAACAGTCATTGACTCTAAAAATTAAAGAAAGTTTAATAATTCAGTTGTAGTTATGTATTACATAATATAAATAACCATGAATATTTCCTTATTTCCTTTCTTATGACAGCAGACATAAGAAAGGAAAGAAGTTATTGGCAAATGAAAAGAGAAGCTTAGGATCAAGAAAAGTGAGAAAGAATGTCCAGTTGAAACCTGTCACATGACAGATCCACCAAGAAGAAGAATATAAATAAAAGTGAAACTATTCAGTAGAAATTTAGTTGGGGTTTAACAGTTTCTTCTGGTATAGTAATTTATTTCTGTTTATGTTCTTTTAAATTAGTATATGATAAAATAGGTACTGTTTACAAGTACGAAATATGTACTGTTATTAAGCATATTAACATATTTTTTTTATGGTGTGATAGTAACATGTAATAGTAGTGTCTGTTTATCTAACATATTCTTGAAGCAATTGAAGATACAGTGGGAGACATTTAATGTTAAATGACAAAGACAAATTTTTTTTCAATTAACCAAATTTTCTGTTGTAGAAAAAAGAGTTAGGAAATTGCATTATATATTATTATATTTTACATAGTGAAATAAATTGGAGGGAAAGGATATATATCATTAACTATGTTATAATTAAAATATTATAAAGAACAATATGTTTTTTGTACATGGGGTCCTATATCTTGACCATTTATTTATTCTTCTGGTTCAATTTTGTTGGTCATGCAGTTAATTTTTCATAAAATAGTCAATTAACACAGTCTGTTCCCACATCCACTAACACCAGACCCATTGTTATGCTATCATATTTATTCTAAAAATTAATATTTAATGCAATTAATGTAATAACGAATATATTAAAAACTGTAAGTTGTATTTCTTTTTTCTGGATTGTTCATGAATTATTCATGAATCCAAAGCATGAACTGATTTTTTATTGTCAGCATGATAAGAATGCACACCTTTAATTACAAATTACATACATCTGTAACATTGACTAAGGTATTTTTTTGTTTAAAGCAGTCATTTGAACCATGTGTAGGTGAGACTTTATATCTGATATATCTGGAGTGAACAAATCACACTTTATTAAAGAGGGAAAAACAATGGTTTCTTATTAACTATATTCTGAGAGTCTTAATAAAATAAATACAAATAAATGTATTTTACATTTTTTTTCTAGAAATAATTCCTTTATATATATAAATGCATGGATTCATTAACATAAAAGCCAGTAAAATATATATATATATATATATAATTTTTTTTTATCATGATTTTTGAGTTATAGATATTTTTAGGTAAAAGTTTTTTATTATCCACACATACTGTTATTAAAATACTAATATCAGTTAGAAGCTGAGGAAGATTTTATTTTAATTGATCTTTGTATTATGTATTTTTATGTTAAATGTTTTTCACTGTATGTTATTTTTTGTTACAGTAAAATAGTAGATTATATTGTGTGTTTCAAAATGAATATCAGGGTTTTAAGGTCATGTAGTATTTCTCACATTTCACATACATTGATTAATTACATATGAAATGAAAAAGCAAGTCAAACAGTTTTAGCAGTGCACAAGCTCATAAACTGTTTTCTGTATCTTCTGCTTGAAAGCTCTAATAGCAAAGACCCCTCAACAGAAAGCATTTTGCAGTTTGCAAAGTGTGAATCTGTGTGGTGTTACTGTTCAACCTGCATTCCATTTGAAGTTTTATTGTCAACACCGGAGTGACAATAACATTCATAAATGGTACAAACAATTTGAAACCACTGACTGTATTTGTACAGGATGATCAAGTGTGTCCAAAGACAATGTTGAACACGTAAGAGAGTCTTTTGTGCGCAGTCCTAGGAAATCTTGATATGCTACAACTATGATATTTTCCTCAGTTACAATATGAACCACAGAACTTGCACCTGCTCCTCACTGAGGAGAACTTGCACACTACACCTCCTCACTGGCATAACGTTGTACTTAACTGGTTGAATAAAATTCTCCTCGACTGCTGGATTGATCGCCAGTGACCAGATGATAGGGCTTATTTGCCGTGGCCTCCACATTCAACCATGCATTTTTTTTCTTTGGGAGTTTATATAGGATCAAGTGTATGTGCCACCGTTACCAGCTGACCTACTCGACTTGAGACACGAGATTGAAGCAGCTGTTGCACCAATTACTCCAGATTTGCTTATTAAAATATAGGATGAACTCTCCTATTGGCTGGATGTGTGCCGTGTGATGAATGATGCTCACGTGTAAGAAAGAGGGGTATTCCATCTTAATTCAACAAATTTTCAGAAATATTATTGCATCACTATTTTTGATTTTGATGATATTTGGTATATGATAACTACCCACCTTGTAGTGGCCAAAAGATATTTTTTTTATATTTAAAAAAAATTTTTTCTTGAGTAATTAACTATTTTCTAACTTGCCAACAGATAAAAACAGCCAGTTTTATCACTTTCCATGAGCTGTAGCATTCTTATTTTACATCATGTAGAGGTCAAAAAGAGCTTTTTGGGGAACTTCATTTTGTTACATAACCAGATCTTGTAATGTTTAGTGAAGTTATGTTTAGAAATTTTTTTTCAAAATTTGGGCTCAAAATAAATAATGGAAGGGCTCAAGGTAACAGGCCTGTTTTTTTTATTTTTTAACTCTTAGGTACTAGTAGTACTTATAAAAAAAAATTAACTGTTACCAAGTGTCCATTAAAAAGGATGGTCGCCAAATCGTAAAATTAAATGTCTCATATTTGGAGCCCAAAAACCACATGTGGGAGAGTTGGCAAAAATCTGAAATGTTTACAGCAGTAAGTACTTTTTATGTACTTTAAAACCACATAAAATTTATTTTGTTACTCAAAAGGATTGATAAGTAATGAAGCTATCAAAACTGCTAAAAACACGGTTCTTTCTAACAATGAATAATGTATCTAAAAAATTCATTCACAGCATGCATTTTTTCAGATAATAATGTAGGCCTACTATACAAAATATTTGATATGTCTGTAATAAGATAGCTGTTACTTAAAGTATGACTCATACACACAAACTCATGTTTAAACATGAAAGTGAATAGACATGCATGGATATGAATGTTTGCATAATCCTGAATGTAAACATTGTA